>NC_042617.1:419337530-420037572 GCF_901001135.1 Rhinatrema bivittatum | reverse complement strand
ATGGTGGACCAATTGAACTGTGGTGTATGTTCCTGTAGCCACAGTAGGCCAAGTACCACAGGGTGAATGGCCTTCTCAAGGAGCAGGAAGGAGATGTTCTCAGTGTGTAAGGCTCACGTGTGAAGGTATATAGGTTGCGTGGTAAGTGAAACCTCTCCTGGAAGTGGTTCTCCATGTTAGAAGACAGCAGTAAGAGGGTAGCTATTGGTGTGGTAGGAATTCGCAGATGGTATGCGATCCTCTTTAGCATAAAATTTCCTCCAGCACCTGAGTCCATGAGTGCGAGTATTGAAAATTCAAGGCCTCCAGAGATGAGATAGACAGGGAGAGATAATGGAGGAGAGGGTGCAGTTAGACCTAGGAGAAGTCCTCTGGCAGATCCTAGGTCTGGCCTTTTCCCGGACTAATAGGGCAGTTTTGGACAGCATGGGCGGACTGACCGCAGTACATACAAAGACCTGGATGTCTGAGAAAATGTCTCTCTTTAGAGGTCAAGTGATTGCGGTCTAACTGCATAGGCTCTTCTTCTTATTCACAGGGCACAGAAGAATGGGCTGACGTCATGTGCATGGCTCAAGGGCAATTATCTCCAGTAGAATGCTTCATGTGACATTTCACCTCTTGAGTCCGATCACGTATCCTGCGATCAACTCTCCCAGCTAAATCAATGAAAGATTCTAGATTGTCTGGCAAGTCACAAGCCACTAATTCATCCTTTATCAGGGTGTTGAGGCCCTCTAGAAATATTGCACATAGACATCCCAAGTCCCAATGGAGTTCAGAAGCTAGTGTCTTGAATTCAATAACATAATCTGGTAAAGGCTTACTTCCTTGTTGAAGATGAAGAAGGGTAGACCCTGTGATGGTCTGATGTGCTGGATTGTCAAATACTGATTTGAACAAGTTCAAGAATTCAATCAGATCATTTAAAACAGGGCCACTGCGTTCCCAGAGAGGTGAAGCCCAGGACGGGACTCTTCCATCGAGTAGAGATAGGATATAAGTAGTCTTGGAAACAGCATTAGGAAAGTAGTTTGGTTGCAATGAAAAGTACATACAGCACTGATTAATAAAACCCCTACACTTCTGGGCATCACCAGAAAAGTGTGTAGGAGCTGGTAGCGGTACAGTGGTGCAAACTGCAACTCCTTGAGAAGAAGAATGTTTCTCTGGAACCGTCAGCGTATTCAGTTGAGCATTCAACTGATTGAAGGCGGCGACTAGTATCTCCAGAGATTTCTGTTCTGCAATCCGCTGGGCCAGGCCTGTAAGACTGAGAGCTGAGCCGGGTCCATGGAGTTAGCAATCTGTTATGCTTTGGACATTGAAGCGTGGGCCCTTGGTCGATGCAAGAGATGGCATCTCCCACAGGGTGGAGCCCTGCAAGGACTTGCAGCGATAGGCTAGCTCTTAAGCAGAGATGGACAGAGAAAGTGAGTCTTTATTATACTGCCATGTAGATTGATATTGTTCCGTCTGAAGACTGCAGAATGGAAAGCAGCACACAGTCTCACCATGTCCCAAAAGGGAGATGGGTCTGGTAGTGGTCTGCGAAGCGGGGGTAGACCAAGAACCCAGGGCCAGATGGAAAGGCCAATGAGAGTAGATCCAGTAGTGATCCACAGTGCGGGGTAGGCCGAGGATCTATGGAGAGAGTGATGAGACAATGCAGAGACAGAATTGGAGCAGTAGTACTCACTCTGATGCTGGTAGTAGTAGGAGAGAACCTCTGAGGAGCGGAGTTCCTGGACGAAATAAGGCCCCCGAGGAGCGGGTACCTTAGGCATCCTTGTAGGAGACAGACAACCCCAGAGGGTAGATAGGAGCGAGGCAAGGCCCTCGAGGAGCGGGTCCCTTAAGCTTCCTTGTTGGTAGCTGGTAACAATAACCCACCCATCCCCATGATCTCCTTGCTCCACAGCCCTCTTGAACCCCAATACCCTTTAAGTATTAACGTAATCTTCCTGGTTTCAGGTCAGTCCACACAGTTTTCAAAATGGTGTCAGTCAACCTCAGATGGACCTTTGTCCCATCATGTGATAGCAGAGAAACTCCCAAATGTGTGGTAATGTGCGGTTGCTATCTATGAGGAAACCACTCTCTGATCCCCTCTTTTAATAGCTACTGGCTTTATTCTTCAAAATCTTATTTTTATTTTATTTTTGTTATTATTTTTATAATGCAATCATGTACTTCTTGTTCATAAATGAACCATGTGTTTCATTTCATTTCAAGTAAGTGTTCTCCCCCTGGCAGTCAGCTCAACCTTGTGCAGTGTGCCTGCTCCCTTTTATGAATACTTATCAGTTCCGACCAAACTCCTGATACGCATCCCGTCCACGCACGGGCCTGCTCACCTTCATGGTTCCATGGCAGGTCCCGGGTCGGCCTCCCTAGCGGCAGCTGCAAATGCTTCCAGGCCTCAGCGTCCCGTGGTGGCAGTTGCCGGGCCTTCCACTGCGCACCAGACCTCACGCCGGAGCTCGGTAACCTCGACTGTATTTGCCACACCCCTATGTTTGCACACACGGAACACCCGGCCTCTTGTAGGGCCAAGCGCAGGTCCTATCTCCGCAGCACGTCCTGATTGATTCCCTGTTATAAGGAAGTCATTGCCTGCACTTCCTTGCCTTGGCAATTGGGTCGGCGTTTGTGCTAGATTGTCACTGCGTTTGTTTCTTGCTCCAGTCTTGTTCCAAGTCTCGTTCCAGGATCCTTCTGTTCCAGTTCTGTTCCTGCCTTGTTCCTGCTTCCTAGTACTCCAGCGTCCTTCTGTTCCTATTTATCTGTTTGTCTTCCCAGGTAGTACCTCTGGACTGTTTCACTGGTATTGACCTCGGCTTGTTCCTTGACCTGCCTGCCTGCCTGCTGCCTGCCTTCTGACTCCAGTCCATTCCTCGACCTGCTCATCTGCTACCTGCTTCCCACCTTCTGACCTCGGCCTGCCTGTGACCTCGTCTGACCTCCGTAACCTGACCTCTGCTTTGATGACTACTCCTCAGACTGACTCCCGGACTCTGACCTCTGCCTGCTTCACCACATCTCCAGATTCTGGCTCTGTTCCTAGCCTTGTCATTGCCTACACTCTTCTGGTACTCCATGTTACATCTGACCTCCAGTCTCATAAGAACATAAGAACATAAGAAATTGCCATGCTGGGTCAGACCAAGGGTCCATCAAGCCCAGCATCCTGCCTCCAACAGAGGCCATAACCAGGCCACAAGAACCTGGCAACTACCCAAACACTAAGAAGAACCCATGCCACTGAGGCAATCAATAGCAGTGGCTATTCCCTGTATAATTGATTAATAGCCATTAATGGACTTCTCCTCCAAGAACTTATCCAAACCTTTTTTGAACCCAGCTACACTAACTGCACTAACCACCTCCTGTGGCAACAAATTCCAGAGCTTTATTGTGCGTTGAGTGAAAAAGAATTTTCTCCGATTAGTCTTAAATGTGCTACTTGCTAATTTCATGGAATGCCCCCTAGTCCTTCTATTATTCGAAAGT
The DNA here is from genome assembly GCF_901001135.1 of Rhinatrema bivittatum. NCBI lineage: Eukaryota > Metazoa > Chordata > Amphibia > Gymnophiona > Rhinatrematidae > Rhinatrema > Rhinatrema bivittatum. The sequence goes on along the minus strand of NC_042617.1, from coordinate 420,034,059 downwards.
GTAAATAACTGAGTCACATCTACTCGTTCAAGACCTCTCATGATCTTAAAGACCTCTATCATATCCCCCCTCAGCCGTCTCTTCTCCAAGCTGAACAGCCCTAACCTCTTCAGCCTTTCCTCATAGGGGAGCTGTTCCATCCCCTTTATCATTTTGGTTGCCCTTCTCTGTACCTTCTCCATCGTAACTATATCTTTTTTGAGGTACGGCGACCAGAATTGTACACAGTATTCAAGGTGCGGTCTCACCATGGAGCGATACAGAGGCATTATGACATTTTCCGTTCTATTAACCATTCCCTTCCTAATAATTCCTAACATTCTTTTTGCTTTTTTGACTGCTGCAGCACACTGAGCCGACGATTTTAAAGTATTATCCACTATGATGCCTAGATCTTTTTCCTGGGTGGTAGCACCTAATATTGACCCTAACATCGTGTAACTACAGCAAGGGTTATTTTTCCCTATATGCAACACCTTGCACTTGTCCACATTAAATTTCATCTGCCATTTGGATGCCCAATCTTCCAGTCTTGCAAGGTCCTCCTGTAATGTATCACAGTCTGCTTGTGATTTAACTAATCTGAATAATTTTGTATCATCCGCAAATTTGATAACCTCACTCGTCATATTCCTTTCCAGATCATTTATATATATATTGAAAAGCACCGGTCCAAGTACAGATCCCTGACGTACTCCACTGTTTACCCTTTTCCACTGAGAAAATTGACCATTTAATCCTACTCTCTGTTTCCTGTCTTTTAACCAATTTGTAATCCACGAAAGGACATCACCTCCTTTCCCATGACTTTTTAGTTTTCATAGAAGCCTCTCATGAGGGACTTTGACAAATGCGTTCTGAAAATCCAATACACTACATCTATCAGTTCACCTTTATCCACATGTTTATTAACCCCTTCAAAAAAAAATGAAGCAGATTTGTTAGGCAAGACTTCCCTTGGGTAAATCCATGTTGACTGTGTCCCATTAAATCATGTCTTTCTATATGCTCTATGATTTTGATCTTGAGAATAGTTTCCACTATTTTTCTCGGCACTGAAGTCAGGCTCACTGGTCTATAGTTACCCGGATCGCCCCTGGAGCCTTTTTTAAATATTGGGGTTACATTGGACACCCGCCAGTCTTCAGGTACAATGGATGATTTTAATGATAGGTTACAAATTTTTACTAATAGATCAGAAATTTCATTTTTTAGTTCCTTCAGAACCCTAGGATGCATACCATCCGGTCCAGGTGATTTGCTACTCTTTAGTTTGTCAATCTGGCCTACTACATCTTCCAGGTTCACAGTGATTTTGTTCAGTTCGTCTGAGTCATCACCCCTGAAAACCATCTCTGGAACTGGTATCTCCCCAACATCCTCATTAGTAAACACGGAGGCAAAGAATTCATTTAGTCTTTCTGCAATGGCCTTATCTTCCCTAAGAGCCCCTTTAACCCCTCTGTCATCTAATGGTCCAACCGACTCCCTCACAGGTTTCTTGCTTTGGATACATTTTAAAAAGTTTTTATTATGAGTTTTTGCCTCTATGGCCAACTTCATTTCAAATTCTCTCTTCGCCTGTCTTATCAAGGTTTTACACTTACCTTGACAATGCTTATGTTTTATCCTATTTTCTTCAGATGGATCCTTCTTCCAATTTTTGACCAAAATAGCTAAAATAGCCTCTTTCACCTCACCTTTTAACCATGACAGTAATCGTTTTGCCTTCCTTCCACCTTTCTCGAACCTGACCGCGCTCCCCTTCTGCCTGTGGGCATGCCAGACTTTCTATCTCCCAGGAGACCCTACAAGGCCCACCTAAGTCCAACTGGCCCGGGTCCCTATGGGTTCCTCCCGGGGGGACCTCGGGCTTCCAGTGGTGAAGCTCTTCCTAGCCTTTGTCTCCTCCAGTGCTCTGCCCCCTGGGAGGCAGTTGCTTCCTGGTCCCTACCAGGAGGCAGTTCTCCACTGCCTCAGGACAAGGGTCCACCCCCGAGCGCAACAACTCCTGCGCTTCTACAAGGTCAAAGCCGCCTGCCCGACACTGGCTGCGTTTCGACTGCTTGTCTACTTTAGGGACCATGGAGGAATCTTGCTCACCATCTTACGGTTCAAATTTATTTGCCATTTTATAGTTTGAACAATTTCGAACAATACGCCGCTCATAGAAAGGGGTGTCATAAGAGAAATTACAGGTACTTCGAAATTGTTCAAACCGTAAAGTGGCAAAGAAATTTGAACCGTAAAACGGTGAGCAAGATTCCTCCATGGTCCCTGAAGCAGACAAGCAGTCGAAACATGCCCAGTGTCGAGCAGGCGGCTTCGACCTTGTAGAAGCGCAGGAGTTTGGTCAGAACTGATAAGTATTCATAAAAGGGAGCGGGAACGCTGCACAAGGTCGAGCTGACCACCAGGGGGAGGACACTTACTTGAAATGAAATGAAACACATGGTTCATTTATGAACAAGAAATACATGGTTGCTTTATAAAAATAATAAAATAATAAAATAAAAATAAGATTTTGAAGAATAAAGCTGGTAGCTATTAAAAGAGGGGATCACTGAGTGGTTTCCTCATAGATAGCAACCACACATTAGGGAGTTTCCCTGATGGTGAGTTGTTGATATTTGATATTGGAGGGAAACAGAGGTTGAGTTGGTCATTGGTATATACCCCATCATATGATAGGGCAAAGGCCCATTTGGGATGGCTGGTGCCATTTTGAAAATGGTATACCTGGACCCAGAGCCCTAGGGGGTGCTCTGGACATTGTTGGACCTCTAGGGATGTTAGGTAAGAACTTTGACAGGGTGGAAAGGTCACTTTTGGAATTCTGAAGTAGTGGGGTTTGGCACTGGGCCAAAAGCAACATTATTTTATTTCTATTTATTACATTGATGCCAATTGGTGTGGTGGAGAGAGAGAGGTTCTCACTAGGCTTCCAGGGATTTTTAAACTACCTCTGCGGAGGAGTTTGGGGAGCACCTTGGCCCTTTTACAAGATAGCAGCCCGGATGTGGGGCTGCCATCATGCAGAGCTGCATTATCACAGTAATTTTACTAGTGGTATTTTCCCACGGAAAAAAGTCCAGATCAATAAAATGAAACTATTCCTCAAATTTTAAGCCCTCTGGGACAGGGATCTATCTACTGTACTTGACTGTAACTTGCCTTGATGTTGGATTTAGAAAGGCAAGTGATAAAATCTAAAATACAAATACAGAAAAAATAAACAGGGAGTATGCATAAAATTTTGGTTAGAGCCCCTTAAGCAGTGAAAGTAGCCCTGCCCAGCCCTATCGCTAGAAAGGCACATTGCCAGCTTCCAAAGGAGCCATGTCTATCTGTGCTGTCCAGGCACAGCAGACAGACAGGCAATGCTATTTGTGATCACAAACAGTAACTTTTAAAGAACAGGCAAGAATAGTGAGTTACTTGCATGAGTACTGGCATGCTTCCCTGTTCAGGACACTGACAGCAGGAAGAATACAGGGCATCCTACTCTATGCAGTACTATGTGAGATGGGTGATGTAAAAGGATGAAGCAGAAAGTGCCAATCGATGAGTCGGTGGAAAAAAACGAGTACACTTGTGTCCTTATATTTGAACGCCATAAAATAGGTATTGACTCAGATGAGATTAGTTTTGAACTCTGAGAAAACTGAGATTATTTTCCTTGAAAGGAAAATTTCTCCAAGAAGTAACAACCAGATAGTGTTGCAGGATAATCCCATTCTTCAACTAGCTGCGAGTATTGGAGACCTCGGTATTATTTTAGATCCAGAATTTAGTTTAAAGAAACATATTGCCACAAAAGTAAAGAAAGGGTACGCGAAACTTCTAGTACTACGACGCCTGAAGCCTCTACTTAATCAGAATGATTTCTGTACTGTGCTGCAGTCCCTACTATTTGGCAGTTTAGACAATTGCAATTCTTTGTTTTTAGGATTACCTGCTTCCACTACTCGACCTTTACAAGTCTTACAGAATGTAGCAGCTCGCATTCTGACCGGAAAAAAGAAATCTGATCATATCTCCCCAACTTTAATCAACTTACACTGGTTGCCTATTGTATCTAGAATTAAATTTAAATCAATTTGCATTTTGCACAAGTTAATTTATGGTGACCAGTTGGACTGACTAAATGCTGCTATTAAATTACATGTCCCCCAGAGAAATTTACGTTCTGCCAATAAAGGTTTACTTTATTACTTTATTTATTTTAAAGGGGAGGTGGACCGGAGACAAGCCTCTCGCGAGGCCTCGAGGCAACACAAAATTTAAAAAATAAAAAAAACCCAGCGGCGTCAAAACCGACGGCAGAAGGAAGCAGCCACCGGTAAGCCCTCCCCGGAAGCCCTGACGCCTCCCCAGAGCCCTTTAAAGGGCTGAAACGGCTCGAGGCGCACCCTTTTACCTGCTGCTTCGCCGCTCTTCCCCTCGGCTCGGTCGGCCCTCCCCACGCGGTCGGCGTCGGCCTATCGGGGCCAGGGGAGGTGGACCGGAGACAAGCCTCTCGCGAGGCCTTGAGGCAACACAAAATTTAAAAAAATAAAAAAAACCCAGCGGCGTCAAAACCAACGGCAGAAGGAAGCAGCCACCGGTAAGCCCTCCCCGGAAGCCCTGACGCCTCCCCAGAGCCCTTTAAAGGGCTGAAACGGCTCGAGGCGTCGCGCGCCTGGCGTCGCGCGCCTAAGGAGTGCGATAAAGGGGCCTGCCCCTTTGTGCACTCCTTCGTGCGCTCCAGCACACGGTACCAGACTATACCAGACGATACACTCGCTACCTCCCTCTATTACTCCAACCGTTCTTTCTCCCAAGCGATCCACCTTAGCTCTCCCCTAGCAGTCGTCCACCCACTCCCACACTCAACAATACTCCAGCATTCGTACAGTCAATCAAGCATCCACTCCAGCATCCAGTATGCTTCCACTCACTCCAGCATCCAGCATTCTTCTAGCAATCTTCTAGTCACTCCAGCATCCAGCATTCGTCCAGTCACTCCAGCATCCAGCACTCTTCCAGTCTCTCCAGCATCCAGCACTCTTCCAGTCACTCCAGCATCCAGCATTCGTCCAGTCACTCCAGCAACCAGCACTCGTCCAGTTACTCCAGCATCCAGCACTCTTCCAGTCTCTCCAGCATCCAGCACTCTTCCAGTCACTCCAGCATCCAGCATTCGTCCAGTCACTCCAGCAACCAGCACTCGTCCAGTCACTCCAGCATCCAGCACTCTTCCAGTCACTCCAGCATCCAGCATTCGTCCAGTCACTCCAGCAACCAGCATTCGTCCAGTCACTCCAGCATCCAGCATTCGTCCAGTCACTCCAGCAACCAGCATTCGTCCAGTCAATCCAGCAACCAGCATTCGTCCAGTCACTCCAGCATCCAGCATTCATCCAGGCACTCCAGCATCCAGCATTCTTCCAGTCAATCCAGCATCTAGCACTCATCAAGCCACTCCAACACCCAGTAGTCATCCAACAATCTTCTCCACCAGCAATTTCTTCTTAAAAGACAGCATGCTACAAACTTTCCCCATTCAGATCATCCCTCACCTACTCTCCCACAGAGCGAATACCCCCGTGCTCAATCTACGATCAAAGAGATCCCTGATTCCAATCATGATCTCCCCTCTAACACAATTCCTAGGATTATCTCTAATCACCTTAACCCTTTTCAACTCGCAGTTGCTCTCTAAAAAATCTCATTTGCTCAACGACCACCTCCTGGACACCCAACCGGACATCTGTGCCATTACCGAAACATGGCTAAAAAACACAGACACCGCCATAATTAACCAATTGCCAACACAACAATATGACATCTTCTCTATCCCCAGACCTAAAAAAAGAGGGGGTGGAATAATGTTAATAGCAAAAAAAGAACTGAGACTGTCCCAGCAAGCCTTCAAATCGACGACCAAATTAGAAATCGGACTATTCAAATCCTCCCAGCTTCAAGTCTGCCTTATTTACGCCCCCCCGGGGCTCCTAGAATCCGACCCTTCTCCACTCATCGAAACCATAGCCAAACACATCAACACTAACTCACCGGCTATTATTTTAGGAGATTTCAACATCCATGTTGACTCCCCTACCCTATCATCTAATTGCGAAACCCTTCTCTCTTCTCTCCAGGCTATGGGATTCAAACAAATTATAAACAATCCCACACACAAGGCAGGCCACACGCTTGACCTAATATTCACTAACGAAACCATCTCGCCCATCACCCCTCCTTCCTGCACCCCCATCCCCTGGTCAGATCACTCGATGATAACTACAAAATTATCTATAAAACAAAAATTGACCCCTATTGTTACTAAATCCTCGATCCAGTTCAGGAAACCCTGTCCCATGGACACTCTCAACAACAGCCTGGCCGAAGAACTAATTAAACTGGACTTCTCAGATGCGGATACCGCTATGAACTCCTGGCAAACTATTACACACTCAGTAGCTAACAGAATTTGCCCTGTAACAACAAAAGTTATCAACCCAGCCCGCACGAACAAGAAACCCTGGTTCTCAACCGAACTAAGGAAACTCAAACAGGATCTACAACACAAAGAACAACGCTGGCGGAAAGATTCCTCCCCTTCCTCACTTGCTTCGTACAAAACTGCAATGAGCTACTATAGGACATCCATTACCCGCACCAAACGAGATTTCTACGCCAAAAAAATACACGGCTTCTTATATGACCCAAAAACTCTGTTCTCATATGTAGCTGCCCTTACCACACCTATGCCCCTCACCATCCCAAAAGAAGAAGCCCAGAACAAATCCACAGAGTTGGCTATCTTTTTTGATAACAAAATCAAAAACCTTCTTGCCCCCCTGGCATCAACTAACACTTCCCCAAACCCTTCGCAACCATTAAGCCTCGCAACCAATAACCCTCCACCAACTATCTACAGACCGTCACTAGAAATTCTTGAACAGACATCCTCCCTGGAAATTGAATCAATAATCAAGAAAATGAAACCTTCCACTCATCCATTGGACCAAATACCAACCAAACTACTTCTCACCATCCCTAACACCATTGCTAAACCGCTGGCAGACATCATAAATTGCTCCCTCAATCAAGGATCGGTCCCGGACTCCTTAAAAATTGCTTCACTTAAACCCTTACTTAAAAAACCCAACCTGGACCCAGCCAACCTTGCAAACTTCCGCCCCATTGCAAACCTACCTTTTATAGCCAAGCTAATGGAAAAGCTTGTCAACATCCGACTCACAGACTACCTTGACTCCCACAATATTCTCTACCCCTCTCAATTCGGATTCAGGAAACGCCTAAACACAGAATCCCTCCTTCTTTCTCTAACGGACAACATCCTGATGGGCCTTGACAAGGGACAATCTTACCTGCTAGCCCTTCTCGACATCTCTGCCGCGTTCGACACGGTAAACCACACTATCCTCTTAAACCGTTTAATGGAAATAGGCATATCCGGCTCTGTACTGCTCTGGTTCACATCCTTTCTGAACAACAGACACTACAAAGTCAAAATAAATGACAAAGAATCTCACTCCATTCCATCAAACCAAGGCGTACCTCAGGGTTCGTCACTTTCCCCTACCCTGTTCAATATATATCTACTCCCTTTATGCCAGCTACTCAATAGTCTCAATCTCACCCACTTTATATACGCGGACGATGTACAAATCATAATCCCCATCTCGGACCCCATCTCTACTCTAAATTTATGGAACAACTGCTTACAAGCCATCAACCTTCTGCTCTCTAGTCTCAACCTGGTCCTAAATACTTCCAAAACGGAACTACTGGTTATCTCCCCTAGTGACAACAACCCCCTCGCAAATAATGCTAGCATCCCATTAGCAAACCAGGTCAGAGATCTTGGGGCCACCCTTGACTCTAGAATGAATTTCAAAAAATTCATTAACGCCACAACCAAAGAATGCTTCTTCAAGCTACAGGTCCTGAAGCAACTTAGACCGCTCTTACACTTCAAGGATTTCCGTTCGGTGCTTCAAGCCATACTGTTTTCAAAGATCGACTATTGTAACGCTCTATTACTTGGTCTCCCCGCTTCGTCCACCAAACCTCTTCAGATGCTGCAAAACGCAGCGGCTAGGATCCTTACAAACACTCGTCGCAAGGACCATATCACACCAATCGTAAAAATCCTACACTGGCTGCACATCCAATATAGAATACTTTTCAAGGCTCTCACCATCATCCACAAATCCGTCTACCAGCAATCCACTCTCCAACTCACCTTCCCACTCGAATTACATACTTCCGCAAGACCGATCAGAACTGCCTACAAAGGTTCGCTCAAGGCCCCCCCCAACAAATCATCGGTCCACAACTCTATTCACAAGCGTGCTCTTTCAACAGCAGGTCCACTACATTGGAATTCACTTCCCCAAGACTTACGCCAAGAACAATGCCATTCAACATTCAGAAAGAAATTGAAAACCTGGCTGTTCGCAGAAGCCTACTGCTGAAGGATCTCCTCAACCATCACTGACTCTCATTCTCCCACCCCTCCCTAATCCCTACCCCCCCTCTTTTCCCTCTCCCCTTCCCCCCCACCCAACCTCACCCTTTCCTTCTCCCACTGGACATACCATGCTAATAACTGCCTAGGATAAATCTATGTTTACGTATCTTATAGTTTTTGTTGATTATATATTTATCTCTCTCTAATTGTTTCTTAGTTTAAATTCTGTACTGTCTTCCATTGCCCAGGTTTTACGCTCCCTGTTTAATGTAACTTTACTTTCTACCTTGATGTTAATTGGTTTCCCCTCAGTTACATTGTAAACCGGTACGATAAGACCTAGTCTTGAGCATCGGTATAGTAAAAGAAATTAAATAAAATAAATAAATAAATATTCCATCAGTACAATCAGCACGGCTGAATGAAGAGAGGGACAGAGCTCTGTCCCTGGCAGGTCCTAAAATATGGAACATGTTCCCCGTAAAGATTCAAATGGAGATGAACTTCAAACAATTTAAGAGGGTTCTAAAAACTTGGCTTTTTAAGGAGGCCTACCCTAACCCATCTTACATTTTGTTTTTATGTCATGATTTTACAGTTTTATCTATTTTTACCCTGTTTTAGTGAAGGTGGTTTGGGTGTTATTGCTTCCACCATATATTAGTCATAAGAGATAGGAGGAGGGAGGGGTAGTTGTTCAATAAGTTTGATTAATTTGTCTTATGAGATGTTTTTATTTGAATGTCTGCAATTTGTTTTATTTTTTAGTCCTATGAAGTTGATTTTAGTATATTTATTTATATTGTTGTTTATTGTTGTTAACAGTTATGCTGGAGCCCGAGTGATGGAATACAAAAATCAATAAATAAATAAAATAAATAAATATCTGCTGGAATGTAGGGCACCTGATGTTGTACTGGCACCCTTTCATATGTCAGAAGAGGCTTGACTGCCCAGTGAACCTAGCACTGTTGCCCTGGGTTGATATATGGAAGGAGATTGTGAGTTGGAGAGGCTGTGGCAGTAATTCGGGGGTTGCATCTATGGGGGTTGCATCTATGGGGAAGGCAAACTCCTGTGAATGCTGCTCCTTCATGGATAGGACAGCTGTGCGTGAAGGATTGAGACTATAGAAAATATAGATAGTAACAGGTGTTTTTATTTATTACATTTATTTGCATACTGTCCTTGCAAACTAGCAATTCCTTATATTCTGCAGCTTCCAAAGGCAATGGCAGTGTTTTTGTAATCACTCCATTAAGTGGTTTTTAAATGTGTGTAAATATAGGGATTCCTATGGTGCTAATTTATATAACAATTGCAGAGATTTTGCAAATGTGGGGGCATTTTGATCTTCTTGCCCTTAGCTTACACTGAGTCCATACATACTCAGTTAGGTTTCCTTGCCTTTTTTTTTTTAAAGGAAACATTATTATCTGAATGACCTTGCATGTCGTATAAGGGATAACAAAGGTCTGGCATATTGTAATAAAGTTGATAATGTATTCCTTGGCTCAGATCCAAGCAGACCCCAAATGCCTCATTATACGCTCATTATCTTCAAATTTGCCACTATTTAGCTTGCCATGCAGCCTATGCTCAACTGATGAATAACATTTTTCAATTTGCATGGCCTTCCCCAAAAGTTTTTCAATTCAGCATCCATTCCATCCCTAAAATGGCTGAAATGAGAGCTAAATAAGTACTTTGATACACACATACAAAAACAAGGATTTACCATAAAAGCATTATGAAAATATTAATTTTGAAAACATAAGGCATTACTTCTGCAAAGCATGATCATTCACCCACTGCAATACTACCAGAAAAAAGTCCATGTTTGTTGATAATCCTTTCCAACAGACTTAGGAAAGATAATTTCATAACTGTGCATGTAGAAGTAAAGCGCATGTAATTTGTACACGCAGATTTTAGCCTGCATTTTCCAAGCAGACTTATAGCAAATGGCAGTATTTATTTCACTATGCCAGTTTTCAATTAATTTCAAAATGGTTTACAATAAAAGTTAGATGATTAATTATATCTGATTAAAACAATAAACAAATAAAAACATAACAATAATAACATATCATAAAGACATGAAAAAAAAACAGTGCTCAGTCAGCAATCAGAACAAGATCTGTCTATTGTATATATAGCATAAAAACTGAAATTAAACCATGCTCTATTCATCAGTAAAGATCTATAAAAACATCCAGGCCTTTACTAATTTCCTGAATTTCTAATACTTGTTCTCTATATGCAAGTCCAAGGGTAGAGAATTCTACATAGAGAATGTTTGAAATTGAAAAGTTCACTTCCTAGTCTCCTCAAATCTGATTTCCTTTGGTGAAGGGATCCTTAAAAGATCTTTCTTGGAGGATTTCAAAATTATTGTAGGTGTATATGGAATTAGACCTACAAAAGTTTACCTCTAGATAAAGCCTTTGAAAATGATTATACAATTAACTGGGAGTCAATGTAGTTCATGCAAAAATGGGGAGATCCTTTGCTTCACTTGGGTAATTGACTTGGTGCATTCATAGATTAATTCACATAAAGTTACACCACCTTTTTTTGGAGGGCATAATTCAAGAGGGTTAACTCAAGTGTAACTTTTTTAAATCAAAAAGTATACATGTAAATTCCAGAACACCTCTCTGCAGTTTACGTAAAAGTTTACAAACAACCAGGTTACATTCATAATTTTATATACTTTTACATTCATCAAACTGTGACACCAAGATCAGTTTTTACAAAAAACTATCCACACATTCTCTTCACAATGCTTTCTTGCTAACAAAATCTTAATACAATAATGTAAATATTAAAACTTTCTAACAATGAATTAAATAGCTCTAAGATCTGAAGATAGAGTAATAATATCACTGCCTATATAGAATACAATCTATTTGGTCAAAGCATCTGAGTACAATCCTTCTGATGCCTGGTAAAAGCAGCTGTGCCAAACAAATCTCTATTAGAAATATCAAATAATCAGATTTTCAAAATTCAGCCAAAAGAAGATGCTATCCTAAATACTAATTACAAATTAAATAGCAGATTCTTTAGACATAACATAAAAATTACAGAGAAAAACAGAATGACAGCTCGGTAGGTGAGCACTTCTCAAAAGAAAATCATTCTCATAATCAGGGTACTTAAAGCGAACTTTAGAAGTGCGCAAGAAGGGAAAACATTTAAAATTAAGATGATCAAATATTTTGAAACAAACATAAAAAGGACTTAATAAGGAGATTAGCTTTCTTAGCCATTATCAAATATAGGCCTTTTGAACTGCAAAGTTTAACTGTCTCAACACCTCTGGCATTCAAACTCCCCCCTCTTCCTTTATTCAACTGTAATGATACATTCAGATAGCCTAGGACCTAGAGGACCCTATACTATTATACCCAGTGTAACTGTGTTTTTTATTCACTAACCTGACAAAGAAAGGATACCTATTGAAAGCTGGTCACAGATCTGTAACTTAATCCAATAAAAAGGTATGATCTACAATTTGTTTGATGACCCTTTATTCTCATATAGCACGTTTATAAATGTGGTCGGACCCCGAGTCTGTCACCATATATCTTAGTTCCATTCCCCTTTTCTATAACATCTTGAGCTATCCATCCCCACTCACCCTCCTCCCACTTAGGAGTGCAGAGATTGGTTATTCAAGCCTTTATAAACAACCATTTTGTGGTTTAAGGTGTGTCTAGTTTCATTTTAGAGCACACAACAGAGAAGCAAGATGTAGGATGTTTTCCTCCTTGCTGAGGCCTCCTGCCTCATCAGGTTTCTCCTTTTTTGTAGGAGACTGGCCTCTGTGCCCACCTGCCAGATGATCCCTAATCATTTATTTCAGTAAGATAGATTTTTGCCGGATTACCCTTTGGGGCAAAAGAGCTCTCATGCCAGAAGACTGAAGATCCTTCAGCACACTCTACTCCCTAGGTGGGCAAGACCAGTGACAGATCCTTCTGAGTGAGATTTCTGATGGCCAAAATGTATCCTATTTTTCAAGAAAGAAAATATACTTTTTTGTTGTGGAGAGGTTTTAAGCCACCCCTCTTTACTGGGAACCTGGCTAGATCACAGGTTACCATCCATAGACTTTTCAAACCGAGGAGACACCCTTTCAGATCCGCTTCATAGAATCAAGGAAGAGCGAGGAGACCCCTATCCAGATTCACCACTAATTTGTACCAAGACCCAGAGCTCGGTGTTTGGGAAGACACTGGACTGTAAGGTAGGATTGTTACTATGCTAGAAGCGGACCCCTCTGACCTAGGAATCCCAGATAAGCTGCTGGAAGAGCTTTGAGTGCACATTTTATACCACCATCAGACATTCAACCAGTGTGCTGAAAGGAAAGGACTCCTCCCCACAGTGAAACACTCTGTCTAAGAAGACATCATCTGTATGTGCACCAGTATTTAAAGATGGACTTTTATTTGCCTTAAACCAATCAGTTAATTATTGTTTAACACCCAGCACCTGGTCCTGTTTAGTTATTCATAGCATCTCCATCCAGAGAATGCCACATCTACAAATACCTTCAAGGGACACATGAACATTTCTTTTGTAGTCTGTGCCATGGACAAGAGTCTCCCCCCATAGAAAGAATCCCCCCTTCCCCAGAGATCAAGAATCAAGCTGGGAAGAAGTCAGCTAGCTGGAGCAGCTCCAAAGGTTATAAATGTGATGTGTACCTTGCAACTAAACACCCCGGGTAAGGGTTACATAAAAGCAAAGAGATATCTCCTTCAAACAAATGTAAGATATATACTGTATCATAAAATTCCAGATACTCGCAAGCTGAAACTCTTTCCATAGGTTTCAGAATGTCCCATACCAGTATGCCTGAAAGCCTATAGCTAACAATGTGTTTACTGCCCCCTAATCTTCTGGTCCAGGGGACTGCTGTTGTGGTGGAAAAATTTCTGTCACTACTTTCTCAACTGGGAGGCACTGAGGAAAGAATGGGGAATTTCTCTGATTTATTTAAAGCAAAAAATACAAAACAGATAAATACAAAAGTCACTAACATTAAATTAGTTGCTTAAATTAGAGAAAATAATTTAAAAAGTGGCTGCATCAATGGCAATTGTCCTCTTTTTTACCTGGACTGGGAGTGAACTCTTGTCTACCCATCCCAATAATGGAATTGCAAACTCTAACCAATTTGTTGTGAGCCACTTTGAATATCATTTTTTTTTTTTTTTTGCTAAAAAGACAAAGTCCAAATTCAAGAATGGAAAAGAATAAAAATTGTGCTGTTTTTTTGTACTATGTAGTCAGTTACAGGTTTATATATTATTGTATTTCTGGTGTTATAATGGTCTTTCTATCACTGTGGCTACAGAAGATGGGATACCTGAGTCAAGGCTTTGGAAAGCTGTAATAATAGCCACATATAACACCTTCAGGGGGTAATCCTTATGTCAACAGGGAGGTGGGGACCCCTCTGTACTAGAATACATTCATCAAGACATCTACATATGGTTAAAGTGATGCTGTGATTGCTTGTCAGGCAGGCCTCTTAGATGGGAAGGGTTTAGAAAAGGCATGACTTGGGTTCAGCTATATCTGCTGAGGGTTTTTAGCTTGTAAAACTATGGCAAATGCATATAGAAACAGCTAACTTATTCCATAGTTGGGATCAGTGGAATTCAGACTGCCTGCCTTATCTGTGACAAGCAGCTGGGTTACAGAAACAGTGTCTAGCCTGGGGAATAGGTTAATGCTAAATTGTCACAATAAATGTTGTGGTCTTTAAGTTGTGAATGTTTATTTGCATCAGGAAGCAGGGGACATAGATACAAGGTCATGGCTACCCATATTTTATAGCATTGTATTTGCCATTTCATGTTTTTTCCTCTTGCCATCTACATTATCAAAAATAGTGTAATTTGTGTTGTGAAACCATGTTTGGATAGGATGCTGTGGATTAAAGTGTTTTCTGTGATTATTAATTTAGGACAGGATTCATCGTTCCTCGCGGAACGATGAATCCCGCGAAAAAGGGGGCAGGGGGCAAAGGGGGGGGTTGGCCTGCGAAAGGCTGCAGCCGTTCGCACTGCGGCAGTGCGATTTCGCTGGCCGCAGTGCAGCCGGCTGCAGCCTTTCACACAGATAGCGCCACCGTAAAAGATGGTGCTATTCGCCACGCTACTGCCGGCAAGGACGTTCCTCACATTATCGCCAGCAGCGGTGCCGCGGACGACTCCTCCCCCTCCCCTCCCGGTCATTTACATCCTATTGCACGCAAAAAGGCCCTTTTCGCACGCGATAAACCTTTAGAAAATAACCCCCTTAGCCTTATGAGTAAAATATATTGTAAAAAGTTTTGTTTTTTTTTTTATATACAGTAATGATTGAAATTGTAGCTAAATGTGTAGCAGTGCCTAATTTTAGCAGTAGGTGATATTATAGCTCTCCATAACAGTCATTTAGAAAAAGCTTTTTTTCCATATGTTCAAAACATGAGAAAGACTTTATAAATCAGTCTTTGCCTAGATTGCTAGAACACTAGCATCAAAATGTTTTTATATTGTTTGGTTTGCACAAGATTCAGCATGCAAAATATAAGGATACCATTTAGTAAACAATTTACTGTATCCTCAGAATGCAGGAAGCAATTTACATTTTTGCTAAGGCAACTGAATAAAAAAATAGGGATGTAAAAGGGAAAATTTTTTCATTTGATTTATTTTTGGTTTAAACCAAAATGTTCCATATTTATTCCAACATACCCATGTGTTCTGTTTGTTTTTGGAAGTTTTTGAATGTAAATGCTATTTTACTTACATAAAATCAAATTTTATGTGCATAAAATATTTACATGCTCCAACAATGAATGAAATGAATGCCCATCCCTTTAAATAAGGCTTTTGCTGCTTGTTATGATAATTACTAAAATGTTGTTGCACATTAGAAATACACAGAAACAAAGAAAAAGAGAAATACTTGAAATCAGCTGACGACTACAACCTCTCTACTTCAGGTTTTCAGCTGCTATAATCAAGCCATTATTTGATTGTTATTTCTCCTGTTCAATGTAAGAGTAGCAACCGTACTGTATGCAAGAAGGGGCGTAAAACGTTGCCTAGAAACATGAAAGTGCAATTCAGAACTTGAGCTCTGATCTCAATGTGACTGGCAGAAACATTACCTAGAAATGTATTCCATTTGATCATTATACTAAAGCACAACCAACACACGGGGAGGCAGATTTTATAAATTTGCGCAAGCGTGTACTTTTGTTCGCTGGATTTTATAAGATATGTGCGCGTAAGGGTTAGCACGCACAAGGGGGTGCACATTTGTGCAACCACGCGCGCTGCCTGTTCCCTCCGAGGCCGCTCCGAAATCGCCCCCGCACCTTCCCCTACCTAACCCCCACCCCCCCCGGCCCTATCTAAACCCTTTTGTTGGCAGATTTACGCCTGCTGAAAGCAGACGTAAATCTGCGCACGCCAGCGGGCTGCTGGCACACCATCACCAGAAGATAATTTGACTTAGGCCTCGATTTATCAAAATGCACTAAATATCGCATATGATAGGAAAAGGGGTGTGTTTTATGGTAATAGGCAGTTTTATCACAATTTGTGCTAATATCTATGCAAAGTGCTATCTTAGTGCAAATTGCAATAACATTTTCCACTGAGGGACCATGCTTAAGGGGAGACAGAGAGAGAGAGTGAGAGAGAGGTGTTACCAGGTAGAGAGTCCATCAAGCTAGGTTGAGAGAACATTGCACAAACCTCATCTTTGGGTGAGTTTCCTCACTCCGAAGGTCATTAAATCTTCACAAGAGAGCACTGTTCTGTTCATACATCTCACTTTGAATGTCAAAGTGCCCCCTAACCCCTACACTAATATCTAAACCTCACCTTGAGTTACTAGGTGGGCCTCCCATAGAGATATAAATACCTAACTAGCATGCCACTAACATAGCTAGTCTCTCTCTCTCTCTCTGCTTAAAACAGCATATGCAAAAAACATCACAACCATGATAAAGCCCTATCACGTGGCTTTACATAAATGAAAAAGGTGTAGTGAAAGCCACTCAAAACTGTTGGCCAAAATTTCCTCTTATGGTGCTTTCACATGCATTAAAGGCATTTTTTGCATGCTTAAACACCATATAGCACTTTGATAAATGATCCCCTTAGTTTGTTTCTATTGGCTAACTGAAAGATACTGAAGCTGGCTTCCAAATATTTTTCATACCACACATTTGTTGGTTGTCTGAACTAAAAACATGGTACTAGGAATAATTTGTACAAAACACAAAAAAAACCAAGATAAGAAATTAATATCTTAAATTAAAGGAGACAGCTACAATTTCAGACAGACAATCTAGAAGACAGTTGGATCATATGTTCAAGAAGATCCACACTATACATGAAAGATATCAGTATGAAAAGAAAAATGAAGATAGCGTTATGAAGACAGAAGTAGAAGTGCATTTAAGGTTTGCAGTACCTTACAGCTTACAGAAGAAGATTACAAAAGACTTCTGCAATCATTTTGCATATGGAAAATAGTGAATGCCATGGAAAGTAAGCATTCCATTCCTCAATAGGCAAAATAACAGAAATGTTTGCAATAGAGCTCATCCAGAAGAGGAGGGAGTTAGAAAAAAAAAAGTGATACTATCCAAATGGTAATCTAATAGGCCCCCTAAATTATCAAATGGTATTTCTGAAGTTTCAAAGAGTGGGGCCACTAGATGTTATACACAGAGGTAAGGTTAGAAATGCCTTCCTTTCTACCAAGTCTCCTGTTCAGGAAAATAAGCCTGGAACCCACTTGACTAGTCTTCCTGGGCTACAGAAGGAAGGCAGGGTTTAACAAAATCAAATGGAATCAAAATTGATTATACAAATTTCAAAATATTTCCTAAACCAATTATGATATTATGCAAATCCACCTCTCCTGGGCACTCAATGCAATTGTCAAATGAGCTGCTGTACTACACACAATGGATAATTTGTGCATCCTTAGTGTTCTGTATCAGGTGCCCAGGAGAAGTGGCTGTGCATCCACAACAGCTCGGCCAGAGCTTCTTCTCCACCCCCACCCCCAGCAGGGCTGTTCCCGATTAGTCTTTTTCACTGACAAGTCTCAGTGAAATGACAAATCATCTTTCAGCATAGCCTTCTGAAAGAGGACTGGTCCTTTCACTGACATGTGACAGTGAATGGCCCAATCAGCAGTAAGTGAAGCAGTGAATAAATTATTAAGTGCCCTGTGTGTGCAGGTTATCAAAAGGGATGCTCAATTTATGAGCATCTGTTTTATCCAGCAGCAGCTAATTTACTGGTAGAATACACATGCACAATATACATGGCTCTGAATGTGTATATTGTGGGTATATATTGTGCGCCCCACAATTTTTTTTAATTCAAGACTTTTTTTTTACATGGTGCTGCTTTCTGTGGTTCTTCCTACTTAGTATTATACTAAGTAGAAGGAACCAGAGAAAAGCAGTTTTTTTTGTTTTTAAGTTGAGCTCTTGATGCACGGGAAGACATTATGCCTGCTCTGGTAATAGCTAATAGCCTCAAATATATGGAATTTACATGTAATGAGCACTATTAGCTATGTGCAAGTTTGGATGCGTGTTTTAGATGCACTGATCCCCTTAGTGCATCAGGGGTTATGGACACACATCCAAAACCCGCTTCTAAGTGCTCGTTAACCTGTGCGCTAGGCTGAGCACTTGATATTGCATTGGCCTGTTAGTGAAACTGAGGTTCTAGTTTATTTAAATAAAAAACATTATTATATGTCCCTAAGTTGGAAAAAATTGAAGAAACAAAAGTTTTCCAGCAATCCAAGATCTCAGCAGTATTCTCTCTCAAAAATGAATACGTTTGTGACTTTTGGAAGAACCTTTATTTTTGATAGCTAATATGTTCCAATACAGGCTCTTCTTGTCTGCATGTAGTATCTTTCTGTCTAAGATGTGAAGACTAAGATTGTTTTTCCTGTGCTATCCTGTTTCAGCTGTCTTCATCTGGTGGCCATCCCTTTTAATTAGACAGCAGTGAGGTTTCAGCTCCTCCCAGCCCCTTCCTCATATGAAAAGCAAACTGATGTACAAACTAACCCTACCAATATAGTTTAATCCCCTGCCTGACTGAGAAAATGTTCTTATATCAGAAGATTGAAACTTCATACTTTCTTGGGATTTAACTTTATGCTTTTAAACTGAACAATTATACTGTTTATAAACAGTGATAAGCTAAGGTGTTTATGAATGCCTAGTTACTTCAATCTGGTTTATTGCTTTTCCATTCATACCTCTAGGAAAAAGCTGAGAAAATTACTGCCCAGCTCCATTAGTTTCTCTTAACTATCCTCCATCTTACCTTTGTGAAATATTTTTCAAAGCTTATTTTCTTTTCAATAATTCATCTCACTCACACAAACCCATTCAAACAAATGCGTTCTCTAATGTAACATAGTAGTATAGTAATAATGATGGCAGATAAAGACCAAATGGTCCATCCCGTCTGCCCAGCATTTGCTTATGAGTTTCGATTTATTTATTTATATTCTGCTTTGTTATGGTAGTGACTGCCGTTCCATGCACGTTTTCCCCATGCATTCTGTTAAGGGTAGTGACTTCTAGTAACTTTACATTTTTATAAGTACTTTGGAAGTTTTTCTGCTTCTTTACCAGAGTTTATCTGTAGCACTTCTGACTGTTGCAGTCACCATCTCTCTCAGAAATTCTAAAATTGACAGAAACTTTTGTTTTACAGAGATATTCCTGCTCTAGTGATGTCACTAGAAAAAGTAATACCTATAAGACTAAGTTACTTTCAATTTTTTCATATAGGGGTACATTTTAAAAAACAGCGCATGCACGTACGTTTGTTCGCGCACCAGGCGCGAACAAAAATACGCCGGATTTTATAAGATATGCGTGCCATGCATATCTTACAAAATCCGGGGTCGGCGCGTGCAAGGGGGTGCACATTTGTGCAACTTGCGCGCGCCGAGCCCTGCGCACGCTGCCCATTCCCTCCGAGGCCGCTCCGAAATCGGAGCGGCCTCGAAGGGAACTTTCCTTCCACCCCCCCCACACCTTCCCCTCCCTTCTCCTACCTAACCCACCCCACCTTTATTGCACAAGTTACGCCTGCTTGAAGCAGGCATAACTCACGCGCGCCGATGGCCCGTTGCCACGCCATCACCCAACCCGGGGGCTGATCCAGAGGCCTCGGTCACGCCCCCTGGAACGCCCCTGGGCTGGTCCATGCCCCCCAGAATGCCCCCTGGAATGCCTCGAACATCGTGT
The DNA here is from genome assembly GCF_901001135.1 of Rhinatrema bivittatum. NCBI lineage: Eukaryota > Metazoa > Chordata > Amphibia > Gymnophiona > Rhinatrematidae > Rhinatrema > Rhinatrema bivittatum. The sequence goes on along the minus strand of NC_042617.1, from coordinate 420,014,251 downwards.
CGCACCCGACATGCCCCCCGACACGCCTCCCTCCTAGCAAAGCCCCGGGACTTCTCACGTCCCGGGGCTTGCGCGCGCCCCCGTGCCTATGCAAAATAGGTTCGGCGCGCGCGCGGGGGGGGGGGTTTAAGGGTTACGCGCTTAACTTAAGCATGTAACCCTTTTAAAATCTGGCCATTACTGTTTTGTATCCACTGGTACCCCCCACTACAGATGCTGTTACATAGACATTTTTGGTGTTATAAAAATTGATGGAAATATTAAAAAAAAAAAAAAAAAAATCTCTGGGGAGCCGGTCATAGTCTACCCTAGGTGTTGGTCTGCTGGCTGTCTCACCCTGTTGTTTATTCAGCTTTTGCCATCAGGCAGCCTGGCTTAGTGATGGCTGTTTGTTACTGTTTGGAGCCCTATTTAGCCCTACAGCACAGTAGAGAAAACCTGGACTAGATTTATTTTTCTCTGTAGAATGGAGCCTTTTTGCACAATAATTTGCCTTCTAAAATTTTGTTTTACTTCTAAAAAGACTATTTAGGAATTTTATATATGGCTAATATGTGCTTATTTAATCTTGTCCTTTATTTTACCCCATTTTTCCTCATAAATTCAGCAAGGTTAAATCTGCTTTCATTTTTAAACTGTAAATGCAGAGGGAGCTTGTATAGAGATCCCCGATCATTATACTGAAGTCCTCTTACATTATTTAATTTAATGTATTCATTTTAGTGTTTTTATTTCCTTCTGTTTAGACGATTTCTCCTTCTTTGTGGCTTTAAAACTACACAGGGATTCATCCAGAGCCTTCTTGATATCCAATCAGATTTTCTTCACTTTTATTTTTTTATTAATTTTATGGGTTTTGCACTTTTTTGTTTTATTCAAATGGGTTTCATAGCCTGTAAGTGACATCTTGATGATGTCATTCGGAAATGAGGCCTAATTAGACCACAGCAGCAGGGCTTTCCCAATGTCCCTGGACACCACTGATAGCCCATTTTTTTAGAAACCCGTGGGGGCAAAATCCTTTTCTTGCTGCTGCTGTGGAGTGGAAGAGCAGCAACGGCACTGCTTCCTCCCTTAGGCATCCCTGCAAGCTCTGTACCCTTTCCCAAGCCAAAAAGTCAAATCCCAGGCACCGTGTAAAACAAAACATTTTCTCGATGTTGCCCTGCCATGAAGCCTGATGCTGCTTGAACCACTACACATTTGAAAAGAACCCAGGTGCACTGTGGGTCGCATGATAGTCCCACGGTTGCTGGTGCAGCACAATGGGAGCAACCTGAACTACTGCCCCTCTCCTCTCCTGCAGCTTGATGCTGCAGACATGGGCCTTTCCTATCGGCCCCAACCAATAGTACTTCCCCCAACAAGGGTCATCTTTCTAATGCGCCCCATGTCCTCTAAAACTCTAGGACTCACCAGGAAAGAAAAAACAATAATAAACAAATATTTATATATTTATTTGAAAATATTTCTTGTCCACCTATAATAAAATTTTCAAGCTAAGTGGATCACAAGATAACATACAGCAATAAAATAACAAACAAAACATAAAATAGATACAATAAAAAATTTCAATTGACTGCTTCCTTAAACAATAGTCTTTAGCTGTCTTCTGAAACCTTTTAAATCAATCAACATCTGCAATTTGATGGGTAAATCATACCAGAGTTAAGGACCGATTGAGGAAAAAGAGTGATTTCTTGTTGTTTGCAGTCAAATTTTCCCCTTGAAAGGGATCACTAAAAGTTGTGGACTGTAAAGATCAGCTAGTTAAATAAAACATAAATAAATATGGCCCTGAAACTCAAGGGCAGCCTCCACAGCACTATTCTGCTTTTCAGCCTTGCTAGCCTGCAAAGGAAAGAAGTGCTAATTTCAACTGGTAAATTATTACACAAACAAAAATAATCAAACCTCAGTCTTTAATGGAAAATATACATAGACATATAGCTATAACTGGAAACAAGCTAGCTGAAAAACAAGTGCAACATTGCTCTCTGCTTCAACAGCAGGGGGAAAAGGGGAGTTGGATTCAGACAACAACCAATAAGAGCTCCGACTTTTAGAGTCTGGGGATTGTTATGCATGGGGGCAACCTGCATAGAGCAGCAATTACTACCCTTAACAGAAGGCAAGGGATGACTACCCTTAACCAATAAGCCTTGGGGCTTTTGATGCAACTACAACATCACACTTCACTTTGATAGTGGTGAGGGGAGGGGGGTGGAAGAGGAATTGGATTCAGATAACAACCAACAGAGACCCGGACTTTTATGGTCTGGGGTACTGATATGCAGACATAAATGAAAAAGTATAGAACTGCTTCTAAGGCCAAGTCCATAAGCAAAACACATCAGCACATTGGGGCAGATTTTTAAAGCCCTACGCGCGTAAATCCTGGAGGAATTACGTGTGCAAGGGGGTTACGCGTGCCGGGCCTATTTTCAAAAGGCCCAGCGGTGCGCGGAAAGCCCCGGGATGTGTGTATGTCCCGGGGCTTGAAAAAAGGGGCGGGGCTCTTCAGGGGCGGGGCTGAGGCCTCCAGCATAGCGCACCAGCAGCTGGCCAGCGCACACAACTTATCCTTGCCAGACGTAGGTGCAACTTACAAAATAAAGGTGGGGGGAATTTAGGTAGGGCTGGGGGGTCGATTAGTTAGGGGAAGGGAGGGGAAGGTGGGGGGGGGGGGCTGAAAGAAAGTTCCCTCCGAGGCCGCTTCGATTTCGGAGCGGCCTCGGAGGGAACAGGGAAAGCCATCGGAGCTTATTTAGGACTCGACGCGTGTAAGGTGATGGGCCTTCTTGAACAGATGATGGGCCTTCTTGAACAGATAGGGGCAGATTTTAAAACCTATGCAAGCGGCCTAAATTTGTGTGCACCCCTTGCGCGCGCTGACCCCAGATTTTATAACATGCGTGCGGCTGCGCACGCATGTTATAAAATCAGGCGTACATTTGTGCGTGCCAGATAGCGTGCACAAATGTAGGCTGCGCGCATATGTTTTATAATGTGCCCCTATCTGTTCAAGAAGGCCCATCACCAAGTAAAAATGCTGCTAGCAGTACATTTTCCTGTGGGTTATCATAAGGCTTGGGAATAACTGCATGGAGAGGTAGTTGCTACACTTAAGAGAAACATGGGTGTGGCAGAAACTACCATGAGAAGCTTGTTGGGCAGAGTGGATGGACCATTTGGTCCTTTTCTGCCATCATTACTATGCTACTATGGAATTCCAATTCAAGAAATACTAGGTACAGTCCACTAGCAAAAAATATATTTCTGTAAGAAGGTAAATCGCTCAGATCAAAAAGATGTGCAACAGACAGAAAAAGCTCAAACATTAATTCTAATCCAGGTAAAAATGTCACAGTATTACTGCATGTTCTTTTGAAGCCTCTGCAACAGAATTTTCTTGCCCTTGCCAAAGAATCTACTTATGTACTGCCACAAGAACCCTGGGGCCTACATAATATATGTCTACATAGCTAAAAGGTAACTGGACTGCCTCTGGACTCCGGACTGGTGCATGTCCTGTAGGGACATGCACCAGTCCGGAGTCCAGAGGCAGTTCAACACCTCTGGACTCTGGGCTCGCTGCTGCCAAGCAAAGCCCGTCCTTGTGAGAGGCCCTCGCTCCTCATGGTACTAAGCATACTGAGTTGAAAAATGTTTTTTCTCTTTCATGAAGCATAATAGATAGGCCAATAGGTATTACTGTTCCAAATAAATAAGAGTAAGGGTGCAATAAAGTCTTTCAAAAACAGCCTTTATTTTGGGTTTCAAAGCGGGGTGTCCAAAAAATAAAGCAACACCAAGAGTGACAAGACCAACCCAAGGTATCGTAAAGGGGAATAAAGCAACAAAGTTTGCAGGAAAATTCCCAAAGCACTGATTAAAGATTAAAACAGCACTAAGAGTGAAAAGAAGACCCCCAAAGCATCAAAAGAAGTGTACTCTGGTGTATTTCAGCAAGACAGAGTGGCTGCAAAACTCCTAAAGTGCCGGATCAGGGGTGTGGCAGCAAGGCAGAATGGCAGCAAGACCCTCAACATGTAGAGTTTGGAGTACAGCAGCAAAGTAGAGTGGCGACAAGACTTTCAAGGTGTAGCATTAGAGGAATGGCAGCAAGCAAGACACTAAGATGCAGCATCAGGGATAGGTCAGGAAGACAAAGCAGCAGCATCTCCCCCAAGGTAAAGCATAAAAAGCCAAAATGGAACCAGCAGTGACAGATGTTCTCCTAGGCATCATGAGAGGGCCAAGAGTAAGCCAGGCAATAACTGCAGCAGAACAAAACAGCAAAGCATTGAACCAGGAAAGCAATGGGATGGGAGGATAAATGTTTCATTTGTTTCTCTTTTATCTTTTGCAAGACAATATACTCTAGTATAATGAAGATATAATCATGGTAGGAGGAAAAGACTGGGCAGTAGTAGAGAGTAGCAGAATTACACAGCAAGGCACTGGCTGAACAAGGAGAAAGACAGAAAACAAGAAAAAGACAGGGCAACAGCAGTGGCAAGAGAGGCAAATGGCAACAACAAGCAGGTTGATGAGGGCAAAAACATGGGTATTGGTTCAATGTAGTTGTGTTTTCAGTCTTCCTGCCACTTGCATTGAAATTCTAGGAAACACATTAAAGGCAGATTGACATTCAAGATGATTGACTTTTTCAACATTCTGGTGCTGCCATGAATGATAAGAACTCTTTACTTTATTATCCGGCAATGAATTCCAGATCTTAATTGTATGTTGAGTGCTAAAGAATGTTCTATGATTTGTTTTAAATGTGCTACTTACTAACTTCATGAAGTGTCCCCTGGTCTTTGTTTTTTTTTTAATCAGTAAATAATTGATTCACGTTTACCCGCTCCAATCCACACATGATGTTATAGATCTCTATCATATTCCCACTCTCTTTTGCAAGCTGAACATCATCTCTAGTCGATCCTCCAACTTAGGCAGACATTTTATGGAGACTGGGCTAAGTCTGGGGAGAGTACGCATACCCAGATAAGTATTTTATTTCACTAAATCCCCCTGAAGCAGTGTATAACAAAACATCAGCTGATGTTAGGGACTTGTTCAATTTGGTTTTTAATATGGACGTTAGTTGTTTTTTAGTGCAATTTAAAAAAATACATTAAAAAGAGGTGGATGATAGAGAAGACCGGGTTAGGGATATAAATAGTTGATACTGTCTGCGCGTGCATGTTATAAAATCCATACATGTCCGCGTGCCAGGTAGTGCATGCACATGTAGGCCACGCGCGTTTCTTTTAAAATCTTCCCCAATGTGAGCAAGAATGCGTGTCTATCTCCAAACCTCTAGCCCTTATCTTTAATACCATTTGGTGCCTTACGCTATATTGTTCATAGTATCTAAGGAGTGATAGAATACAGAATAAAGTTTCCTAATTGTGCAAGGACATAGTATGTTTGGTAAAAAAAAAAAAAAAAAGCTGTCATTTCTAATATGCAGTAGTGATAATAAAAGGAGTTGGGGGTAAGAAAAATATTCAACAAAGATAAATCCCCCATGCTCTCCTTCCTCTCCCTGTGTCCATCTCTTAACCCTTTATCCCTCCCACCTAAGATTCCTTCATCATTTTCCTACTCTGAGATCCCCTCTGGTCCCATTCCCAGATACTTTCCCTTATTTAATTCCAAACCCTAATCACTAAGATCCATTTTCTTTTAATAAAGAGCCCAAAAATTAGCTGGACACAGAAATGTCAGAAAATGGCTTTATTTTAATAAATGTTTAAAAAAAACATTTAAATTGCAATTATATGCTAAATTATGCTAATTGGTCACATAATTTGCACAGAATCTTGTCAAATCTGCTGCAAGAAACCAAGGGCTATAGTTACAAATGTGAATAAAAACAAAATAAGTGCTTTTTCCATTTTGCTTGATAATCTTTATACATGTAAAAGTGTTTCTTCAATCACATTGCCAATATTTCAAATTTCTTTTTTTTTTATTTATATTCCACTTTTTAGTATTTCAAAGCAGATACATTCAAGTGCTGTAGGTATTTCCCTATCCCTAAAGAGCTCACAGTCATTGGCGCCAATGCAAAACAGGGCGTTCGGCTAGTGCGGCAGCAAACATGCGGTTGAACGCACATTTTTCGAGCGCAGAGGCAACGCATATTCAATATCTGGTTTTACACATCCATAATGCACATGGAAAATCTGTGCATAGGGAATAGTGCCAATGGGATGCAAATCTTATTTAAATGCCGGTATTAGTACCCGATGCAGTAACATGTGCTGACAGTTTGAGCGTCTTTAGCGAGTTTTTTTGCGTTCAAAATTTTGTGCCTGCTTTACACTGGCATTATTGTGCTGATAGCTGGAGGTTCCTGAGGGTTTCTGTTTCTCTAATGGATACTGTTTATTTCCTTGTCATGTTGACCTTTTTCTTGCGTATGCGAGGAAGAATTAGGCGGGCTTTAGTTTGGCACCATTAAAGGCGGGCTTTAATGGTGCCAAAAAAAAAGAATCACCGGCATAAAAGGATCGAGCGTCCTTTAAGAAGCTAACAGACATTCTTAACCTCGCGTCGCAATATCGATTTCCAGGGGCCCGAAAGCAAGGACATTCGAAAAGTGGATAAGAATGTCAGTGCCAGGGGTTGACCATCCACCATTTAGAAAGCATTTCCAAAATCGGAATGTCCCTGCATCCCAGCTCCGGGTATTATAAACGTTCAAGCATGAGACGTCGATCGCAATGCAATTCTATGGATGTTCAATTACAATGCGGGCCGGGAGTGCAGGAATAGGATGTAAATAAAAATCTTTACTACATGCCGAGAAAAATGAAAAAATTTACATGAGCAGCTTCCAGGAATGGTTATGTAAAGACACTGAAAAAAAAGCTTTGAATACCCCCAGACACGTACACACTGTAAACATTATTATCAACGTTTCCAATATCGATGTATAGCAGGCCCATTATAATTGACTTTGCAATGCCCCATTTTTGGACGTTGATCCTTAACATGCTCTATCCTCAAACGCTGTTTTCAAGGACATACATTTACTATATATGCCAATATATATATTGGCATATATATATATTGTTTAATAGTAATAGTTTAATAGTAATAGTGTTTATATAAGTAGAAAGCAACCAGTTCTTACGTTTCAAAAAGAAGGAAATGAAGAGATGACATGAAGCTCAAGTCATATGAATTCAAGGGACCAATCTGTAGCCAGTACAGGTCCACTCGAACTCAACACAAAGGGGAAGTGTGCCTTGTTGCAGCAATTTACATACCCTGCTGCTGATAGGATTATGACGCGCTTGCAGATAGGATTATAACCTGCTTGCTGACAACACAGGCACAGTGGGGGAGCAAAGCCAATTTCAAATATGCTATTCTAGTTAAAATATCATTTTTTGTACTTCAACAACTGAATTACAGTTTCCAAACCTTTTTTTGACAGATAGACGCAGACTGATTGCACACGCGATGCAATATTGAACATCTGGTGCAATAATAAAGATGGCACTATGGACGCTCAGTTTCGAGCAATGCGTGCCATTTTCGCGTGCTTTTCATTTCAGATGAATTTCAATATTGTATCCACGGTGCCGGAGAAAAATTGTGTGCATGGTTAAACCGCGTATTCCTAATGAACGCAATTTCTCTGTGCGTTTTTTATACCATCGGCCTGATTGTGCCTGAGGCAATGGAGAGTAAAAGGACTTGCCCAATGTCAAAAGGAGCTGAAGCCCAGTTTCCGTGGTTTGTAGCCTGCTGCTCTAACCACCAGGCTCCTTTTTCTTTATAGAGGCCTGTATAGTATGGCTACAAATTTGCTATTGAGCATATTTAATGAGGTCACAGAGCAACTGAAGGTGAGGGTGATTCATTTTTACTTTTTGCCCTTAGAGTTGACATCATAGGGAGGAGCATGCTCATTTAGATGGGAGCTTTCAAACGAGCGCGCGGTTGCCCATATATAAGTACATATGGGGGCGCGGCCACATACGTATGCGAGCTTGTTATAAAATAGGATTAGTATGTGTACTTGTACTCCTCATTTTAAGCATTTACGTGAACGCGCAGGGAACTGTTGTCTTTTCACGCACAAGTAAGAACATTTTATGACGCGCACGTGATCAGTTTAACCACCAGTGTGCCCAGTCAGTCCCTAGCTCATTAAAACCTCCACGGTTCTTTAGCCTGCACTTCCCCAGTTTACCCAGACCCCTCAAGCATTTTATATGTGCCTACAAATAATTGTATTCAGACTTACACCTGATCAATAGCTGAAGTGCGCGGAATTAAACCGGATGCTCACCATATTCACTTCACCATATACTTGCATAACTCTTGGTCCTGCCCAGGAATGCCCATGACCCGCCCCATTCCACCCCTTTTTTTTTTTTCTCAATGCAGGATATTAGCACATCAGTACTTGTGCATGTATGTGGCAGGTTCATAAAATTTACCAGTTGTGAATAAGTGATACATATGCGTGCATCTCCCACCTTTGGAGTGCATATCGCTTTTAAAATTCACCTTTTAGCTTTTCTTTCTTATTCAAGAGGTTTGAGACATTGGCAGAGTTCAGGGCCATTTTAAGCCTCCATGAGGCCCAGGGCAAACCTCACTAGGATGGGCCCCTCCCCACTCCTCACCATATAACATTTTTGGCAATTTACAAACAATGAACTCAGCCAATCCTTATTAAGACCTAAAGAAGATAATATGGCATGTTAGTTAGCAATATTTACCTTCTCTTATTTTTAATTTTTTGTTTTTACCATTTTATTCTTTCTTTAATTTTTTTTTGGGATCAAGTTGGGCCCCTTTAAGGTTTTGGGCCCTGGGCAAGAACCCTATTTGCCCTCTGGATAACATGGTCCTAGGCAGAGTGAATCTGCATCTCAGAAGAAGCATCGGTGTCAAAGAAGCACCAATAAAACTGAGGCTTCAGAGCAGAGACTTAATCTTTTTATTTTCTAGGTACCTGGATTCTCTGAGATGTGTTAGGATGTCATTATTTCTGTTTGTTGAAGTTGATGTACTTGAAAACATTGAACCCCCCCTGAAAATATATGCAGAAAAATGGGAAAAAAGTAATATGGAATGAAGGATTTTTTTATTTTAGCATCTCAAAACTGGCAATAGAACATTCTCTGATGCTACATTTATCATTTTGATTGGCAGCTATTCTGATCAATAGTGTATTTCAATTACCAGATGCATAGATATGAGGGAAGTAGATGAGTCAAAACAAAATCTGAATTGTGCAAGAGTTGCACCAAACCTGCCATATTTTTGTATTCTTCTGATTAATAAATAAACAGTGCCAGGAAGTTATAGTATATGAACTGCATTCACTAAAGAGAATGGCAATACATAAAGAGTACTCACAAAACTACAAAGTAATCAAATAGAAGTTTACATAGTAGCAGACCAGCTGTACAAGAAACATTCAAAAAAGAATTATTTTTAGTCTGGCTGTGCAGGAAGTGGGTAAATGTGCCAGTAAAGTGTGGACAATATTAAAACACGTTCTTCAGCGCAAATAGAGAGTACATTCATTTCCTTAAAATTTCTATTGTTGTTGTTCAAATTAAGAATGGGACTGACAATTGCTTTCTCATCCTGTGTTCCAACAAAAGAAATATATCCAAATTTGAATTAAATGCAACATCAATCATGTATAAAAGAAAAGGCTCAAAATAAATGATGAATGATACTTAACTGCATTGTTCCAAACATTAATTTACTTTTGCTGCTATTCCATCTTGACTACTACACAGCAAACCAGCCTTTCTTCATTCCAGAAAATTACAAAACATGTCACATTTCATGATTGGGTACTCTGCAACGCTTACCAATTTTTAATCTCCCACCAGCATATTATGCCACATTGTACTCTGCTTAGATTTTTATTGAATCATGTTAATTTGATTTCTTTCTGAAGCTCAGCAGAAAATGCTGCAGTCAGAAATAAGAAGAAAATGTATAGAATAAGGGTGACCAACCAATATCTTCCAAGTTGTATCTGATAAGGCTGTGCAGGGTTATTTTTTTCCGTTTTGTTGGTGTTAATGAGATATGGTTTCATTCCATTTTATATCATTATCAACTTTTTTTGTTGCTGTTTAAAGCATTAAAAATAAAGAATGAAGCTGGATAAAGCCCCTCCCACCAGGCACCATCCCATATCTTATCCTAATCATGATTCAAAAATAATAATAATAATCTTCAGTCACTCCTGTCCCACCAATATCAAAATGGCACCACCTGAACTGCAGCCAGCACAATATGAAATTACTGTAGTGGAGGGGTAAGAGTGACTGGTGATCATTCCTGCCTCCTTTTCAACTGAGGATGGAAGAAGATACAGAGGAAGAAAGGCCAAAAGGCATATGTTTGAAAAGGACTTTGACCAATGTGTCTGATGGTGCAAAGGCAGTGAAGCAACATGACAAGGTGATGGCCAAGAGCAGAGTGAGGCTGAGCAGCTTACAGAGAGACATAACCAGCAGGAAAAAGGGAGGTGATTTTGCCCTTGTACAGATCATTGGTGAGGCCTTACCTGGAGTACTGTGTTCAGTTCTGGATATCAACAAGGATAAGGTTAGGATGGAAGCAGTCTAGAGAAAGGCAACCAAAATGATGTGGGGTCTGCACTTAGAAGACGTATGAGATGAGACTGAGGGGCCTTAATATCTATAAATATCCTGGAGGAGAAGAGAGGCAGGGGAGGAATTAATGATTCACAAAAATCAAACATTTTCTGATAGAAATGAAATTGTAGAACTAAGGGTCATGATATGAAACTCCAAGGGGGTAGCCTCAGGAACAAAGTCGATAAACATTTCTTCATGGAGTGGTGGATAATTGGAATGGCCTCCCAGAAGAGGTGGTGAAGACAGGAATGGTAATGGAATTCAAAAGGGCATGGGATAAACACAGAGGATCCCAAGTGGCTAGAGGATAGAAATGAAGAAATGGGGTAACCATTATTAACCTTACCTGTAACATATCTGCATAGGGGTAACCTGCACAGAGTTTCAAATACTACCCTAAGCAACTTACTGGGCAGACTGGATGGACTATTTTGACCTTTATCTGGGATCATTAACTGTGTTACTATGTCATTAATTATGTTACAACTCTTTTTGTTTTCTTTCTCACGGCTGGGACAGGACCTACATTTTTTAAAATGAAAGCAACCAAAGTGCTTTTTCTTTTTACTTCGTTTCATTTTATAAAGAAAAGGAAATTAAACAGAACATGTTGTTTCCAATGAACACATATTTCTAATATGTACAAAAATGTGGTTTTCCCCCCACACATCTAAATCTAAGAACCAAGTTGCGCATAGCACCTATTTCCAAACTTAAATACCCGCTTCCTTCCCTCATTACATCAGAGGGATGCTGTTTTTTTCATTCATAACTTGTACTGCCTAGAAGCCTAGAAAACCTATGGGCCCATGGGTGGAAATGCTGTGATATCTGCATGTGCCCCACGCAGGGCTGGCAGAAAGACTAGGTGAACTAGGCCTGACCCTAGGGCACCGACCATTAGGGGGCATGTGCCATGTGGGACCACCTCTCGTGGCCCTATATGACTCGCACCCCCTAATGGAGGTGGTGGCATAACTGGGGGGGGGGGGGGTGCGATGAGAGGGGGCGGGCAGGCGCAAGGCAGAAGGTGCCTAGGGTACCTAATCCCCTTAAGAAACATAAGAACATAAGAAATTGCAAAACTGGGTTAGATCAAGGGTCCATCAAGCCCAGCATCCTGTTTCCAACAGTGGCCAATCCAGGCTACAAGTACCTGGCAAGTACCCAAAAACTAAGTATATCCCACGTTACTGATGCTAGTAATAGCAGTGGCTATTTTCTAAGTCAACTTGATTAATAGCAGGTAATGGACTTCTCCAAGAACTTATCTAAACCTTTTTTGCACAGGCCCTGGCCCCATGTGCCATGCACTGAGTCACATGTGTGTGATGTGGTACCATGCACCACTATTCTTTTCCTGCAACTCTTGTGCCACTGCTCACAACTTTCCCTACCATGTCCTTCAGGTCAGTGTTGCAAAGTGCCCCACCCCCAAGGTTCATCATGAAATTTAGGATATTTTATATGAATCTGATTAAGGGATTTCAAAACTGGTCCTCAGTTATCCCCAAATAAGTTTGACTTTCAGGATATCCATAATGAAAATTCATGACATGTATTTTTTGCATTTTTTATCTAAAACCAGATTATCCTAAATACAAGAACTGTTTGGAGACTTGGAGGAATGGATTTAAAATCTACTACTGGATTATATATGTCCAGGTGTCAGGAACAGTATTCAAATGTCTGAACTGAATTTCAGATCTGGAACAATTTCACATCAATAACTATAAAATCTATTTTTCAAAATATTATCAAGCATTAAAACAGAAAAATCCTTCTGCTAGGGGACTCTGTCATAAAAGCACTCATTTAAGGATGCATTTTGAGGGACACACAACAGTTAAATGCCTTCCAAGACACTCAGTTTGCATAAATGCAAACAAGATTCTTAATGCAATTAAAGAAGAAATTAAGGACTATAAAATTGATGTTATAATCCATCTGGGGATCAATGACCTCACTAGAAGTGGCATCCAAGCAGTACAGAGCAATTTACAGACTCTGGGGAAGCAGCTTGGGCACATTGTGAAAATCATTGCCTTTTCTGAAGACAAAGTGAAAGAAAATGCTAAGATATATAAACAACTTCAATACATGGCTCAAAACTTGATAGAAAAAAAAAGACTTTAGATATAGTGGGGTAGATCTTAAAAAAATACGCGCACACGTACTTTTGTTCGCGCAACCGTCACGAACAAAAGTAAGCCAGATTTTAAAAGATGCGCGGCAGCACGCGTATCTTTTAAAATCCGGGGTCGGCGAGCGCAAGGCTGTGCAAATTTGGCAGCCTGTGCGCGCCGAGCCGCGCAGCCTGCCTCTGTTCCCTCTGAGGCCGCTCCAAAATTGGAGCGGCCTCGGAGGGAACTTTCCTTTCGCATCCCCCCACCTTCCCCTCCCTTCCCCTATCTAACCCACCCCCAGCCCTACCTAAATCCCCCCCCTACCTTTGTTGTACAAGTTACGCCTGCTTGAAGCAGGCGTAACTTGTGTGCGCCGCCTCATCAGCCCCCGGCACAGACCGCAGTGCCGGGCGACTTGGGACCGCCCTCCCGGCCCTCCCCCGAAGCCTTGCCACGCCCCCAGACCCACCTCGGACTGCCCCCTGACCCCGGGCATGCCCCCAGGACATGCCCCCGATCTTCAGACACGCCCCTGGACACGCCCACTCCTGCCCCTTTTACGAAGCCCCGGGACTTACGTGCGTCCAGGGGCTTTACGCGCACCAGCAGCCTATGCAAAATAGGTGTGCCGGCGCAAAGCTTTTAAAATCTACCCCAGTGGGAGCTGGGGCCATATATATATGTTATGTTTATGAAAGAATGTGAACCCTGGGCTGAGATGAGCGGTGTCTCCACCCACAGGGAGGAGCCCTGTGAGCCTCACCATCAGCAGGTGCAGTCTCAGTGGCATGGGACACAGCTAGAAGTAGAGACTTTATTATGAATGAAGAAAACAGTAATGTCCATAGAATTGCAGATGTTGTAGTACAGTCCTGAGCAATGGACAATGCCCAGAGTGAGGCCACAGATGAGAAGATCTGGTAGTGGCCCGTGGAGTGGGGTACGCCAGGAATCCCGTCTGATGAGTGTAGGCACCTCAGGAATACAGATCCGGTAGTGGCCCATAGAGCGGGGTATGCCGAGAATGTCTGTACAGTAGATATTGAAGAACTGGTAGAGATGTTGGAACCCGGAAGTGGCTCCCATAGTGGTGTGTAGATATTCTGTAGTGCAGGAAAGCTGAATGGCTTCTACTGAAGAAAGGCGGTAGTAGCCCGGAGTTCGGGGTACACCGCGTGGAATCCTCAATACAGTTCGTAGAGTAGAAGTCAGTAGAGGTACTCACAATAGATGGTTCCTGGAGAGAGAGAGAGAGACCTGAGAAGCAGGTCTAGTAACAGTCAGGCAGGTAGACCCTCTGAGGAGCGGATAGCCAGAAAAGCAGGGGAGCCCCAGAGGAGCGGGTACTCAGAGTGTTTAGATGCCAAGACCAAGTCAGGAACAGGAAGCCCTTGAATGAGGAGAATTCAGCAAGACAGAACTCCTTGTTAACTCAAAGAAGGCTAAGGCTAACATAAGAACATGCCATACTGGGTCAGACCAAGGGTCCATCAAGCCCAGCATCCTGTTTCCAACAATGGCCAATCCAGGCCATAAGAACCTGGCAAGTACCCAAAAGCTAAGTCTATTCCATGTTACCATTGCTAATGGCAGTGGCTATTCTCTACGTGAACTTAATAGCAGGTAATGGACTTTTCCTCCAAGAACTTATCCAAACCTTTTTTAAACACAGCTATACTAACTGCACTAACCACATCCTTTGGCAACAAATTCCAGAGCTTAATTGTGCGTTGAGTAAAAAATAACTTTCTACGATTAGTTTTAATTGTGCCACATGCTAACTTCATGGAGTGCCCCCTAGTATTTCTATTATCCGAAAGAGTAAATAACCAATTCACATCTACCCATTCTAGACCTCTCATGATTTTAAACATCTCTATCATATCCCCCCTCAGCCATCTCTTCTCCAAGCTGAAAAGTCCTAACCTCTTTAATCTTTCCTCATAGGGGAGCTGTTCCAGTCCCCTTATCATTTTGGTAGCCCTTCTCTGTACATTCTCCATCGCAATTATATCTTTTTTGAGATGTGGCGACCAGAATTGTACACAGTATTCAAGGTGCGGTCTCACCATGGAGCGATACAGAGGCATTATGATATTTTCTGTTTTATTCACCATGCCCTTTCTAATAATTCCCAACTTTCTGTTTGCTTTTTTGACTGCTGCAGCACACTGAACTGACAATTTCAATGTGTTATCCACTATGATGCCTAGATCCCTTTCTTGGGTTGTAGCACCTAATATGGAACCCAACATTGTGTAATTATAGCATGGGTTATTTTTCCCTATATGCATCACCTTGCACTTATCCACATTAATTTCATCTGCCATTTAGATGCCCAATTTTCCAGTCTCACAAGGTCTTCCTGCAATTTATCACAATCTGCTTGTGATTTAACCACTCTGAACAATTTTGTGTCATCTGCAAATTAGATTATTTATTTATTTATTTCAGAGGTTTTATATACCGACGTTTAGCACTTAGCCTTCACCCCGGTTTACAATAGAACAATTTGTTACATAGAACAGTATAAGTATAAGTATATATTATCTCACTCATTGTATTTCTTTCCAGATCATTTATAAATATATTGAAAGGTAAGGGTCCCAATACAGATCCCTGAGGCACTCCACTGGCCACTCTCTTCCACTGAGAAAATTGTCCATTTAATCCTACTCTCTGTTTCCTGTCTTTTAGCCAGTTTGAAATCCACGAAAGGACATCTCCACCTATTCCATGACTTTTTTTACTTTTCCTAGAAGCCTCTCATGAGGAACTTTGTTAAATGCCTTCTGAAAATCCAAGTATACTACATCTACCGGTTCACTTTTATCCACATGTTTATTAACTCCTTCAAAAAAGTGAAGCAGATTTGTGAGGCAAGACTTGCCTTGGGTAAAGCCATGCTGACTTTGTTCCATTAAACCATGTCTTTCTATATGTTCTGTGATTTTGATGTTTAAAACACTTTCCACTATTTTTCCTGGCACTGAAGTCAGGCTAACTGGTCTGTAGTTTCCCGGATTGCACTTGGAACCCTTATTAAATATTGGGGTTACATTTGCTATCCTCCAGTCTTCAGGTACAATGGATGATTTTAATGATAGGTTACAAATTTTTACTAATAGGTCTGAAATTTCATTTTTTAGTTCCTTCAGAACTTTGGGGTGTATACCATCCGGTCCAGGTGATTTACTACTCTTCAGTTTGTCAATCAGGTCTACCACATCTTCTAGGTTCACCGTGATTTGATTCAGTCCATCTGAAACATTACCCATGAAAACCTTCTCCATTATGGGTACCTACCCAACGTCTTCTTCAGTAAACACCGAAGCAAAGAAATCATTTAATCTTTCCACGATGGCCTTATCTTCTCTAAGTGCCCCTTTAACCCCTCAATCATCTAACGGTCCAACTGACTCCCTCACAGGCTTTCTGCTTCGGATATATTTTAAAAAGTTTTTACTGTGAGTTTTTGCCTCTACAGCCAACTTCTTTTCAAATTCTCTCTTACTCTGTCTTATCAATGTCTTACATTTAACTTGCCAACATTTATGCATTATCCTATTTTCTTCTGTTGGATCTTTCTTCCAATATTTGAATGAAGATCTTTTGGCTAAAATAGCTTCTTTCACCTCCCCTTTTAACCATGCCGGTAATCGTTTTGCCTTCTTTCCACCTTTCTTAATGTGTGGAATACATCTGGACTGTGCTTCTAGAATGGTATTTTTTAACAAAGACCACGCCTCTTAGACATTTTTTACTTTTGTAGCTGCTCCTTGCTGTTTTTTTCTAACAATTTTTCTCATTTTATCAAAGTTTCCCTTTTGAAAGTTTAGCACGAGAGCCGTGGATTTGCACACTGTTCCTCTTCCAGTCATTAAATCAAATTTGATCATACTATGATCACTATTGCCAAGTGGCCCCACCACCGTTACCTCTCTCACCAAGTCCTGTGCTTCACTGAGAATTAGATCGAAACTTGCTCCCTCTCTTGTCTGTTCCTGAACCAATTGCTCCATAAAGCTATCATTTATTCCATCCAGGAACATTATCTCTCTAGCGTGTCCCGATGATACATTTACCCTGTCAATATTGGGTAATTGAAGTCTCCCATTATTACTGCAATACCAATTTGGTTAGCTTCCCTAATTTCTCTTAGCATTTCACTGTCCATCTCACCATCTTGACCAGGCAGACGGTAGTATACTCCTATCACTATAGTCTTCCCCGATTGGTCGGATTAATTACATAAGTGGGTTGACGTCATTGGGAGGGGACGCCCCCGCGGTTCCCGCCATGGCATCTTCAAAAGAGGCCCTTGTGCGCACGTACCTAGGTAATTCCAGGTCCAAGATGGTAGTCGGCAGCACCCACGCTGTCTCGGGAATGCCGGAGAGGTCGGAATGGATTTGCAGAGACTGCTATTCTTCCCAGACTTGATGGAGCGGGGAAAAAAGAGGTGAACATGAAAGGTCGAAGCTGTCTGCGACCAACAGGCATAACAATGTACTGTAGAACAGCAAAAGTTTATATATCAAGGATAGTTAACATCTTTCTATGACAGGAAAATGGATCATCAGAGAGGAGTTCAGTTCATATGTCATTAGGCATTTAAACTAGAAGATGGGGGTGTCAGTAGGAAGCCAATGGATTTGGGATGCAACCCTCAAACACTGGAAGTACATGGAAGAAATGGCAAAAGCAATCAGCTCTATAGTTCACTCGACAGTAAAAAAAGGTACAAAATGAGATCAGGAAGAACAACACAAATAGAGACAAAGTTTCTAATTTCCGAGTTGATGTTCAGATGATTATGGTTTGATATAATATGGCCAAAATGGAGAGAAGTCACATGAAGATCAAAGTCCTTGATTTCTAAAATGCTGACTTTGGTAAAATGGGGAAGAACTTTGAAGAGGAGCTGGAAGGCTGGGAGAAAATAGGTAAAGTAGAACAACGGTGGTTCAAACTAAAAGGAGCTTTAATGATGGCAAAAAATCTTTATGTCAGAAAAGTAAATAAAAGTAAGAAGAAGAGGAAATTGATAATGTTCTCCAAAGAGGTGGCTGGAAAAATAAAGGCAAAAAGTTCAGCTCTCTTAAAGAAGAATACATGAACGAATATCTAGTGAAGGTGAAAGAGATGAGGAAGGAAATAGTGATAGCAAAAGCTCAAGAGAAAGAAAGGATTGCTAAAGAAGCAAAGTGTGGTGACAAAAGATTTTTCAGACATGTCAGAGAAAAGAGGAAGACCAGAAGTGGGAATTGTAAGACTGAAAGGTGATGAGGAGCAATGGGGTGGAGCGAAATAAGGAAAAAGATGAAAAATTAAATAAATATTTCAGTTCAATATTCATTAAAGAAGGCCCAAGAGGAAGATCAAGACAGGTTGGCAAAAATACAGATGGGTGTAGAGTAGACATTGCTCCATTTACTGAAGAGAATATTTGGACACAACTGGCAAAACTGGAGGTATACAAGATCTTGGGACTAGGTGAGATACATAACGAAGCTCAGAGAAATGTTGGTGATTCCACTGAAGAACATGATCAATAGATCCTAGGGACGTGAATCGTTTTTTGACGATTTAAAATATCGTCCGACATATTTTAAATCGTCAAAAATCATTAGGGCCACGATACAATACCAATTCCCCCGATTTATCGTCAAAAAATCGTAAATCGGGGGAAGGGGGAGGGCAGGAAAACCGGCACACTAACACCCCCTAAAACCCACCCCTGACCCTTTAAATTAAATCCCCCACCCTCCCGAACCCCCCCCCCCCCAAATGCCTTAAATTACCTGGGGGTCCAGCGGCACACTAAAACACCCTAAAACCCACCCCGGCACACTAAAACCCCCTAAAACCCACCCCGACCCTTTAAATTAAATCCCCCACCCCAAATGCCTTAAATTACCTGGGGGTCCGTAGCGGCGGTCCGTAGCTTAAATTACCCCTGGGTCCGTAGCTAAATCGGGGGAAGGGGGAGAGCAGGAAATCCGGCACACTAAATTGTGGTGTCTTCAGCCAGCGCCATTTTGCAAAATGGCCGCCGCAAAATGGCGGCAGCCATAGACCAATACGATTCGACGCAGGAGGTCGTTCCGGACCCCCGCTGGACTTTTGGCAAGTCTTGTGGGGGTCAGGAGGCCCCCCCAAGCTGTCACTCTTTACTTATGCCAGTATAAGAGGGTGCACTTTTAACTCGGGGTGGGGTTTGGATGGGGCGGGGCGGGTAGGTTTGGGGAGCTGGTTTTACATACACAGTCTGAGGTACAAACTGCAAAGTTGACATCACTGAAGGTTTTCTGTTGTTTGAATCGATGAAAGGTAGAAGAGGAGTTGATTTGTACAATACACTCTCTACCTAGCTTCAGTGATGTCAACTTTGCTGTTTGTACCTCTGACTGTGTATGTAAAACCACCCTCCCAAACCCACACCAAGCTAAATGTGCCCCCTCTTAGTGGTATAAATATAGGGTAACATATTGATTTCTATACAGAGGTGCTTTCTCGCACTCTACCTCCCTCCCTCCCTCCCTCCCTCCCTCCCTCCCTCCTTCCTTCCTTCCTTATTGTTTTGGTGAGGGAGGGCCCAAAGGATAGAGGAGGAAGAGGATTATGTCAAGGGGTGAATGAAAACCCATTTTACCGCATTATTATCAATGGGTTTTCCTAATCATATATTAAAATATATGTAATTCAGATACAATCCCTAGTCATAGATTTCAGGCAAACCTTTGAAGTTGTGATCTCCCGCCCTCCCTCCCACCTTATTGTTTTGGTGAGAGAGGGCCCAAAGGATAGAGGAGGAAGAGGATTATGTCAAGGGGTGAGTGAAAACCCATTTTACCTCATCACTGTCAATGGGTTTTCCTAATTGTATATTAAAATACCATATATGTAATTCAGATACAATCCCTAGTCATAGATTTCAGGCAAACTTTTGAAGTTGTGATCTCTGCATCCTTGAAAGCTCATGAATAATAATGTTTTGTGAAAATTCTTATAATGGTAAAATAAAAGGTACAACACATTTTCAAAAATCCAGTCATACAATTGTATCAAAATCATATGCTTCGTAAAGAATATCTAATATCTGATAGTAACATAGCAATTCAATGAACAATCATAAATTATAATTCAATTCTTTTTAAATTAATGAATACAAAGAATATCTGGATACTATTATTATATTTTTCATTGACATTCTTTACTTCCTTCAAGTCATTCTAACAAGTATAGAAAATCATGCTAGCTTATCAGCTGAAAAAGTCTTTTATTAAAGATATGTTTATGGCAGGAGAAAGTATAAAAATGTGATTATAATTCTCTAAGGTGAAGGCTGACAGTGAAAAAAGTAGAAATGCATTACAATTATTTCTGTTCTGAGGAAGAACTTGGAGTAAGACCACAGAACACTGCCATAAATAGGAAAAGAAATGAGGTAGACCTCAGACAATTTTCAGGGAAGGAGCTAGCAAACAAAAAAGAAGATAAAGGAATGGAGTAAAGCAAACTTCATGCAAGGGCATTAACAGTTTTGTAAGTGATATTGTGGAAAGGCTATGGGAAAATATTGTTTTGTGGATGTACCAAAATCTAAAACAAGGTAGATACCTTGTAAAATGTAAAAAATATGAGAATGGATCTAGTGAGGCTTAAGACAAAAGCAATGGCAAAAGCCAGAAATGATAAAGCAACTGCAAAGCCACAAGTATGCCAGAAGTTTGCATAAGAAGAGGAATAACCAGCAGGAAACACGAGGTGATACTGCCTCTATAAGTCTCTGGGTAGAACTCATTTGGCGTGCTGTGTACAACTCAGGAGACTGCACCTTCAAAAGATATAAACCGAATAGAGTTGATCAAGAGGGCAACTATTAAATGGTCAACATTCATAATAAAGCATATGGGAAAAGACTTAAAGATCTAAATATATATATAACCGGAGGAAAGAAGGGAGAAGGGAGATTTGATAGAAACATTTAAATACCTCCAAGGAATAAATACACAGGAAGTGGGCCTTCTTCAATGGAAAGGAGGCTTTGAAATGAGGGGTTATGAGATGAGGTTAAAAGAGTGTAGACTCCTGAATAATCTAAGATAGATTTTTTTTACAGAAATGATGGAGGACAGATGGAACAGCCTCCCTGTTGGAGATGGTAGAGATAAGACCAATATCAGAATGCAATAAGTCCATGGGACAAACACAGAATGGACCTGATTTCAAAAGCATTTTACACTTAAAAATGGGTTTTACATATGTAAATGCACTTTGCCTGTGTAAGCTGACCTTTGAAAATTGCTACAATACATGCCATTGAATTGTTCATAGGATTTTCTCATGTAGTGCACTTTACTCGCGTAAATGACTTTCGAAAATTGATATGGTAGTATGTTACATTTACGCATGCAAGTCATTTGATAATTCACCTGTTAGATTCTCTAAGTGAGAGGAAGGACCTATAAAGCTAAGCAGGCAAAGTAGATGGAAAGACTGGGTGGACAACTGGTTTTTATCTGCTATCATGTTCTGTGTTTAAAAGTTTATCATACTCAATCTAACCTTTGTTATAATAAAAGGTATAAAAATACCTTGATATTTTGATTGCAGAATAACTTTGTTGATCAGAAAGAGTTAAATCAATGCATCAGAATATATTCTTTGCTCTGGCTTTCCATTTGAGCTCATGATCTGCAAGCTACGGCAAGATCAAACATAGCTGAGCACAGATAGACTCAATACAATTGAGGTGATGCAGTTAGGAAGAGTTCATTGCATAGGTAAGGGAAAGAGCAGACCTTGAAATAGAGGTAGAAACTGTGAAGTGAGACATGAGTCTTCAGGGAATAATAACACTAATGAAACCATTGATTACTGTTCACTAGCTAGAGGCTGATATCAAATAAAAACCATCAATAATATTGATGATATTAATCATTGTTTCAAACCTGGTACATTTTTTTAAATCTGGAAAACAAGTAGTGCAATTCTTTCAATGATCAAAATCAACAATACTAGACAAAATTTTCAGCAAGCTGTTTCAAGATCAATGCAACTATCAACACAGCATCTCTCTTATCCTGAACCCATACCAGCCTTATAGTTGTGCCTCCTACTGACACAAGAACATATCTCAGTAATTTCCTAAGACATTGTGCATGATTACATATTTCTAGCTTAAAAATAGAGTTTGGGCAGCCATCTATCCTCATCTGCTATTGGGCTATTGTCTATTTTAGTGATATACTGTAAGCTGGATTTCTTATAATGAGCCTTTATACCTAATAGTGCAGACACTAGGATTAACTAACCATGTACCGGTATATACAAAGGTAATACATTAAATAAATAGTAAAAGAAACATTTTAACTAGATTACAATTATTCGAGTCAACATTTATTTATGGCACACTTTTCCAACAGGAGAGTTCAAAGTATGTTACAGCACTGTAGCAGAAGTACAATGTATAAACTTAAAACAGTCGAGTGTTTCTAATGAGTAGGGGTAGATGGAGAGTTTTCCATAGGTTCATTATAAGTTGGAGCCACAAGCTCCTTCAAAGAGCCAGGTCTTAAACAGTTTTTTAATTGGTCGGAGATCTGAGGTATGTCTAATAGAGATGTGAATCGTGTGATCGATCGTCTTAACGATCGATTTTGGCTGGGGGGGGGAGGGAATCGGATCGTCGTGGTTTTGTTTTTTTTAAATATCGTGTAAATCGTAAATCGGGGGAGGGCGGGAAAACTGGCACACTAAAACAACCCTAAAACCCACCCCCGACCCTTTAAAATAAATCCCCCACCCTCCCGAACCCCCCCAAAATGTCTTAAATTACCTGGGGTCCAGTGGGGGGGTCCCGGTGTGATCTTCCACTCTCAGGCCACGGGTGCGTTGATAGGACAAAGGTAGTGCCGACGCCATTTTGGTTCCTGTCCCCCGACGTCACGAGCGTAGGAGATCGCTCCCGGACCCCCGCTGGACCCCCAGGGACTTTTGGCCAGCTTGGGGGGGCCTCCTGACCCCCACAAGACTTGCCAAAAGTCCAGTGGGGGTCCGGGAACGACCTCCTGCACTCGAATCGTGTTGCCGTATTGCAAAATGGCGCCGGCCGTATGGCCATATGGCCATATTGCCGTATTGCAAAATGGCACCGGCCGTATGGCCGTATGGCCGGCGCCATTTTGCAATACAGCAACACGATTCGAGTGCAAGAAGTCGTTCCCGGACCCCCACTGAACTTTTGGCAAGTCTTGTGGGGGTCAGGAGGCCCCCCCCAAGCTGGCCAAAAGTCCCTGGGGGTCCAGCGGGGTTCCGGGAGCAATCTCCTATGCTCGTGACGTCGGGGGACAGGAACCAAAATGGCGCCGGCGGTACCTTTGCCCTGTCATATGACAGGGCAAAGGTAGCCCGAGAGTGGAAGATCACACCGGGACCCCCCCAGGTAATTTAAGACATTTTGGGGGGGGGGGGTTTGGGAGGGTGGGGGATTTATTTTAAAGGGTTGGGGTGGGTTTTAGGGTTGTTTTAGTGTGCCGGTATTCCCGCCCTCCCCCTTCCCCTCCCCCTTCCCCCGATTTACGATTTTTGATGAAAAATCGGGGGAATTCCTATTAAATATCGCCTCTAACGATTTTTGACGATTTAAAATATATCGGACGATATTTTAAATCGTCAAAAAACGATTCACATCCCTAATGTCTAATATGTAGTGGTAAAGTATTCTACAGGGGTGACACAGATCATATAAAAGTCCTTTTCCTGGTGTGGGTGAGACATATGGTTCTCAGGAACATAAATATTAGGAATACCAGAGATAGAGAGCAAAGGGACAGGTACATATATAGGGGGGTGGGAGAACTAATGAGGTATGCTGTAAAGCAAGCCCAGGGCCGGATTTAGGGCAAAAGGTGCCCTGGGTGAAAATTGTTAATGATGCCCTCCCCCTTTAGCTCCCACAAAACTGATCGCCACACATTACTTATATTTCTACAAACCATGCATAGCAAACAAAACAAGCATCTTGTTTTTATTTTAATAAAAAAATAAGTACATTTTACGTAGGCCAAATATCACATATGGGATCTTCAAAATTATAATACATTGCAGATCTCTCACACATACATACAGGATCTTTCTCATACATACACAAGTACCATGCTGAGGGTTTTTGATTTTAAATCATTGTATGCACTCAGTTGAACATCATCAACAATAACATGTAGCAAATATGAAATAAGAAAAATGCAGGACATTAATAATTCAGTGAACAGATATTACTGCACATGTACAAAACAATATTGTACAAAAGCTTTTAAAACTACATAGGTCCCTTTTTCAGATGTCAGATCAGAGACACACATCTAAAGGCAGGTCCTACATTTTCTCAATGGCACACGTATAGTGAGAATACAGTTTATCCCAAGAGACAAATCTGCTACTTCAAACAAAATTAACTCCCAAGACTCAAACAGCAATATACTTCCTATTGAAAACAAAACAAGCCAGACTCCTATAGACCCCAACATAGAATCTATACACTACCAGAATACCTCACCCTGGTCATACATATAGAACACAGATGGATCAACAAATAATAAAATCAAGAAAAATAAAGCATCATTCATAATAGTAAAACCATACTATGAAAAAAAAAATAAAAATGTCAATCAGCTGATGAATCTGATAATTAAAACTTCATACAAATGTTTATAAATGTCCCCCAAAATACCAATATATTATTTCGAAACAGCAGACACATCAAATAACTTTATTCAGTATTGCATTCTACTTCAGAATACATATGTACATTCCCTCCAAAATTAAACTACCACCTTCTACACTGACACACAGACACACACAAAAATGCCTTCTCCCGACCTTTCACCTCATTCACTGATATAAACACACTCATGGTAGACTCTCTATGTACAGGAGCTTCCTGGTGAAAAGAGAGGCTCTATGAACACATATTTGCTCTAAGCACAAATACATCTATTATGGTAGGAAAGTAAATAATGGCCACTTATCTATGAGAGTGAATAGTCCTTCCATTGCTTCTATTATAAACCCATACTGAGACAGTATAAAATAATGAATATGTGACAGAAAACATTTAAATGTTGGGAATGTGCTAAATGTTTAATAAGTAAAGGCTACCTAGGTCTGCATAAAAAGAGCCACATTGGAGATAAAGCATGTATATGTGTATGGTTGAGAGCGTATGTAAGTGAGGCAGAGACCTTGTGTATGGCTGAGAAAGAGGAGAAATTTGCTAGCAAACCCTTCCCCCCTGCTATTTCACAACAGTCTCAGGGCACCTGCAAATTCAATGTTCCGAGGTATGGAGAGCAGAGCATTTTTTTGTCTTTATTATTTTTAATTAATGGGTCTTTGTGTCTGTTGTTTTGAATATTTTATTGGTGTCTATACATTTTTTATATACGTTTTGGGTATTCCAGCTGTTTTGAAATAATCTGTTCTTTTTATTATTATGGTTTTCTACTATTGATTTTATATTTCTTGATTTGTTTTATGAGGACTAGTGATGTTTCTCTTTTTCCTTGGTTGCACTGCATAGTCTCTGTCTTGTTGTGGTTTCCAGTTTAGTTTTTGTCTGCATGTTTCTATTTACGCTTTATATTCTTGTTAGGTGAGGGTCTGCACATGTGACTGAGATGAGGTATTCTGCTGGCATGTTATTTCTTTGTCTATAGAAGCCTGACTTGGGTAAGGGATCCAAGATGGCCACATGCTGTGAGTAGGAACAAGTTGGAGTCCAGCTGCGTTTGGATTTTACCTGTTTTCCTTATCCAATGCCATCAAAAAGGAAGGGAAAGATAAGGGTTTAACCCTTTATCCCTCCACCGTCACCAATCATGCAGCAAGAGATCACTCATTTCCTAAATACAACAGCTAATATCCAGCGAGTTGAGGAAACCATTGTGTCCAACGTGGAGAGAGCCGTGCTGACACCGGAGGAGACTTCGCTGAGCCCTGGTCTAAGACAGCCACCAAAGCAGAGACCAGGGCTGTTGTTGCAGCACGGACCCTTGCTGCAACAACATCCCGGAGAGCACCACATCCCGGAGAGCACCACATCCCGGACAGCAGAGCAAACAACGCTGATGACAGCTGCAGAAGTAGTTTTGTTTTCAGCAGGTATCCAGGAGGACTTGAGCAGCGGAGGAACAGCGAGACCCGGGCAGGAAGAAGGGGCTCTGGCTCTGGGAGTGAGTACAGCTGGAAAAAACCTGCATTTTTTCCCAAACCCCCTGTCAGAGTTTAAACCCTTGGTGATTCCTAGCCGCCCTGAGACAGTCACAATGGCTCAGCTATGGGACTTATTGGCAGGAGTTGCAAATGCTTTGAATAATCTTAGTATTAAAGTAGAGACTTTGGCACTCCAAAATGCTCAGTTTTCAACTGCTCTTCAAACAAAAATTGAAGAGATTTACACAAAAGTTTCAACTTTAGAATCTAAGGAGATAGAGCATTTAAATTTTAAAGCAGCGGTGGTGAAGGATCAGAATGCTATTGCTAGAAGAGTGGAAATATTGGAAAATGCATCCAGGCATTTGAATATTAGAATTCTCAATTTTCCTAGAATTATAGGAGAGACTCCCTTTATTACCCTTAAAAGGTTTTTTCAAGAAACTTTGGGCTTTGAAGATGGGAATACTCTGTCAATTAATAAATGCTATTTCCTTCCCAAAGCAAGGGGAGTAACAACATCAAATAGACTTAATCTACGAGAAAATCTCACAGAAATTATTGAGAACTCATCTTTTGAAATTCTAGATAGAAACATTCTTTTGGTATCATTAATTTCAACCTCTGATGTGCAAAATGTTATGAAAAATTATTTTAGAAATTTTCCTCTCTTTTTTGAATGGAAGTATAAAACTTTTCCCTGACCTATCCTCAACCACACAATTAAAGTGTAGAGCCTTTTTAGCACTATGTCAACAATCAATTTCCTTGGGGTATAATTTCAAAGTAAAATTTCCTAGTAAGTGTGTTTTGAGGAAGGGAGAGGAAGTTAATATTTTCTTCGATGCAGAGCAATTGAACATTTTTCTGGCATCCAAGCCCGCTGTCACTTCCTCCCCCATAGTTAATTAATTAATAAATAGCTGGTAGTCGTGGAAAGCTTTGTGTTATAAAATATTGTAATGATGAACTCTCTGTTAATTTCTGGGTCCTTTAAAATTACTATATTGTTTATTCTGGTAGAGAGGAGGAGATTTTTTCTTTTTTTCCTTATTTTCTTTTGAAGGAATGTTATGTTTTGGATAAATTGTCAAGGTTTGAATACCCCCCCCCCCCCCCCCCGCATTATCAAAATTTGCAAAATTGAGTTTTTTGTAATTGTAAAAATGGATAAATAAAGAATTAAAAAAAAAAAAAAAAAAGAAGCCTGATTTGTTCCATGGGAGTATTCAGTTTTAAGGCCTGGTGTAATATTTTCAGTGTTGCCTTTTCTTAGGTAAGGTGATTACTGTTTGAGTACTGGAAATTGGTGCAGTTCTGGTATGGGAGGTTTACTATTTATGTAATTTCTGTTCAGAGACAGAGTACTCTTATCTTTCCCTTGTGTCATTCTTAACAATAAAAGTAATACGGAGCA
Source organism: Rhinatrema bivittatum (assembly GCF_901001135.1). Lineage (NCBI taxonomy): Eukaryota > Metazoa > Chordata > Amphibia > Gymnophiona > Rhinatrematidae > Rhinatrema > Rhinatrema bivittatum. The sequence continues at coordinate 419,986,823 of NC_042617.1, read as the reverse complement.
TATTAATTTCCACCATGGATTGTAAAGAGCAGTGTGTCACACATGAGAATGTTGTCCGTCAAGTGATCACAATGGGAAAAGTTTGAGAATCAATGGCCTAGATCAATACTACTCACAACAAAGAGCCAGAAAAGCCAACCACCAAAAGATAAATGCAAAGCAAAAAAAGTGGAGGCACATGAGAAAATACTTCTGACCTTCTCACTAGTTATCAGAAAATGTACCAAACTATTTGGTCAAAAAATGGACAGTCCTAAGTGTCATAGTACTAGGAAACAACTATAGTGACCGATCTTGGAATGATCTCAATCATTTACCACATTCTCAAAATGGACTTCTTTTTCAAGTTTTGTAATTGCATTTAAAGCAATTATAAATAGAGAGCAATTATAAATAGAGAGAGCGAGAGAGAGATTTAAAAAAACATTTTTTCATTAGAAACAAAATAATCCCATTGTTTATAGTCCAATGTTCCATGACTGGATGTTCAAACAATCAATAGATGTTATCAAAGCTAATAGTCTGAAGATGGCAAACTTCACTTGTATAAGCTCCCCAGTACTAGCAACTTCCATTTATTTTTGCTGAGTATGGAGAAGTGTCACCACATGTATTCTTTGAATCATTTTTTATGAGTCCATCCAAATAGCATTTTTAATATTTCAAGACCGCATGTATACCAATTGAATATCACTATTTACTACAAAAGACATTTGAAAAATACAATATTTGATTGCATTTCATCCATTAGAGTCTAAAGCCTCTGGGGGTGAATCAAATCTTTATCATAGCCAAATTCATTGACTTCCATGAACTACTTCATAAGTATGGCCTTGTGTGTTAATAGGATACAATGCTCAATACTGATGATTTTTGTAAACATGTTGCATTTCAGTCATTTCTCTTAATCAATCAAGACCAGAGACTAATAATTACAACAGCAGGAATCTTTCTATTATTCTTATATTTTATGCATCTGCACTGAAATAGAAAGGGGAGAGATGTTTCAGTAAGAACTTGGTTTTAATTTGTGTTAAATTATATTGTCTTTTAAACATGAAAACATTTATATAAAAACAATTTATCCTTTATACAGGGATTTTTTTTTCAAAAAACATATTCATTCCTTGCCTACAACCTGGCAATGTGCCTAGATTTTCAAATAGATCTAGAAAGACCCACATTTGCATAATTCAGAGATTTATATAGGCTGTTTACAAGGAACTACTCATTTCCTCACAAGAATATGCTATGTGACTACAACAGAAGAGCTATTTGTATGCAGGCTGTCCTGAGATCATGACGCAATGCTCTACAAAATGAACTGAAGCAACACATTGACTTTTGCATTTTAAACAACTAAACACATCTCTGCACTACATGAAATGCTTTAGAATAGATCATCAATTGTATTTGGTGAAAATGTCTTAAAAATATATACATATATATATATATCAAAGATTAAAGAAAATTTGTGATAATTTCCAGGAAAACATTTCCAAATTACACGTTGAAAAAAATGATATTCATTACTCTAGGGAGTGGAGGAGTAGTCTAGTGGAGGGTGAGCAAAGTTTTTCAGCCTCAGCCCCCCATGCAATTTTTTAACCCCCCCCCCCCCCCCCCACCAAAGTTCGGATACATCATATATATTACATTACATAATAGGAGCTACCACCCAATAAAGAGATCTAGGCATCATAGTGGATAATACACTGAAATTATCAGCTCAGTGTGCTGCAGCAGTCAAAAAAGCAAACAGAATGTTAGGAATTATTAGGAAGGGAATGGTGAATAAAACGGAAAATGTCATAATGCCTCTATATCACTCCATAGTGAGACCGCATCTTGAATACTGTACAATTCTGGTTGCCGCATCTAAAAAAATATATAGTTGAAATGGAGAAGGTAAAGAGAAGGGCAACCAAAATGTTAAAGGGGATGGAATAGCTCACCTATAAGGAAAGACTAAAGAGGTTAGGGCTGTTCAGCTTGGAGAAGAGATGTCTAAGGGGGGATATGATAGAGGTGTTTAAAATCATGAGAAGTCTAGAATGGGTAAATGACTGTGAATCGGTTATTTACTCTTTTGGATAATAGAAGGACTAGGGAGCACTCCATGAAGTTAGCATGGGGCACATTTAAAACTAATCGGAGAAAGTTCTTTTTCACTCAACACCCAATTAAACTCTGGAATTTGTTGCCAGGGGATAGTGCAGTTAGTGTAGCTGGGTTTAAAAAAGGTTTGGATAAGTTCTTGGAGGAGAAGTCTAATACTTGTATTAATAAAGTTGACTTGGAAAATAGCCACTGCTATTACTAGAATCAGTTGCATGGGATAGACTTAGTTTTTGGATACTTGCCAGGTACTTATAGCCTGGATTGGCCACTGTTGGTAACAGGATACTGGGCTTGATGGACCCTTGGTCTGACCCAGTATGGCATGTTCTTATATTCTTATATATATATATATATGTCAAAGTCTCTCACTAACCAATCAGCTGTTGAACTGTTTCCAAATAACAGGCAATCATAGTGCCAACCAGAAGCTCAAAATTCCAATTTTGATTCTCTTAAGGTTACCAACAGGAGAAATCAGATACACACAAAGAGAGGCAGATACCACACTACATGCAGTCAGGCACCTCACAATAATAGCTGCACAAATGCCTTCCACTGTTAGACATATTCGGGTGGATTTTAAAAGCCCTACTCACGTAAATCCGCCTGGATTTACGCGAGCAGGGCCTTGCGCGCCGGCGTGCCTATTTTCCATAGGCCTGCCGGCGCGCGCAGAGCCCAGGGACTCGCGTAAGTCCCGGGGTTTTTTGTCGGGGGCGTGTCAGGGGCGGGGCCGATCGATGCGGCGTTTTGGGGGCGGGACGCGGCATTTCGGGGGCGGGCCCGGGGGCGTGGCCGCGCCCTCCGGAACCACCCCCGGGTCACGTCTCGGCGCGCCAGCAGCCCGCTGGCGCGCGTGGATTTACTTCTCCCTCCGGGAGGCGTAAATCCGTGGACAAAGGTGGGTGGGGGTTTAGATAGGGCTGGGGGGGGGTTAGGTAGAGGAAGGGAGGGGAAGGTGAGGGGAGGGCGAAAGAGAGTTCCCTCTGAGGCCGCTCCGATTTTGGAGTGGCCTCGGAGGGAACGGAGGCAGGCTGCGCGGCTCGGCGCGCGCCAGCTGCCCAAAATCGGCAGCCTTGCACGCGCCGATCCTGGATATTAGAAGATACGCGCGGCTACGCGCGTATCTACTAAAATCCAGCGTACTTTTGTTTGCGATTGGTGCGCCAACAAAAGTACGCGAACGCGCATTTTTTAAAAATCTACCCCATTGTGAACTAACACAAAACCTTGCAAAAAAGACACTCAGAATCTATACAGCAAACTTATAACGTAACAGTAGTAAAACCAAGAACCTTACCTGTGAAAACGCAGCACTATAAATATTACAGTGGGTCCAAGAATACCAATACACCACGTACTGGGGAAATGAAACAAACCCGATTGCTATAGATCCCTAAATAGACACTACATGCTATCAAAATTTCTCACATTGGTCAAATGCACAGAGCAGAGACAGATTCTGACCAAATACAGAATAATGGATCACAAATTAGATAAAAACTGAAATGGAAACCCCAAGAAGCCAGACACTGTCTACAGTGTAACAATGGAAAAACAGAACCACCATTCCTCATAACATAATAAAATCAAGAAACATGAAGCAACAATTATAATAGTAGAATCATAGTAATAAAAAAATAAATATTCAAAACTACTGATAAATAGAACATCTATAGTAACATAGTAACACAGTAATCACGGAAGAAAAATAACAAAATGGTCCATCCAGTTTGCCAAGCAAGCTTCCCAAGTAACTGCTGCTCCTTGCAGGCTACCCCCACATTTCTGCCAAAGGTAGTAACTGCTGCTCCGTGCAGGTTACCCCCATGTTTCTGTTAAGGGTAGTAACTGCCACTCTGTGTAAGTTATCCGCAAGGTTTTTCATTCATTCCCATCCTCTAGCCTTTAGGAATCTACAGTGTTTATCCTACGCCCCTTTGAAATCCTTCACAGTTTAAGTCTTCACCACTTCCTCAGGAAGAGCATTCCAGGTATCCACCATCCTCTCCGTGAAGAAATGTTTCCTGACATTGGTTCTAAGATTTCCTCACTGGAGTTTCAAATCATGACCCCCAGTTCTGCTAAATTGTTTCCAATGGAAAAGGTTTGTTGTTGACCATGGATCATTAAAACATTTCAAGTATCGCTCCATGGTGAGACCGCACCTTGAATACTGTGTACAATTCTGGTCGCCACATCTCAAAAAAGATATAATTGCGATGGAGAAGGTACAGAGAAAGGCTACCAAAATGATAAGGGGAATGGAACAACTCCCCTATGAGGAAAGACTAAAGAGGTTAGGACTTTTCAGCTTGGAGAAGAGACGACTGAGGGGGGATATGATAGAGGTGTTTAAAATCATGAGAGGTCTAGAACAGGTAGATGTGAATCAGTTATTTACTCTTTCGGATAGTAGAAAGACTAGGGGACACTCCATGAAGTTAGCATGGGGCACATTTAAAACTAATCGGAGAAAGTTCTTTTTTACTCAACGCACAATTAAACTCTGGAATTTGTTGCCAGAGAATGTGGTTCGTGCAGTTAGTATAGCTGTGTTTAAAAAAGGATTGGATAAGTTCTTGGAGGAGAAGTCCATTACCTGCTATTAAGTTCACTTAGAGAATAGCCACTGCCATTAGCAATGGTAACATGGAATAGACTTAGTTTTTGGGTACTTGCCAGGTTCTTATGGCCTGGATTGGCCACTGTTGGAAACAGGATGCTGGGCTTGATGGACCCTTGGTCTGACCCAGTATGGCATTTTCTTATGTTCTTATGTTCTTATGTTCTTATCACCCCTGCTCCTCCTCTCCTCCAGAGTATACATATTCAGTTTCTTCAGCCTCTCCTCACAAGTCATTTGATGGAGACCACCCACCATTTTGGTCGCCCTTCTCTGGACCGCCTCCATCCTGTCTCTGTCCCCTTTGAGATACAGTCACCAGAACTGAACACAGTACTCCAGGTGAGGCCTCACCAAGGAGCTGTACAAGGGGATTATCACTTCCCTTTTCTTACTAGATATTTCTCCCTCTATGCAGCCTAGCTGGCTTCTGGCTTTAGCTATCGCCATGTCACATTGCTTCGTTGACTTCAGGTCATTAGACACCAGAGATGTGTTTAGTTTTTACATGTCGGCTCAGGCTTCGGCTCAGGCGACCCATGGAAAACTTCATTTTCCAATGTTTTGGGTTTTTTTTGGCGATTTTTCACAAAAAAAACAAAACACCCCAACCCTTAAAATTTAGTTTATTACAACCCCCCCAACCTTCAGACCCCCCAAAACTTGCCTAAAATCCATGGTGATCCAGTGGGGGTCCCGGGAACGATCTCCCGCTGTTGGGCCGTCGGCTGCCAGTAAACAAAATGGCGCCAGTGGCCTTCTGCCCTTACCATGTGACAGGGGCTACCGGTGCCATTGGTTGGCCCCTGTCACATGGAAGGAGCAATGGATGGCCAGCACGGGGGCATTCTGTGGGGCATGACGCGGCCTTCGGACCAGCCCCCGGTCCGGAACCTGGCGTGCCGGCAGCTGGCCCACGTGCGCGAGTTATGCCTGCCTTGAGCAGGCATAACTTTGGGAATAAAGATAGGGGGATGTGGATAGGGCTGGGGGGGTGGGTTAGGTAGGGGAAGGGAAAGGAAGGTGGGGGGAGGCGGGCAGCGCGCGCAGGGCTCAGCACGCAAGGTGCACAAATGTGCACCCCCTTGCGCGCGCCAACCCCGGATTTTATAAGATACACGCAGCTACGTGCGTATCTTATAAAATCTGGCATACTTTTGTTTGCGCCTGGTACGGGAACAAAAGTACGCGCTCGTGCTTTTTTATAAAATGTACTCCGATATGTACGCATTTTATAAAATATGTATAATTCTTCCATGCAACATATGTGCATACATAGGCTTATATGCTAATATATGTAATGCATTGAAACCATATATATCAATGGATTGAGCATGCATGCTTTACCCACCTATTTTAAATATATACATGCTTATATTTTAGACGTGAAAGTAAACTATAACTTATTCTTGTACGTCCCAGTTTACAAGTGTAAGTCAGCCAATTTTATTTTTAAATCTGTTTTAATGGATTTTCAAATCAAACAACAATTTAAAAACATACACGCATCAAGGAATTAGTCCATCAGTGCATCCATTCCTTCTCCAGGTCCTTAAGAACCTCCTGGTTCTTCAGCAAGCATGTCTCCCACTCCTCCCAGACCCCCCACCAATATTTTTTTCTAATCATTTCTTTCACTCTCTACTATAAAGCAAGGCCCTTCAGAACCTATGCCTTTCCTGTTTGAGTTGCAAAAGAGGAATAATAGGGACAAAATGAAAGTGTTCATAGTTTCACTTTCATTTATAAAAAATAGAATAAGTCAAGACATGCAGCTGCCTGCTGGGATAGTCTAGTTAAAAAATGCTTAAACATGATTGGTCCTTCTTCTTTCTTTAACCAGCTCTGTTCTGCCTGACTTGCAGTTCAAAAAATGTAATGCTTTGTTTCTTTCCCCTTATAGCTTAATGGTACTAAACTGAATGAGGTGAAAAGGATTTCGATTTTTTCGAGGACAGTTCCTATTCAGTTTGTATGCCCAAAATCAAACTGAAAATGTACTCATTTGCTGCATTTTTCCATTTGGCTCAAAATGAATGCACATCTCTACTGAAAACATAACTTATTTGTGGCCCATACCTCATAACTACCTAATGCCTCACTAAAATGTAAATCATGCTAATGATGACATAATACATATTTAAAGGGCTGCAGCCTTTGACTTTGTATGTCTTTGTTGTCACTTATGTATGTGTGATTATTGATTATGTATGCTTTTATGTTCTCTGCCCAAAACCTTGGAGGGTGCAGGATACAAAAAATTCCTAAATAAATATTCAGAACAGCATGATTTAATAGCTTATCCTAGATTTACCAGATATTGTAATTCACTGTGCTAATCATAAAGGACCTTAGCATGTGAAAAAACTAGAAGACTTATAAAAGTGGCCCCAGTATCCGCAGAGGGTGGTATGATGGTCCTTATAAGAACATTTATTTATTGTCTGTAGATTTTCTCTCTGATATTAGTAATTTGAATAACACTGCTTTTATGTCTTGATTGTTCTAGCTTTACTGGATTTTGTCTGAACGTATCGACTATTTATAGTGTGAGTCTATTTGAAGTACAACAACTTCTAATCAACATATGTTTTACTAATACTAAAATTGCTATAAAATTTATTTTTGAGATTTAACTTGAAAACTTTTAAAATGAAAATGAAAGATTTGTTTTAATATCATGGCATAGAATATATAGTTTATGATCATGCTGTTCCAAATAATTATTGCATACATTTGTGAAAAAGTTTGACTGTGTAGGGTGTCATCCTAAAAATAAATTGGTTTCCTGGAAAGAGATATTTATATTTGGCAATCTTCTCAAATATATCCCCACTAAAGTTGTCTTTTTAAAAGAAATTTCACTTTTTTTTTTGCCAATGAATGCTGTATTCTTCTGAGAAATTTCTGGAACAGTTTTAACACCAACTGCTGTTGGATCAAGATAAATCTTAAACAGATGGGCCACATTACTAATAAAATTGTTTACCAGAAAATCCTTCAGGGACCCCTATTGGGCAACACTTTGATTCAGACAGACCTGAGGCTAGACAGAAACATAGAAAATAGATTGATTCAAACTAAAAAAAAAAATATTTTGTAAACTTTTCCAATGACTTGACAGATAAAATGCAATATCAGCATACTTCATTTGGTAATTTATTCTCTCTGCACTGCATTGTTGTTGTAGAAAATCATAATAAAAATGTTTTATTGCTTGAAGAACTGCTTTTGAATTGCTTTTCAGTATTCCACCTTTAATTCAAAACTAGATACAGAAAACCAATATTCAGCACCATTTGTCCAGCTAAATTTTCAAATCACACTGCATTGACTGACCCTGAGATAATTAGATAATGAGCTGTCTGGAAAAAAAGAAAAAATATATATCCAGCTAAATAGGGGAAGGGTTGGTTATCTGGCCAAGATGGCCCTATAAATGCCGATTTTCAACATTACCCATCTAATATAGGGGGTCATTTTCTAACAGGATCGCATGCAAAAAGGGACTTTTCGCACACGAAAAGTCCCTTTTCACATGCGATAGCTTACCGGGGCGGAGTCCGCACCGGAAGAGGAGGAGTCGGGGGCATCGTCGGGGTGGACTCTGCAATTACTTCGCTGGCAGCGAAAAGGTAGGCCACATTATCCTCACCAGTAGCGCGCCCAGTAGCACCACCTTTCACGGTGGCGCTATTGGATGTGAAAGCTGGTAGCGATAACACCACGGTGGTACGATAGCTGCTGGCTTTCACAGGACCGCCCCCCCGTTTTGCCCTCCCCCGCCCCCAATTACCGCGGCATTCACAAATCCCCACGGTGTTAGAAAATCCAGTCCTTAGCCAGATAACTTTAGGACTACTGAAAAGCAGTCCTACAGTTAGCCAGATAAACTTATCTGGTTAACTTTTGGATTTCCAATTATATTTTCAGGCGCACGTGCTGCTGAATATCCTGAAAAATTTAGCTGGATACATTTACTTGGCTAACTTTGTTGGCAGTATCTGACAATATTAGTTTTGTTCCATCTGAGAAGAGTTTAAACTGTAATCTGCTTACTGCTGAACATCTATGCAGTCTCTGTTCAATTGCTTTTTTCCAGTGGGGATGATACATGAGCTACATGCTGCTAGGACACTAACTGCTTTTCATTCTCACCTCATCTTGGTCTTAGCATTTGTTATGGCTTTCAACCTAACAACAGAGATCTAAGTATCAGAAGTGCAAGATTCTATATATTTCATTTACACTGTGTGCAGAGCATGAAGAGTTGATTTTCACATGAAAATGACCTTCACATAACAGCTTACACCATGAAGTATTTCAATTGTGCTCGTACTGTGAACAAATTTTGGCAAGGATACTTACTATAATTCAACCTTAGAAAGAATAACAAGCACATAGAGACTTTTCAACAAGTTTTTTTTCTATGGACCAAAAAAATGGGGAAAAGTCATTTTTTGAAGAACACCTTCTTCAAAAAATGACTTTTCCCCATTTTTTTGGTCCATAGAAAAAAAACTTGTTGAGAGGTCCATATTCAAAGGAACTTGTCCAGCTAACTTACCAAACTTAGGGCTAGATTAATCATTCTTCACAGAATGATGAATCCAGTGAAAAAGGGGGTGGGGGGGCGAACTTGTGAAAGGCCACAGCCATTGCCACCATGGCAGTGCGATTTTGCTAGCCACAGTGCGGCTGACTGCAGCCTTTTACACAAATAGCGCCACCGTAAAAGGTGGCGCTATTTACCGCACTACTGCTGGTGATAATGTCCTTCACGTTATCACCGGCAGCGGTGCTGCAGCCAACCCCTCCCATCCCCACCCCAACTCCACCCCCTCCCCACCCCGACTCCTCCCCTCCAGCTTATTTGCAACCTATCGCATGCAATAAGGCCCTAACACATGTAATAAACGTTTAGAAAATAACCCCCTTAGCTTGATATATCCAGTTAATTTATCCAGAACCAGAGCAGTCCTAAAGTTATCCAGGAACATTAACAAGCTATATACAACATTTTGCTGGATACCTATGAAAAAGAAAATATTCCTAGTCAGAAGACCCAATCCTCCACATCCTAAAATCTATGCACAGCACAGATGATCCCAACATGGGAGAGTTTGCAAGAACCTTGGACAATAGGAAAATAATTTGATAATTTTGAGAAACTGAAATAAATAGGAAAAGCAGAACAACAAATGCATATTACTATACCGGGGAAAGCTAAATGAGAACTAAATGAAATGCATCCATGTTTAAAAAAGGATTGGATAAGTTCTTGGAGGAGAAGTCTATTACCTGCTATTAAGTTCACTTAGAAAATAGCCACTGCTATTACTAGCATCGGTAACATGGAATAGACTTAGTTTTTGGGTACCTGCCAGGTTCTTATAGCCTGGATTGGCCACTGTTGAAAACAGGATGCTGGGCTTGATGGACCCTTGGTCTGAACCAGTATGGCATCTTCTTATGTTCTTATATAAATAGGACCTACTATAAGCAGACAACTTTAGAATTCACATTAAAACTAGTGGTAAGAAGGGGGGAAATTTCATTTTGTTTTTTGTTTCATTTTTCTAGGGGGGTTCCCCCACAAATTTTGTTTTGTGTAATGTTTATTTCATTTCTTTAGTTTGAAGAAAACGAAATAAAGATTAAACACAATAAAAATCATGAAAAAAAAATTTTCCAATAATGAAATTAAAAAACAAAACAAAACTTTTACTCCTGTGCACTCCTATTTTTATCATGAGTATGATAATGTTAAATATATAACATCCGCCTTAGATCTGTTTTACATCTTTATTATGTGATGTAATGTAATGTAATTTTTGGTTTTAGTCATGCCTTTCTTCTGGTAAAATCAGTATTCAATGAGAGCTACAATGTATAGGGAAAATATAATATAAAAATACAATAACTACATATAAACATCAATCAATAATACATAATAAGTCATTCATTAATAAACTGACAAATTAACTCAGCAAAACACATAAAATAACAGTAAATCATTATGTACATGAGATTGCAATATGACTTTAAATCAGCATAAAACTATTTTTACAACAAAATGCATAAAATATTTATGCAATAAAAATGTTACCGATTAAAACATTTCTTGGCACATGCTTTGAACATAGGCCAACAGGTGGTAGCTGTTCAGAACATAGTATAATGCCTTGATTCCTTATCTTTGTAACTTATGTAATAAATAAAGAATTAAATTAATGATGCTAGTACTTTTTGCTGTCATTTAATGTTGAGTCTCGTAGGTATGCTATAAAGGCTTTTGTCGAAATCTATTAATGGAGTTAAAAATTCAACATGTGTCCTAGGTCTCATAGAGTTCTTTTGTCATCCTATGGCGAAGAAGAGCCGAAGAAATAAGACTCTGAAGAGAAGCTCCAAGGAATCCGGAATAGGCCTGGATCTGCATTGGGACCCAATGTCTGGACCGGTTCTCAGTGCCTGGGCCTAGGCCTTCACCTAGGCCAAGACTCAGTCCTTGAGACCTGGCCTCCAAGTTGGGCCCCAGTGTCGGGCCTGTGGCTGGGCCTTGATCTAGACTGTGGTCTAGGCATGGGGACCCATCCTTTGGGCTGAGCCAGGATGTCGGATCAGGTAAGTGGGGGTCAAAATGTTTCCTGGTCCTGGCAATATTTTTGAGGGACTGGGCCCTTGCTCAGGTCTTGGCCTAGGCCCTGGCATTGGGCCTGAGACTAGGCTGAGACCTCGGCATCATGCTCGGGCATAGATTGTCATGCCCCGGCCTTGGATCTCAGCCTAGACCAAGGCTTTGGCATTGTGCTTGGGCATAGACCAAGGCCCCTGCTTTGGGCCTTCACCTATTCTCTAGGTCTAGGCTTGACAGGTGATTTTATTCTTTTGTGGTTCTCAAAACGAAACAGGAATACCAACAAAATTTCACTGGATTTTCAATAATTTTGTTTTGAGAACAAAATGAAACAGAAAATGAAATTTTGCCGTCACTTCATATTTTGTTTCTCCCGAATGCACATCTCTAGGTAAATAGTATTTGGTGGACTGCATGCCACACAATTTCATGTGCACATACTAAAGCCTCATTTTCATGTGATGTCTTTTTAATTATAAGCACTCACATGCTAATATCTTCTGGCCCTATTTTAGCATACATGCTAAGTCAATAAGGCCTTTTCTATTTTTAATGCATCCTACATGGCCTTTGTTTGCATGCTAAGCTTTATTGCATAGATCCATAAGATTAATATCCACATATCTGCCATTTCCTGATCAGCTAGCATTTCTTTCTAAAGTATTCATAAAACTTGGAGGTCTTCCGTCAAAGTAGAAACAAGACCCAAAACTTCTTCACTTTTGAAATCTCATGAATCAGAATACAAATTGATATAATTTAAAGTTGCTGTTTTGTGAAAAAAGTGAGATCTCTGATTTACATAGAAATCTTGAAATAAGTGGCAGATATATGCTATGCATACATATTTGTGTTCCTAATTTTAATCATTTAATGAGGAAATTTAACTTGCATATTTTCCTTAGCACTTGGCTTTTTGCATGTAAATTGTCAAACTTTAAAACATGTGTGAGTGAAGGTAATTACCAGTTTTACCAATTAGTCCACCAGTTTTCACAATCTATCGCTAGGTCATGAAGACCCCCCTGCTTCTTCAGCCTGAACTCCCCCAGTTTACCCAGACCCCTTACCCTGTTAATATTTCTCTATAAAGAATTTTATTCTGACTTACCCCAGGAGAAAATATGTAATAGCCATACGCATGTTGCATTCAGAGGTTTTAAAATAACACCTTAAACACGTAAATGTTGGCCCCACCCTAGAATTACATTAAATACCATTTCAAAGCATGTGAAAACATAGACCAGCATTGAAATTATACTACAGCAAGGAGTGTAAGGACTGATCATACCCCCCAAATTATTTTTTAGAATTAGTAGCTTTATACATTGTTGACTTTGGTCCTCTAAATTTCAAATAATGATTTTTTTTATATTCTGCTTTTCACACTTTTTTCAGCATTTCAAAGCAGGTACTCTAGGTATTTCCCTATCCCCAGAAGGCTTACAATCTAAGGGGGTAATTTTTGCTGGATTCACCATTCTGCGATAGAATGGTGAATCCAGGCCTAAGTTTGTACCTGAGGCAATGGAGGGTAAAGTGACTTGCCCAGGGTCATGAGGAGTGACAGTGGGACTTGAACCCTGGTCTCCTGGTTTATACCCTGCTGCTCTAACTACCAGGCTACTCCACTCATGGTAAAAATAATGCTGGTATACATTCTCTCTATTATCTCTAATGTACTTCTGTCCTTGCTGGAAGATTGTCACTGGATATTTTATTAGTAAAAAGAAGTGCTTATTCCTTTTCAATGTTTTTATTTCAAATTTTACTTTGTAAACCGTGGAGATAGAAATCATTTCAGTGCAACGGTATAGAAAAAATAAAATAAATAAATAATAAATGCGAGTCGTACAATAATGGTGAAAGACAATAACATCTTTTTTCACAGTTGATCCAAAGGAAAAAATATACTTTTGCCATGCAAGGCATTTAATCAACAACTTTTTCTGTCCTATGCTTATCAATAGGTTCCCTTTTAATCATGTGAATTGCTACATATTTGGGCAAAGAAGTCTCCCCTTCCAAAAGCATGTACCCTATAGCTTAGTGATTAGAGCAGCAGCAGGCTGCAAACCAGGAAAGTCAAGGGTCAGATTATGCTGACATTCCTGGTGACCTTGGGCATGCCACGTTGCCCTCTATTGCCTTAAAGGTGAATTTTAAAAGTCCTATGGGTGCCAAAATAGGGAGATATGCACAGAGGTTGGGCCAGAGGGAGCCAAGCGGATTTTAAAAACTGCCCATGTACGCACATAACTACCACTATGCGCACAAATCAAAAGTTTTGAAAAAGGAGTGGGGTGTGAGCGGTGCCTGGGATGGCATGGACATGTCAGGGAAGGCCAAGAGATGTGCATGTAAATACCTCTACACACAAGCGTGCACCCAGATCCCCTGCTGCATAACCTTACTACTGGTATGGATGATGTGTAAGTAAGAAAATTCATTCTAGGCTAGTTAGTGGGCTTTTAAGTGTTGGTGCTAATAGGAGGCAAAGTAGGTTATTAAACTAAGGGGGTGGGGGTTGGAATGCTATCCTTTGCCTGGGAGAACTGGTGAAGCTAACAATGTTGTAGATGCAGGTGCCTTTTCAAATCCTCTCATGCCATGGAAGCGGGATCTGCGAGCACATGTAGGCGCCCACTTAAAATTGGGTGCATATGTGAGCGCACTCAGCCTGTTTTATAACATGCGAGCATATTCGCGTGTATGTTATACAATAGCTGTGTCCAAGGGTGTGAGCCGGAAAACGTGCGCACATGTGCACCTGCATTCTTGTTTAAAAGTTACTGTCCTTGGTACAAAATTAGGGACTGATTTACAAAGACTTTTCTCCTGTGTCTATGAGAAAATTGCTTAGAAAATGATGTCTTTAGATTGTAAGCCCTCTGTAGGTACTTCCATAAAACGAGAATATAAATAACAAATAAGTTTTTATATGCAAATTTGTTATTGAGCAATTGATTCATTGTTGCACTTTTAAAATCTGTGAATTGTTTATTACAAATGTGCATTTACTAAATGCAAATGCCATAACTATTATTCCATGCCTGATATAAAACTGTAATAAAATATTATTTTTGAACAAAATATTATTTTGATAAATGTTTTATGAAACCAAAATACTAATATTAGATTATAGAAAATTGTTTTATTTTTTCCTAGCAAGTCAGCTATTTTGGACTTAAAAGCTGAAACACCTTTTGTTTTAAACATGTAATTAAAATCTAATCTCACTGTCATACAAATTACTTTTATTGCTGGTCACCTTCCCAGCATATCTGATAAGGAAAGCTAATATGGCAATGCAGAAAAAAAAATGCTAGCATTAGTGTTGAATAATGATAGGTTTAAAACAGACACTGGATACATCATTAGATTGATGCAGGATACAAAATCTTTCATGCAGCATCTAGTGCAGGAATGCAGGAACTTGTAAGTAGGTTCTGGATCACAGCCAGCATCAATCATATATGAAGCAGCAGCAGGTCTAACAAGCACAGAGTTCAATAAAAATGTAGTCCATTATCAATAAGGAGCCTATATCATGAAGTAGCAATGGTCCCCTAGCATAACATGCACCTACAGTGTCTTTCATTTTCACATCTCTGGTTTAAATTAATCTCAAGTTGGTAGTTATCTGGAGTATTCTAGACATCCAGGGCTTCACTGCTCCCTCCCCTTTGCCACCCACATCTATTGATGACAATAAAAGAGCAAGGAACAATAACAAAATAACACATATATTGGATGCAAATGGCCGCAGCCATTTATTAGATGCCTAACAAGGGAATCTAATCTGGGATGCCAAGCCTTGTGCGTCTAACTGCACCTAATCATGGGTAGGCATCCAGACTATAAACAGAGAGCATCTGCCCAAGTAGATAACCATGAGGTCTCATTCTCGCAAACCTAAGAGATGTTGGGGGGGTGGGGTGCAGTACCATCCATGAGGAGTCCTGTGTAAGCCGCCACACAGCAAGTCCACTCAGGACCCTCCCATATCCTTCTGGCCATCTGGCCCACCAAGGCCCAATCCCTGGGGCCAACATCAGCCTCCTCCATTTAGCGTCCACCACCTGGTGGTCCTAGCAAGGCACCTCCCCACTCACCATCCCCACCATAGAGATGTTTTCATATGCTGGACAGGAATATTCTGTCTGTTGCAGGAGGTGTTCCCACAAAAGGCTGTAGCCTACACATTTAAATAACCAAATATCCTCTGAATAGCTTACAAAAACAGATCATTGCCCATGTCTGACAAGTGAAACCCATCCTGCACATATAGATCGGTAGAGTGAACATCGACCCAGTCATTTGCAGATGGAGTTCCCCCAGTTGCTATAGTCTATTCACAACTTTCCAGTTCAATTTGGCGTGATAACATGCCCACCATCTGCTATTCAACATTTGCCTCTGCAGAATAATCTCTGACCAACAAAGCTTGATGTCTGTGAGCAGACCATGTTCCTGGTCAGACCTTTCTATTTGGAGTATACTAAACAGATGTTGAGCAGATCCTATGGAACCCATTGTCTTGATCAACCATGCTCATCGAGAAACGCTGTCATCTTTCTGAAGTTCTGGATGTAGGCTTTCCACGTGGATGGGCTGAGTGATTTTCACAGCATTTCACATGCTGTCTGGTTCTGAAGGACCAGAGCTGCACCGGTACCTCCTGCCCAAACTCGTCTGCATGCAGAGCCAATCTCCTGAATGTTAACCACTTGTAATTAGAGAGAGAGTCCACAATTGCATTTTGCATTCCAGAAATATGCCTCACTCACACCATAATCTTTTTGGTACATGCAGCATAACATAAACTCCCTCAGCAACTCTGATACAAGGAAGCACTTAGACATCTGCTTATTGATGGGCTGCACAATGGCCTCATTATCGCACCAAAGTATCACATAGCTATGGACAAGGGACCCTCCTCAAATGTGCATGGTGACTATGATAGGGAAGAGTTCCAGAAAAAATGTTCCTATTTGTCCCAATTTGATC
This sequence comes from Rhinatrema bivittatum, assembly GCF_901001135.1. Classification (NCBI taxonomy): domain Eukaryota; kingdom Metazoa; phylum Chordata; class Amphibia; order Gymnophiona; family Rhinatrematidae; genus Rhinatrema; species Rhinatrema bivittatum. Next base: position 419,970,426 of record NC_042617.1, on the reverse strand, counting down.
CTACTCCTCTGGTCTTCAGTACACACACCAAGACCCATTAAAGAAGACACCAAATCCGATGCCTCCTGAAGTGTCAGTGTGCAGGTGGAGGTTGTTACTGCTAACAGGTCTCAGAAGCCAGGCTGAAACTCCATTAAAGGCTTGAGGAATTTTTGCCAAATAGCTAGGTCTTCTTTAAGGGGCTTGCTGATACTCAAAATGTGGTGATCACGCACCAGCCTGTATGTAGCCCTAATCAAGCAGCATAGGATAACCCGGCCCATTGGATGACCCACACTGCAAAGGCTAAGCTTCCAATCAAGGACCTCATGTGCCTCAGTGTTACTTTCCAGCCCCATTCTGTAACTGCCACTAAATTTGGCAGCTTCAACAATTTGTCCTGAATAAGCCTAGATTTCATACTCATGGAATCTAATTCTATCTCCAAGAATGTCAGGGTGCTGTTTGGCCTTTGTGATTTGTCTTCTGTCAATGGGATGCTCAAAGTCTGCACTAGATCCCGGAAGTTGTCAAAAAGCTTAGCACACTCAGATGTACTCTTTTTGCCGACAAATAAAAAGTCTTCTAAGTAAGTCTTCTAAGTAACGCAGGATGGGCCGTATCCATCATGGCCTAGTATAGGAAAGAGCTAAATGTTTCAAAGAATGCCCAAGATACTGAGCATCCCATTGGCAGACACTTGTCATAGTAAATTGCCACGTCAAAGTGGAAACCAAGCAGACAAAAGCTGCTCGGATGCATTGGCAGTAACCGAAAGGCTGACTCTATGTTGGCTTTGGCCATGAGTGCTCCCTGGCCACGTGCTCTAAGCAGTTCCAGTGTGCTGTCGAAAGAGGCATATTGAACTAAGCAGCATTTGGCAGAGATATGGTCATTGACCAAAGACCCTTCAGGGAAAGACAGGTTATGTATAATCCTGATAATACAGACATCATTTTTGGGTACTATGGCCAGGAGGGACAAGATCAGCAGATTAAGGTGAAGACCTGCAAATGGCTGGCGATTTGACTCACTTGCACCACTTTGGCAAGCTTCTCCCTAATCACACTGGCCCTCCTATGCACAGAAGCTGTGTTCGCAATGCTCCCATTAGGATGACTCCAATATGCGGAATAGCAAAACTGTTGCGGAAACTAGCCATGATTGATTTCACTGCCTCTTTATTAGGGTACCTCTTCAGCCAAGGGATCATCTGCTGCCTTTGCACTGGGGTAGGGGCAATGGTGAGGACCTCTCCCTTTATTTGGTGTCTCTTTGTGTGCATTTATTAGCCTGATTAGGGGCAGCATACATGTTAAATACATATTTATATTTGCATTTGGTTGATGTACATGCACCTTGGCTGAATCTCTAGCAGATTGTCACTGGGAATCTAGGACCACTTTGATTGCACTGTATGTGCCTGCAATTGTCCCCCATGCCCCTGCATGCCTCAAATGACTGGACCTGGGATCAAAAGCTTTGGCTGTCATCTTTGTCAGCCAAAGACAAACATCGTGTGTGCCCCATGATATGGAGATCTTGCCTGCCATCCTCTCCTGAAAGACTGCATCATAAGTGAGACATGCAAACCCACTGTACTCTCTATATGCACCCAATATAAAGTCCAAATAGCTAAATAAGGATTGATCCACAGAGGGGTCCACACAGACAATCACCAAGTCCATTCATGCAAAAGATCTCACACTGTTAACTATTTCCCACTGTGAGGGCTTAGTGGCTTCCAACTCCCACCTTCTCTTCCTTACAGACTGTCCCCACTTCCTGTGTCCCTCCAGCAATCCAAAATATCAATACAATGGCAATGCCTGATGTGGTGCCTCAAGGACTTAGGTAGGGATTTCCAGAGTCCATGCTCTGCTCCGGATGGATCCTGTTACAGCAGCCAGGAATTCCTTGTTTGCTGCCAAAGAGGCCCTCAAAGAGGTGGAGGAGGAGGATGAAGGAATGGATAATCTGCTGGAGTATAAAGAGGATCGCCTGCATTCAGCTTGCATAAACGTATTTCTATGATGACTCTGTCACCCCCTTTTGGAATCAACCAATGAAGAACTCTCACCCTATTCAGTTACTGGCATGGATGCTGCTGACAAAACTGTGTGTGCATCCTTGTCATGCCTCTTAGATGACATTGCAGTCAGGTCAATGTCGCCTGCGACATTCTGCCAGGTGAACATAGCCTGCATTGGGTTAGGTATGCTTCCAGCATACTAAATAAACAAGAAAAAAAAACAAATATATTGGAAAATTAATCCAAAAACAAAATAACACCCCCATACATACATACACACATACAAACTTTTTGGCTGCACAACACTAGTGTTCCCTAGTCTTAGTAGAATTTGAAAGGGTAAATAATAATTGTTCCTATTTACCTGTTCTACCCACTCATGATGATGGAAGGGTCTGCAGCCTCCCTAGGTGGCAATGATATAATGGCATCACATGATCTCTTCCTCTCTCTTCCTGCTCCAACCCGAAACCTGCAGCTTGCACACTACAAACTCCGAAAGCCCCATTCATACACAGACTTCTCCTTATAACAATGTGACTATCTGGTTCTGAGTTCTTCCTGCTGTGAATTCTTTGTTTGAAAGTCTTGTTGATCTCTGTACTGATGAATTTGTGGATCAGATATATAAAATGAAAGCTGATTTAGCTAGCCTTTGCTCCTAGCACTCTGATTATTATACTTAAAGGTATAGGGAAATCTTTGCAACTCTGACCAAGTTACAAACCATGAGATCAAAGACATATATGTTGTCTATTTCAACTTATCCAAGCTGCTCTGAAAGAGGATGCCCAAATTGCTGATATAAATGAATAACACTTTTATACTTTAAAAGCAACATTATATCTGGCAACAGAGGGAATCTTGATACAAAATGTGGATTTTTAACTACATCAATGCATGAGCTGGTCTGACTGTTGCAGCCCCTGAAGCAGCTCATACGAGTGAAACTCAGCCAGAGTTGAGCTTTTAATTGCTACGAATAAAGAATCCTTGTTGTACCGATCTATTCTTCTCTGTTGCTAATTTGCTACATTGGATCAGCTTCGGTAATTTTTTCTTGGGACCCTCTCAGGCCTTGCCTTGACACTGGACCTGGGCTTAGGCCTTGGCACTGAGACCAGACTTCTGGCCAGGCCCCAGACTAGACCTCAGTGACAGGACTGGGCCTTGAGCTGGGCCCCAACATCAGGCCTAGGCTTCAAAGGTAGAACCAGGCCAAGGTTTCAGGCCTGGCCCCAACGTTTAGCCCAGGCACTGGGCCTAGACTTCTGCGCAGGGAGCAGGCCACAAGCCTGGCCCTGACGTCGGGCTTAGGCCTTGGATATTTTTTTTTAAAAATGAAAGTAAAGCCAACAAAATCTTGTTTGTTTTTCTTTCTTTCCATTTTGAAAAAGACATGAAATGTTGTTTCTAATGAATGCATATTCCTATAATTATATGACTGCTGAGAATTTTAAATGTTAAAGATGTTTGTCTTACTGCCCATCTGTGCTTTGTTGTCCTATTTTTAATGAACTTTTCTGTTAAAGGTGTTTCATAGTATGCTATGAAAGGTAAGACCTTTTCACCCTGTTCCTACTTTCCTGATGTTATTTTACCTTGTTGTGTTTCTGTGTGGTGCTAACTTTGCAAAAGCAAAAGAGTGCTTCCCCCAATTGATAGAAAAATGTGTTTAACCATCTTAGTATGGCATGTTGCTCTTTTATGAGAAAAATAGCCAATCATCAATGAAAAAAGAGACAGAGCTTACATACATGCCTGCTTGTAAAAACTGCAGCACATGATGCTTGGTACCTTACCTAGCCACTGATGTAAGGCATACCCTTTAGAAAGTGCTTTTGCTTATTTTAAACAAGCATGTCTGTTCTGGGGTGTTCCCCTTTGAATGCCAAGAAATCAGAGAGAATCCATGTTTCAGGAATTATGGAAATGAGAGGGTATAGACAGAGAAATGAGGAGAATCATTTTTGGCATTTTGCCCTAAGATTGCTTTGCTATCACATCCTGAGCCTGTTGGGTATGGTTTCTATACCCTTTCCTACAGGGAATAGATGCCACCAGTGCAACTTTGCATGTCAGAAAATGGATATTCAAGCTTATGCATAGGGGAATGAGGCAGCTAATGCTTTCTGTGACTCAGATGGGAGTGAGCTCAAATTCTTCATTAAATGCCAGCTCTCGCCCTATCCATTCAGCTTTGAATACTGATTATTCACCAACCTGTCCAAACAGCTATTCACCTCAGCCTCCTTTCCTGCCTCTAACCGAGTGAATCAAGCAAGATAATTTAAAGTAGAATCTATAGCGTCTAGTCATAGTGCAAGAAAAAGGGAACTGACGCTTAGACACCTGAAACATGTTATGTCTTGTAATGTACACTTCATTTGATAGCTTAGATTTCTGCATCATCTTAAGCTTCCTACACAGCTGGACAAGTATAGAAGATGATGAGAGCTAAAATTTTCCCTTGTATGGAGTTCGCAACCTCCTCAATGTGTATAAATGAGATAAACACAGCTGCCTCTTCACTGCCTTTTCTGCATTTGAAAATGAGATAAACACCCCAGTGAAATGCAGTTCTACACAGCTGAGCAGCCCAGAGGGAGGTTTTGCTTCTTTTTTCCAGCTCGTGGCTGTACTACATCATCCATAGGTAAAATATGTCTGCTATGGCACAATGCATTTTTGTGCTGGAATAGATTTATAAAAGATAGCTTTAGGAATCTATCCAAGGACCAGAGAACAGATGTTGTTTACAAGGTATAAAAGGAGCATTTTAAAATATATGAAACAATGTCATGATGTTAGTACAGAAGAAAAGAAAACAGTTTTAGTTGGCAGTTTCAACATGCACCATGGTTCTGTCTTGATTTCCTTTAGTTTATGATGGCAAACATTTCTAACTACAGGTCAAGAACAAGAGAAATTGGAGTTCATTTTTCAAGAGTATTAAAGTGTGTGTGGGGGGGGGGGGGTGAGGAAGGAGGATAAATCACTAAAACTAGTATACAAAATGGGACAAACTTTGCCCTTGCACAGTACCAATGCAAGAAGATTGTTCACAGTTAACCATATTTATAATTTGTAGAATTTGAGTATCTCATAATTTCACATATTAAAAACACTAAAACTCAGTGTTCACTATGAAAAAGGTGTCTGTCAAAAAATAGCATGCAGCATATTTAGGGACCTTAGTTTTCAGTGTTTATTTTATTTTTACTAGGATTTTCAATGTTAGAACAAAAAAAAAATCAGTAGAAAAATGACTTTTCCATTGATTTTTCTCTTGTGTGTTATATTAAAATCACTTTTCCACTGATTTTTTTTGTTAATAACATTGAAATTACCAGTTTGAGAACTGTCCATTCAATCACACTTGCTATCTCCTTCCCTTTAATCAGGTACTGATACTTTGCCCTTTATCAGATTCCTGAGTAATCTCTGATGCAATACTTAGTGTATGTGGACTTTAAAAAGGCATTTGACAATGTAAACCAGTTCACTTAGCATCCATCTGTCTAGATTTGTGAAACATTACTTGCCTTCCCAAATCTATGCTGGCTATTCCTAATTATTCAATTTCTTTCTTGGTGCTTAATGATTTTGTTTTTGATAACTGCATCTACCATCTTACCTGGTATTGATGCCAGCTAACAGGTCTAAAATTATTTGGTTCCCCTCAGGAGCCACTCTTAAAATCTGGTACAGCAGCCATTCTTAGTGCTAAATAGGTGTGTCTCATTTCTTAGTAATAGTTCTTTGAAACTCTGGGGTGGATTCCAACCAGCTCTGGGGACTTGTTACTGTTTAGCCTATAATAGTTATCACTTCTTCCCACTCTACAGTGATGTCTTTCAACACTTCAGAGGCATTACACCTAAAAAAGGCTGATGAAGACTGATGCAAAGAAATCATTAAAGTTACCTGCAATAGCCTTATCATCTTTGATAACCCCCTTATCTCCTTGGTCATCCAGAAAGCCAGCTGCCTTCCTCATTGGTTTCTTACTTTTGATATGTAATTACTATTAATTTTAATTTTTGAGCTTTAAATAATGTGTAACACACTATCTAAAATTCTAGGTGGGATACAAAGTTACAGTCAAAACAAGATTAAAAAAAAACATGATAACAATAGCAACACAATAATCACAAAAACAGAAATAGAGACAAATCATCTCAGCATTGATTTACTGATAAACTGCACACTTCTCTACAACTAGTACCAATATAAAAATCAGAAACACCAATAGATCGCCAATACATTTGGTTGAAGGAATACACTTGGCTGCCACCTAGTGGCTGTAACTAATATAGTTTACTTAGCTCAGCACATAAAACCTTTCCCACAATTGACATTGTTACATTTGATTCAAATTCTAATTTTCTGCAGTCCTGCAAAATATTTGAAAACCTATGCAATAGTGGTTGTCAAGCGTAATGATATTATGTCTTACAGTACAATGAGTATATGAGACTCAAAATGTGATCCACTAATATAAGTTCTGTAGACTTAGACGATTTTATATCTACATGCATCAGTGAAGGGAAATTGCAGAGACAGATTTTTCTGAAGATAAGCAGAAAAAATCTTTTGTTATTATTTCTCCATAATATGTGGAGTTTAAAAATTATTCCGAGAGACGGTAACTTTCACATGGGTGCACATGTATGCATCGCCACGTGCCCCGAAGACACGGCGGTTTTATAACATACATGCACATACGTGCGTTCGTTCTGAAATAGCCTCAGCATGCGTTTATGTGTACCTAATCTTACTAGTGAGCATGCACAGATGCACCTAGTCAGCTCTGAGCCACACAAGTGGGGGGATTTTTTTTTTTTTTTAACAGGCAAGCGTCCACGCCATGACCAGTTTCACCATTTCATCCAGCAGTTCACTCACTCTAGAGCTAGGTCCTCAATCCCCCTGCTCCTAGTTCTTTAGCCTGTACTTCCCCCAGTTACCCCAGACCCCTTAAACCTCTCAGGGATGCCTCATTTTTTTTTTTTTTTATTTACACCTCCTGCCTAGCAAACGTAAATGTACATGGCACTGGGCCTAGGCATGTGCTCAGACATGAGATTCTTGCGTGCACATCTCTTGGCCACATCCTGGAATGCCCATTCCCCGCCCACGCTATGCCCTTTTTCCCCGCCGATGCCAGATGTGCGCACATTGGCACATGCACGCACATCCCCGCACTTTCTAAAACCGGGTGGACACACGCATGGGCTACACGTGCCCCAATCTCCTGATTTTGGTGCGTGCATCTGTTAAAGTTCACCTTTAATGTCTAGTGTTATTATTTTAGTTTAGCAAAGCTGGCTATACCATAGAACTATCAGAAAGTCATGAATGGTCTTTCTTCGCATTACTTCAGTAAAACCTTAGGAAAGAAAAATCAGTTCCTGCCTACAAATAAATAAATACTGCAATTGCTTGTTTTTATAAATAACTGTTGTATGTATCATTAATGGAAGTTACGGTATGCTTGTAAAGTGCTATAAACATTTATCTAATGATTGTGTATGTCTTCTGTAGAGTAGATAATGAAAATACAGACCTTGCAATAGCTAAAATAAGTGGCCTAAAAACTTACTTTGTTGCTCAATATTTATTAGCCTGACTCTTCAGTAATGGATTCTTTACAATGCTTTCTTTAAGCTTGATCTTTTCATACAGATATTTAAATGTGGATTCAGAGGAGAAAAATTGCATAAGTTTGCATATTGCTTTTAAATTTCAAGCAGGTCTTTTAACAATCTAGTTATAAATAGGAAATAAATGAAGAATACAGTTTGGTAAGTATAGAACAAGCTATTCCTCTATTATGAGATCCGCACATGCATTAAAAAGTAGCCTTTTCCCAATCTGCCCATTTAAAAATGTTTCATTTTTTATTATTTTTGTAATTAGACACTGCTATTAAATCTAAATTCTGCCAGTACACAGGGTTAGTAAATTTTAAACCAGCACGTAGGCACACATGGGCACACTCAACTGCACATATGTGCGCTCAAAATTAAATGGACAAGTGCCTATGCGCGCCTATGCCATTAGCAGTATTCCCTGTTCATTCCCAGTTCACCCAGGTAAGGGACAGGACTTCCAAACTCCCCTAGTTTAATAGACTCCCTTCTCCCCTGTTAGACTGGACCTTTAATACCCCGCTGATCTGGCTGGAAGTTTTTGTTTTACAACTTACATGTCATACAAAGCAGAAGTGAAGATACACAGCAAGGTGCGCCAGTGTAGATAAGAATTTACATGCAAATTTCAAGATTGAATCCAGGAACACCCATGCCATGTCCAGGCCACGCCCATACCCAACTACTGAAGGGTAAGCTCACATCATTAGGTTTCTAAGGCTAAAATGCCTATATGGATCATAATGTAGTAATATATCTTTTTCACAGCATGCATTATTTCAGCATTTCAAGAAAGAAGACCAAGATTTTCAGTAAAAAAATAGAAAGTAAATTTTTTCATTAATGTAGCCATGTTGACAGAGAGAATGCAAAATGTAAATACTAAAGCAGTACTCAGAATGAAAGTATGGTATTTCTTTAAAATATTGTGCTCATCCCAGTGTGTTGTTGGGAGAATAAATGTATTTCAAAGCATGAGAGCCATTGAGAAAAGGTATTTTCCAATTCTCTGCTATTACAAAACTCTGAAAAACAGGATCCTATCTCTGAACTCTAGGAATGCAATCATTTTATTTTTTTGTAAAAATAACTAATAATGTTTAACTATACTTTGTTGTTGGTACAATTACTGATGCAATCACCAATGATAGCTTTATCTAGGTTTTTCACTGAATAAATTTCTAAAAAAATGCTGTTTTACCACTGTGGTTTAGCAAACAATAATGGCTGCTGTACTTACTGCGCATGTATTACTACCTTTGGAAGATCATTGGGGCTGATGTATTAAAATTGTGTTGAAGAAATGTATACTAAAAAGTAGTGCAAACTTTTTAGCATTGCTGTAAAATCATTAGTTTTATTATTGATATAGTAAACTAATGAGATGTATAATGCACACATGCTAAAAAAAAAAAGTGTGCTCTGAAAAATCATATATTAACAAAATTGTGAATTTTTTAAACATCAGGGACCTTTCTCCATAGTGTGTTAAATAATGTAAATGCTAATGCGAATAGTTTGTGCATTAAATTTAATGCACATTTAGTACATTGACACCATAGAATGCTATTTTTTTGGGCTTTATACAACAAAATTAAGGCTGACAGTGTTGGCAGCATGTCTCTCTTCAGCATGCATGACTGAGTCATGCAAAATATTAGAAAATAAATAGTTCATAAAAAGCAATGGAGTCCTCACTGCATATGAAGAAAGGACCCATGTGGTTTCCAAATTTCTTGTACTACAACATTATTTGATTATTTTTTGTTCATGCAAAACAACATATGACATAGAACTAGTACTTTAAAAGAGGAGTAAGAGGTAATTGCTTGAGGAGTGTGACCAAAATAACCTTGCATGCATGATTGGCACTGGGCATTCCAACCTGGTCACAATCTCACATGCAAGACCATTTGGGCAAGGCATGCCAAATGAAATCAAAGGGTTAGCGCTCTAGAGCAGGTACCTACAACTGAACAGTGTGCACTTTGTTGCTATGCATCTCAAATGACTTCAGTTGCCTGTTTTGATTACACTTGGTAAAATGGATTTGCTTGCAAAATTGGCACTGGGCATCTCAACTTGGGCACAATCTTGCAAGCAAGTCCATTTTGGTCATACATCTTCCATTTTCAAGTGCTTTTCTCTGTACTCTTGGTTTAATGTACTTAAGTGCATTTTCAGGTCAACTCCTTGGCCTGCGGTGGAGTACAGACTAACTCACATTTCTAGTGGCCATGATAATCTATTGTTATGCCCATGTGGTAGTGTATTTCTACCAGACTAGACACAGCAATAGAATAACTTTGGCTACCAGAAATGTGAGTTTACTTCACCAAATTGGCATAAGCTTTCTTGGGAAAGCAATTTTATGTGAATGGTATGCACTTGGTGATGTGCATCTTGACTTTGAAGAACTGTTCAACTGTAGGTGCCCACCCCACAGAACTTACATTGGAAATGTAAATCCTCCATCAAGGTTACTTCCCTTTAAACAGCTTCAATATTTTTCTTTGTATTACGTCCAAAAGCCAAAACTCTACTTGTTTTGGAGTTCTATATCAGGGATCTAAGAAGCACTTGATGGCACTTCTCCAATTTGCTTGCACTACAAATAAATACATGCATAAAGGTACACTTGCTCAAGAGCAGATGTAACATTGTTCATGTGGATTTATGAGAATACTTTTGAAAATTGAAAATATGCATGTAAATCCTTTCCCTGTCCCAACTCTGTATCCCAGAATGCCTTCTTAGAATGTGCATAAATGTATGTGTAAAATCATGTTCTGTGCATATTTTTGCATGCATTGACCCAAAATTGATATTAATATGGCAATTTACATGCAGGCACTGGAGATTTGTTATATAAAGTCTCTGAGCTGCCATACTTTAATGTGGATGAGGATACAACACTGCCCACTGCCTTGGTGCATGATGCTCATCACACCCAGCTTAAAATCGCTGCCTGATCTCTAGCCCTGGACAAGGTTATCTGAGATCAGGTTGGTGTGTCAGCTCAATAGCCTCATTCTGGGGGTGGAGGAGGGTGGGGTATCCTGGAGGGTTTAAAAAACCAAGCGTGGGCAAGCTCTGCCTCTTTCACTGCACACCGACTTACTCATATAAATCCTTTTGAAAACCAGGCCCTTAATGTGATGGTATGAAATACATTTAAGTTTGGAGGAAACCTTGGTCAAATAAAAAAATGGAGAAATTTCCGCCTTTAGGCCTCTCCATATTTTTCCATTATACAGTCAAAATCTTGTTTGGTAGTTTGATTCATCATGTGTGCAGGCTTTAAAACCTATAGACTTGAATTTTGTCAGTCATATGTAATTCAGGAAAAATCAGGTGTACAGCAAATGACAAAATAAATCACATCTCACAAAACACAATTTCATATAGAATTGATCCAGGAAAATAGTTTATATATGAGTCTCTTTTCTTTATTCTATCAGGCAAAGGATTGTTGAATGATTCTGCAGTGGAAATATAGTTCAATTTCTGAGCTATTTGTTTTCATTAGCTAATGATTCAAAGGGCCTGAATAAAAAATAGCATTAAAATACATTTTTTTTACTGAAGAAGTAAACTAATGGATAGAGAACTGAGCTGAGAACTAGGGAAATCAAGGATTCAAATTCCACTTATTTCATTGACACTTCTTATGACTTTGGACAAGTCACTTCACCTTTAATTACTTGGGGTAAAATCTTAGGGGGGGGCATTTATTAAACTGTGCTATATATTTACCATATGAAAAATGCAATAACACATGGTATTTTAAATACTGCCTGTAATTTCCCATGAGTATGGTAATTAGATGATTAGCATGCAAATGCATGTTAATCAGCTCATTACTAGGAGAAACCATGTAAATCTGAAACCCAGGCCACCATTGTGTGTTTTTTTCCTGGGCTCTGTATAGCTATAGTATTTTCCCTACAGTATTTTAATGCCAGAGAAAATACCACAGGGTTTACTACACTGCAATGGGAAAATGCCACAGCTGAATAAATAGGGCCCTTAGACTGTAGATTTTCTATGGCAGCGGAATACATACAGTATATGAATATAAATTGCCTGGAACTTGGATTTGGAAAGGTGAACTAAATCAAAAAAATCCAAATCCAAAATTGGCATTTATTGCTGAATTATTTATTTTTCTTATTATTCATACCTTTAAACTTCCTATCCATGAGAGGCCCAAGTTAATGTCAAACTCATTGTACTCAGGGTCAAAGGCCAGTGCTACTGCTAAAGGGAATGTGAGCTTCTTAGTTTGTACATACTGTGACTGTCAAATTCCCCAGTGCTTACAGGCCCAGAATTCATGGGATGATTAGTGCAGAGGATCCTTTGTTTAGCAAGAAAGGACATACATGATTTCAAAACTGCAACCTTTAACCCAGCCTCAAACAGGCAATTAAGGAATAATATATAGTTCATGGTATCGAAAGCAGAACTCATGTCTAGAGAGATCATAAGGTTGGCCTTCCCCTTGACTTCCTTAAGTCTTATCTCATTTGGCGTACCAACCAGTGCAGTTTCTGTACTATGATTCACCCAAAAGCCTGATTGCCTCAATTTTTATTCAAAAAAATATATCAATTGCTGAAAGACTAGTCTTTCCAAAACAAATAGATAAAAAAGGTAGATTAGATATGAGTCTCAAATGTGCCATATTGAAAGGTTCAAGTACATCCCTTTTAATAATGGATTGAATTATATCCTCTATAAGAAAAGATGGAGCAACCCCATGTCGAGACTGAAATTTGTACAATATACTCTAGCCCTAGCTTGATGCAAGAGTACATTGTACAAATCTCATCTTTGTGTACCTTTCCTCACTCCAAATCTCATCAAATCTTCCCTGATGTGTACAGTGAAGTTCATACATCTGACTGTACATGTAAAACTGCCTCCCAAACCCTAGAGTACCACCAAAACGTCACATTGAGATACTAGTTGACCCTCCTACAGTGGTATAAATAGTTGACTAGAATGTGTTCCACCACAGAGGCTGTCTCTCTCGCTCTCTCCCTCCCCCCAAAACAGGATTTGCATCACAAATTCCAGTTTGGGCATATCACACAGCATAATGCAAAAAAAGGTGTTATTTCTAGTATTATGCTATTGCATACAATGTTAAACACCCCTCATTTTCATAAACTCTTCTCTTTTGACTACATTTTAAAAATTTGCATATGCATCTCTAATGAGATAAATAACACATGCATTATTGCAGTCATTAGAGCCCTAACACCCACAATAATGCCTTAACACAATTTAATGAATAACCCTGTCAGTTTGTACTTGAGGCAAAGGAGGATAAAGTGATTTGCCCAAGATCACAAGGAGCAACAGTGGGATGTGACATTTTCCACTGATTATTTTTTAAAGAAATGGCTCTTAATTATCAATATTAAAATGAAAAAGTTGTTGATTTTGAGTACCTGCATATTGTAGGCATGCATATCCTAATACATCTATTATATGTTTTTGTATTCTGTGGAAACCACAGATGATGCTAAACAGTTGGAAATGCTCAGCTGGTTGAGAAACAGTATTAATGAGACTTTTAATGCAGGCTGAAAATGCTTAATAAAAGCACTTAAGAGACGTCAAAGCAGTTACAGCATTTACACATACAATATTAGCATAGACATCCTTTATTTGCAGTATTCCATTGCTACACAGATGACCAAGTAGTTGAAGAAATTCAACTTGGGGGGGTTTCATTGCATTGCAAAAAAGATAATTGGGACATCTCAGGGGATATTTCACTCTCGCTGCCTTAATCTTGTGCATAATTTATGTATACATATGCATTCTGTTGCATGGATAGCTCAATGTATAAAATATTAGGGATGTGAATCGTTTTAGGACGATTAAAATTATCGTCCGATAATTTTAATATCGTCTTAAACCGTTATGGAACACAATACAATACAGATTCTAACGATTTATCGTTATAAATTGTTAGAATCGTGAGCCGGCACACTAAAACCCCCTAAAACCCACCCCCGACCCTTTAAATTAAATCCCCCACCCTCCCGAACCCCCCCCAAATAACTTAAATAACCTGCGGGTCCAGCGGCGGTCCGGAACGGCAGCGGTCCGGAACGGGCTCCTGCTCCTGCATCTTGTCGTCTTCGGCCGGCGCCATTTTCCAAAATGGCGCCGAAAAATGGCGGCGGCCATAGACGAAAAAGATTGGACGGCAGGAGGTCCTTCCGGACCCCCGCTGGACTTTTGGCAAGTCTCGTGGGGGTCAGGAGGCCCCCCACAAGCTGGCCAAAAGTTCCTGGAGGTCCAGCGGGGGTCAGGGAGCGATTTCCCGCCGCGAATCGTTTTCGTACGGAAAATGGCGCCGGCAGGAGATCGACTGCAGGAGGTCGTTCAGCGAGGGTTCCGGCGCCTCGCTGAACGACCTCCTGCAGTCGATCTCCTGCCGGCGCCATTTTCCGTACGAAAACGATTCGCGGCGGGAAATCGCTCCCTGACCCCCGCTGGACCTCCAGGAACTTTTGGCCAGCTTGTGGGGGGCCTCCTGACCCCCACGAGACTTGCCAAAAGTCCAGCGGGGGTCCGGAAGGACCTCCTGCCGTCCAATCTTTTTCGTCTATGGCCGCCGCCATTTTTCGGCGCCATTTTGGAAAATGGCGCCGGCCGAAGACGACAAGATGCAGGAGCAGGAGCCCGTTCCGGACCGCTGCCGTTCCGGACCGCCGCTGGACCCGCAGGTTATTTAAGTTATTTGGGGGTGGGGGATTTAATTTAAAGGGTCGGGGGTGGGTTTTAGGGGGTTTTAATGTGCCGGTTTTTCGATTTTTCGATTTTTCAACGATTTTTCACGATTTTTCACGATATTTTACCCCCCCAAACGGCAACAATACGATTCCCTCCCCCTCCCAGCCGAAATCGATCGTTAAGACGATCGAGGACACGATTCACATCCCTATAAAATATATTATAGTATAAGAAAAATATCATGTAGTGTTTTCCATAAGCATTGTGTAAAGAGGCATGATCTACACCAAAATCCATATGAGATGAAACTGAGGTACCTAAATATGTAGATGCTAAAGAAGAGAGATGGAGGTGATGCAATAGATATCAAAATACCTCAAAGGTATAGAAAATGCATGAGCAGGAAACCTATTTTCAGAGGAAATACTATTTTACCTTGAGAAGGTTATATTATGAGACTCTAGAAGGTACACTCAGGCGATGGCTGCATGGAATGGCTTCCTGAGGGAGGTGGTGGAGTCAGAAACAGCAATCAAAATCAAGAAAACATGCAAAGAAGTGATGGGAAAGCCAGCGATCAACTGGATGCACCAGGAATGAAACTGGACAAATTAGATGAGCCCTTACATCCTTATCAGTCATCATTTTATATACTTCTATGTTTCTATTTGACAAAAACAGTTATGACACATGCCATAACAGAGAACCTACATTTCCCAATAAACAAATCTTGCTCTAAGAGTCTAAGTAAATGGCATTTGCCCAGAGCAGGTGCTACCTGTTTTGCCACCTTCTTCAAATGATTACTGGTACTTTGCTGCCCCCCTCTAGCAGTTGTGATGGTGATGGTGAAAGCCAAGGAGCAGGATGCTTAAGAGCCAGGGCATGCTCAAAGGTTCCACAGTGGCTCTTACAACTGCATAGGATTGTTCCCACACAAGAAATGAAAAGGAATAATAAGGGATCTATAAGCATGCTTCCACCTACTTCTCCGCTTGCCCATCATCCTTGAGCTATCACCAAACAGTTGACATTAGGAATGTGAATCGTTATTGAACGATTAAAATTATCGTCAGATAATTTTAAAATCGTCCTAATTCATTAGAGTGCACAATACAATACAAATGCCCCCGATTTTTCATCAGGGGCATTTGTATTGTATCGTTAAATAGGGCACGGGAATTATTTGGGGGAGGGTGGGAAAACCGGCACACCAAAACAACCCCTAAACCCACCCCGACCCTTTAAAACCAATTCTTTAACCTCCCCCACCCTCCCAAACCCCCCCAAAATGTTAAATTGCCTGGGTCCAGTGGGGGGGGGGGGGGGTCCCGGCGCGATCTCCCGCTCTCGGGCCATTGGCGCCATTTTGGCTGCCACTAATTAAAATGGCGCCGATGGCCCGATAAAAAAAAACCCACCCGACCCTTTAAATCGACCCCCCCTTAGCCTCCCCCACCCTCCCGACCCTTTTTTTTTTAGGGAGGCTCACGCCGCTAAAAAAAAAACCCACCCGACCCTTTAAATCGACCCCCCTTAGCCTCCCCCACCCTTCTGACCCTTTTTTTTTAGGGAGGCCCGCGCCGCTAAAGAAACCCCCCACCTGACCCTTTAAATTGACCCCACCATCCTGACCCCCCCCCCCCAAAACCTTTTAAAATTACCTGGTGGTCCAGGGGGGCCTCGGGGAGAGATTTCCCATTCCCAGGCATCAGCTGTTCTAAAAAAAAATGGCGCCGATGCCCCTTTGCCCTTACCATGTGACAGGGTATCCGTGCCATTGGCCGGCCCCTGTCGCATAGTAGGAGCACTGGATGGCCGGCGCCATCTTTCAAGATGGCGCCGGCCATCTTTACTCATCAGCCCCTATTATAGAGTATAGTATAATAGGGGCTGATGAGTAAAGATGGCCGGCGCCATCTTTAAAGATGGTGCCGGCCATCCAGTGCTCCTACCATGCGACAGGGGCCGGCCAATGGCACGGATACCCTGTCACATGGTAAGGGCAAAGGGGCATCGGCACCATTTTTTTTTAGAACAGCTGATGCCTGGGAATGGGAAATCTCTCCCGAGGCCTCCCTGGATCTCTCCTCTCCCCGAGGCTCCCCTGGATCTCTCGCCGAGGCCCCCCGAGGCCCCCTGGACCACCAGGTAATTTTAAAAGGTTTGGGGGGGGGGGGGGTCGGGAGGGTGGGGTCGATTTAAAGGGTCGGGTGGGTTGTTTTTTTTTAGTGGCGCGGGCCTCCCTAAAAAAAAAAATTAGCGATGTGAATTGGAATCGGAAACGATTCCAATTCACATATGTTAACGATCAGATGTCCCCCACCCCCCCAGCCAAATCTGATCGTTAAGACGATCTGGCACACGATTCACATCTCTAGTTGATATAGAGACTTCTTCAGTTATCATTCCAGAGGCCAGCACTTCTTTTACTACTCCTGGCCTCCAACCTCACTCTCATCTTCTCTGTTGTTTCCTTCTCTTTTTATCCTCCTCTCCTTCTTCCCCTTTTCTAAATTCCTCATCTCTGTTGTACACTTGCACCCATATCCCTTTCCCCATATTTACTTCACACCTTCTCCTTTTCTTTCCTTTGTTTTTCCCCCTTTCCTAGATTCCTCTTTTGCTGATCTTCTCCTATTTCCCCTTTTCTTCTTCCATCTCTCCTCTTCCTTACCCTCCTTTAAGCTACTCCCTTCCCCCTCTCTTTTTCTTCCTTTTCCCTCCCTCCCCTTCTCCTCTCTGCTGTTGTCCCATTCTTCCTCTCTGCTGCAAACCTTCCCATCTTCACCTTTCACTCTCCTAATTTGTTTCCCTTTTTCGCTCTCATATTTGTCTTCTTTTCCTCAGCTACCAGCTCACACCTCTGATTGCTGCTCACTTCTTGATTTCTACCTTTCAACTTATTTGGTGGTTTTCCCTCTTTACGCTCCTTGACTTTCTAATTCCCTCCTCTTTGCTGCTTTTCCAATCCAATTTCATTTCCTTTTATTTGCTTTTTCTCTCCTCTCTCTCTCTCTCTCTTTCCTTGATTCACTCCTTCCCTCCAATTTCATGTTCTTTCCTTTTTGTCCTCTTTCAGCCAGTCTCTCCCTCTGCTCCTGTGTCTGGCAGTAGTAACTCGAGTATATGGCTGTGCTCTCTTGCCTCACTCCTCTAATTAGTTCTACTGAACAGAATGAAATCAATCAGTAGCAGGAGGCAGGAGATAGGTAGCACCCTCTGATGCTTGCTGGGCCAGAAAGATAGGATAAAACATTATTGCCATTCGGCATCACTCTCCAGAAGCTGCCACCCTTTGAAATGCACGGCTTCTACGCCGCGAGTCACTGGCCTCAAGTCTGGCACAAATTTTAATTGTTCAAATTTCATGACTAAAAGGCAAGAACCAAATGTGGCATTACTAAGGCAAAACCATAACAAGCAGAATGTTTATAAGTAGCACTATCCAAACTTTCAGACCCCACATAAAAATCAATAATAGATAAAAATACTTCTCAGAGTGTTTATAAGTACCACTGTTCAAACTTCCAGACCCACTCTGACAAACATGCCTCAAAAGAAAAACAAAGAGAGATATTTCAAAGAAAAAGAAAATGTGGAAAATTTTACAATCTGAAAACTATGCTCTGAAAATTATATATCCACATTGCTTCCCAGGAGTTTGCACTAAAAAAAAAATCATATTGTTTCATGTTTTCTATTTTTGCAGGTTTTTTTTTTTTTTAATTTTACTCAGTGTTTGTTATAGTTCGTTTTGTTTATTCAAAAGATATTCAACAGAAAAAAGAAGAGAAAAAATGAGAAAATAAAGAAAAAATCTAAATGAAGATTGTTCCTGTCCCATTTGGCCTTTGGAGACCCCATGGAATAGGTAAGAGGTGTCTGGGTTGTGTCGGTTAAGGAAGGGCATAGGAAAAGGCCCATTGAGGTTGGTGTTTTTTAAATTTTGGCAGATCTGAGTTTGTTGCTATGGAGGCAGCAAGGGTGGAAGACCAGGAATGGGTGCCTGCTATAAACATCAAAAAATTGTTTTGGAGGTTTTATCTCATTCGGTTTTGAAATGACATGTAGTAAAATAGGCTGTTTCACTGCATTTTGAAACTCATTTCAAAATGAATGCATACCTCTATGTTCCCATGCTTTTCTTCTGGCTCGGATAATGACCTAGAAAAAAGTGGAATCCAAAATATGATTCTGTATCACGATTCCCGATAAGACAAAGGAATTCACTTTCACATTCTTTTAAGATACACTACCCTGCACCCTCAGCAGAGCACAGGCAGTGACAACCACAATACCTGAGACACACAGAGCAAGTCACCAAGACTCAAGAAAAGAGAAATTCAAATTAACTCACTTCCAGCAACACGAATCTGGTACCAACTCACACCAGAAACCATACAAACAGATCTATTAGCTGCACTTTGATAGTCACTTAAAATTAAAAAAAACAAAACACATCATCCTCAAGGACTATGCTTTCTCGGACTGGTAGACATCCAATGCTACTGCACAATTTGTGAATTTCTAGCAAGCAGCTGGAATGTTTCTTTTCTTCTATTTACTCATGATATAGTTAAAGAGAGAAAATCTGTCTGAGCTACCAATATCCAGTGTGTATAGCATTAGTGAAAAATAGAAGGGAAACAAAAGAATGCCTTAACAGCATCTTAACTCTGAGGTAATAAAAGTAATACTTCACTAGCAATTCGTAAGTCAGTCGTGAAAGTAAATCAGCAGACAAAATATCCCAAATCCAAAGTACTTGGGAGTCAATTCGCCTAAATTCAGACTTAGAAAAAAAATAATAGTCAAAATCTATTCATTCAAAAATCCTCTGTAAAGAAACATGGCTCAGAGTTGAGAATAGATTTACTACTTTTTACTCTTTTACATGATATGGAGAAAAAAGAAGCATTCTGTGCAAATTCTGTAGATAATGCTTTGTTTCAGCAATTAATCTGTTCTTTTCACTTCTCTGATGACCCCTGTCCTTCAGTCATTTTGGAGGATTGTGTAATTAAATTCCTTACTGTATCAAGGGCTTATTTTACTAATGTGCCTGTGAAATTAATTTTAGCCACTCTGTCCATGAGGTTGGTTGAAGATGATGTCTGTTTTAGCAGCCATTGATATTTCAGTGTTAAAATAAACACATAATTATTAAAAATGTTTTCCATTTTGTGAGAGTTTAATGGTCATGGTTGGTTTTATCCATTTAAAAGTAAAATGTTAGTGGTTAAAACAAAATATTTATTCTGCATCAACACAAGAGAATATCTGCTCATAGGGATGGTAACTGTAAAACCTGGTGCATTATGTCTTCAGGAGGGAGTGAGAGAGAAAGCACCTCTTTGAAGGGGTCAGCTTGACACTCTATATATGCACCATTATCAAGGGCACTTTGATTCGGAGTGAGTTTTTGGGAGATGGGTTGGGGTTTGGGGGTCAGTGTTGCAGAAACATTCAGAGGTATTCATTGTAAAATTCATCATTAAAGAATTCTAGTCCTTATAGGCAATGAAAAGGAGTTGATTTATACAATGCAGCTAGCAGAGACTGCAGTGTACAAATCAACTCCTCTTGTTAGAATTTTCATCACTTATAAGGTCTAAAATTATTTAATGATCTCAATTTTACAATGAATACCTCTGAATGTGTCTGTAACGCCACCCCTCAAACCCCAACCCACCTCCCGAAAACTCACCCCGCATCAAAGTGCCCCCCTTACAATGGTGCATAAATAGAGTGTCAGGCTGAGGCCCATAAAAAGGCTCTCTTCCTTGCTTGCTCTCTCATCACTAGGCAGGGAGTTTTATAACAGGCATGCCTCCACAACACACCATGACCAGTTAAAAGCTAGGTCCTCCAAACTCCCCTAGTTTATTAGCCCTCATTCACCTCTTCATGGCCTGGAAGCCATTAGACAATTTCTTCACAACCGAACATTGCCAGCATACTGCTGTCCTCCCTCCCTGCTTGTTGCCTCTAGGACCTGTGGCAGGAACCTGAGCTGCCATCACCTCCCAATAATGTCACACAACTGGGGACTTAAGGTCCAGCTGTACATCCTAGCATCACCTCAGCAATGGGTCTCCCACACTGCCTGTGTAGTGTGTATTGCTGGGCCCTGCCTCATCTCTCCAGACCAGCTTTGCCTCATATCCTTGTCTCCTCTTGGACTGGATCTGACCCTTGCCTTGCTACTGACCATTCTTCTTTGCCACTTGCCGGGACACTGACCATTCTTACTTGTTGCCTGCCTCTGACCATAGCCTGGCCTTGGATCGACACCTAAGCCATTGCCATAGAGATTCTTGCCTAAGACTTTCCAGCCCCCGGAACCCAAGGGGAAAGGGGTTGGTACAGGTGAAGCTCCTAGTCCATCTCTCTCCTGCATAACTTCACCACAGCAGCAAGGGTCCACAGATCTAAAAATTCCACCTTCAAACATAAACAGAGAAAGTTTTTATGGATTGATGACAACTCCCTACAAAGGCCTTTGTTTTGTCTCATAAAAACATCTTCAGGGGATATTAAACACATCAGGGGCTTATTGAAAACTACCATCTTCCACAAGCCAACTGACAGAAATACTTGAATATCTTTTTCAAGTCGTCATCCTCAGAGGCTTTGTAAGAACATTCCTATTGGGAAGTTTTTGAGGCTCTGTTGAATTTACACTAATGTGGAGGGATTTAAACCACTGTTATTATGAAAGAATATTTTTGTAGAGAGGGTACCACCATAAGGTTATCAAGAGGGCATACAAAAGAGCTTTCTATGCCAACAGGGAATTGCTTTTACAACCTTCAGTATGCATTCCCCCAGTATTCTACCTGGGCATAAGAAGTACAAAATATAATTTTGAAACATTGGAATGTCCTTGCAGTGTATCAAATATTTAGAGAAAAATCTATCTTTGTCAAAACTAGGAGATGTAATTTGAGGGACAATCTGGTTTTTACCTATCTTGTACAACAGGTTTTTGATTTCCAACAATCTGAACAGTACATTTGTGAAAAAAGTGTAGTATGCAAAAACTGCATGCAGATATAAGAGTTTCAGCACCCTATTTTACCGATTTATTACCGACTTAGGGACATTTCACACGAAATATATCTCAGGTGGTTTATGCCGTCATTTGCCAAAGTTGAAAGTTTTATATTGGGCATATGTGGGCAATAAAAATGCACATTATACAACATAAAAGTTGTATATATGTAAAAGTGAAGCTTCAGTTGTTCAGCAGTGGCTAGATACCAACCACACAATTGAATAATTATGATTTTTTATTATTCAGCAAATTGTTTTATTGAAATAGTGCAATTTGCTCAGGCTGCAATGCAAGGAGCAAAAGTTTATTTTCAAATAGCAGTCTGTTCATCCAAATGGATGAAACGTGGCAACTGAGTGGGAAATCTTTTATTTTATCTCCATATCACACAGATCACAATACAAAATTCTCACCATACTTCACAAATCCATCAACACCCAAAATATCAAGTGGACCAATGACCCCCCATGATCACAACACTACCACAAAAACCTGCAATCTCAAAACACAGGTCTACTCACAATACCCCACACTAAACTAGCACACCTCTCCTCCACCAGACAACGCACTTTCACTGTAGCAGGCCCCACCCTCTGGAACAAACTCCCCCCCCAACTCAGGCTGGAACCCTCCATCCACTCATTCAAAAAGAAAATGAAAACATGGCTATTCCTGAAAGCCTACCAACACACAACCTAACCCCCACCCCCCGTATCCCCAGCCTTCCATCCCCCCACCCTCCCCCCCCGCCCCCCCATTAGCCCTCCCAAGCTCTCTTTTTGCAAACTTCGCTCATTTAGCTTCAGCATAGAGCCCCTCCTCCTCACCAACCTTCCTCAACATCTATAATTATTCTCGTTAAACGTTATTCTTGCTACCTATTCTCCTGCTTGAGTTAATGTGAAAATTAAGTTATAATGCGAAAATTAAGTTACAATGTTAATGCGAACAATGTTATAATGTTTTAATGTAAAATAGTTTGACCTCTAGTCATACTATTCCATTTGTTTTGATGTGAACTGATGTGATGTACGCCAACAAATGTCGGTATATAAAAGCAATAAACAAACAAATAAGTAAATAAATAAATAAATAAATTAGTTTTGCATTAAAGTTCTTATCGTTCAAGGCTGACATATACATATATATATCTAGGCATGCACCAGCTAGTTTCCAGTAGTTCAAACTTCCTGTGTTCATGAGGGAACACTGCTAGGATACTTCAACAAATAGAATTTAAGTCATAATGTTTGAACCATAACTAGACATGCGGAAACATGGAACTTTAAACAAAAGGAGCCACCGAATGTTTGCAAACTAGTAATCTGACATGAAGTATTCTCTGTAATGTTCAACATCCCCTGAAGAAGCCTCTTATGAGGCAAAATAAAGGACTTTGTAGGGAGTTGTTGATCGATAAAAACTGTCTCTTTAGGTCAAATAAATGCTTATGTTTGAAGGTGGAGGTCAGCGATTTATAAAAACTGTGTTTCAAGTGTGATTAGCTGCTTTCATTCGAAGGTGGTATCTCCCCCAGTGAATGGTAGGAATTGTTGACCTGAAAAAACTGTTTCCCTAGGATGTACAATTATTAACAATGGAAGGCGTTATTTTTCCCAGCAAATGGAGTTATTGATGCAAACACGTAAGGAAGAACCAACTACCAAGAAGGATGTCTTCTTAGTTAAGATTTGAAGGTATTTATCTTCTCCAAGTAGGGATAGTAATTAATGAAAAATTATCTGTAATGCTATAATTGATGATTCGGAATCAAATGTACAGTGGTTTGTTGTAAGGAGAGTGTTTTTTTAGTCAAGAGGATGATTGCCATTTTATAATAGTGGAAGCTATTAGGGATGTGCAGAGCAAAAGTTTATGTTCATAAGTCCATAAGTCGAAAGGGGGTCCCATTTGCGGTCAATATGGACATATGGAGAATTCCATAAGTTGAGTCTATGTCCATATGTGCAAATAAAAATTTAAACCCCCCACCCTCCTTAATCCCCCCCCCCAAGACTTACCAAAACTCCCTGGTGGTCCAGCGGGGTCAGGACGCCATTTCTGACCTCCTTTGCAAGGAGCACATGACGTCGGCGTCACGTCGGAGTGACGCGGCGTCACATGATTCCCCGCGGGTTCGCTCCGGGACCCTTGTTCGACCCAAAAGGAACTTTTGGCCAGCTTGGGGGGGCCTCCTGACACCCCCAAGCTGGCCAAAAGTTCCTTTTGGGTCGAACGAGGGTCCCGGAGTGAACCCGCGGGGAATCAGGTGACGTCGGCACCACGTCGGAGTGATGCGGCGTCACGTGATTCCCCGCGGGTTCGCTCCGGGACCCTCGTTCGACCCAAAAGAAACTTTTGGCCAGCTTGGGGGTGTCAGGAGGCCCCCCCAAGCTGGCCAAAAGTTCCTTTTGGGTCGAACGAGGGTCCCGGAGCGAACCCGCGGGGAATCACGTGACGCCGCGTCACTCCGACGTGGCGCCGACGTCACGTGCTCCTCGCAAAGGAGTTCAGAAATGGCAGAAATGGCGTCCTGACTCCTTGCTGGACCACCAGGGAGTTGTGGTAAGTCTTTGGGGGGGGATTAAGGAAGGTGAGGGGTTTAAATTTTTATTTTGGATCAACAATCGCGATTTCCAACGTATTCAACATAGCTGTGTTGAATAAGTTGGAAATCCGATCGTTTTCGCCTCATCACTTTTTTAAGTTAAAAAAAAAAAAGTAGCGTTTTACATTTAAGTTCAAAACGAATGCACACCCCTAGAAGCTATAGTGACATCAATATATGAATGTTGGTATGTATGAGTAGTATATGATTGGTATAATATTTTGGTTAAAAAATGTTCTATTTAAGAAATATGATAATAAGATTTAGGGTAGAAGGTGACGCCTTCATTGTAAGCTTTTATAATTAATTATGTATAGAGAAATTGCCTCATTATATTTACAATCAATAAACGTATGTACATAAGTTATAAGATTATAACTGCAGAAGATTACTGTTTTAAGGAACTAATAAAATAGAGCCATATTAAGTGAAATTTTCATTAAAAGGGGTACAATTATTCTATTGCTTTATATTTAAAACAAAAATTGGCAGTGAATGTAAAATTTGTATTCCCCTTAAACAATAAAAGGTGAATTATAAAAGACTGATTCCCGTATCAATGCATGAATATGTGGAGTTGGCACACACCAAGCGGATTTTAAAAGCTGCCCAGATATGCATGTATCTCCCACAGCATGCACATCTTATAACTTCTCAAAAAGGGGCAGGGTGAGGGTCTGGTCTGCGTGGGGCATGTAGAGTACAAGGGGATTTTGGAACTTTAACCAGAAATTTCGCAGCAATACTTATGTGATCCGACGCACGCTGAGTTCCCCTGTCACGTAACTTTAATTCTGCTATGGATGGCGTGTAAGTAAAAACACAACTGATCCATTTCAGAGGAGTATAAATGGTCTGGGGTAACTGGGGGGTTAACAGACTATCAAACTGGGGGGGGGGGGGGGGGAGTTGGAGGACCTAGCTGGTAACTGGGCAATCTAGTAAAACAGCAATGACGTTAGCATGTGTCCCTTTTAAAATTTCCCCGCTTACATGGTAGAAGCTGCTTTTGTGTGCCCAGCTGTGCATCCACTTTAAACTGTGCATGCAGCCAGGCTATTTTATAGCTTGCATACATATACATGTGTACTTTCTAAAATAGCTGCGTCCCAGGGTGCAGACCAACGAACGCGTTCATATGAGCCCTTCACCACTTTGAAAGTTACCATTGAAACATCAAGAAAAGAAATAAAGACAACACCCTAGTATAAAAAATATCTCAACCAAAAATAAATTCAATTCCTTTTTAAAGGATGAAAAAGCTGGTTCATAGATGCCACCAATGTAGCTGTCATTGTAGCTATCATTAGGGACCTTTGTTTTCAGATTTTATTTAATTTGAATTAGAGCAATGTTAGAACAAAAAGAAATCATAGAATTTTCTCCTGTGTGTTATATGAAAATTATTTTTCCATTGGCTTTATTTGGTATAATATGAAAATTCCTAGGCAAAATAAAGTAAAAACTAAAAACAAAGGTCCTTAATGATAGCTATAATGACAGTTAAATTGGTGGCTCATATCATACCAATGCTAGATGATTTTGAAATCATCACTGGCAAAAAAAAAAAAAAAAAATCCATGTGATCTTGTATGTTCATAAATAAATAGAGATGTGCATTGCCCAAATCATTTGGTTCGGGCTTCGTTTTTGGCCCACTACGGGAAATTTTGTTTTTCATGCGATTTGGTCTTTTTTTTTCGGGGGACCCAAAAATTTGATTCCCTGAAACAGGACGAATTATGCAATTTCGATGAACTTGCCTAATTCATCCACAACAGATGCACATCCCTGTAAATAAATAATGAATATCTCCTCAAAAGTCTTATGATTTTAAGAATAGAATGCACAGTATAGAGTGGCGTATGTCAATTTGCTTGTCACATACCTTCATAAACTGAATAAATGAATACCATATATCTCCTGAAGTATTTTACATCAATAGGAATTACTGCATAATGTCATAATTTAAAAGGATTCCAAGTCCCAAATACCCCTTAGACTACATGATGTTATAGTCAATGATAGTCCAGATAGTTACAAGTCCCATAAAACCCCAACAGAGGCCTCAGTTTCACCCCTTCTAAGGCTTCTTGAGGAGGTCAAATACAAACTGGCAAAACATTTTGGGGTCCATTTTCAGCTGCTGTGCAGCTTGGCTAGTTAGCTGGATAAACATATCAGCTAAGTAGCAGAGTATATTTGGTGCCATGGTTAATGCTGCTGAATATACCCAGCTATCTCCGCTCCTCCTCGGAACGCTTCTTGCCTGCCCACGGAACGCCCCCTTCTTATCCATCTAAACTCTAGCTGGATAACTAGTTACTCGGCAGAAATTTTCTGGATAAGGGCTAAATATAGCCGGGTAAGCCATTTAGATAGATAACTATCTGAGCCACATAGCAGCTAAAAATGGACCCCTTCATAACAAAAGTGCCAAACTTAACTGTATCTCAACAACACAAATATGTTTGGAGTACTGGCTATTTTTAGTACTTAACTTGTTAAATTATTTCCTTGCCCAGTCTAATGCTGTCAGAATTCTATTTGATTTAGTATGATATTTATAAGGAAAGATAAGGATTGTGTATGTTATTCTGGCACTTGTCCAAGTATACTTGTAAGTTTCAATTTTCAACAAATTAAATAGAAACAAACTGACAACAATGGAGCTGGTTAATCCTTTAAGTAGTTTAGATCAGAGGTTCCCAAACCTGTCCTGGAGGACCCCAGCCAGTCAGGATTTCAGGATATCCACAATGAATATGTATGAGATATATTTGCATGCATAACATAGATCGTTAAGGTTATTTTTAGTTATTTAGAAAGAGATTATTTTTCTCCTTTATGAAGTATGTGTCCATTGATTTGTATTAAGTGGAAATGTATTTTGGGAATTGTGGTTTTCTTTGTTTTCATTTGAATAAATTAGTATTGAGATTTGTTTGAAAAAATGCATTGTGCTACCTGATAATTTATATTAGCTGAAAAACAGTAACAAGCATTTCTAAGTTTCCTTTTCTGATCTATATGCTAATATGCTGGTTTCCTGCTTCTACCCCTGCACTGGGTCTTCCTAACTAATTTTTATGCATTGTAATTTTTGATGCACTTCTAAGAATAAACAGAGAGTAGAAAGACAGACAGAGTAATAATATAATATTACTACAACAAGCAAGAAAAGCAAAAAACGCAACCCTATAATCTAAAAACAATAATCTAACAAAAAAAGGGCTGTAAAAATCTGTTCCAATCAAAATCTGGAAGAAAAGAACATATACTTTATTTATAAATTTTGAAACATGTTAAAAAATGACAATTTGAAAGAATCATTAAAATTCACATGCACACAATGCATACATTCAATATATTAAAAACCATATATTCAAGACCATATCCTACTATTGAACCCAGTAAATACTTATGTAGAAATCATAGAAAACAATAGTACAAAACACAGAAAGAAACTTTTACATAATCCAATTTATATCTGGTCCAAAAAATAAAGGACCTAAGCAAAAAATTTTGTTGAAAAAATGTTCAAGCATTAATGTTAAGAAATCACAAAATCTACCTTTTCTTTGATTGTAAAACAACACAAGTGTATGATACTCAAAGATGATGCTTCCAGCTCTTATGTATTATTTCAAAGGTATCAGCATAAAAAACACTAGTGAAGTGTTCCAAACCAGAGGAAGCAAATATCACTATGAGAAATCATTCAAATGAGTTAATGTCGCCATAGTGAGTAGGATCATGCGTCTCCAAATCCAGTAAAATACAATCCAATAATGCTTTGTAAAACGACATCCACTAAGAACATAAGAACATGCCATACTGGGTCAGACCAAGGGTCCATCAAGCCCAGCATCCTGTTTCCAACAGTGGCCAGTCCAGGCCATAAGAACCTGGCAAGTACCCAAAAACTGAATGCCAATGCTAGTGTCTTGGGACTGTGTGCCTGTTTTGGGGAAAATCCTTTCAACCCGAACATCTCTCAATATAGACAAATATCAGTAGCATGGCATCTTCTTGGTGTTTGGGTACTTGCCAGGTTTCTCTGGCCTGGTTTGGCCTCTGTTGGGAACAGGATGCTGGGCTTGATGGACCCTTGGTCTGACCCAGCATGGCAATTTCTTATGTTCTTAATTCTCTTCGGCGTTGAACAGGATGGAGCATAAAACTTTCTATGTAAGTATTTACTGGGTTCTACTGATGTGCAGGAAAAAACAAATTGTTTTTGTTTTTCAGTTAATTTTGGAAACTTTTTTCCCCCATGAATTTCAGTTCATGGATTGCTTGATTCGTGTGAAAAACCAAATCAAGTAATTATTCTAGGGTGTTGTCTTTATTTTTTTTTTGTTGATGTTTGAATGGTAACTTTCAAAGTGGTGCTAGGGCGCATATGTGCGCATTCATTGGTCTGCGCCCTGGGACACAGCTATTTTAGAAAGTACGCATATATATGTATGCATGCTATAAAATAGCCTGGCTACATGCACGAGTGTGCCCAGTTTTAAGTGGATGAACATCTGTGTGTGCAAAAGCTGCTTCTACCATGGAAGTGGGGAAATTTTAAAAGGGATGCGTGCCAACGCCATTGCCTGTTTTACCAGTTTACCCAGTTACCAGCTAGGTCCTTCAACTCTCCCCCCCCCCCCCCCCCCCCCCAGTCTGATAGTCTGTTCACCCCCAAGTTATCCCAGACACTTTACACCCCTCTGAAATGGCTCAGATTTTTTTACTTACATGCCATCCATAGCAGAATTAAAGTTACACGGCAGGGGTCCTCAGCGTGCGTCGGATCACGTAAGTATTGATGTGCAAATTTCGGGTTAAAGACTCAACATGCCCATGTACTGTACATGCCCCACCCAGACCAGACCCTCACTCTGCCCCTTTTTCAGAAGTTCAGAGATATGCATGCTGCGGGAGGTACACGCTTATCTGGGCAGCTTTTCAAATCCGCTCGGTGTGTGCCACTGCCAACCCAACATATTCAAGCGTTGATACATGAATCAGGCTTTTATAATTCACCTTTTATTGTTTAAGGAGAACACAAATTTAACATTCACTGCCAACTTTTGTTTGATATATAAAACAATAGAATAATTGTACCACTTTAATTAAAATGTTGCTTATTATGGCTGTTTTTTTTAGTTCCTTAAACAGTAATCTTCTGCAGGGTATCTTATAACTCATGTACATAAGTTTATTGATTGTAAGTATAATGAGGCAATTCTTCTATACATAATTAATTATTAAAGCTTACAATGAAGATGTCACCTTCTACCTTCTGAATGCCAGGAGTACATCAGATTTATCATATAGATGCTTTCTATTAGTTTTGACCAGTCATAATAGGCTTCATCGTGAAAACAAAATTGCTAGATTATTTGCCTTATTTTTAATCATCGGTCAGTGTCCAAAACAATATAAAAACATTTTTTGAGATATTTTCATTTGCAATTCATATCACTTATCTTGTGAAACATTGCTGATGATATTGAGCTCTGAAGCCATGAATTCTCAACACGGCCGACATGGGTCCATGTTTCGAATGCTACCGTTCTTTTTCAAGGGCTAAAGATCAGCGTTGTATTTGTAGTCTTTAAGAATCTGTATAGTTTACTTATGCATAAAAATGATAATTAGCATCAGTGCTGTTTCCCTGGCCCCCACTGAAATACCTCTGGAGGAAGTTTCTCCAGAAGAGGAGGAAGTGCAGCTATTGCAGATTGGACTGCATTAATTATCTTTACAATTTGCCAATTGGAAACTTTCACTGGAAAATGGTAAAGGTTTCACAAGAAGGAAAGTGGTGAGTGTGTGTGTGTGATATATTCTTTAGTTTTATGAATTGTGCTGAAAAAGCAAAACTGATGAATTGGTGTTACAAAGGGTCAACAGGCCTCCTTGCCTTTAGTGTTGTACATTTCAATACTAAACAGCAGACCCCAGTAAAAGCCTTGTGAGTCATTGGTCAGGAGACTGAGTGATAAACATGTTTCTAAGAAGAGGAATTCTTGAGTTGTGATAAATGATTGTCAGCAAGGTTCTTGAGATTAGCCAGGAATGTGTTGTGATCTGGCATTCTTGGTTTATACCCAAAGGGGCTGAGCGCACTGTATAACCCGCATTCGGACGTGGGATAAATAGGTGCTAATCCACCCCATAATGCAATAAGGGGATTAGCGCCTATTTAACAAAATAGCGCTCATCATATGCAAATGCATGTGAATGAGGCTATTACTCATTAACTCCAAATGCAAAAAGATAAATGTGCATTTTAGACGCATATTTATCACTCAGATATTAATGCTTGTTTAGAACAAAGATGGGAGTAGCAATGAAAAACTATAGAATTAAAAATAGAAGAGTTATATAGCAGAAAATAGCTCTCTCTACCCTATTACATTTATAAGAGTGCTTCCCTTATGTTTAAGAACCATATATTTATAAGAAAAAAATCTTCTTCCACCCAAACCTATACTAATTGCTTGCTAATATCAGCATGCTTTGCCTTTGACAATAGAGTTTGCATTTAGTAGAAAAGTGGTAGAAGTGGAGTAGAAATATAGTTAAATTGAAATCCATCTGCCTTACCATAAATGTCACTCAAGTCTCATGTCTTATACGTTTTCTACCTTGTCACTGCATTTATATTCAGCACATCTCTTTCATAATATGTAGTCAATAAGTGTGGTCACAAAGATACTTATGTAAGACAGCACATGTTTTAATGGAATAACCTGCTGCATGCCATTATTGTGAATGGAGCCAAAATATTGACATATCCACATCAATTATACATACGACATTGCTAGTAGAGAATAATTAGCTTATCTAAATTGTGCAGAATTAGAGCTATGATCTTTATTAATGAAAGACTACTCAATAATAACTTCATGCAAGCTATATAATGGATTCCGCAATGGATAAAATAGAAGTGCAAAACACAAGAATTGTTTAATTCATAAATAAGTAAATATCAAAATAAAGGGCATATTCAGTAAGCAAGCAAGCGGACAAATTATCTGGCTAAAGTTGGCCAGATAACTTGTCCAGGATATTCAATGGCATAGGTGTCCCAATAAATATACTTTCCTAAATTTATCTGGCTATATATATAGCCAGATAACTGACATAACCAGCTATGTCTGAACATAACCAGTTAGATTTTAATATTCTCCTCAAGGCCTACCCCTTCAGACTTTAGGTATAAGATAAAATAAATCAAGTATCACAGTATACCTCATCCTATGCTAATCCTATCTTTAATCTCAACCCAGAGTTCTACTATAACAATCCTTAACATGCTTATATTCTGTATGTACATAGGTTTACCCAATCCAAGCAGAGGGCTTCACAAGAATGGAGTTGTGGGGAGTTTTGGCCTTACACACATACACCCATTTTTGGATTTTCAAAAGGTTGCATATAAAATTTTCCCCTAATTTTCTATGCATCCAATAGCAGGTATAATTGTGTAGGGGTAAATTTGGTTGATTAATTTTCAAAGCAAATTTTAGTGCATAAGTTGGCTTCGAAAATTGGAGTAACTTATACATGATCATATATTATCTGGCAAATTTATGTGGACTGTTACAAAATCATCCTCAGTGTAAGTTGAAATAAGTGTGTCATAGAACAACATACATACTTTCACTCATAGGGTGAGTGGGCAACTTTCAAAATGCCTTTCCAGGGATATAGGCCTGGATTCACTATTCTCGCAGGAAATAGTGAATCGCACGGTACAGGGGGATGAAGCGGGGTGTGGGCCTGCAAAAGGCGGCAGCCATCGCACCACTGCGGGGCGCTGGCTGCCGGCTTTCGCACCAAATAACTACACCATAAAAGGTGTAATTATTCAGTGTGAAACTGGCGGCGATAAGGGTCCTTACCTTTCGACGCCAGCGATGTCTCTGCAGTGTCAGCCCCGGTGCCGCCCTGACTCCTCCTCTTCCGGGGCCAACTCCACCCCGATCACCCTATCGCACGTGAAAGCTATTGAAAATGACCCCCATAGCCATTTATTTGACTAAATGGCTTTGAAAATTGCCCTTTTTTATACATTCTCTTCATTGAAAAAAAAAGAACTTTTTTGGGCAACATGTTTTTCTCAGTAGTAAAGAGAAATTAAAAGGTTCACATATGGAAAGAATGAACAATGTACAAATCAAATTGGGAAGAAGGAGGAAGAAAAAAAATACATGGTTTGAAATCAGTCATTTCTTGGCAGAAAGAAGGTTTATTAATTAGCTGTTCTATTAGTAATTTTATTTTTTTTTTTTGTCATAGGGAAGGGAGAGAAACAAGCAGAAAAGCTCAGAGTTTCCACAATGCAGTAACTGTGAAAGTAACATGTTGTATATCCCATTTTTCACCTTTACTTTATGCCAGAAGCAGAATTCATGAAGGAAGAGATTTATAGGATGGCAACGTGCATGAATGGAGGTGGATTTGAAGGTAATGAAAATTAGTAGCAGAACATGTGACTGGTGTCAATAACTGGATCCAAGAAAAAGTACTTGAAGAATGAATGAACACAATACCCAAGGTACGCTTAATGCTGCTCATCAGATGAATATAGCCAGGCTGTGTATCACTGAAATATGCTGATTAATTCATTAAATGAATGAGCACCCTCTGTAATAGTCCTGAAAACCTTTTCGAGTCATCCCAACAAGGATCCTGCTTCAGCATATGCATGCCTTCATCAAGGGACATACAGGGTTTCTCAGGGAAATGTTTAGAGCTGAATCATAATATGCCATATGATGATTCCCATCACTCCTCACAAATGTTTGAAGAGTAAAGTTAAGAAACACTTTGTAGCAATTTTAATAAACTATAGCACAGTGAGCCATCCAATAATTGCTTAGTGTATCATATAACCAATATAGGATCAACAAACCACTCTAAAGCTAGAAGAGTTTAAAATAGCATTTTCATCGTCTTCTGCTTCAGTGAACATGGAATAGTTTCCAATAGAGATGATGGGAAAAAACAGTGTAGGAATTCAAGAAAGTCTGGGTCAAGCAAAGGATCTTCAGAAGTGAACAAGCAAGGGTAAAGTCAGATCAGGTAACGTCCATGTTTAACATTAGATGGTGAAAAGAGGCAGACTAGACAGAATGGTCTTTATTTATCTTCTCTTTAAATATATATATATATATATATATATATATATATATAGCACTTTTTGGCATGTCAAAGCAGATTATATTCAGGTAATAGGTTTCCATTTTTCTATAATCCATTCTGCTAAAATCATACCAGGCATGAGTCAATTCAATGTTTCCAGCACTGTTATATTATTGTGGTCTGATAGCCCAGCAATAGAGTCACTGTTTTGAAGTACAAAGATTGCCAGTTGAAATCCTGTGAAGATATGTAGGTAAATAAAGGTGTAAATTTTATAATAGTGAAGAATATTCATTTACTTGAAATGGTTTCAAGCCAAAAAAGAATAGTTGACAGAGCAGTGGTGTGTGTCCAATTCCCAAGAAGAAGAAGACAAGATTAACAAATAGCCAGGAGCAGCAGCATAAGAAAATAAGAAGCATTTTGGTAGTTTCTCAGATATAATGAGAGGAAGGTGTCAAGTTTTCCAGAATGGACATCAGATTGACTTGGCTACATTTCACAGCAAATGACAAAAAGGGGACGAACTGATCTCTTGCAGGCAGTCAGATGTGTACAGCTAATAGCTGGAAGATATCTTTAACCTGAGGACAGTGCATACTACAAGGATGGGGGATGACAAGAGCCAGAGCAATGTAGGTGCTCAAGCAGCTGGGAAATATCTTTACTGAAAGTTGTGTAGGCAAGGACAAACAGGCAGGCTGGGTGGGAAAAATGGTCCCTATCTGACAATACCTATGTACACATATGTCTATGTGCAAATCTTAATAAGGTAAGGGGTGTTGCACACCACTGAGTGGGAAGACCTGATTTATTGGTGCAGATTGCATTTCTAAATGAGAGGTTACCTAATTTTCGACTCATTTGCCTTCGTTCACACATGAACTTTCAGTCCAGTCATAATGTTCTCCAAGTCCACTCACTGCCATTTATAACAAATGGGTCAAAATTTGAAGCACTATGGAATTTTATTTGTAGCAGCCAGGTTTATTTTTCTCCAGTTAGATTCCACTTTCTAATTAAGGAAACAACTAATTAATAAATTAATTGATTGACTTTCATGTCCAAATTTATTTAAGTCAAGCAAATGGCATACAAGAAAAACATAGGTATATAAGCCCAAATCAATTATATATATTATGAAACAATAAGAAATTAGTAGCTATACACCTAAAATTAGGCCATAAAAGGGGAGGGGGGCTCAATATTAATAATGAGGAGCACATCCTATAGAAAATGTTAAAATAAAACTATACATGAGAAGGAATAATATCCTGTTAATATAATTCATAGAGCAGAAGCATACTCAAAACTACAATCATCATCCATTGGTACTAGTCAGCTGCGATGCCCCAAATTTATGGACCAAGATACCACAGCCCCTACATCTTGAGATGTCCTACTATACCTTCAGTGGAGGAGTAGCCTAGTGGATAGAGTAGCAAGCTGCAGTTCAGGGAAGGCAAGTTTCAAATTCTGCTGACAATCATTCTGACCTTTGGCAAGTCACTTGACCCTCTACTGCTTCAGCTACAAACTTATGATTGAAAGCCCTCTATGAACAGGAAAATACCTACAGCATTGGAATGAAATCCACTTTGAAGTGGCTGACCAGTCACAAAAGGAAGAAAAGAAATAATAAAAAAGGTCAAGGCTTGGCTATTTGGCCAGGCTTTCCCTCAGTTCCCACTATGATGAAAACAATATCTGAGACTCACTTCTTCACTAGCTTTCTGTCTTGACCATGAGACCACTTAGTCATTCACTGCTTGTCTTCCACAGTTATATTACTCCCTTTGCATTAGATGCTTGCCTTACCTCAATATACCTTTCACTATCCTGGCTCCCCAATCCACCGAGTAGACCCAGTGTTGCTGCCACATCACCTGCTTTTTTGTTCCTATGCTACTGTACATTGTGATGAATGTAATGAAATATTATTACAAATTGATTGTAATCTACCTTGAGACTATTGCATAGAAGGTGGAATATCAAGTGTTAATAAATAAATGCATTATCTGTCTGGTTTTTAGAATCCTAGAAAGAATGCACTTGTGAAGGTTCAAAGAATATATAAAGCACCTCCCCCAGGACTAATACATATTTTTAGAGAAGATCTGATAACTATTTTAGCCCCTACAGTGACAACCTCCCTGCACATCTCTAAGAATGTCTTCCTATGTGCCTGGGTAGTCATAGTAACATAGAACCAGAGTAAATGACAGCAGGTAAAGACCAAAATGTTCTATCCAGTCTGCTCAGTAGTGATTCTATGTGCATCTCTCTAAAGTAAATGAAATTCCCATATAGAACGCAACCCCCACTTCTGCTGTGTCCTTTAGGGCTGCAACTGCCTCTCTGCACTGGTTACCCCATGCCCTCCAGGAAAAACAACTCAGACATATCACCATTGTCCTGGGCTGCAACTGATATTCAGTGAAAATTGCATAGTGCTTCATTACCATTATCTTGCCACTAGGGATGCCCTGTATTTATCCCATCCTTTTCTGAAGTCTGTTACTGTTTTTGTCTTCACCACCTCCTCTGGGAGGTCATTCCAAGCACCCATCAACTCTGTACAAAAAGAATCCTTCCTGACAATGTACCTGGAGCTTCATAGGCCAACCCCTAGTTCTAGAGCTTTCTTTACATTGAAAATTATTGTCTTCACGTGCATTTATTCCTTTCTGGTATTTAAGGTCTGTATCTTATCTCCTCTGACTCATTTTTCTTCTAGAGAATACACTGTATATTATTCCAGTCCTTCAGTCTCATCTCATAGGACTTTTGGTACAAACCCTGCAGAATTTTGGTAGTCTTTCTTTGAACCATCTTTAGCCTCTCTGTATCCTTTCTGAGTAATGGCCTCAAGAACTAAATATAGCACTTCAGATGCGGACATACCAATAACCTGCAAACAAGCATTAATGCCTCTCTTGTTCTATTAAATATGCCTCTTCCTATGCTTCCAAGCATCCTCCTAGCTCTGGCTACTGCCTTATCACACAGTTTCTCTGCATTGAGATCTTTTGACATTATCACATCAAGGTCCTTCTCCAGGTCAATGTACATCAGCTCTTCACCACTTATTGCATACTGTTCCAGTTGGTTTTTGCACCCCAAGTGCATGACTCTGTACTCTACGGCATTGATTTTTATCTCCAAAAGTCAGGATGTATATTTCAGACCTTACATTAAACATATAGGGGTAGATTTTATAAATGTACGTGCGGGCGTACTTTTGTTCGTGCACCAGGCGAGAACAAATGTACGCAGGATTTTATAAGATACGCACGTAGCCGCGCGTATCTTATAAAATCCGGGGTCGGCGCGCAAGGGGGTGCATATTTGTGCAACCTGCTCGCGTTGAGCCCAGCGCGCGCTGCCTGTTCCCTCCGAGGCCGCTCCAAAATCGGAGCGGCCTTGGAGGGAACTTTCCTTCCGCCTCCCCTCAGCTTCCCCTCCCTTCCCCTACCTAACCCACCCCCCCGGCCCTATCTAAAACCCCCCCTACCTTTGTTGGCAGATTTACGCCTGCGGAAAGCAGGCCTCGACCACGCCCCCGGGCCGGCACCACGCCCTGGGCCCTCCCCCGAAACGTTGCGTCACTCACGGCACGCCCCCGAAATGCCACGGCACTCGCGGCATGCCCCGACACGCCCCCAACACGCTCCTCCATGCAAGCCCCGGCTCTTACGCTCGTCCCGGGGCTTGCGTGCACCGCCGAGCCTATGCAACATAGGCTCGGCGTGCGCAGGGGGGTTTGGGGTAGTTTTTTCGGGGAGTACGCACGTATCATACGTGCGTACCCCTTTGAAAATCTACCCCTTGATTTCAAATGTGGATAAGTGTGAGGAACAAACCTATATTCAGAAGAAAATATCCAAATTAATTGTAGTTTATTCAAATACAATGTGGTGCTCCAGTGTAAACATTTAAAGAAATAATTCCACTTTCAATATACCAAGTTCAATAGGATTCTGTACATACACAATAAAGTGTTTTAAATTAAATCCCCTGACACAGCCATGTTTTGCTGGATAGCCTCCTCGGGTGTGAATAAAGCTGAAATAAAAATAGAAATATAAAGTGCATAATCTGAAATTAAATAAAAAAGGCACCTACTCAGCAATCTAAGAATTTTTATATAACACCCAATAGTTCAAGAGTCTGTAATGTAAAAATCCAACGTTGTGATTTAATTTCAAATTATTATATACTTTCTGTTTCTATTTTTCTTTCAGCTGTATTCCTCCCCAACGAAGCCGTCTGGTGAAATATGGCTGTGTTGGTGGATTGAATTTAAAACAACTTGTTGTGTATATACAGAATCCTGCTGAACTTGGTATTTTGAAATTGGAATTATTTCTTTAAACATTTGCACTGGAGCACCACATTGTGTTTGACTAAACTACAATTAACTTGGAGATTTCCTTTGAATATGCCTGTTCCTCACATTTATCCACATATGAAATTGATTCTTAACTGCCAAGTATTAAGAACATAAGAACATAAGAAAATGCCATACTGGGTCAGACCAAGGGTCCATCAAGCCCAGCATCCTGTTTCCAACAGTGGCCAATCCAGGCCATAAGAACCTGGCAAGTACCCAAAAACTAAGTCTATTCCATGTAACCATTGCTAATGGCAGTGGCTATTCTCTAAGTGAACTTAATAGCAGGTAATGGACTTCTCCTCCAAGAACTTATCCAATCCTTTTTTAAACACAGCTATACTAACTGCACGAACCACATTCTCTGGCAACAAATTCCAGAGTTTAATTGTGCGTTGAGTAAAAAAGAACTTTCTCCGATTAGTTTTAAATGTGCCCCATGCTAACTTCATGGAGTGCCCCCTAGTCTTTCTACTATCCGAAAGCGTAAATAACCAATTCACATCTACCCGTTCTAGACCTCTCATGATTTTAAACACTTCTATCATGTCCCCCCTCAGTCCTCTCTTCTCCAAGCTGAAAAGTCAAGCTTTTTTAGATAACTTTTCATTTTGTCTACTCCTTCGGGGTATCCACTCCATTTCAGATCTTAGTGTCATCTGAAAAAAGACAAACTTTTCCCTTTAACTTCTCAGCAACTTGGGCTCTCCACTAATCATCTTTCTTGCCTAAGAGTAAATTCAATTTATCATTACCCTCTGCATTCTATCACTCAACCAGTTTCTAATCCAGACACTACCTTGGTACCCGAATGAAAAGAACAAAATAGATGCCTGTAGTCTAAAATTAATCCTTTATTGAAGTGGAGACACAAGGGTAGCCTGACTCTGGCCGAGTTTTGCCGTTACAAAACGGCTGCCTCAGGGGCTTACATCAATCTTCTTGAGTTCATTAGTCATATACAAACTAAAATGAAAGATGATCATGTAGATAACTGTATGATCTCTTATGTTGCTCCGTCTTGAAGCGTTCGCAAACATCGATCTCCACTTGTGAAGTCAAACCACTTCACAAGTGGAGATCGATGTTTGCGAACGCTTCAAGACGGAGCAACATAAGAGATCATACAGTTATCTACATGATCATCTTTCATTTTAGTTTGTATATGACTAATGAACTCAAGAAGATTGATGTAAGCCCCTGAGGCAGCCGTTTTGTAACAGCGAAACTCGGCCAGAGTCGGGCTACCCTTGTTTCTCTACTGCAATAAAGGATTAATTTTAGACTACAGGCATCTATTTTCTTCTTTTCATCCTGACGGCTATTATAGATCGCCTTCCTTTGTGCTTTTTGGGTACTACCTTGGTATCCACCATAAGACTGCTCAGTTTATTAATGAACCTCCAATGTAGGAAAGAATCAAAACATTTTGCTGAAATCCAAGTAAATCACAGGTAGCACATGACCTTGAACTAATTCTCTAGTCGTCCAATCAAAGAAATCAATGAGATTCATTTGACTCAATCTGCCTGTGGTTAAACCTTGCTGCCTCAGCTCCTGTAATCTATTGGACTGTAGATCGTCCACTGTCCTTTCCAACAGAAGAGTAGCTATCAATTTTCTCAACACTGAGGTAGGGATAAATGGCCTATAGTTTCCAAACTCCTCCTCCCTGTTACTACTTTTATGAAGAGAGACCAGATCTGCAGTTCTCCATATCTGTGGGACATGCCTGTGTGTATGAACATCAGGGCTAGACCAAGACATGTTGACACCCAGGGCAGGCAAATAATTTGGTGCCCTTCTAACCAATATTATTTAAATGTGATATGTGAGTTAAACATGTTCAGTTAAGGGGAACAATTAATTCTAGAGATGTGAATCGGAACCGGAATCGGTTCGGATTCCGGTTCCGATTCACATGTGGGTTTTTTTCCATTGGGCCTGATCGTGGTTTTGTTTATCGGCTGCGCCCCAGCCAATAAACAAAAAACCCACCCTGACCCTTTAAAGCTAACCCCTTAGCTTCCCCCACCCTCCCAACCCCCCCAAAAACATTTTACAGGTACCTGGTGGTCCAATGGGGGTCCCGGGAGTGATCTCCTGCTCCGAGCCATCCTCCCGCTCCCGGGCCGTCAGCTGCCACTAATCAAAATGGCGCTGATGACCCTTTGCCCTTACCATGTGAAAGGGTATTCGTGCCATTGACCGGATCCTGTCACATGGTAGGAGCCATCTTGTGCTCCTACCATGTGACAGGGGCTGACCAATGGCACCGGTAGCCCCTGTGACATAGTAAGGGCAAAGGCTATCGGCGCCATTTTGAATACTGGCAGCCGATGGTCCGAGTGCAGGAGGTCGCTCCCAGACTCCCGCTGGAGTTTTGGCAAGTCTTGTGGGCGTCAGGAGGGTCCCCCAAGACTTGCCAAAAGCCCCTGGGGTCCAGCAGATTCAAACTCTGCACATATTTCCAAGTTCTCCAATTTTGAATGCACCAAATTCTTATCTTGAAGGCACATAGCCTGCATTGAACCTAGCTACTGAGTATGCTGCTCAATCTCCTTAATTTTAACTTAATGTATTGCTAAGTTTCTCTCTTGGGAGTGAGCGTCAGTCTCCACAGTCAATACTGCCATTGAGGAAACAGTCTGTTCCAAATCTGTCAGAACTGACCAGATGGCCTTCAGAGTCACCACAGCATATTTTTCCAACAGAGGACTGACTCAGGTTGGCTATTACAGCTTTTAAGGATGGAATATCAGCCACTTTTACCCCTGATTCATGGGCCAGGTGCTATCCAATTTGCTCAGGTGGAATTTCAGGGGAGTCTCCAGTTGTCCTCTCACTTTCCTGTTTCATTGCCAGCGATGCTGTGCTATGCTTTCAATGCCCACCTCCTTTGCTAAACATCCATCTTCCACAATTCTCTCAGCCAGAGCCTCCACCCCACCATACACAAACTTAGAAGAACAACTCACACTACCTCTGGCAATGTTACGAGTAGGAACTGGAGTCATTGCTCTATCATCCACACTAAAGCATGGTCTCAAGCTCCAGCTCGATTGGGGGGGGGAGGGGGAGGGAGGCAATTGCCCTCCAGTCTCCTCTGCAGCAGAGATGTTGGACAAATCAGGATTAGAGCATAGCACAGAGCTTGTAATCAGTAAGTTCTGCAAAATAGTCACCAGAGTCCACGTGTGTGTGTGTGGGGGGGAGTGGGGGGGGGAGGGGAATGCCTCCTCACTCTCCCCTTGCATTTCACTGTAATGCAGGAAAAATTTAACAACACACAGAAGAGAGCTCAGTAGTGCAACACGTCCTCTACTATAGCTGCCATATTGGATCTCCTCTATTTTCTTCTTTTTATAAATCAATCATTGCAACAATAGCCCCTGGTAGTTCCATGTTCTCTTTACAATCTTCATGAATCCTAAAATCCACTCAAAGATGTATGATGGCTGATTTTCCCACTCTCCCTTCCAAACACTTTTGAGGCTATAAATGCTACCTTTGTATTTCCAGGTCTTGACACTCAATGAGTAGAATCTTAGTCTGATAGTCTGAGAATTAAACTGAAGTTTCCTGCATAGAAGCATGAAGCCTTGCCACCGAGTCATCCGGCTGCTATAATAAGATTATTTTTAGCTAAGTTTTACCTACTTAAGGCATATATTGCTATAAAATTGCACCACATGGCTGTTGGGGGAGTACTTCAACAAATCTGACTTTGCAGTTAGCTATACTAAAGCAGTGGTTTAACATCTGTACTCTAATTATGGAATATCAGGGGACCAAGAAGAAAAAATAAAACTGAGGCACTCAGCACATTTCTAGGCTCACCAAAACCCCAGTTAAAAAAAAAAAATCTGTTTAAACCTTCCAAAAAGCAATCCAATGAATGAAAACAAACATGTGTAAAAGCAGTTGCATAAGGAATCGAAAAATTGAGGTTCTCCTACCACTTTAGGATTAATTTAAAATTAAAATCTCTTATTGTAATATTAAGAGGTCCATTTTCAAAGGGAGCTAGCTGAGTAACTACTGACATAACTAACTAGATTTCCTGGGTGAAACTTGCATCCTAAATTGTATCTACAAATTCTGCTGTGTACCTGTACATGAACAATGTACATACTTTTAATGGCACAGAAAAATGACAATCTGGGGGTTTATTTAGATTGGTGGCATGATCTGTGCATGTAAATTGCATAACCTGCTTCCTCGAGTACCTGTTTTTCTTTTTATGTGATTTCTAAAGAACGAATTGAAAAAAAAATTAACAGCTAGAATTTCCACACAGAACTAATGGAGTCTAATTTTCTGAATGTGTGCACAAGTTTGTGCATGTATATACATGGATCAAAAAAAAAAAACCCATACATCTGACTCTTCTTGGGTTCCCCGTATCTTCTAAAAATATGATGGAATTCCTGGAATCTGTGGACTGTCCCCAAAAATATATCTCTCTTGATCCTTGTAAACCCTCTGAGATGTCCTGAAAGTTTGATGTGCATTCAATGCAAAACTAAAAAGTAAATAGGTAGTGTAATTGTACATGTATATTTGTGGAATATGCACCTTTGTTGATCAAAATAAAAATCTTGTTATGATCATTGTTGAGTCCCTGGTATGTCCTAAAAATCGGGTGTGGGTCAGATGGAAAATCAGAAAGTTATTAGCTGGTGTAATTGCACATTTGTATTTGTGCAATATACGAATTACCAAAAAAATATCCCTGTCATGATCCTTTTACAGCCCTTGACATATGGTGATAATTTATTGTGGATCAGATACAAAACCAAAAATATTTTAGGGAATGACAATTGTGTGTGTATATTCATGGAATACATGGAATGAGAAAAATAAATATCTGTGCCCAACTCTTCAAAGTCTCTCTGATGTACCCTGACAGTTTTTTTGTCCATCGCACACTGAATAAGAAAGTTATTAATGTGCAAAATACATACACACATGCACTCACAGATAGATAAACAGAAAAACACATAACTCTCCCTCACTTCAGAAAGTAAGGTAAAAATATTACACACTATTCTAATGTATCAGTCCAGAAGAAAAATGTCAAACAGGAACTGTTCTTTACATAAATTATTTTAAAAGTTTTTGAATAATCTTCTGGTATTGTCATTAGAGGAAGCATTAAGGCAGTACAAAGGGGCGGTAACTTTAAAATGGATGCACAAGCACCCATATACGTGTTTATGGGCGCACGGCCAGATGCGCTGAAATTTTTATATTGTGCATGCAATTACACACACATGTTATAAAATAGGCCAGGTGCATGAATGTGTACTCCTAATTTTAAGAGGAAATGTCGGCTTTGAAGCAAGCGAGGGAATTGTATAACAGGCACGAGTCCACCAGTTTGCCCAGTCTACAGCTAGGTCCTCAAGACCCCACTGGTTCTTTTTTTTTTTTTTTGTAATGTAAAGTTTATTGAACAGTTTTAACAACAAATATAAGCACATCGTACGTGTATACAGTCAATGCAAACAGGTAAATAAATAAGCACATACCATAGAGACTATGCTGTGCTAAAGAACATCGTAACATGTGATACTTGTGTGTAATCCTCAATCTTGAGATTGTAAGGTTCTGTATGTCACTTGTAATAAATCTAAAGACATCTAAGTGAAATGAATAATGTATATAAGCAACATAATCAATTAAACACATTGTCATACTGCAAATAAGCGTAATTGGTTTATGTATCTGTGGCCTGTCTAAAGACAAGATTGTTAGGTATATGGTGGTCCATTGAAAATAAAAATTAAAAAGATGAAACCACTATCTTGTCATCGTAAAAGTGTGAACATTGTCAGGTAGAGTCGATAACATAATTAGCCGACTGCATGCTTTCCCTTCATGTAAGATATGGCTGCCAGATCTGCTGAAAATTAGGGAGATGTTGCTGCTTTTGGGCTGTGATCTTGTACATGGAGCTCATAGCATCAAGTTTCTGAAACAAAGCTTCCTTGGTGGAGACTCTTAACTGTCACCAAGAGGCAGCCAAAATACAGTGAGTCCCTATGCAGAATTGATTAATCAACAAACTCTCAGAATTGGAACCATCAACAAGTACATTGAGTAATCCCTGAGCAGGAGACAGCACCACCTTCTTGTGGAGTGTGCAAAAGATAATATCTATAGCATCCTGCCACAG
Organism: Rhinatrema bivittatum; assembly: GCF_901001135.1. Classification (NCBI taxonomy): domain Eukaryota; kingdom Metazoa; phylum Chordata; class Amphibia; order Gymnophiona; family Rhinatrematidae; genus Rhinatrema; species Rhinatrema bivittatum. The sequence goes on along the minus strand of NC_042617.1, from coordinate 419,926,613 downwards.
TCTCTGTACATGAACACACCTCCACCATAAATGGATAAATGTTCCTATCTGTCTACACCCCTTCCAACAACAGGCATCTTCTCGGAGACCCGCTCTATGCAATCTGTACGGTGTAAGATGCTAACGAAACAGTACTTTATATCCATTTTCAGTAAGTGAAGTAGAAATAGAGCTGCATTTGGTGCTGGAGAATATCTGATCCCAATCCTCATCTGTGAAGTTTTGACCCAGCTCCTTCTCCCATTTATGTGTATAAGCAGGACTCCCCATTAGGGACCCTTGTAGTAATATATATATTTTAGACAATCCTCCCTTAATACAGTCAGCTAAGTCACACCAACCTTCAAATTGGGATTTGCCCTTCCTGAGATCATCTTGAATGTGTTCCTGTGCCACAAAATGGCGGAGTTGGAGATAATAATATAAAGCTGAGGATGGGATCAAATATGTCTCCTGAAGTTGTGGAAAAGAAAACATAGCATCATTACTACATATCTGACCCAAGGTATGAAGACCACTCGCCTTCCAGATCTGTGAATAGTAAGAATTCCAGCCCAGTGAAAATCTAGTGTTGTAGAATAAATGGGTATTAAAGAAATATTGCCTGTTCCCTACAATGAGATGCTTCCACTTGTCCCAGCTCTGAAGAGAAGTGTGTAAAGAGAGGGTAAAAGAACCCTCTATTCTCAATGTGGCTCTAGGTAGCCACAGTAGAGCTTGGAGAGGCATTTGACCCAGGATATCTTGTTCTATAGCCACCCACCGCGGTTGTTCAGCTTTTCTGTGCCAGGATAAAATGAAACTAATTTGAGCTGCCGCATAATACCATTGTAATTTTGGAACTCCCATCCCCCCTCTCAATTTATGGTGATGTAATATCGCTTGCGCTATTCGAGGAGGCCTCTGCTTCCAAAGGAAAGCTAAAAAACGTTTCTGCCATTTTTTCAGTAAGGCCGTGGGAATTGGGATTGGTAATGTCTGAAACAAGTAATTAAATTTGGGCAAAATGGACATCTTTAAAAAGACCCCTCTGGTTCTTTAGCCTGCATGCCCCCCAGTTAACACACACCCTTTAGGTATTTCATAGATACCTGGAAATTGTTTTATTGAGACTTACACCTCATCCATTGCAGAAGTAACTTTGGCGCTAAAATGTACCTGGATGTGCACCCAGGCTGATAGCTTCATGTGTTCATATCTCTCGGCCCCATCTTGGAACACCCATTCCCAACCCATATCCTGCCCCTTTTTTTTCCCAATGCGAGATTTTTTTGCATCGATACATGTGTGCATATATGGGCGGTTTACAAAGTCGAGTAGACATGTACATGTGTTAGATGTGCACGCGTCCAGATTTAAAATACACCTTTACATGCATATGAATGTTAAAGACTCTTGCTTGAAACTAGTGTAATTCACAGTATCATGGTAGATGTCAGTGGAAAGCACCATTTGGTCTAGCTAAAGCTTTAACAAATATAATATTCCTTGATGATTTCCTATTCATTTAGTTTATCCCTATCTTTTCCCATACGCCTTGAGATATCTTTTTAATTTTCACACCCTTCTTGATTGTACAAAATCATGGCCATAAGAACCTGGCAAGTACTCAAAAACTAAGTCTATTCCATGTTACCATTGCTAGTAATAACAGTGGCTATTCTCTAAGTCAACTTAGTTAATAGCAGGTAATGGACTTCTCCTCCAAGAACTTATCCAATCCTTTTTTAAACACAGCTACACTAATTTCACTAACCACATCCTATTTCAACAAATTCCAGAGTTTAATTGTGCGTTAAGTGAAATAGAACTTTCTCCGATTAGTTTTAAATGTGCAACATGCTAACTTCACGGAGTGCCCCCTAGTCTTTCTATTATCTGAAAGAGTAAATAACTGATTCACATCTACCCGTTCTAGACCTCTCATGATTTTAAACACCTCTATCATATCCCCCCTCAGCCGTCTCTTCTCCAAGCTGAAAAATACTAACCTCTTTAGTCTTTCCTCATAACGGAGCTGTTCCATCCCCTTTATCATTTTGTTCACCCTTCTCTGTACCTTCTCCATTGCAACTATATCTTTTTTGAGATGTGGTGACCAGAATTGTACACAGTATTCAAGGTGCGGTCTCACCATGGAGCGATACAGAGGCATTATAACATTTTCCGTTTTATTCACCATTTCCTTTCTAATAATTCCCAATTATTCATAAAATGTTTGCTTTTTTGACTGCCGCAGCACACTGAACCGACACCTAGATCTCTTTCTTGCGTGGTAGCTCCTAATATGGAACCTAACATAGAAACATAGAAATGACGGCAGAAAAAGACCAAACGGCCATTCCAGTCTGCCCAGCAAGCTCCCTCACTTATTTTCCCATACTTATCTGTTTCACCGACCCCCAAGTTCAGGGCCATTGTTGGTAACTGTTTGATTCAAATTTCCTGCCACCCCTTGCCGTTGATGCAGAGAGTAATGTTGGAGTTGTATCAAAGGTGACTCATAAGGCTTAATGGTTAAGGGTAGTAACCGCCACATCAAGCAAGATACCCCAATGTTTGTTTACCCAGACTGCACAGATGTTGGATGTTGTCTGAATGTAAATCCTGTTTTCCACTTTTGAAGCAGAGATCAATGCTGTATATGCATTGAAAGTGAAGTATCAGGCTTAATTGGTTTAGGGTAGTAACTGCCGCAATAAGCAAGCTACCCAATGCTTATTTGTTTACCCAGACTGTGTAATTCAGTCCTTGTTGGTTGTTGTCTGAATGCAAATCATCTTTTCCACATTTCCCCTTGCCATTGAAGCAGAGAGCAATGTTGGAGTTGCATTAACCGTGTGAAGGCTTATTGAGTAAGGGTAGCAATCATCAGGGAGTAGCCAACATTCCAGCAAATCACCCCCATGGCTCTTCTCTTCATTCCCATCCACTAGCAATTATGGATCCACAGTGTTAATCCCATACCCCTTTGAAATCCTTCACAGTTTTAGTCTTCACCACTTCCTCCAGAAGGGCATTCCAGAATCCACCACCCTCTCTATGAAGAAATACTTCCTGACATTTGTTCTAAGTCTTCCTCCCTGGAGTTTCAAATTGTGACCCCTAGTTCTACTGATTTTTTTCCAACAGAAAAGGTTTGTTATTGACCATGGATTATTAAAACCTTTCAAGTGTCTGAAAGTCTGTATCATATCATGCCTGCTCCTTCTCTCCTCCAGGTTATACATATTTAGGTTCTTCAGTCTCTCCTCATAAGTCATTTTATGTAGCCATCCACCTTTTTGGTCGCCCTTCTCCGGACAGCCTCCATCCTGTCTCTGTCTCTTTGGAGATACAGTCTCCAGAACTGAACACAGTACTCCCCTGTACAAGGAGATCATCATTTTTTTTCTCTTACTAGATATTCCTCTCTCTATGAAGCTCAGCATTCTTCTGGATTTAGCTATCGCCTTGTCACATTGTTTCGCCAACTTCAGATCATTGACACTATCACCCCATGGTCTCTCTCCTGCTCCATGCACATCAGCCCTTCACCCCCCATCAAATACAGTTCTTTTGGATTTTCACTCCCCATATGCATGACTCTGCACTTCTTGGCATTGAATCTCAGCTGCCATATCTTCGACCACTCTCCCAGCTTCCTTAAATCCCATCTCATTCTCTCCACTCCTTCCGGCATGTCCACTCTGTTGCAGATCTTAGTATCATCTGCAAAAAGACAAACCTTACCTTCTACCCCATCCGCAATGTCACTCATGAAAATATTGAACAGGACCGGTCCCATCACCAATCCTTGTGGCACTCCACTTAACACCGCTCTCTCTTCAGAGTAAGTTCCATTTACCATCACACATTGTCTTCTGTCTGTCAACCAGTTTGCAATCCAGGCCACCACCTTGGCACTTACTCCTAAGCTTCTCATTTTATTCACAAGCCTCCTATGTGGGACTGTATCAAATGCTTTGCTGAAATCCATGTATATGACTGAGTGCTTTTCCCTGATCCAATTCCCTAGTCACCCAATTAAAAAAGTCAATCAGATTTGTCTGACATGACCTTCCCCTGGTGAATCCATGCTGCCTCTGGTCCAGTAATTGTGTAACTATAGGAAGGGTTATTTTTCCCTATGTGCATCACCTTGCACTTATCCACATTAAATTTTATCTGCCATTTCGATGCCCAATTTTCCAGTCTCATAAGCTCTTTCTGCAATTTATCACAATCTGCTTGTGATTTAACTACTCTGAATAATTTTGTATCATCTGCAAATTTGCTTACCTCACTTGTTGTATTTCTTTCCAGATCATTTATAAATATATTGAAAAGTACGGGTCCTAATACAGATCCCTGAGGCACTCCACTGCCCTCTCCCTTCCACTGAGAAAATTGTCCATTTAATCCTACTCTCTGTTTCCTGTCTTTTAGCCAGTTTGTAATCCACAAAAGGACATCGCCACCTATCCCATCACTTTTTACTTTTCCTAGAAGCCTCTCATGAGGAACTTTGTCAAATGCTTTCTGAAAATCCAAATACACTACATCTACCAGTTCACCTTTATCTATATGTTTATTAACTCCTTCAAAAAAGTGAAGCAGATTTGTGAGGCAAGACTTGCCTTGGGTAAAGCCATGCTGACTTTGTTTTATTAAACCATGTCTTTCTATATGTTCTGTGATTTTGATATTTAGATCACTTTCCACTATTTTTCCTGGCACTGAAGTTAGACTAACTGGTCTGTAGTTTCCCGGATTTCCCATGGAGCCCTTTTTTGTGTTTAAACAATTTTATTGGGTTTTTTCAAAAAGCATACAGTAACTATGAGGAGGGTGGTTTCAGATCCCTCCTGGAAACAGACAGAACCAATAAACAAGTTCAACATTTTCCCCCAACAAGTCTTCCCACCCCCTCCCAACCCTCCCCCCTTCCCTCCTATAGTCCATCGTGATACAGAACAGACGGATGTGAAAAGGCAATATTCTCTTGGTTGCCAGGAGTGTCCATGTGAATAAACGCAGGCCACCATTCAGTCATTCAGTACGAGACTACGCGCCCGGTGGGAAAGCTGTTGAAGGTAGGGACTCCAGATGCTTGAGAACAGGCGGCGCCAACGTGGAGAACCCTGAGCCACCATACTTTCCAGGGGAGCAGGGGAGAAGAAAAACAACCAATAAGGACTGTATAACATAGTCTGGGTAAAACAAATAAGCATGGGTGTAGCTTGCTTATTGCGGCGGTTACTACCCCTACTACCCCTAACTAATCAAGCTAGATATTTCAATGGTGGGGGTGGAAGGGAAATAGAACCAAGAGCTAAGAGAAACAGATAAGTATGAGAGAAAAAAACGTGTGAGGCTTGCTGGGCAGACTGGATGGGCCGTTTGGTCTTCTTCTGCCGTCATTTCTATGTTTCTATGTTTCTATATTTATCATCATAGCGTGTAGGTGATTCCTCCAGGGTTACATTAGCCACCCTCCAGTCTTCCGGTACAATGGATGATTTTAATGACAGGTTACAAATTTTTACTAATGGGTCTGAAATTCCATTTTTGAGTTTCTTCAGAACCCTGGGGTGTATTCCATCCAGTCCAGGTGATATACTACTATTCAGTTTGTCAAGCAGGCCTACCACATCTTCTCGGTTCACCGTGCTTTGGTTCGGTCCATCTGAATCACATTACCCATGAAAACCTTCTCCGGTACAGGTATCTCCCCAACATCCTCTTCAGTAAACATCGAAGCAAAGAAATTGTTTAATCTTTACCCAATGGCCTTATCTTCTCTTAGTGCCCCTTTAACCCATTGATCATCTAACAGTCCAACTGACTCCCTCACAGGCTTTCTGCTTCAGATATATTTTAAAAAGTTTTTACTGTGAGTTTTTGCATCTACAGCCAACTTCTTTTCAAATTCTCTCTTAGGGCCTCATTTTCCAAGCACTTTACCGCGTGCGATAAATTCGCAAATCGCGTTAACAGCTGTTAACGCGATTAGCGAATGCAAATTAGTCATTTGGTATTCAGGGGGCGGAGTTGGGGCGGAGCATATGTAAAGCGGGAACCTGTGTATCGTGTGCGGCGAAACAGCCGCAGTGTTAGCGTGGCTGCTAACTACAACTCCAACCTCGCGTTATGGACTGCGCTACGGGCCAGAAAAGGAGTATCGCCATCCACGATACCTCCAGACAGCCTGTTTCAGAGAGAGAGAGAGAGAGAGAGAGAGAGAGAGAGAGAGAACCTTACTATAGTGCCTAGGGATGTGAATCGTGTCCTCGATCGTCTTAACGATCGATTTCGGCTGGGAGGGGGAGGGAATCGTATTGTTGCCGTTTGGGGGGGTAAAATATCGTGAAAAATCGTTAAAAATCATTAAAAATCGAAAAATCGAAAAATCGAAAAACCGGCACATTAAAACCCCCTAAAACCCACCCCCGACCCTTTAAATTAAATCCCCCACCAAATAACTTAAATAACCTGCGGGTCCAGCGGCGGTCCGGAACGGCAGCGGTCCGGAACGGGCTCCTGCTCTGAATCTTGTCGTCTTCAGCCGGCGCCATTTTCCAAAATGGCGCCGAAAATGGCGGCGGCCATAGACGAAAAATATTGGACGGCAGGAGGTCCTTCCGGACCCCCGCTGGACTTTTGGCAAGTCTCGTGGGGGTCAGGAGGCCCCCCACAAGCTGGCCAAAAGTTCCTGGAGGTCCAGCGGGGGTCAGGGAGCGATTTCCCGCCGCAAATCGTTTCCGTACGGAAAATGGCGCCGGCAGGAGATCGACTGCAGGAGGTCGTTCAGCGAGGGTTCCGGCGCCTCGCTGAACGACCTCCTGCAGTCGATCTCCTGCCGGCGCCATTTTCCATACGGAAAATGGCGCCGGCCATACGCGTATGGCCGGCGCCATTTTCCGTACGAAAACGATTCGCGGCGGGAAATCGCTCCCTGACCCCCGCTGGACCTCCAGGAACTTTTGGCCAGCTTGTGGGGGGCCTCCTGACCCCCACGAGACTTGCCAAAAGTCCAGCGGGGGTCCGGAAGGACCTCCTGCCGTCCAATCTTTTTCGTCTATGGCCGCCGCCATTTTCGGCGCCATTTTGGAAAATGGCGCCGGCTGAAGACGACAAGATTCAGAGCAGGAGCCCGTTCCGGACCGCTGCCGTTCCGGACCGCCGCTGGACCCGCAGGTTATTTAAGTTATTTGGGGGGGGTTCGGGAGGGTGGGGGATTTAATTTAAAGGGTCGGGGGTGGGTTTTAGGGGGTTTTAGTGTGCCGGCTCACGATTCTAACGATTTATAACGATAAATCGTTAGAATCTGTATTGTATTGTGTTCCATAACGGTTTAAGACGATATTAAAATTATCGGACGATAATTTTAATCGTCCTAAAACGATTCACATCCCTAATAGTGCCTATGCCCTACATAGGTATTTCAATCCCTATGGGAGGGCTACCTACTAACTCGGGGTGGGGATTAGGTATGAGCGTCGGGGGTTGGGGGCCACTTTCGCATTCCACATGAGACCTACAGACAGAACAGTGGTCTCTAGTGCAGATTTGCTGGCCGACGGAGTGAGGACGCTCACTCCAAGCGGAGATTTGGCCAACATTCTCTCCACCTAGCATGTTGTTGCCCAGGTAGAGTGTCCATCAAGCTAGGTAGAGAGAACGTTGCCCAAACCACTTCTTGGAGTGAGCGTCCTCACTCCGATGGCCAGCAAATCTGCACTAGAGACCACTGTTCTGTCCGTAGGTCTCATGTGGAATGCGAAAGTGACCCCCAACCCCCGACGCTCATACCTAATCCCCACCCCGAGTTAGTAGGTAGCCCTCCCATAGGGATTGAAATACCTATATAGGGCATAAAAGAAACCGGCAAATATCGTGCACCGCAATAAAAGACTGAAAGAATCATCGTGCAGTGGGAAAACATTGCGTGCGGTGCTAATGTTTTGGCGAAAACATCGCCGCACACGATGTTTCCCCACTGCACGAAAGACGCCTCATTTGCATTGGTAACGCCCCCTAATGCATTACCAGTGCGATATTGGAAAATAAGGCCCTTAGTCTGTCTTATCAATGTCTTACATTTAACTTGCCAATGCTTATGTAATATTATACCTGCTAATTATCTGGTGTAATTGATATTAAACATGTTTAATGTGTAGTACTGACTGAGTAGAAGGTCTGGGTGAATTAGTGGGCATTAAGCCTGAAGAGCCAGAAGGGTCTTGATGACTTGGAGAAGAACAAGATGAACTGGTGGACTAATTGGTAAAACTAGTAATTTCCTTGATGCACACATTTTAAAATACACTGACTTGATATGTAAATGTAGACTTATGTGAATAAGTCCTACTTTATTTTTGTGCATCAAATATACGTGCATATATTTTTATAATACATAGGAAGTACATGTGTTCAATGCATTGCGTGCATATACACTCATGTGCTGAGGATTCGAGATATGTGTATTTTAATTAAACGTGTAGTTGATACACCTGAGTTATAAAATACTAGTGTTGATCTGGTCACAACTTTTTATGTGCATATATGCCACAGCACATATTTGTTTGAAATATATCATCTATCTTCCTGAATTCCCTCCTCACCCATCAAATCCAGAATCTGTTCTATATCAGCTCCACTTCACCCTCTCTGCACTTCTCCATCATGGGTCATTTCTTCCTTTTATACCACTCAATAACCAATCCTCTTTCCTTCTAACTCCATCCTCAGTCTTTTCTCACATGTTCTCCTCTAGCTGGGGTATTTTCTCCCTCAGTTTCTAGTCCTCTCTCTTGTCTTTCCTCCATCCTGGTTCCATTTTCCCCTCTCCTTAATCCCCTCTGTTTCTCTCTGCTCCCCATCCCTGGTTCAATTTTCCTTCTCCTCAACTCCCAGAATACTCTCTCCAAATTCCCTCCCCTTGACTTCCAGAAAGGTCTTCCCACATTCCTTTTCCCAACCTTGAAAGACACTCTCCACATCCTCTTCTCATCCCTGAAGACTTTCCCCATATCCCAATTCTAGCCGAAGTTGGCTCTCCCTATGTCCCCATCCCACTCCTAGAGGATTCTCCATGCATTCTCTCCCTTCCCCAAAATTTTCACACATCCCCTACCCTGGTCCCCTTGATCTTGACTACCCTGCTATTCCCACTGTAGCCTGGCCTCCTCCTGACCCTCCCCTTTTGGCAGAAGGAAGGACACTGAGTGGGTCCAGTCTGATAGTATGAGCCACATAGATTCTATAGATCTCATGCCTCATACCATGACACTAGCCCCTCACAGCACTAGAGGTTGACACTGTTTATGTGCCACTCCTACTGACAGCTGGTAGGGTATAGTAAGAGGTGAAGAGGGTAAACCCGGCTCTACATGGATTAGATTCTATGGGTTGGCTCAGTTGTGTGATGCCATCCCGTTGGCGCTGTTTGCACAGTGGATTATACCAGCTCTGCTTATGTATGTAGTGCCACTAGATGCACAACTTTATCCCCCATGAGGTGGTCCAGGAGGCAGAGATGGGGAGAAGCTTGCACTTACGCACATACTTTAGCATTTTCAAAAGTATGAGACTTTTACTACCTACATAAATTAGCAGGTGTAAATATTTTTTGGGAATTTCCTGAGATCAATTTTAAAGTGAAAGTATGCATATACTTTCACTGTGAAAACTGAGGCAAAGTCTGCAGGTAAAACATTTTCATGGACTTTGCACCAATGTGGGCAGTTAGAAAATTATCTGCAAACTTGAGCATAAGAAGAGGTATCACCAACAGGAAAAAGGAGATAATATTGCCTTTGCAAAGGTCACTATTATGACCCCCACCTTAACCACTGCATTTAGTTCCAGAGGCTGTATGAAGTACATTAATAGGATGAAAGTTGTTCAGAGAAGGGCTAAATAAATGGTGCAGGGCCTGCAACACAAATCCAGCACAATATAGCTTAAATAATTCAAAATATACTTGATGGAAAAGAGAAGTAAAAGAGGTATGTGATAAAAACTGTTAAATATATAGCAGGCTACAATAAAATAAAAGAAGGCAGTGTTTTTTCAGTAAAAAAAATAAATTTGATAAAAACGAGTCATGAAGTGAAACTGCATGGAGAGAGGCTCAAAGGAAATATGAATAAATTCTTCTTATCTGAGAGACAGTGGTAGATGCTTCCATTTTTGCCTTCCAAATGCATTATTGTATTTTTTTTTAACATTAACAAGCTTATTAAAGATGTTTTTCCATAGGCATGGAATAGAATAAAGTGCTTTTTGAATAAAACCAAGGAACGTTACTTTCAAAGAACTCTATGTGACCCCATATAGTATACATGCATGTATGTGTGTGCAGAGATCTTTCCCTGAGGTAAGTTACATTTTTTGTTAATACATCTGCAATGAGTTTTTTGCACTTTAACATCTGGATTTTTGCTAAACTAATAGATAACTATTTTGCACACTTTTTCGTCTAATTAACTCATTTGCATTGATTTCATGTTAAAAAACCACAAGCCAGTGTATGTGCATTAACAACTTGCAATTGATAACATAAATATTTAACATTCGCTAATACTTGCAATGCCATTAATGGATGCCAAATTTTCCAGGGAGTGATAGAGGTAAAGAAATGTTACTCTGAATGTAGTTACAAAAACTAAAGGTGAGTGATGGAAAAGTTTGAATAAAAGGAGAAGCAAATGGTATAAAAATAAGTGAAATGTGGTAAAAAAGAAAACATGGAATAAAGCAGAATGCTAGTAGTGTACAGTTATGGGACTATTCATACTTGGATATGGAAGGGAATGATAGCATGGAGGTCTTTAATTAATTAAAAAGATAGATTGTTAAAAATGATAGCATGGAGGTCTGCTGTGAACCTCACCTAACAACCTAGCTTAACCCTTTCAATATATTTTATTTATTGATACTGTTCAACCTGTTATAGCCCCTTCCATACACTTTAATTACTGCTGCTGCTCATCAGCCATGTTTTCAGCCCTCTTTAAATTTTCAAAAGATCTAATTCTTCTCTTAGCCCCCCAGGAAGCTCACTCCACAATTTTGGAATTGCTGTAGTAAAAGATCTTTTTTTTTAACTGAGTTTTTGTAAAAGATTTTACTGGTGGTAACTGCAGCAGTGATTTTCATTCAAACTTTGTTCCCTCTGTCTGATAAACCACTGAATTTGCCCTCTTAATTGTGGTGGTCCCAAGCCATGTAGCATTTTAAAAGCCAGCAGAAGATTTTTAGAAACACACCTCTGTGCGACTGGCAACTCATGTAAATTTACCAGCAGCAGGGATACTGGAACACCTCTTGTGCACCCATGCTGACACATTTTGGGCCACTTGGAACTTTCTCGTTACGTTACTTGGCAATCCCAAGTATATGGCATTGCAGTAGTTCAAAAGCGACAGCTCCCTAGGGCACTGGCTATTTCTTAATGCCCCCAATGTGAAAAAAGGACACAACTGCTGATTCATTTTACTCTACAAAATGCTGTTCTTGTTACAGATGCCACCTGTTCCTCAAAAGATAAAGTCGACTCCAATTTTACACCCACAAATTTTACCTCTTCTGTTGGTAGAAACCTCACCCCTTTAAAAAAAAAAAAAAAAGGATTAACCTGTACCTAATCTCAACAATTCTGTTTTACTACAATTCAACACCAATCCATTTTCTTTTAACCTATAAGACACTAAAAATAAACATTCATTCAATTGTAATACAACCACTGATTTGTTTCTTCCCAGTGAGACCACTATCTGGATATCATCTGCATAAATAAATGGGATGAACCCAAAAGATTTTATTAACTTTCCAATTAAATAGGAGCAGCAGCAGAGATGATCCTTGTGGCATGCCTTGCACAACTTCTCTACAGATACTTTGTTCTGTGGGTCTATTATCTGCATGCAGTCTTCAAAAAAACAGCCACCCACTTAAGGTCAGCACCTCCAAATCCAGATTACAGGCAGTGGGCAATCAAACCCTCATGATCTATCAAATCAAATGCACTGGATAAATCCAATGATAATAGCAGCATTGATTCATCCTTATCTAATCTAGGAAGTAGCACATCCATAAGGGTAACCAGAACAGTCCCTGCACTACTCCTCTTTCTGAAAGCAGCTTGTGCTATGTTTTATATGTCCAATTCTTCCACAAATTCTGATATTTGTTTAGTCACAACTTTTTCCAATATTTTTGCAAAAAATGGTAAATTTGACACTGGGAGGAAACTACTGCATAGTTGGATCTAATGTGTTAATTTTCAAAATTGGAGTCACCACGGTTTTCCTTAAAATCTTAGGAATACTACTTTCATTAAGGAAAATATTAATAATGCTCAAAAGCCCATTCAGGGCACTATGGGGTAGATTTTATAAAAGTACGCCCGCGCGTACTTTTGTTCTCGCACCAGGTGCAAACAAAAGGACGCCAGATTTTAATAGTTACGTGCATAGCTGTGCATATCCTTTAAAATCCGGGGTCAGCACGCACAAGGCTGCCCAAAATTGTCAGCCTGCGCGCACCGAGCCGCGCAGCCGGCCTCCGTTCCCTCCAAGACCGCTCCGAAATCAGAGCGACCTTGGAGGGAACTTTCCTTCCACCCCCCCCTCCCGCACCTTTCCCTCCCTTCCCCTACCTAACCCACCCCCCCAGCCCTATCTAAACCCCCCTACCTTTGTTTTAAAAGTTACGCCTGCCTCTGGCAGGCGTAACTCGCGCACGCCGGCCGGCTAACCGGGGCACGATTCCCGGGCCTGGGAGCTGTTTCGGAGACCTCGGCCACACCCCCAAAATGCCCTCGGGCTGGAACCACGCCCATGACTCTGCCACGAACATGCGCCGTCATGACACGCCCCCGATAATGTGCCGGCCACAACACGCCCCCCGACACGCCCCGACACTCCCCTCCAGGAAAGCCCCTGGACTTACGCGCGTCCCGGGGCTTTGCACGCGCCGGCATCCTATGCAAGATAGGCTCGGCATGCGCAGGGGGGGGTTTGGGATAGGTTTTCAGGGGGTACACACGTAACCTATGCGCGTACCCCTTTGAAAATCTGCCCCTATGTGAAAATCAATTAATTAAAAAACATGGGCATGGATCGAATAAATAAAATGAAGGTTTCATGGTACTCTAATAACCTCTCAATTCCAGTAATGAGATTTGTTCAAATTCCACCAATTTATTGGAATTCATCTCTCCCAAATTAGTCCCCGTCAACTGCCCCCATCTACTCCCTTCTCAATCCCAGTTCCTACTACCTCCTTTTTTTCTATCTCTAAATGCACAATTAAATTTGCTACTTTTGCCTGAAAAAATATAGCCAGAGCTTCATAGTCTGGTTGAACATCATACTGTAGTGAAACATCTTTTCCTTCTCCTAAAAGAGTCTAACTACCTTATAAAGAATTCTAGGATTATTATCTATCTTTTCAAATTTCTTAAAAAAAACAAAACCCTTTTCTTTCTTTCAAAATAGATTGTTGCTGCTTTATGCCATTTTCCCCTTCCTCACTCTCACCAGTTTCCCTCCACGTCGTTCTAGATGGAGCACCTCCTTTTTTTTTCTCACTCAAAGCACATAAGAACCATGGGGAGAAACAGTTCTTATCCTTCCTACTTTCTCTCCTCTGAATTCCTGTCCTCTCCATCTCTTCTTCCATTAATAAATACCAAATTTTAGTTAGCTGATCCTAACTAAAATTGAATCTCTTTCATCTCTACCGCCTCCTTATCTCTATATTCCTGTACCAATTGTTCCATAACTTCACCCATCTTCTATTGCTTTTCTATACTACATTTCGACATTTCTTCCTATTTTGCTCAATCCTAAACCCAAATGTAACCAAATAGTGAATGGAGCAAGGTACCACCTCTGATCCCAAAATTTTAAATCACCCACTTGTACAGCTTAAGAGGATCCAAATATTAAATCCAAAGTATAGTCCTTTACATGTGTTGGTCCATCTACCACCAAACACAATTTTCTATAATCCAATGCTCCCAAAAACGTCTAGGTTTTCAATCCAGATTCTATATCCACTTGAACATTAAAATCCCCCAATACTATAAAACATTGATAGTCCATTGATTGCAGCAAAATATTTTCAACCATCTGGTTCAACTGTTGTGCAGAACAATTAGGGACACAATGCCAAAGAGAACATACCACTGCAACCCCAAAATCCAATTTCACTAAAAATAACAGCCATTCTCCCCCATGCTTTCCCACTCTATTTTGAAAAAACAAGTTAGAACCTGTTGGGTAGACCTGTGAAAATGCTGTTGCTTTAGCATTTCCAGTCCATGTTTCAGTGACAAATATTAAATCCATCTCGGTTTCTACAATTCTATCATGTAACCATAGCCAATTTTTTTGCATAGAACATGCGTTAATTAAATAACACATTAAAAGCTTCCTCTCAGCTGCCTTCCCTAATACATTCCCACTATTAGTACAAATTGTAAAACCCTCCCCCATTCCTGCCTAATATCCCTCAACAGCCTACCTGCCCTTACTTCCCTTCCCCCAAACCTTCTGAGATGTATGTCCCCCTAATGATGTAACATTAATTTCATTAAGATTTCCTCAAGAGGCTCCCTTACAGGCAATTCTCTTAGGCTCACCCAATGGCAATCTGCAGCAGAGGCTCCCCATACTGCATTTGAATGCCTGGGGATGATTTCACAGCAGGAGTCTCTCAGCAGAGCTTCCAGATGGGGTTGGGGTGGGCAGAGCTACCTGTCCCCTGTGTGTAACTGAGCTCAGTGTCCTCTCCATGCAGCCAAGGTGTCAGCACAGCTACAAGCCCTCTCCTCTCTCCTCCCAAGGAGGCAGGAAGCAAGAATCACAGCAGGTACAGTCTCACTGGCAGCAGCAGCTCCACATGCTGCTTTTGAATGCCTGGGGATGATGTCACATGGGGTCAGAGTCTCTCAGCAGAGCTTCTCGATGGGTCATGCATCAATGTTAACACACTTTAGTGCAGTTTTTAGTTGAGTATATTCTTTTCATATATTGCTTTTCTTATAGGAATCAAAGCAGTTATCTACTTAGAGCTTGATCTGCTCAAATTCTGGACTGAGATAATGATCACCATGTTTGGAGAATAAAAGGTTTCTTATCCAATGTTAAAAAGAGTAGTTAGGAGGGGTGTTTATCTTGAAAATGCCATGTAAACAGGGTTTACAGAATTTAACCTCCTCTATAAGCCATGCAATACATCATTAGACTCATTGTTATTTCTTTACCCTGGTGAAGGGACAAAGAAGTACCTTTTTTTTTTTTCCTATTCTTTCACTTATTCTATCCAAAATTAAATCCTGGGTTAAGATTTAATTGTAATTAATCTAAGTATTGTTAAATGGCATAATTAACAAAAAATCTAAATACCACCACATAAACTATGGATATACCAATGAATTATGAAAAAATAAATGAGAAGTATATCTGTTTGCTAAAGAGGATCCTATAAAAGTTGAGATAGTTTTGCAAGGTCCACACCCTATAAGAGCTTCTACAGATGATTTTTAATCATTTATTTATTTATTATTTAACAGTTTTTTATACCGACCTTCATAGTAAATTACCATATCGGATCGGTTTACAGTTTAACAAAGGGAAAAACTAGAGTAACAAATTCAAGTAAAAACGAAAGATAACAATAAGTAGGAATAAGTCAAAGTTACAATCAACAGGGGGAGAGAACTTGGAAGCTTGCAACAAGCTGGAAAGAAGAAAGGCCGGTAAAAGTATTTTTACCATAGAGTGTACAAGTTAAAAACTTAAGAACGGTGCTTTAACCTGAAAGTCTCAGAGTCCATTTATTTATTTATTTATTTATTTTTTTCCTTTGAGAAACGGAGTGCCAGACCGGGTAGGAATGAAAGGCCAACTAGTAATCATGGGGCTCCATATATATATATTAATATTTGTATTTCTCTATATTACAGTGAGAAATGTGGTAAAATGAAAAAAGAAAAGTGCATCAAAAAGATGAATAACCCAGGTCCCAATAACACAAATATGAAATTGTATGCTTCCCTGCATAGAAGCAGAAAATGATAATCCAAAGTGAACCAATACAACGCTCATCAAATTCAACAAATCTAGGCAGGGACCTTCACAACACACTCCAGAAACACTTGATCAATATTTTTCATGATTCATTGACATAACATTGTCAGGTGAATTTTCAAAGGAGTTACACAAGTAAATGTAACATATTTTCAAAGCAATTTTCAAAAGACATTTACCAATGTTAAATGCACTTAACTTGGGTAAAGCCTATGGACAATTCAATGGCATATATTGCAGCAATTTTCAAAAGCCCACTTACACGTGTAAAACCCAGTTTTAAGGGCCTGATTTCAAAAGCATTAACATGCTTACAACTGGGTTTTACATATGTAAATATGCTTTACCCATGTTAGTGGGCTTATGAAAATTATTATAATATATGCCACTGAATTGACAAATTCTTTTAAAAATTACTAAGATGTTACATATACATGTATAATTCTTTGAAAACTCACCTATAAGTGTGTAATTGACTTTGAAAATCAGGCCCTGGATGAGTTCTAAGAAAAGATTGTATTCTGACTTCTGAATGTAAAAGTAAATTAGTATTTACTGAAAGTAATATATGAATGCCAGTGTTGCTCTGATATAAGTAGAAGATAAAAGTTTTAAAAAATATAAATAATGTAAAATGACAAGTGAAAATATGTGGGTTGATGATGCAGCATGCTGATTGTAAGATGTAGTGTATGGATGGGAATATCTTTGGAAATGGATGAGTGGATGTATCCATAGATCTTTCGTAAAATCTATAAATTTTGAATATATTCATGGACAATTTTTTTTTTCTGTAGAGAGTTGGTAGAACTTCATCAGTGCAGCATAAGGTCATAGGAAATTTTAATAAACTGTAATGAATTTTTGCATAATCTATTGATGATTTAACTACAATGTACCATTTAGTTGGCAACTTAGTAGCATAGGGAATGATGGCAAATAAAACCAAAATGGCCCATTTAGTCTGCCCATTTGATATTTGTAAATATGGGTGGATGTACAAATGAGTTCCACATGCAATCTACCACCACACTCTCTCCCCAAATCTTTTAACTGACCTCCCCATCATTTTAACTGACCTCCCCATCATTTACTCTTTCGGATAGTAGAAAGACTAGGGGGCACTCCATGAAGTTAGCATGGGGCACATTTAAAACTAATCGGAGAAAGTTCTTTTTTACTCAACGCACAATTAAACTCTGGAATTTGTTGCCAGAGAATGTGGTTCATGCAGTTAGTATAGCTGTGTTTAAAAAAGGATTGGATAAGTTCTTGGAGGAGAAGTCCATTACCTGCTATTAAGTTCACTTAGGGGTAGATTTTCAAACCGCGCGATTTGGCGTACTTTTGCTGGCGCATCAGGCGCAAGCAAAAGTACGCGGGATTTTAGTAGATACGCGCGTAGCCGCGCGTATCCGCTAAAATCCTGGATCGGCGCGCGCAAGGCTATCAATTCCGTATAGCCGGCGCGCGCCAAGCCGCGCAGCCTACCCCCGTTCCCTCCGAGGCCGCTCCGAAATCAGAGCGGCCTCGGAGGGAACTTACTTTTGCCCTCCCCTCACCTTCCCCTCCCTTCCCCTACCTAACCCACCTGCCCGGCCCTGTCTAAACCCCCCTTACCTTTGTCGGGGGATTTACGCCTCCCGGAGGGAGACGTAAATCCCCACGCGCCAGCGGGCCGCTAGCGCGCCGGGACGTGACCTGGGGGCGGGTCCGGAGGCCGCGGCCATGCCCCCGGACCACCCCAGGCCGTAGCCACGCCCCTGGGCCCTCCCCCGGAACGCTCCCGACACGCCCCGAAAACGCCGCGCGGTTCGGTCCCGCCCCCGACACGCCCCCCTCAGAAAACCCCGGGACTTACGCGAGTCCCGGGGCTCTGCGCGCGCCGGTGAGCCTATGTAAAATAGGCTCACCGGCGAGCAGGGCTCTTAAAATCCGCCCCTTAGAGAATAGCCACTGCCATTAGCAATGGTTACATGGAATAGACTTAGTTTTTGGGTACTTGCCAGGTTCTTATGGCCTGGATTGGCCACTGTTGGAAACAGGATGCTGGGCTTGATGGACCCTTGATCTGACCCAGTATGGCATTTTCTTATGTTCTTATGTTCTTATTCTACCACTCCATATCCTCCCAAGAGCATCTAAAATATATTGCATTGATGACCTCCTCCAGCTTTGCTAGTAGACCCCTTGAATGTTAAAGTCTGGACTCCCTATGATCTGTGAAGTGTGGGTTTATCAGTGAGCTCTAAGTTAAGGTCCCCAGGCTTCTCAGAGGCTCAATTCAATTATAATACTTCTGTTTAGAATTGTGACCATGACCCCATGCACGTTACCTTATAAATACTTCTAGAAAGTAAGTTTTACAAATGGCTTCCTGGCAGCAGAAAGCATTTTCAATGCTGCTTTTGGCCGTTTCTGTCAGTACAAGCAGGTTTCCCCATTGCTTTCCTGGAAGCACAATGTTGTTATGGGCTATACCACCTGCTCTATGTGGATTATCTAGTGCTTCATGCCCATCTTCTTGCCACTAGGGATCCTTTTGATCTCAATAAAATCAACACTTTTCTTTTGATCAATAAAAAGTAGAAATCTGCCTGGTTTTTTTTGCTTGTGTTTTGGTGCATAAAGGGAACACAGAGGTTCTACAGAGATTGTGTAAAAAAGATTGTGAGAAAGATAGATTTGAAGTTATAAACTGGAAAATAATAGGCTTTTAATACACTTCAGTACATTGGACCCTTTCAAACATATTCACATTAACATATTTGTACATGTAAGTAGATGTATGGAGATTTTCCCAAGTATTTTATAAATTGTACAGTGGGAGCTATACAGTTTTATAAAATACTCCATAGTTCAGCTCTGAATGTACACACCTATGTTTCACTATGAGTGAATATCTGTAATGCATTTGATTTATACGTACACACTATTGAGATCATATCTCCATTTTAAGTGTATGCCATGTGAATAGTATACATACATACATACATTACTGTGTATAGTTGTGACATAATATATAGTGCTGACTTTTATATTTTAGCCTTTTACTATTGATATGAAGATTCACTTTGTTTCATAGTTGTATTTTGTGTTTTAATTTGATTTAATATGATTTATTGATTTTTTGCAATTTAATTTATAGAGGTCAGATGTACATTGTATTTGTTGTTTCAATTTTACATGTATGTATGTCATTTTATATGTTTTTATTAGCCCCTGAGGCAGCTCTTTGAGCGAAACTCGGCCAGAGTCGGGAAGCTTCAATAAAGTCCTGTTTACACCGATCCATCTACGTGTTTTCATTGCTGACAGCCATCTTGGATCGGCTACCGGTTTGTTTTCTTGGACCATATATTTTATATACAAATAAATATAATATTTACATGTAAGAACCCTGATTTATATGTGGAGGTAGGTATATTTTAAAATCTGTGCATGTACATGCACAGATTTTTATGTACATAAGAACAGCAATTTGCTGATACCTTTGCCAGTTCACCCAGTCCATCACCCATTCACTTAGATCCTCTGTACTTCACACTGAATTCCCCCAGTTCACCCAAATAGCATGCAAGTCCAATTTCACTTACACTAATCAATTAGTAGATGTAAAAGTGCAAAAACAATTTGGCTAATTTATTATAGTTGATCTGCAAGCTTTTAAAAAGACCCTCAAGATGTTACTTTTCAAAGAGGCCTTTGATTTGTCAACTTAAGCTGGTATTTAGAACCTTTCTCCTAGAATTTTATTCCATCTGATCAGTCCTTTCTCCTGAATCTTTTTAGTTTTTTATTTTTTGCTGGAGATGTTAAGATCTATTACCTGTCTATTTTTGTATGTTGTTTGTCTATGTGCTATTACTTATTATGGGGTAGATTTTCAGACCGCGCGAATAGGCGTACTTTTGCTGGCGCATCAGGTGCAAGCAAAAGTACGCGGGATTTTAGAAGATACGCGCGTAGCCGCGCGTATCCGCTAAAATCCTGGATCAGCGCGCGCAAGGGGGTAGGCTGCGCCGAGCCGCGCAGCCTACTCCCGTTCCCTCCGAGGCCGCTCCGAAATCGGAGCGGCCTCGGAGGGAATCCTCTAACGCCCTCCCCTCACCTTCCCCTCCCTTCCTCTACCTAACCCACCCGCCCGGCCCTGTCTAAACCCCCTCCTTACCTTTGTCGGGGGATTTACGCCTCCCTCCGGGAGGCGTAAATCCCTGCGCGCCAGCGGGCCGCCAGCGCACCGGGACGCGACCTGGGGGCAGGTCCGGAGGGCGCGGCCACGCCCCCGGACCGCCCCGGGCCGTAACCACGCCCCCCGGGCCCACCCCCAAAACGCTGCCGACACACCCCCTAAACGCCGCGCGGCTCGGGCCCGCCCCCCGACATGCCCCCCTCGCCAAACCCCAGGACTTACGCGAGTCCCGGGGTCTGCGCGCGCCGGTGCGCCTATTGAACATAGGCGCACCGGCGCGCAGGGCCCTCCTTGCCTAAATCCGCCCGGATTTGGGCGGATTTAGGCGAGCAGGGCTCTTAAAATCCGCCCCTATGTGTTTTAAACTGTACCTCGTACAAATTTAAAAAAAAACCAACTCTTATAACATAGCAACTTCTCTGTGCATCTCTTGACCCCACTGTAGAATGCCTCTAGACCACCCCCTGTTGTGCCTAGGTAAATGTGCACTTGAAACCAAAATTGCATGTGTGCTTTTGATGTTTATAAAACAGCATACCACAATAGGTTGTGAAAAAATCTTACTAGTCCAACAGTTTTGCTGTTCAAAAGAATATATGTAATTATTTTTCATGAGAAAATTCAACTCTTCATATAAGTGAAACCAACAGTCCCCCAACTCGGATCGTGATTTGAAGAACTGTGACAGGAGAGACTTGGTCCCTTCTGATGCAGTTCTTTGAAACACAGTCCATGTCAGGAGACCGTTAGTTTCATTTATTTTAAGAGTTGAATTTTCTCATAAAATATAATTAAATAAATTCTTTTAAAAAGAAAACTTTGGACTAGTAAAATTATTTCCCAATCTATTGTGGTATTCATTACATTGTGGTTTGGGATTCACACCCTTATTTTGTGCCTATAAAATGGAAAATAAAATACAAGAATACAGGCTACTTACACGAGTATATGCTATTTTTCCACTCATAGCCCCTCTGAAAATTTTACTCATAAACGAGGGCTCTTTGCTCTTTCACCAATTTCATGACTCTATTGATCATTTCATTGTTTCCTCTTTACTGCTTTTTTCCTTTCCAGTGGCATTTAGTGCGCACAGAGTTCAACCAAAAACTCAAACATCTAATACTAAAGTTTAAAAAGGCAGAACAAGTTTGGGCATTAGTATTTACAAAACCTTTTTGAATGTTCATAAAATCTCTGTGTGTTAACATTATACATATCACTTACAGCTCTTTCTATATATATAAAAAAAAAAAAGAACCCTGGATATTTTCCAAAAGAAATGACATACATTGAATTCAGAAGTACTGTTGCTAAGAGATTTTTGAAGACACAATGTAAGACTTTTCCAGTTAGACTGAACTAAAGGTAAACATAGTTTAAATAAAGCAGGATGTGGGTGGGTCTCTGGAAGTTGTAGCATGGTACAGTTCTTCTTAAGTGTAGATCTAAAATGAGAATTTGGATCCAACTGAAGCATCACAGGCTCCATGTCACCCCAAATCTTTTGGTTTCTGAAAGGATAAAAGTGAGGAAAACACAAATAAAACTGTTGTAAAGTAAATATTTGAGGGATATACTTAAAAATAAAGAATATCCATAACACAGAGAAAATGCCTATCTAGTCACAAAGTAGATAGGGGATAATACATTGAAATTGTTGGCTCAGTGTGCTGTGGCAGTCAAAAAAGCAAACAATGTTAGGAATTATTAGGAAGGGAATGATGAATAAAATGTAAAATGTGATAATGCCTCTGTATTGCTCCATGGTGAGACCGCACCTTGAATACTGTGTACAATTCTGGTAACCGCATCTCAAAAAAGATATAGTTGTGATGAAGAAGGTACAGAGAAGAGCTACCAAAATGATAAAGGGGATGGAACAACTCCCCTATGAGGAAAGGCTGAAGAGGTTAGGACTGTTCAACTTGGAGAAGAGATGGCTGAGGGGGGATATGATAGAGGTGTTTAAAATCATGAGAGGTCTAGAATGGGTAAATGTGAATTGGTTATTTAGTCTTTCAGATAATAGAAGGACTAGGGAACACTCCATGTAGTTAGCATGTAGCACATTTAAAACTAATCGGAGAAAGTTCTTTTTCACTCAATGCACAATTAATCTCTGAAACTTGTTGCCAGGGGATGTGGTTAGTGCAGTTAGTATAACTGGGTTTAAATAAGGTTTGGATAAGTTCTTGGAGGAGAAGTCCATTACCTGCTATTAATTAACTTGACTTAGAAAATAGCCACTGCTATTATATTAACATCAGTAGCATGGGATAGACTTAGTTTTTGAGTACTTGCCAGGTACTTATAGCCTGGATTGGCCACTGTTGGAAACAGGATGCTGGGCTTAATGGACCTTTGGTCTGTCCCAGTATGGCATGTTCTTATGTTCTTAAAATAAGGCAGGATGAAGTCGATACAAGGATAAAAAAATGGAATTTAAGAAAGTACTGGCAAATCCATTACTTATTTTCAAAGTAAAGATTTATTCCAAAGAACTGGAGACAGGCAGATGTGGTTCCTCTTCACAAAAAAAGAGGAACTACATCTGCCTTCCTGCCATGCCCCTTATATGCCTCCTTAGGGGTTTTGTATACTACTATGCCCATCTGCCATGCCCCATATATATAACCATAGGTTTCTTACTGCTGCTTTTCCCACATGCCATGCCCCAGATGTACTACCTTATGGATCTTGCTGTTATCGATCTGCCTACCTGCCATGCCCATGACATCCCACCTTAGGAGGCATGCTACCAGAATGCCTACCTGCTATGCACCTGATATCCCACATTATGGGTCATGCTGTTAATATGCCTATCTGTCATGTCCATAATGTACCAACATGGCAGATTTGGCACCTCACTGTTGTTTACTGTTTGAATCTCAGGCTAGTTCTTTTACCTTGATTGTTTGTTGTTTACATTGTGGTGTTTTGTCCCCAGAAATAAAATGTGAAAAAAGAAAAAAGTACAAGTTTTTTCTCCCATGCCACCTCTTTTCTGGTTCTTTGTGTTATTCTAATTCCTATACAACCCAGCTTAGTTCTCGCATCATGTTGTTTTTTAGTTATACTGGGGTGTTTTGTGCCCAGAAAAAAGAAATTAAAAAAAAAGAAAAAAATACAAGTTTCTCCTTCCACCTCACCTCTTTTTTTATTGTTTTCTGTCTTGCTGTCAAGACTTGTCTAGGCCTTTGTGGTATTTGAGATGGACTGCACAACACAGTTTGGTGGTTGAGATATCTTTGTGCTTTTTATGATGGACTACACTCCACAACTTGGTGGTTTAGACATTTTTGTGCTGTTTGTGATTAGCCACACTCCAAGACTTGGTAGTTTATATATCTTTGTGTTTTTTGCAATGGACCACACTCCATACCTTGGAGTTCAGACATATTTCTGCTGTTTGTGAAGACCTTTATTCTATGCCTTGGTGGTTTAGACACATTTTTTGTTGTTTGCAATTGACCATTTGTCACACCATTATTGTTTAAACAGCTTTGTGTTGTTTATGATCCATCACACTCCACATCTTGGTGATTTAGACACCTTTGTACTGTTTGTGATTCCCCACACTACATGACTTATTAGTTTGTGAGTTACCACACTGTGGGGTAGATTTTTAAAGAAGCGTACGCGGGGTACATTTGTGCACACTACCCGGTGCGCACAAGTGTACACCTGCTTTTATAACATGTGGGCGCTGCCACGCGCATGTTAAAAAATCCAGGGTCAGTGTGTGCAAGGCGGTGCATACTTGTGCACCTTGCATGCGCTGAGCACTAGGGGAGCACAGATGGCTTTCTCCGTTCCCTCCGAGGCTGCTCCAAAATCAGAGCGGCCTTGGAGGGAACTTTCCTTCTGCTCTCCCCCACCTTCCCCTCCCTTCCCCTATCTAACCCATCCCCCAGCCCTACCTAAATCCCCCCCACCTTTGTTTCAGGAGTTACGCCTGCCTCTGGCAGGCATAACCTGTGCGCGCCGGCCAGCTGCCGGCGCACCATCCCCTGGCACAGCCTTTGTGCCGGAGGCCTAGGTCCTGCCCCCGGATCAACACCACACCCCCTTCCCACCTCTTTTTCAAAGCCCTGGGACATTTGCACGTACCGGGCCTTGCGCGCGCTGCTGAGCTTTGCAAAATAGGCTCGGTGCACGCAGGAGGGTTTTTAAAGGGTTACCGTGTGACCCTTTGAAAATCTACCCCTGTAAGCTTTGGTGTTTTGAAGATTGTGTGCTGTTTGTGATTCACAGCACTGAATGCTCTGGGAGTCAGTGCTTATCGACATATATTATCTCCACCATCACCATATTTATACAAGTAACAGGTGAAACCATAACTGATTTATTTAGCCATTCAGAGTTTCAATGTACTGACCATTTGTAAGTAAAATGTACATGGCTCAATTTTCACAACTTGACAAAGCATATACTGTTGGTAGGATCAACAAAGTAGCCATGACTCCAACTGGGAGAGGCATCCTACCACTCTGGCTGTCTTTTAGGTTTTATCAAATTCTCTTCTTTTATAGTACTTATCAGCACTTGGTCTTGCCATGGCCATCTGTTGCTTTGCACATTTGCTGCACTAGTCCTCAGGCCCTTCATGACACTCCAGGTGCTGCTCAATCTTTAGAGTTTGTAAGAAGCATATGCTAGTCCAATGTAGGTTCAACCTCATTCCTCCTACTAAGACAGAAAACCCTCGCTCTTCATGCAATTCTTGGTAACAGTTTACCCTACTGATGTCTTGGGCTTTCTGATGCCATTTTTCTTCCCATCTCAGCCCTTGGGTTTTATTTAGCCACTCTTCTTGCTGAATTACTCAATTTCTACCATTTATGATTTTAATATTTGAAAGTGCCACTGCTACCAAGGCTGTTCCAAGCCAGTCTTGGCACTTTAGGGTGCTTCCTCCTATATTCTGGTAGTTTCAAGTTCTCTCCAAATCCCTTTCTCTTATGGTACTTTCTGAATCTTGGCCTTCCTCTGGCCATCTATTACTTAGCATAATTGCTGTACCACCCCTCAAGTCATTCATGCCACTTCTGGTGCTATTTTGTTTCTCCTGGTGTCTTGGGCTTTTGATGTCATTTTTCCTCCCACCTCAGTCCTCAAGGTAACCTTGGATTTTGTTCAGCCACTCTTCTTGCTGCATTGCTCTGCTCATATTGTTTCTGCTTTTAATCACTAGCACCTCTGCTGCCACTACTAATCCAAGCCTTTCTGGCACCTTAGAGTGATTTGCCCTCTGTTATGGTGGTCTTTCAGGTTCTTTCCAAATACCCTTTCCTTATGGTACTTGCTTACTCTTGATATTGCCCATTACCCATCTAACGTTTTACACAAGCATTACCCACTTAATTATCTTCAACGGTTTCATGTCATCTTGGACATATTTTTCAAACTCCCTTACAGTTCTTTTGATAATTAATCTCATCTGGTACTTAGTCATTTATGGATTATACCACAGCAAAATGCATGGGCTGCATAAGTGCAGAACCCAGAATCAGGAGCACACTTCTCCATGAGTACTTCTTTTGAGTTAATAGAAGCAGTATTTGCAAAAACTGATTCAGAAGAACTGTACCCTGGAGTCCCTTAATCATAGGATATTAAACAGCTAGTTGCTAAATAACATTTGGTGACTATAGTCAGTAGCATTTTATCCTCCAGTGAAGACCAATGCCAAGCCTGAACACTCAGCTCCTTCACCTAATAATCCTGTATGGAAACAACATGAGGCCTCTTCTAGGGATTTATTCTGCCTTCTCTATGCATACGGCTTTCTACCAATATGGTTGGTGCCATTTCTCCCTCATTTGGAGTCATAGGGTATTCTTGCCACTCTGAATAGCTGAATTGTGCCTCTCATGATGCTTTGGGGTCTTGATGCCATTCTTTCCTTGCTTTCAACTTCTATCACTGCCTTAGAGCATTTCTGACATTTTTAATACTTTTTCCCCCTTCATAGTGCCTTGAGCTCTTCATATCACACTTGGTGCCATATAGCCTTGAGGGTTCATTCCACTGTTACTGGTGCCTGTTGCCCCACTTTTGCAGTGTTGGGGTAATCTGGTCACTCTTGCTGTTGTTTTGCTTCTCTGCCAGTACCTTGGAGAACTCCTGCCACTGCTGGTAGCATTTTGTCCCATTGTGGATCCTTGAATTCTTCATGACACCTACGCATGTTGACAAAGTCTTGACTTGTTAGCATGCCTTCACTCTTCTAATGATATCAACCCATCAGATTCATTAGCAATGATTAGATAATTACAATTTGGAAGGACTGAATAACTTGCATTGCTTCCTCCATTAAAGCTATTTTTAAATGAATGAAAAAATAAGGCAAATAAACAATTTTTTTCATTTGACATGAACCTAAAAAATGACTATGACCTACAAAATGGATAAACAAACTAAAACAAATGTTTTGATTCTGCACATCACTAATGGTCAATGGTCTTCATAAAAACGCATATGGGTACAGACTTAAATCTAAATATTTATACCCTGAAGGAAAGGCAGGAGAGAATTGATAGAGACATTTAAATACCTCTAAGGAATAAAGGCATATAAACATAGAAACATAGAAATGACGGCAGAAGAAGACCAAACGGCCCATCCAGTCTGCCCAGCAAGCTTTCACACTCTTTTTTTTTTCTCATACTTATCTGTTTCTCTTAGCTCTTAATAACCTTTTGGTTCTATTTCCCTTCCACCCCCACCATTAATGTAGAGAGCAGTGTTGGAACTGCATCTAAGTGAAATATCTAGCTTAATTAGTTAGGGGTAGTAACCGCCGCAATAAACAAGCTACACCCATGCTTATTTGTTTACCCAGACTATGTAATTCAGTCCTTGTTGGTTGTTGTCTGTACATAGATCCACTTTTCTTCATTCCCCCTGCCATTGAAGCAGAGAGCTATGCTGGATATGAGTGAAGTATCAGACTTTCTCCCCTGCCGTTGAAGCAGAGAGCTATGGGATATGTTTGAAGTATCGGTCTTTCTCCCTTGCCATTGAAGCAGACAGCTATGCTGGATATGCTTGAAGTATCAGACTTTCTCCCCTGCCGTTGAAGCAGAGAGCTATGGGATATGCGTGAAGTATCGGTCTTTCTCCCTTGCCATTGAAGCAGTCAGCTATGCTGGATATGTGTGAAGTATCAGTCTTTCTCCCCTGCCATTGAAGCAGAGAGCTATGCTGGATATGCGTGAAGTATCAGTCTTTCTCCCCTGCCGTTGAAGGCATAGGATGTAGGCCTTTTTCAACAGAAAGGAGGCTCTGGAATGAGGACTCATGGGATGAAGATGAAAGTGACTAGTCCAAGGAGTAATCTAAGGAAATATTTCATGACAGAAAGAGTCATGATGCATGAAATAGCCTTCTAGTGGAGGTATTAAAATTACAGAAAGCATAGAGCAAGCACAGATGATCTCTGAGAGAGCGGAATACATTGTAAATCTGAGCAGAAGGTGTAGATTGGCTGACTGGCTGGGTCATATGTTTTATAACTGCTGTCCTGTTCTATTCTTCTATGTTTCTACATTTAAAGAGCAAAGAAGGAGGAGCCATCATAGTCATTCTATTAAGGTTGTTCATTCCAAATAAACATACATATATTCATACATGCCTTTTATTCACCTACAGAATCCTTCAGGTCCAAAGTTGTTTAATCTTGATTTAAGCTAGCATAAATCTGGGTTGGAATATTGATATATCCATGCAACTTCCATTACTTTCTAGAAGAGTGGTTAAAAACATTTAATGTTTTTATAAGTTTGGTTAAAAAAAATAGGAAATTTAGCTATAATAAAGCTTTTTATTTTACTTTATACCATATTGCTAACCCTAAAATGTTTAAAAATCTCTTTGCACTGAATAAACCTTGTAATGCAAAATCTTCTTTTAAAGGGCTAATATTATGTTATTTCTGAAAAATGTGGAACTCACCTTTTAAAAACTGATTGGTCTGCTGTAACATATTACCCTTTTTAACATGCATTTCACCTCTCTAACATTTCTCAAATCACAAGCTAATATGCACATATATAATGTACAGCTTTCCTTCACATCACACCAAAGAACATTAGGTAACATGCTTGGTGACTAAGTTTGTTTTCTGGAAGAAGTCCATATATTAAGAATCAGAGATTATATGAGAACATGTATTGATGAAATCCTCAGGATGGAATTCTATTGAGTACATATAGAAAAGAGTAAATTCCTGTGTATAATGTTGAGAGAGAAGTGTGAAGTGAATATTGTAAGTGAAGTTATATCACTTGATATATGTTTGAAAGTAATGAGTATCTAATCTTGACCTGGTAGTTTACTCTCTTCCTAGGTTCATACATTGATTCTGAAAGAACTACATCAAGTAAATCAGTTCATCAAATACATTATTGAGCTTATGCTCAGTAATTTAGAAATATATTTACAATCTATTTATTTGTTATCTCCTTATAAAATATTCAACATGTATTACACTTTTCCCTGACTTCAAACATAAAAGACATTGAATATGTAGGTAATGCATACATACAGCTACTGCCTGGACATATGAGATAGAATGCAAGTAGGTGTCTTAGATGTATGTAATACCTATAAATTGAGTAGTAAAAAAAACTTTTTAATATTAGGATAGCACTACATGGAAAAGAATAGTACTCATACAAAAACCAGGGATAAAATACTAAAATTTGGGTACAAATGTTTAGATTGTATAGATAAAGAATAAATCATCTGGTACTAAGATATTAGAATTAATTATTATTAGCCCATTGATAGATAAATTGTGGGCTTGTCACCAAAAGAGATCCTATAACAGTGTTTTTAAACACAAGGAATGAAAGCTTTCTATCTTTAAACATGTATTATGATTTTCCCATTGATTTCAATGGATTAGGTTTTGAGCCTACTAAATTGAGACAATGTTCATAATTGAATTATGGGTGTGTTTTTAAGATTCTTGCCTTTATTGCAAGCTGACATCACAATGAAAGCAGACTGTGAACACTTCCTCGGTACTGTTCTAGATGTCAGCGGCATCAAGGAGAAGAACTCTGCTGATCTGATGAGACCCATGTATTTTGTAATGAAGCTGATAACGTGTCAAATGAGGCAGAGATGAGGTCAAACTAAAAACCTGTGCAGAAAGGATTTAATCATGTTTCCTCTGAACCAGTACTTCTTAACACAGGATTTGAGGATTTTTACCCTTTGATATCCATTGTCATCTTTTTGTTGGAAATGTGAGTGAATTGTGTTTGATATCTGTATATTTTGACCTGCACTACAAGTAAATCTCATGTACAACTTAAATAGTGGAAGTAATGATATCTCACAGGTTCATAGAAGCCACATTAATTATATCATTGCAGTATATCAGAGTTTGTATGTCAGTATGTCTTCGAATACATATTTATTAAGAAAAAAACTATTTAACTATTTAACTATTAATATTAGATTACTTTGCAAATTTACTATATATTTTGAAGAACACTATTAAAAGACTATTGTTGTAATTGAACAATAAAATCACTTCCTGTATACAACTGTGATATTAAAAATAATATCTCCTATATTTTTAAGTCCTTTTTCTTATTTTAATATAATGCTGCAAAAGTGAGAAGTTGCTTATTAATGCTATTGTATACTGGAAATTCTTGCAATAATAAATCTGCATTGCCATAAAAGGAGCTTCTTTCTCAAGGTGATATCAGTAGCCCGGTTCTTATTATTTTAGTACTATAAAAATGAATTACGAATATGTTAAAATTATTTTTAGACAGGAAGACTCATTTTTAATGATGTTTACAAATTCATATTTTCTCATGGTAATTTGTTACAAGTCTTATTTATAGTAACATTCAAGAAATTGATACCCCTCCCCCATACATACACACTGACACACACAACTTTCCCTGGCCCCTTTCATTGACATGGCCCTTTATGTTTAGATAAATTAACTAAATATAACTTTAAAATAATAGCTTTTGCCCAGGATATCTTACATATAGCATGTACGTATGGAAGTAGAATGATACACCATCTTTGACTATGACATTCCAAAGATGATGTGAGGTTGAAATTCAAAAATCGTTTAGACAGATAATGTAATAGTTATCCATCTAAATGGCCTACCCAGCATTCCAAGGGTGGGAAAGAGGCAGAGGAGTGGAGTTAGGCACAAAGGTTAAGCTCCTAACTCCAAAATTCAGAGTTAGCCACTTAACTTAGGGGGTCATTTATCAAAGTGCTATATGGCGTTTTTTCATGTGAAAAGCACCTTTAACGCATGTGAAAACACCATAATGCATGGTGCGATGCAAATTAGGAAAAGGGGAGGAGTTTGGGGCAGGATTTCTGGCCAAGTGGGCTGGCTTCACAATTTGCGAAGCCATCCCACTTGGGAATTTGCGAAGCCATATTGCACGGTTTTAGTGTAGATTTTAAGTACCCCTTTTTTGTTAAGCTGTGCGATATGGCTTTATTGCACTTTGTGATGTTTTCACAAATAGTGTTTTCAGTATTATAAGAAGAGAGAGAGAGACAGAGAGAGAGACTGTCTAGCTATAATGTCCTCATACTAGGTAGGTATTTATACCTCTATAGGAGGCCCACCTAGCTACTCGAAGTGAGGTTTAGGTATTAGTGTAGGGGTTAGGGGCCATTTTCACATGCAGAGTGTGATGTATGAACAGAACAGTGCACTCTTGTGAAGATTTGATGACCTTCACAGTGAGGAAACTCACCCAAAGATGAGATTTGTGCATTGTTCTCTCAACCTAGCTTGATGGACCCAGAGAGTCCATCAAGCTAGGTTGATGGGATGGGCCATGCATTGCTCCTACCATGTGATAGGGGCTGGCCAATGGCACTGATAGACCCTGTCAAATGGTAAGGGCAAAGGGCCATCGGCACCATTTTGATTAGTGGCAGCCAACGGCCTGAGAGCGGGAGATCACTCCCGGGACCCCCGCTGGACCACCAGGTACTTTAGGAAAGTTTTTTTTTTGGGGGGGGGGGTCAGGAGGATGGGGGATTCTAAATAATTAGATTTAAAGGGTCGGGGTGGGTTTGGGTTTTTTTTTTCTTTGTGCCCTTTCTTCCCCCCACCCAAAACAATAAGAACCCCCCCCCCCCCCCCCCCCCCCCCCGATACTTGAAGGATTAGAAAATATCATATGATATTTTCATCCATCAGAAAAATTATGGACATCCCTAATATTTAGTAGGATGTGCAGAGCAAAATTTTATGTTCATATTTTTATGTCCGAAAGGGGGTCCCACTTGCGGCCAATATGGACATAAAAAAAATCCAATGAGTTGGGTATATGTACATATGTGCAAAAAAAAAATTTAAACCCCCTCACCCTCCTTAATCCCCCCCCCAGACTTACCACAACTCCCTGGTGATCGAGCGAGGAGTGAGGACGTCATTTCTGCAATCCTTGGCGAGAAGCATGTGACGTCGGTGGCACGTCGAGTGACGCGGCGTCACGTGATTCCCGGCTCGTTCGCGCCGGACGGCTCGTTCGGCCCAAAAAGAACTTTTGGCCAGCTTGGGGGGGCCTCCTGACCCCCCCAAGCTGGCCAAAAGTTCTTTTTGGGCCGAACGAGCCGTCCGGCGCGAACGAGCCGGGAATCACGTGACGCCGCGTCACTCGACGTGCCGCCGACGTCACATGCTTCTCGCCAAGGATTGCAGAAATGGCGTCCTCACTCCTCGCTCCATCACCAGGGAGTTGTGGTAAGTCGGGGGGGGGGGATTAAGGAGGGTGAGGGGGTTTATATTTTTATTTTGGCTCAACAATCGCGATTTCCCACATATCGAACATATCTATGTTCGATATGTGGGAAATCCGATCGTTTATGTCGAATCAATTTTTTAAGTAAAAAAAAAAATATGAGTTGCGTTTTACTAATGCGGTCAATCCGAATGCACACCCCTAATATTTAGTGCATTTTGATAAATCCAGGCCTTACGCAGCTGGGCTGTAGGGCTGTTCTACAGTTAGCTGGTTAGCCGAGCCATACAGCAGCTGAAAATGGACACTTGTATTTTTAACTATTTCTTGAAAATATGTTTAGACATAGCTTTACAGATACAACATACAATAGTAATATCACAGGACTCTTAAAGAGGAAAGATACAAAAATAGTTCCAATTGCATTGGGTGCCACCTACTTCATTAACAAGAACTCCAAAATGCACCAAAATATGTTCCCTTAACATATTATACCCTATGAAATCCAGAAGGAGGCTCTTTTTGGCATAATACAAATATTAAGAAGAGCATTAATGTTACCACTCATGGACCGGTGTCACGCCTGACCGCTGAATGCCGCCATTCCGTGGCAGAGATGTGCTGCTGCGAGTCCCCCCAGGTGAAAGCATGCACAGCAGCCCTTTTCTTAAAAGGTCCGCAGTGGAAACTTCGGCAGCACAAGTGATGGATGTTATCAAGCTGCCCCTATTTAAAGGGCAGCTTGACTTACCTTCGGGGCCACAGCTGCAGGTCCCAGTCTAAAGCATTTCCTGCAGTTGCCTGTTATCTCGTTGGACTGTGCCTTGGTTATTCTTCTTGCTGCTTGTCCTGACTTGGATTGTGACTCAGATTCCTCTTTGCCTGCCACCTGCCCCAGATTGGATTGTACATTGCATTATTCTTGCTTGCTGCCTGCCCTGGCTCGGACTATGCCTCGGATTCCTCTTTGCCTGCCGCCTGCCCCAGATTGGATTATACATCGGATTCTTCTTGCCTGCCCTGTCTCGGACTGTACCTCAGATACCTCTTTGCCTGCCACCTGCCCCAGATTGGATTGTACATTGCATTATTCTTGCTTGCTGCCTGCCCTGGCTCGGACTATGCCTCGGATTCCTCTTTGCCTGCCACCTGCCCCAGATTGGATTGTACATTGCATTATTCTTGCTTGCTGCCTGCCCTGGCTCGGACTATGCCTCGGATTCCTCTTTGCCTGCTGCCTGCCCCAGATTGGATTGTACATTGCATTATTCTTGCTTTTTGCCTGCCCTGGCTCGGACTATGCCTCGGATTCCTCTTTGCCTGCCACCTGCCCCAGATTGGATTGTACATTGCATTACTCTTGCTTGCTGCCTGCCCTGGCTCAGACTATGCTTCGGATTCCTCTTTGCCTGCCGCCTGCCCCAGATTGGATTATACATCGGATTCTTCTTGCCTGCTGCCTGCCGACTGTACCTCAGATTCCTCTTTGCCTGCCACCTGCCCCGGATTGGATTATATATTGGACTCTTCTTGCTGGCCATTGGCACACTCAGAAGGTAGCTGTCAGGCCTAGTGCCTAGACCCTGGCCTTTGTTGAAGTATCTGCCTGCTGGGCAGAGAGTTTGAGGCTCCTCCGTTGGCCCCTCCACCCTGTCCCAGTCCAAGGGTCCACGTAAGTAACAATTAACAGTAAATCTGAGACACTGACATGGTGCCCAACATAACTTGGTTTCCAAAAAGGGTTTATTCCTGTCAAGGTATATGAAAACTAACCCTTTGGAGACCATACTCCATGAAAGGAAATATTTTTAAATAATATGGCAGTGTGTACTAACTCAAGTCTGGTCAGCAGTAATAACAAATTGTAGAAATATAACTGTAGAGACTGTAGTAATTTCTCTTTCTTTGGATTCCAGTAAAAAGGATTCTTGGTGTGTAACGGGGGTGGGGGAGGGTCAAAACTTTGCCAAAGTAGGAAATCTGATGGAGAAACACAGATACGAGAGTCTTCTCTACAGGAACTGAGCTGAAAGTAAATGTACTGTATCGTCATATAAGGAGGTTGATACAATTGAATGACTTCAGGGAAAATATTTCAGTGTGTTATAACCAGAGCGCCCTGTTTCCTGTGGCAGATCTTTCAAGATTCTGCAGCATGAGTTAACAAACTCTCTGGCATATTTTTCAAAATAATGTTACAATTAAGTGGAAAATGTGCATATTGTTGCATAAAGTTTCACACCTCTGACTATTCAAAAAAGTACATTTTTATTTGAAAAAAATTCACATTGTTTTAAACAATTTTTAAACTATGTTGAAATAAAAAAGTACCAAGTACAAAAATCAACAATTTATTGAATTAAGACAGTAAATTATCACTTTCGTTTTGCATAGAAATAATGCATCCATTCCTTTTACAGTTTGTTAAGAAAGGCCCAGTCTTTCCAAGTACCAGTATATGAGCTTTTCTATACTAAAAAATGCCTTCCACATCAGCAGACTGTCATGCTGTGAATTACACAGAAAGGTTTGAATTTGCACAAGTTTGAAACTTGTCAGCAGTAGTGTCAGTCATCAAGGCTTCTATGAATTGAAATTAATTCTCTGCCAGCAGTTGCAGATGTCCAAAAACACATCCGAGTCTTTGTAAATGGTGTATGATTGGTCACATATGCAGGTGCAAGAACCCTTGTACAAAGAGGAATTTCTTCTAGTGGGACATTATCCAGGAATTATATTAAAATTAACTTTGGTTTGATAAGCGATAAATAGATCTTTGAGGGTACAAACATTCTGACTACTTTCTCTATCCACTCCAATGTGTTCACTTCAGAACAGGAGGAAGGTAGAGGGGGGAGAAGGGGACAACAGAAGGGAAGGGTTCTCTGCAGACTGTTTGCAAGGGGAGAGGCTGGAGCAGGAGCAGAGACTACAGAAAGGCAGGTGGGCACTCTGCTAATTTCTACCAAATATTGAATTAAATGGTAGGAAAGCTTTAAGAAATGTTGATTCTGTGACAGGTTTTCAACTATGCAACAACAAGCTAATTACGCTCTCTCTCCCATGCCTACCCCATTGTGGGAGGCTATGGACAATGATTTTAACTAAATTCAGGGATCTTTGTTCTGAAATTGTGCATCACATTCCTCTTGTGCTGTATCGCTGTTAGCAAAATGTGTATTTTAAAAAAAAATATTGACATCACAGTTAAGGTATTCATGGTATGCAATGGAAGTAATTTGCACCCCAAAAATATTAAAAAAAAACAAACAAACCCAAAAAGCACCAAAATCAAACCTGGAACAAAACAAAATAATTTGGTAGCTTCATGGAAAGAGTAAGCCAGCTTGAAGTTGCAGTGTTTTGCCCTGAAAAAAAAATGTATTAGAAAATGTTATATAAAATGATCTGCGGGAAGAGTAGATGTTGCCAAATACATAATTTGTCAATTTTTTTGAAGACGTACATATATTCTCACATTTATAAGAGACTCTTGGGACAAAACCTAACTATAATAACAAAATGTAAAAGGTTGGCATTATGATGTCATATTAAGTTGCTGGGTTTATGACACCTTAATGGTTCATCTTCCTGCAGGCACTATCAATAATAATAATGTAAATGCCACCACTACATCAAAGACTCTAGAATCATGTCACACTAGACTGCTGAGTTTACGACATCTGTGTATAAACTGCATTATTTTTTAAATACAATTCCAGCTGAGGTTACATTTACAAAAGCTCCTATTGTAACTCCAGTGCCATCCTTTACTTTAAACTTTTGCTTTCCACATTATCTCTTCTCCCCACTTAAGTCAATTTACAGGACAGGAATTTATTAGCTTTTTTAAATTATAACAATAAATAGGAAAACCTCTTAGCCAACAGACCCCTGACAAGCCATATCTCCCCTTAGGCTTTCTCCATCATTATTTCCTAGCTTCTGACTCTGTCGAAACCAAGAGCTGCCTACTGATCCATCTCTCTTGCTCCACATCCACATATCAATCTCTATTCTTCTTTTAATTACCAATTCCAAAAGATATTCAAGACCTACTGCCCTTCAGTCTTGATGAGTGTCACCTCCTCCTTGAAGCTCTTTCCTTTTCTCCCCTCAACTACTGTATTTGTCTGCCCTGACTCCTTTTTCTTTTCTTCAACTTCAGCAGAATTCTACCCCCTGCATTCTTTTCTGGCCTCCCTTCTCATGCTCACATCAATCCTCTGATCTGCTCTCCTAAATAGGCCAGATTTCATTCTCAATTCAATAACCTGCGACTCACCTCTGTGAGAGTCCGTGGCTTCTCACTATCTCTCTGCGCTTGTTCTTCATTATATCTCCTCTCACTCCAATGTTCTTACTTTTCTATGCAATCCCCGTATGAAACACTCAGCATTTGTTTGCTTTGTTTTCTCTTCCCTCTCTCCCTTTTGCTACCAGAACACGTTGCAATCGGATGTCCAGTATTCCACCTCTCTTTCTCTCTCTGGCCTAGAGGCACTAAGGGACAATGTCTTTTCATGGGAGGGCTCCCACTATCATAGGAGGGTGTTGCTATGATAGTGGCTGCCTCCTCTCAAAACACATCATGGCTGTATGGTGTGTTGTTTTGTCTCATGGCAAAACACCACGGGATAAAACATGGCTGGCAGCACTTTAGGCACAATGGTGGCCCCAATATCAAAGGACTGCCATTGCCTGAAAGGGATGATCGCTTAAAATTATCTGGAAAAAAAAAAAAAAATTTGAGCGGGAATCAAGGTTAACCACCCACTCAATCAGGGCTGTCACTCAAGGTGGCTCTGATAGACAAAAGTGTAAAAAATAGAATAAAGCCCATGTGCAGCAACAGACCTCCCCAAACCTGTCATCAATAAATATAGTGGCCCAACAACCCTGTTTTCAATAAAGATTTATTTATTTATTTAAGGTTTTTTCTATACCGAATTTCTTGATGCAGATCAAATCAACTCGGTTTACATTGAACAAAAGTTTTAACAATAACATAGCCAATAAACATATTACAAGAGGCAGATATTGGCAGAGTCAAAAGTTACATTATAACAAGGGCGAGTAACTGGGGGTTAGGAAAAGAGAGGGGGGAAAACAAGAGTATACAACAATCAGAAACTTTATACAGAGAGTGAGGGTGGCTAGTATAGCCAATCTCTAAGGATACTTCTAAAAATTAAGACATCTATGCGATTTAATGAGTGATTATGTGAAGCGTAACGAAAAACTTGGTCTTGGAAAGGCTCGGCCGAACAACCATGTTTTGAGTTTCTTTTTAAAGGTCTGAAGGCAGGTTTCCTGTCAGAGGTCAGAGGGCAAGGCATTCCAAATGGAGGGGCCTGCTGTTGAAAATGCCCGCTTTCTGAAGTTTAATCTGTGTACCATTTTATTCGGGGGAACATAAAGATATAGTGCCTCCAACTAGGGATGTGCACAGTTTTTTTTTTCGGTTCGTTTTCGGGTTCGGGGTGGATCGTTTCGGTCTACTCCCTGAAACCAAAAACATTTTTAGTTTCGTTTTTGGAAATGAACCAAATAAAAAAAACCACTCCAACCCTTCAAATTGACTTAATTACAACCCCTCCACACCATCCCGATCCCCCCCAAGACTTACTAAAAGCCCTGGTGCTCCAGCGGGGTCCAGGAAGTAATCTCTCCCTCTTGGGCCAACAGCTGCCACTAATCAAAATGGTGCCAGTGGCGCTTTGCCCTTACCATGTGACAGGGGCTACTGGTGCCATTAGTTGGCCCCTGTCACATGGAAGGAGCAATGGATGGCCCGCACCATTTTCTAAGATGATGCCGACCGTCCATTGCTCCTACCATGTGACAGGGGCCGACCAATGGCACTGGTAGCCCCTGTCACATGGTAAGGGCAAAGGGCTAAGGTGCCATTTTGATTCATGGCAGGCCGGATGGCTCAAGAGTGTAAGATTGCTCCCGGGACCCCCGCTGGACCACCAGGGCTTTCAGTAAGTCTTGGAGGGGATCGGGATGGTGGGGGGTTGTAATTAAGTAAATTTGAAGGGATGGGTTGGGTTTGGGTTTTTTAAAAAATAAATGTGCCCCTCCCCCCCACGCTAACCTGAAAAATGAATTTTTCCGGAATTTCAGGAAAAATCCATTCCGGGATTTGAGTCTCCTGAACCAGGATGAATTAGGCAAATGTGTTGAAATTGCCTAATTCATTCAAAACAAATGCACATTCCTACCCCAACCCATTTTTTAATACATAATGGTTGTCAATGTCTACCCTGCACCCCAATAATAAGCCAAAATCATTGAGTGGGATAGTGCCCCCATTACCTCCCCCTTCCCATCCCCAAATGTCTGAAAAAAAAAAGCATTGGTAGTCATGTGACTGAGGCAAGGTCAATTTGGAGCCTGGACTCAGGACTAGGGGTTACCCTGGCCCTATCATGGGCTCATCTTTTAATTTTGAAGGTTTGAAGATTGTGGGAAGGGGTTGGAAGGGGCTCACTAATTACCAATGCTTTTTTTTAAGACATTTGGGGGATGGGGTGTGGGAGGTAATGGGAGGTGCCGTGACTAAATATTGGATTACTATTGGGGTGGGGGTGGGAGGGGTTTTTCATTGACAGCCTTTATGTATGTGGAAAGGGGGCTGGGGCACTATATCTTTATTAATGAAAGGATTGTTTGGGGATCTGTTGGCTTTATTAATATTTTTAAATTTGGTGGTTGGGGCCACCTCAAGAGGTGATCCCGGGTTGAACTGGGATTTAGCTTTGAACCCTGGTCAAATTCTTTTTTTGTTTTGTTTTTTGTTTTTGTGCATTTTGTTTTAGGCATGGTCCTTTAAATCTAATGCAGGAGCCTCGGGACCTGCTTTAGGGTCCGGGGGCTCCTACATTAAATTTAACAATTCTCAGGGAGATGCTGTTAATTTAGGGGTAGATTTAAAAAAAATGCGTGTTCACGTACTTTTGTTGGCGCACCAGTTGCAAACAAAAGTACGCTGGATTTTAGTAGATACGTACTTGGCTGCGCATATCTGCTAAAATCCAGGCTCGGCGTGCGCTGGCTGCCCAAAATCGGCAGCCTTGCGCGCGCCGAGCCGCGCAGCCTGCCTCCGTTCCCTCCGAGGCCGCTCCGAAATCGGAACGGCCTCGGAGGGAACTGTCTTTCGACCTCCCCTAACCTTCCCCTCCCTTCCTCTACCTAACCCACCCCCCCCGCCCTATCTAACCCCCCCCCCACCATTGTCCACGGATTTACGCCTCCCGGAGGGAGGGAGACGCAACCTGGGGGCGGTTCCGGAGGGCGCAGCCATGCCCCTGGACCGCCCCGGGCTGAAACCACGTCAGCTTAACACTTAAAGATTGCAAACAGACCAGTCTCATTTTCAACTCTTCTCCCTTAAATATTTTAAATTTCTTCTGCTGTACTATCTACTAGGGATGTGAATCGTTTTTTGACGATTTAAAAATATCGTCCGATATATTTTAAATCGTGAAAAATTGTTAGAGCCGCGATACAATAACAATTCCCCCGATTTATCGTCAAAAAATCGTAAATCGGGGGAAGGGGGAGTGCGGGAAAACCGGCACACTAAAACAACCCTAAAACCCACCCCGACCCGTTAAAATAAATCCCCCACCCTCCCGAACCCCCCCAAAATGCCTTAAATTACCTGGGGTCCAGAGGAAGAGTCCCGGTGTGATCTTTTACTCTCGGGCCTCCGGTGCATTGTAGAAATGGCGCTGGCGCTACCTTTGCCTTGTCATATGACAGGTCAAAGGTAGCGCCGGCGCCATTTTGTTTTTTGTCCCCCGACGTCAGGAGCATAGGAGATCGCTCCCGGACCCCAGCTGGACCCCCAGGGACTTTTGGCCAGCTTGGGGGGGCCTCCTGACCCCCACAAGACTTGCCAAAAGTCCAGCGGGGGTCCGGGAATGACTTCCTGCACGCGAATCGTTTTTCCGTACAAAATGGCGCCGGCCATACGGCGTATGGCCGGCGCCATTTCTACAACGTACCGGAGGCCCGAGAGTAAAAGATCACACCGGGACCCTTCCTCTGGACCCCAGGTAATTTAAGGCATTTTGGGGGGGGTTCGGGAGGGTGGGGGATTTATTTTAAAGGGTCGGGGTGGGTTTTAGGGATGATTTAGTGTGCCGGTTTTCGATTTACACAATTTACACGATTTACACGATATTTAAAAAACCCAAACTGCGATGATCCAATTCCCTCACCCTCCCAGCCGAAATCGATCGTTAAGATGATCGATCACACGATTCACATCTCTACTATCTACCACTATTTAATCTATATTTATACTACATGTATAATGTATATCTGCATAGTATACACCATTTTATATATATAGCTGTGGATGTACAGCTTAATATCATCAACTATATGATAAGCTCTTTGCAAATACTGCTTATTACTCCTGGTTCTGAAAGATAATATTGTATTGTCTCCCTCTACAGCTCCTAGAGTACAGCAGTTATGCAACTAATGTGCTCTATCATGAGAATACTGAGATCCAAATTAAAGAATTGGGCAAAAGTCCCACAGAGCTACTGGCACATTTCTTAGTGTATTCAATATTTTTGAGCAAGCTTTTGCATTACATCAGCATTATACCATAGGGAGCTAGGCATAACTTGTGCTATTTCAAAATTGCTCAATCTGCCTAATTCCCAACATCTCTGTGCATATTTTTGTGTAATCTTCTAGCGGTAAATGTAAGGGAAACTTTTAAATTTGTGAGTCTTCAATTTAGAAAAAATAAAATACTAAACTGAATGACAATTCAAACTATGTACCATCCTCCCCACATTTGCTAAACAACCTTACTTCTCCATGGAGTAAATCAGATTATAGAGATTAAAAAATTGAGCCTGGAAAGTTGTTTTAGAAGGAAGAGTTGTGGATCTAAAATCTTATTCATGGTGTACATTATTTTATACTCTTCCATATTTTAAACTGTAATGTGTTTTGAGCCATTCATTCATTAGGTTACAATTTTGGCCTCTAGCCCAGACAAAATTGAAGGTAATTTGAACAAATAAACTTTGCCAGTTAAGAAAAAAAAGAGTACAGATTTTGGGGAGAAAATCTTTCAAATGTTTGTTTAAGTTTTGTTCCAGTGCAAAAATCTTCTACTTTTAAAGTAGAATTTCTCCAATTGAAAATATGGGGTATTTTTTTTCAATGATTAAATCTGGAGCAAAATTGAAACACAATTTTAATAAACCAGTCCCCTGTGATTGCAGAAATTATTTCCCCTCAACATTCACATTTTTTTTACGTTGTGATCATCTCTTTAAGTTACTTCTTTTATTAACTATACATCCAAAATTGCAAGTGCTCTTGTTATAAATACAGGACTTTGCAAACTTCTGGTTGGAATGACTAATTTTGCTGCATGATTAATCCAAAACAGGGAAGGCTTAGAGTAGAAAACACACACATTCACCAGAGCACTGAAATAAAAGTAACTGTTAGAGAATAAATTTAAATACAATTACTGACTACCAGCACTTCCATGAAAGGTTCAGTTCACTAAACCATGATAAGATGGGAACGTACCAAGCATAAACTTTCAAAATTAATGTGCACAGTAGAACAGGGATTTTTCCCACGGTTCACAAACTATGATCTACAGAGTGCATCTTGCTGCACTGTTTAATACTAGCTTCACCTGTTCCCTGTTGCTAATTAGTTCAGAGTAGCAGGACCAGTAAGCAGATAGAAAATCCCTGGAAGCAGCTGCCAATCAGAAGTCCTCTTTCATCCCATCACACACACACCTTCATCTACTCAATCTCATCCCTAACCCTTACACAAATACATACATGCATGCACTCATACACAGATATAACCTTCTCAAGGCCTCCCCAGGTCTTTTGTGTCCCCACCCCCACCCCCTGGAAGAGGGATAGGCTCTTAATTTACATTTCACTTCACAAATAGTACCACTAAGAGCCACTTCACACCCTGATTCATATGGTTTTTTCCTTTTGCTAAAGGGGTAGAGAGGACGTTTATTTATGTAATTAATAGAGATATTTATATTCTGCTTGATCTGGATCATTCTTCTGGGGGCCCCAGTTAAGCTATAAAGAGGTTACAGAGGTGTGTTTCAGGTTGCTGAGGGGGAAAGGGGAGGAAGCTGGAAATATGGAGGATAATTTTCCAAGGATTTACACACTTAAAACTGGGTCTTTCCCATGTAAATGCACTTTATAACCTCAGGTTGCAGGATAGAAACTATGATCAGATCAAAGGGGAAGAGAAAAGAAGAAACACGCTCTCTAAAAAT
Source organism: Rhinatrema bivittatum (assembly GCF_901001135.1). Taxonomy (NCBI): domain Eukaryota; kingdom Metazoa; phylum Chordata; class Amphibia; order Gymnophiona; family Rhinatrematidae; genus Rhinatrema; species Rhinatrema bivittatum. Next base: position 419,884,268 of record NC_042617.1, on the reverse strand, counting down.
TTTAACTGCCCCACTCAAAGAGCCTAGTGATTGTGCTCTGCCTTAGCTATCACTTTTTAGGGATATCTGAAGGAGACAAATATATACAGAATTGTAGTAATTTAATTTTAAATCATCTAGGGCAGGGCTTCTCAAACCTGTCTGGGGAACCCCACAGCTAGTCGTGTTTTCAGGATATCTACAATGAATATACATGAGATAAATTTGCATATCATGGAGACTGGCTGTGGGGTCCCCTAGGACAGGTTTGGTAAGTCTTGATCTAGGGAATGGACAAGGGAAGCCATGTTCAACTGAGAGAGCAATTGATGCAATTAGTAAATAATCTGTAATTGACAGACAGCTGTGATAATTATTGAGGAAATGTTGATGTCCATGATAGAATATGTTGAATTACGTTGAACTCCCCAATTATGTACCTTCTGCTGTAGGGACCATTTAATGTGATCTGATTGTTAGGATGGAAAGATGAATTTCTAATCAATAAAACCAGAAAGCAATAGTTATAAGACAATGGTTTATTCTGTTCTGTTCCTCCAGATACCCCTTTCTTTCTTAATGGAAGAAACAACTTGTAGTATCACATCGTTACATGAACAACAGATAAGGGAAATCTGTCGCACTAATGATACTGCACAATGACTCAATGTAAATATTGAACAAAAATAAGAACAGGATTGATTCCTGAAGAACGTTACAAGATAAACTCTAGGGCAGGGAGTAGGGTAAATATCAGATACTGATCACATCTGTTGTACTTTTTGCATACTGTACCTGACATTCTTGTCTGATTTGTTATATTTATTTGCTTAAAAGTTTTTAGTATACCACTGTCTTCAATTACAGTCCATTCAATGCAGTTAACAAATGGTTCTCAACACATAAACATATTGTCCTACTGGCATATTGTATCTGTAATTATTTTAGAGTTATACCTATAACACACCTTGAATTCTCCTGTTGAAATGACATGCCATAAATAATGACTCGACTGCTTTGTATTTATTGGTTGCTTTGGTTCAATATTGTATTCATTGCTTTTTATCACAATGTATATAATATTTCTACTGTATTTTTAATTGCTACAAGCTTTGTGGGTTCAGTGATCCATAATTCACATTATAAAAAATATATATAAATAAATAAATTATACGTGCAGACAGAGAAGGGATGATTAAGTGACTAGCCTCTTGGCTAAGTACAATAGTCCAAATACCAGTCTTCCTCATAGAGAAAATTTAGAACAAAACCCTTCTTTAAGGGCTTCTGGGTAAGTGAACTGAAGGAAATGAGCTAATAAGCTCATGATTTTCCAAGCTGCATGTTTTTAATATATAGGCATGTTCCATTTCAATGCAGCTGCAAACAAATGAATAATACCCCATGCAGCAACTTGTGATTAGCATGTTCATTAGCCCATGCTAAAATAATTTAGCACATACCCTGATGATAACACCAAACAGCAAATCAGTGGGAGAATAAAATAAGCCATGGCGCAAAATGCAACGTCTTGTTTTTATTTTATGCTAATCAATAATTCCTAGAGGGCACTAAACCAAACAACAATCTGGATTGGATGCACATCCTGAGCTTTCTAATTCTAGGCAGCATGTTTTCATGCAGAAAAGCAGTTACAGACTTATCTGCTGTACAAGGGAAAGGGTATTTATTTTCCCTTGGACACTTTCCCATTTGTTTGGAAGATTATAAATTACTTATGAATACAAGATTTGTGTTATATATTGTAATAAGTTAAAGAGTATGGAACATCTGCACAGACTTTACATATCATGCTCCTTAATTTAACAGAAGCAGCAAATGATAGATTTTTTGTTCAGCTCGGATTTTTGTTTAAATTACTTTGTTTCTAAGTCTCAGGATTATCATCCTCGCAGCCATCTTATCTTCTCTCTATGGATGCCAGCATGTATCCTATATTTTATTTATTTAGTTCTGAATTTACAGACCACCTCTTCCATGAAAGCTACAAGGTGCTATACACAATTACCACATCATAGAACAACATTAATAGACATACAGTGATGTCAGAGTAATGTGTGGCTGCTGCAACCAACCAAGTGTGTGGCCACTGACAATAACGGGATGTCTGTGGCTCAGCCAGTGCACCTCCCAGACATAGTAGTACAGATGTGGGCCTGGCTATTGCTGACCCCCTTGCCAGCAGTGAGCCACAATTGTATGGAAGTTTCTTCAGAGGTTCAGAGTGGACTCAGGCAGGGACCACAGTAGTTCGATATTGGTGCAGCTGCACCATGCAGATTGCTTCAGGACAAGATAGCCTAGGAAATCCCAGCAAGTAATTGTAGCATCTATTTTTTTTTTTAAGTATGTATCTAAAAATATATATGATAACGGCCACATTTTAAATCGGCCAGACGCATAAAAATCACTACTTACACGTGTGGCCGGTCCCTGTGTGCGCCTACGCATTTTCAAAAGGGCCCGACCACATGCGTAAGTGGCGATACGTGCACAAATGCTGGGCCCTGAGAAAGGGGCAGGCTTTGGGGGTGGGGAGGTGTTCTGAGCGGGCAGGAGTGGGGCGGGATGGAGGCCAGCCGGGACAGCGGCCATTAGCTGCTATCCCGGGGAAGCACATGCCGGCAATCAGGCGGTGAGCACAAACTACTTCTGCTCCAGGGGAGAAGTAACTAGCAAAACAAAAAAAAAAATGTAAGTTACTGGGACGGGTTTAGGGGGTGGGGAGGAGAGGAGAGGGAAAGAGGGAGGGGGATTTGGTAGGGGGGTATTGAAGTTCCCTCCCAGTTGGCTTCTTAATTGGCATTGGCGCATGCCCAGGGACACAGTGATTAAAATACTTAGTTTTTGGGGTACTTGCCAGGTTCTTATGGCCTGGATTGGCCACTGTTGGAAACAGGATACTGGGCTTGATGGACCCTTGGTCTGACCCAGGATGGCATTTTCTTATGTTCTTATGTTCTTATGACCACGTGCCCATGAGCACCCAAATATAAGTGGGCATGCAAATCCTGATCCTACCAAGTAAATGGGGGAATTTTAAAAGGGGCGCGTGCCATGGCCAATTTTACCAATTCATTCACTAGTACACCCAGTTACCAACTAGGTTCTGCCAATTCCCCTAATTAGATAGCGTGCATTCCCCCCACTTAGCCCAGACCTCTTAAACCCTATTTTTTTTATTTTAAACTTATACCTGATCCCTAGCAGAAGAAAAGACACAGCGCCAGCCCGGGCTTGTAAAAAGATACGCGCTCATATCTCAGCCTGCCTCGGAACGCCCACTCCCCCAGACCACACCCAAACCCTGCCTTTCTTTGAGATAGAGTGACGTACGCGTGCCGCAGGAGATACGTGCCTAGGAAGGCGCCTTTTAAAATACAGTCTGTGCACGCTGCGTAGCTCCCAGGTTTGGTGCATGCCAAGCTTTTAAAATCCACTTTTAAACATTTTGTCAAAAGGCATTAGTGGGTACTGGGTATACCCTAAAATTCCTATGTATCTACATGTAAATGAAGCTGTGCAGCATGCAAATTAGACTTTAGCATATGAATAGTGAATAGCATGGTAGGCTCTCCTCTACCCATTTAACATGTACCTGAGAAAGGTTAAAATGTAACACCTATCTTAGACCAGGTGTTAACTGTTTTGTGCACATACCATTGAAACAGGTCAGTATACATCAAGCAACAGGGTTTACAGATGGAACTGATTCTGTGGAAAATCCCAAGGGAATGACCCTATGGAGATTTCCCAGAGGCCTCTAAATTGGCTTTGCATGCTTTTGCTGAAGCCTATCTTAAAAGCTTAAAGAAACATTTGTAATACCATGAAATCAGCAGAAGCCGTTGTAGTTCCTCTTTTATTGATCTTATCAATTTGCATGCAAAGTAATACACAGGTTGCAGTCAGAGACCAAACCCGGAGAGCTCTGAGTGTCGCAGATGAAATTAACACTTTAAATATGATCCAGAAACATTAATAACAAGCATTCAACCAGTCAGCAACCAAATATCTCAATATTTATTAGATTCCTAAAATGTATACTTAATAATTGTAACTAATACCTATGCATAAGCTTACGTTTTGTCTACTTGATTTAACAGACAACTTAACTAGTAAACAAATTACTTCTATATAAGGTAAAACCTTGGGGGTAGATTTTCAAACAAGCTCGTGTGCCTCAATGTGCATTTGGTTCCCAGCACACGCACATGGATGCGGATATTTTGCAGCGTGCATATGCCACCACGCACATGTTATAAAATATGATTCCCATGCACGCATGTGTTGGACTTTAATATCCACATGTGCATGTACGGGCGGGTGGCATCTCATGCGCGCAATGGGGGGAGGGTTACAAAACAACACGCGGCGACTCAAGTAGGCCATTCCCAGTTCCCTCCCAGTCCAATCCAATTAAGGAGTGGACTGGGAGGGAACTTTCCTTTCCCGCTATCTACCCTTCTTACCTTTTCCCCTCTCCTCCCCAACCCCTACCTGCTGGCCTAATTTCTTTTTATTTTTCAACTTACTTCATCCTAGGAGTGGGCACCAGCAGCTGGCCAGCATACGAGTCACTAGGACAGCACAAAATGGCACTGTCCTGGCCGGCCCCCGCCCCATCTAGACCCCATTCCCAGCCCATCTCTTTTTAATGGCTCGGCACTTCTGCACGTACCGGGAGATATGTGCGTGGCTAGGCGGTTTCTAAAATGTGCCGTGCTCGCGCACGGCCCATCCAAGCATGATTGTCCTGGTTTTCGCACGTGCAGCCTTTTGAAAATTTGAGCTTTAGCCGCTAAAGAAATATATATAACCCATTTGTTTTTACGTGACATCTTTCTTCCACGGCACACAAAATATATTTATGTCTCTGGGGCTAGTTTCACTGTTATCTTGTCTCCCCTCCTTTATCCCCCAGGGTGTGGGGATTTCTGGGAGGTGAACTACAAGTTGCTACTTATGGCCCAGGTAGTGAGGTGTTTCTGTAATCAATGTGTGTCTGTTTATCTGAAATGCTGCTTTGGTGCTGCTTGCCTGGGACAGATGAGCAGGACACAGAACTGGGTGTTCAAATAATAATTTACAGATTGCTCCAAAATGTAATCAATGTCCAATTTGTAAATAAACTGAAATTACAGCTGGAGGTGGTGGTGACTCAGATTCCTGGGGTGATTCCTAACCCTCCTGCACTGAGTGTGTGAGAGATCTAGTCTCAGAGGGAAATCCTATTGTGTGGCGATCCCCTTAAGCATGAAACAGTCCTACCTGAATTCATGGTTTTCTTCTACCCAGCTTGTGCCTGTCCCATGTCCAAGGGGGGCATGACAGTGGTGGGCTTCCAATTCTGGTATTATTCCTTTTTTTCCAACTCAGCCTTTAGTGACCTTCCAGAGGGAAAGGTATATTGCTGCATAGAGATTACGTTCTACAGCCCGGTCTCCACTGGAGAGGAGGGGTGATAAAAACCTCCTCTCAAAAAAAAGGAAATCTTTACTCAAAAATGTCCTACTGTCACTGCAGCTATTCTCTGACCAAAAGGGTATTGACAGATCTTCAATTCCCCATCCTCCAGATCTGAGGAATGACCATCACCAGGAGAACCAGGCTGCACTCCAGCAAAAGTAGCAAAAATCTTCACAAAGTCTCTTTCTCTAAATAGAGGGAGTATCCAACCTGGCAGGGAGTGCACAGGAAAGGGTATGCACCAAAAATATGCTAAATGAGGGGATAGGCCTCACTATAAAGAAAACTCCATGAGAGCTCCTCTCTCTCCAAAATCTACACTCAAATGTCACGCCTCCTACTGCTCTAATACCTATTTATAAAAGAAAGGTCAACCCACTCAGGTAGCCTCTGAAGGAGGAGCTAGATGGCAAGGAGTGGCCACTGGCCAGCCCATAGGGGGGGCCACATACATATTTAATTAAACCCTAGCATGCAATAGCTATATGTCATCTCTGGTTCCCTGGCCTTTAGAAGTTTCCAGCAGACATTATATCCTAATTCTACAGCTGGGTCTCAGAACTTTAAAACATGTCAGCATAACTAACAAAGGAATCCAAGCCTGGATTGCAGAAATGTACATCAATATACAAGAGATAACACTGTAAGCATTAAGGATGTGCACGGCCAAATATATTGTTTATGTTTTTATTTTTCATTTATTTTCTGATGTTTTAATTTTTTTCAGTTTTTGTTCTCATTTGTTTTGGGCAAATTATTGCAAATAGTGGGGCCAATGCAATACAGTGCATTCAGCCGAGCGCTCTGTTTAACTCACAGTTGGACATGGGTTGTTTAGGCACATCCACAGCCCGTTATGCTATAAGGGGATTAGCGCCTCCACAACACGTGGCGATATTAAGTTGGAGGAAGGAAAGCTTAAAAAAAATGTAAAAAATAGTGCCGGCGGTCAGGTTCGGGAAACGGACGCTCAGTTAACCAGAATCCATTTCCCGTACCTATGGCTTAGGTAAATTCAGTGTCCATTTTCTAAACTGGCGAACAGCTGCTCGCTCGCGGGCACCAGTTATCAAAGAGGCGCTAGGGATGCGCAATAGACTCTAGCACCTCCTTGACAGTGCGACCCCCTAATTTAAATAGTGCTATCGCGCCCCCAGGAGAGGTGCCTGGGAACGCATTAGGAACGTGGGTGCTGAACACTCAGCACTCGCTTTCAGCGCATTTTTTTGCATCAGCCCCAGCACGCACTATTTGCAATATTTTGCTGAAAACAAATGAGAACACAAATTTTGTTTTTTTAAGGGTAAATGTTGTTTTGTTCGATATAAAACAAAAATGAGCTCATTTGTCTAATTTTCCATTTTTCTTTCAAACAAATACATATCCCTAGTAAGCATTTATTCATAGGCCTTTGCGCTATAACCTCTCTCTGTACTTCTTTTTGGAAAAGTAAAAAGCTCCAACTCACATTAAAAAAAAAAATCCTATACAAATCAACATTTATATGCACCATGAAAATGACTTTTCAAACAACAGTTTAACAAATAATAACTGGGGATCAATCATTGTTGTACACACTGCACAATATATTAGGCACTCTGGTTTTACTGTCTGGGAAAGAAGGGTTTATTTGAGATCTAGAACTCTTTTGGTCTGACTACAGTATTTACAGACCCTACTGAAACTTCCACGTGAACAGCTGTCTGAGCATCAGCTGGATTCCTTCACTCTCCAATTCTTTCAATTCTTTTGCTTTAAATGAGCAGTTCTTTCGATAGAGTGTTGAGGTCCTAATGGATTGTGTATCAATGATATCACTGCCCCATAACTACAGGTTGCTCATAGAGGGAGGCTGCTAGGATGATGACGCCCTTCTGAGTCAGGACAATCAAATCCCTTCTGGGTATCGAAGGTATGGTTCTGCTAGGGATGGCTATCTCTTCCTACCAGGCCCTCCCAGCTTCATGACCTGTGAAGGTATGGGTCAAGCATCAGTAGGATACGTGGCACAGCCTTCTGGATGAAACCATCTCCAATTCTTAATTAAATAGGCTTTGTTTTATACCTATTTTAAGCACAAAGGTATAGCAATGAGGAAAAGAAGACTAAGCATGATCTGTTTAGTAGCACATACAATTTTCTTATGTGGCTACATGCTATTTATTACTCAGACAACTAGTTAGTTTGGACCCAGATTTTTTTCTTTGCATACACATTAATAGTGAATATGTTCTGGTTATTTTTAGCATGCATTGAAAAATGTAGTGCATCATACATTAAGTGACATTTTAACATGGGAGGATTTTCCTATTGGAGTATGGGCCCATCTTCCAAATTTATTTAGTAGGTTCACAGTGGTAAAAACAGATGGCAACGTGGACTTGAAAGAAAACCGTGCATGTATGGAGGAGAATCTTTTAAACTTGTCATGGAAATGTCAGCCCATCCCCCTCCATTAAACTCCTATCATCTACCTCCTTAAGTACTGGTATGGATACTAGCAGGAAACCACAAGAACCAATGCAAGTTACAATTAACATAATTGAATTTTTCTGGATTGTCCAGCCGGTACTATAATGAATGTATTAGTTTAAGCATTAAAAGCTGAATTCTCAGAGTTCAATAATGGGATATTCATTCAAGACTCCATGAACAACCATCACCAATACATTTCTTCTCCAATTTAAGGGAATCCAGTCCCTTGGCAGTCCTTTGAAAGACCCTGTGATATCCTCCTCCATTAACCTTTATCATAACCCCTCTAAATAGAATGTTAAGAATACATTCCTATTTACTATGGTACCCAAATATTCCCCGTCCTTCAGATACTTCATTCCCCATACATAAACCATCCCACCGTGGGACCAGGTGACTCACTCTCTTAGCTTCTCATTTCTTATTATCCCCAGAAAATCACAATTCTGGGGACAACCCTTGTGGTTACTCATGCTTCCCTCTAAGCTGTGCACTTCACTCTCCTTGCAGTGAGCAAGTCTCCCCAGTATCTCTCCCTTGGCTCTTTCATGGGGAACTCCTCAGTTTAGACCAATCTTGCTCCTCAAATTCCAGACCAACTCCCCAAAGGTAGGGATTGCATCTCCTCCTTCCTCTCATACCATTCCTTTCGTTCCATTACTCAGGAGGAGGAAACATCCCACTATCCTTTCTTTGCCTTCAGGTCTTCCCGTTTTTTGGGGGGAAGTCTCTGTAGGGACCTCTCAATACTGGAAGGGAACCCACAACTCCACCAACCCATGGGCTGGCTACTCCAGACCACTACATCCTGGGAACCCTTCTCACTTAGACTCTAACCTTTGGAAAAGGCAAACTCCCATCAAATCCTCCCAGTTTTAAACCTCCCCAGGACACAATTTCCACTGATCACCTAAATCCACACTCTTAAGGGGACCAACACACCCACCCCATTTACAACACAACCACCCCCGTTCATAACACACCACCTCCATTCACAATATTAAGACATCATATAGACCCTCCCCACAGTGAATGTCATCCTGTGGTCATTCAGTAGTATTACACACTCAAAACATTTTTGATAATTTTAACCACTGGAAATTCCAGGGTCTCCTCCACCAAATATCTCATATGAGTAGAACTGAAAAGAAGCACAAATTGGGAGATCTCCCTACACATGCTAAAAGTTTTAACATTTATTATTTATTTATTGGTTTTTGTATACCATCACTCGGGTTCCACCGTAACGGTTCACAACAATAAATAATAATACACAATAAATATACTACAATCAACTTCCTAGGACTAAAAAATAAAACAAATTATGACCATTCAATAAAAACAACTCATAAAAAATTAAATAAACTTATCCTACGACTATATCCCTCCCTCCTTCTATCTTATAACCTATGTACGGTGGAAACAATAACACCCAAACCATCTTGTATAAAACAAGAAAAAAATAGTTAAAACTGTAAAATCATGACATAAGAACAGAATTTAAGATGGGTTGGGGTAGGCCTCCTTAATAAGCCAAGTTTTTAAAGCCCTCTTAGATTGTTTAAAATGTGTCTCCATTCTGCATTTAAAACTATTGGTATACACATTTTAGTGCAAAGACCCATGCAATTTTTTGTTGTATAGTACATAGAAAAGTTGTGAGGACTGTATCATGTGCAAAGTACTAATACCTAATATGCTATAGTACATAAAGCTGGCATAATTCACATAAAACAGATGGTAATTCAAGTATTTATAATACCTGGAGGTACTGCACACTATTCTTACTCAAGTGAATCCAAGATGATCAATAACAAAACCCCTTACACCTCTATCTACATCTGTATATGCAGTACAACCCACTTTCATGTTTGTACCTAAGCTACTGTAAACTGTGTCACAAATGTAATGGATATTTATTAGAAATTTGATTGTAATCTGCTTTGAGACTAGCTCGGAAAAGGCAGAATATCAAAAGTCCATAAATAAATAAATATATAAAATACGATGGAAGAAAACTGGCGTGGTAAGTAATAAGCTTTTCATAAGATACTTCAGTTAGAAATCCAAGATGTCCTACATGGCAAAGTATCTCAAGAACCTCATGTGATGTTGGAGCAACAAGAAAGTTTTGGGATGTTACAGCATCTCCTTCTCTGGGTTTTTATCTTATGTCAGATTCTATTGATAGCTTGATAGGGATATGCATTTGTTTTGAACAAATGCGCAATCCGCAACGTATAGGTCCCTATTCGTTGCATTCATGGGGTTCCGAAACTTATGGTGAACCCCCACAAATGCAACGTATCATTAACGAATAAAACCTCCACACTCCTGACCCCCCGAAGATTTGCCAAAAGTCCCTGGTTGTCCAGTTGGGGTCCTGGAGCGATCTCTTGCACTTGGGCCGTCGGCTGCCGGTATTCAAAATGGCGCCGATAGCCTTTGCCCTTACTATATCACAGGGGCTACCAGTGCCATTGGTTGGCCCCTGTCACATGGTAGGAGCACAAGATGGTGCCGGCCATCATTGCACCTATCATGTGACAGGGGCCGACCCAATGGCACCGGTAGCCCCTGTGACATAGTAAGGGCAAAGGCTATTGGCGCCATTTTGAATACCGGCAGCTGACGGCCCGAGTGCAGGAGAATGCTCCAGGACCCCAAGCTGGACCACCAGGGACTTTTTGGCAAGGATTGTGGGGGTCAGGAGGGTGGGGGGGTTTGTAGTTATTAATTTAAGGGTTGGGATGGGTTTTTTTTTTTTAACTTTAATGGGAAACGAATACCATACATAACTAATGGATGAATCGGGGTCCCTGAAAACAGATATAACAGATTTGGGTCCCGACAAATACGAATACCGAATCGAACATATCCGTCCCTGCTGCACATCCCTATAGCTTGATGACCCAAAGTTCAAGAGCTGAACTAGATTAGGATTTTAGCAAATATTAGTGCATTTCCCATGCTTCTGCGTCACATATGAGTGTGGACACACTGTTTATCTTTTTTCATTCTGGTGCACTTTAGACAATGTCAGACAATAATAACTACATGATTAATCATTTCTCACTCTGCGATAGTTTTAGGAATAAACCTTTACCTATGAGCATCTTAACAGTCTACATGCAAGCAATTTAAATGCACTAAATAGCAAGCATGACATTAGTAAAGAGGGTAACAGCAGGAAGGAATGTGAGAACTGTTTCACTGCTATCAAAAGCACAAGCTTTGTGAGCATCAAAATATTTGAAATCAGTAAGGAAGGTCTTCAGTTTGCTTTAACTGATTCAATTGTTTCAAATAACAGCACTTTAGATACATCTACCCCTCAGTGTAGTGTTCCCACCCCTCTCCTGGAGGCACACTTATCCAGTCAGGTTTTCAGGATATCCATAATGAATATGCATGAGCTAGTTGTGAATATATTGAATACCTATAGTATGCAAATATATCTCATGCATATTCATTGTGGCAATCCTGAAAACCTGACTGGATAGGTGTGCCTCCAGGAGAGGATTGGTAAACACTGCCTCAGTGTTTTGTAAAATGAATTTTGGAAGTAAGATCTGAACAGACTCACAGTAAACACTCTCTATAACCATATTATGAATTTAATAATTTTAGAATGTATAAAAATAAACAAACTACTTTATAATACCTGCTGATAATTAAGTGGCTAATTTTGTAACATGGTGCACCAGTTCTTACATGAAGGGCTGTTCGCATATACATGGTGAGAGTGTGTGTGTTTGGGTGGGGGGAGTGCAATGCCCATGGCCTTCTCCCCCCTAAGGAAGCTTCGCCCCTGCAACCAGCTGTGGAGTCTATGAAAAAGCAACACTGAAATATCAATATTTAGGGTCCTTCATTTTCAGTTTAAACCAGTTTTCACCCATACATTCCCAGATTTTTCCAGAGGTGAAAATCAGTTCAAATCAATTTTCAGCCTAATAATAGGATAATGAGAGAGCAGTATGAGAGCAGTAGATGAACTATTTCAAGGCCTCAGGCCATTGCTGGAAGCCAGGGTGGGCCAAAGCATGTGCTATGTTTCAAGTTCCACCCCCACCAATGAAAGTGCTCGCCCTCAAGTGCCACCTATGTGGTATTTCAAATCCCCTCCCCCCCCCCCCCCCCCCCCCCCCCCCCACCTCAAGCAGCCAAGTGACTGCTGGCTGGGACCACCAATGTGGCATTTGAAGTGGGCCTTCCTCACTGGCGCTCTTTCTGGGGGGATCCCTGGGTCTGCATAGAAGCAGAAATGCAGTGATTCAGAGAGCAGCGTGCTGCTGAAGGAGTGACAGGAAAAGCCTGGAGCCACCACTGATAAGTATAAATGCTGAAGTGGGAGTAGGGAAGAGGGAGAAAGTGACATGTGGGAGATGCTGCTGAGTGGGTGGGTGTGAGATATGCGTAATATTGTTTTACTGTCTTGGTTTCGGTCCACCAAAAATAAACTCCCATATTTACCTGGAAAAAACAATGAGTCTTTTTTTTTTCCCACTGATTCTCTGCTATTTTTGTTCTTGTCTTAATAAACGCTGCTAAATTCCAGAGAACAATGAAAATAAAATAAAAGCTAAAAATGAAGGTCCCTATAAATATTCTGCTGGCCCCTAGAACAACAACATACCAGCTATATAAATCCCTACACAAAAACTCTCTCTAGCCCAGTGGCAGACAACTCCACGCCAGCAGGCTACCTCACCTGGGTAAGAAACTCAAAGCACAGAGACACCCTCCTCAAATACAAAAGAATTAACCACAAATTAGAAAAGAAGTGTGCAGGCAAAAGTGAACTGGAATCCCCAAGGAGGCAGACTCTGCCTGCAGTGCAACACTGGAGAAAGAAACAACAGAAAAATACAAGGAAATCAGAGATGCTGCACATTCACATTCTAAAAGCTAACACATGGGATTCACCCACTAAATAAAAAATGAAATGCTTTTTTGGCTTTTATACTCTGGACATTTTGGACCCTTAACAAAGCAACTCCTCTCCCAACATAAAACCTCCCCCAAGCGCGTGTGCGCACACACACACACACACACACACACACACACATACACACAAAATAACAGGGGCTCGATGTCCTCAGTCTAAGACCTCTACCCCCACACAAAAAACAAAACAAAACAATGATGGGGTTTAACAACCACAAAATATCATCTTCCCCCACCCAGCAATAAATGACAGACACTCACACTACTTTGCCTCCTTTCTTCTCTGCCCAGCACCTACATCCCCCATGACCCCCTCCCTCTTCCCCAGGACCAGCGTCACTCCTCTTTTCTATCCAGACCGCAGCATTCCCTCTCTTTCTCACCTTTCCTCTTGGCAGGCGAGCAGAATCTCCTCTCTCTCTCTTTCCCTGAGGCCCAGCATTTCCTGGGCCCTGGGGAAAGAGAGTGGATTCAATATGCCAGCTGAGATTTCAGGGGGGAGGAAGGAAGGGAGATTGTAGCCTTTTTTTTTTTTTTTGGAGGGGGGGGATTACTTTTCCTCTGGGAGCTGTTGCCCTTTCCCCAGTTCTTCTCTTCTTCCAGGAGGCGAGGGCCGTGATTGACTTCTGCTCTTTCCCAGCTGCGCTCCCTGGCCAGGGAGCCCTGCAGATTGCCTGAGTGTAGGTTGTGGCATTGCCTGCTTCCTCCACAGAGCTTTCCTTTGGACCTGCCAGCTGATGGGCACTTCAGTCTTATGGTGAGGGTAGAAGGGCTACTAAGTTCTTGTTTTCTTAGATGACTGGCAAGTAGTGGAGGTTCTGGGAGCCATTGGAATCTTCTGCATGGGCGGAGCCTGTTCTTTCTGCTGGTGTGAATGGGCAGTGGAGGTTCCGGGGGCAGAGAGGGAGAGGAGCTGTCACCACAGAGCCTTTCTTTCATCCCTTGGCAGTCAGGCACTGCCAAACTTCCCCTTTCCTTTTCCTCTGGGGAGTCTTTTTTGGGCCTGCTGGCTGGCAGCCACTTTAGACTTGGAAAGGGGGAAGAGCTGCCATGATCTGCTTTAAGTACTGACAATTTAATAACAATTATTGTACTAATTTGTAGATGCTCTTGAAGCTAGTTTCAATATATTCTATTGAATTGTCAATAGGTTTTACATGTATTAAGTGCACTTAACGCAGGTAAATAGGTTTTTGAAATATGTTACATTTATATTCTCCTTTGAAAATTGTCTCCATAATTTGTAACTATACAGATTATTCAAGATTTTCATCATCTCCAGACTTTCTATCATTATATGCACTGACATCATACTATACCCATAAAAAGACAGTACTTAGGCAACTGTATGCAACTTCAATTTATGCTGCCTAGAGATTTAGGAGCCACAAATTAAGAGGCTTATGTGCTAAACGTTTTCCACATTACACAAAATTTTGTGAAATCCTTGACTACATCAGATCCTAAGACTCTGATGGATGAAGATTTCAAAATCAAATTGCAATGTATACTTTCCCTCCCCTCATCTTCCTCTGTCCCCAAGACCACCCACCCCTATTTCCTGCAGCTCAGTCTAGCTTCCTTCTGAAACTCAGCGGCTAGATTTGGCCAAGCCGTCAGAAGGAGTGGGAAAGACAGAAGTCTGCCAGTGCTCTATGCAGCTGCCATTAGTGGAGGAGGTAAGCTGCTGCGGCAATCACTGTCATCAACCACAGACCGGTCCATGTCATTAGAGGACTCCCCGTCTCCCAGCTGATGTTTGGGCCATTGATTGTCCTGGATTTAGTGGCTAGGGAAAGAGGATAATTTTCATGCCCAGCTAACTCCCTATTTATAGTATATGGGTAAATTCCATTGAAAATGGACCTGATCATGTCCACTGTATAAGAAGATCAACAGCATGTACTACCACCACATAGCTGAGATTTCTTTTGGCCTTTCTGAATATGCTCAGAAATTGTTGAGTGAGTAATTCTACCATGAATTTCTCTCCTATCACTTTGAATTCTCCATCCAGCCAGAACAATTTGAAAGCTTGAAATTGCTTATTCTGATATATACTTTATATGAGAGAGTGAAAACATAAGATAAAGGATTTTAAAGACATTTTGCTTCTCGCAGTAAGATTTGCAAGGTACAAAATTCACTTTGAACTGTAAAGCCAGTAAACAATATTGAAGTGCATGGAAATGTTATAGTAGTTCAGATTTGTAACCATGCTATCTTTCTTGACTTTTCAAATCCTGGTATCTCTTTATTGGACATTTTTCTTGGACAATTACTTGCCCTAAAACAGAACATTGTAAACAAATAACTTGGTTTCTATGCGAAATTGTTTTCAAATAAAAAATAAATAAGGTATTGGAGATGCATGGAGATTGTGAGAAAATAGAACAACAGTCTAGTTAAAATTACTCCCAAATGAGCCAGTCTAGTGTTTAGTGTCAAATGTTATACAGTTTCATATGGCAGATCCTAGGTTTGATTCTTGAATTGAGTCTTCTGCACCCTAGTTTGTCTAAGGATAAGGATTCTGCAGAGGCAGCATGTCCAGCCTTTGTAGGGGAGGCAAAGGAAATCATGATCATTGGTTAGGATGACACCTGGTGCTTGGATTAGAATCCATGATACAAGGTTGTGGAAGGAGCCTGGTGAATGACTCCAAACCTCTGGACTGTTTCTGCAATGACCAGACTAGAAATAGTGGAAGAAAAAGAGAACGAAGGGCCTACCAGACAAAAAAAAAAATAGGGAAATCATGCAGAGGCATGGCTTTAGTAATGCTTTATAACATAGATTTGTAAAAGGCATGTGGTGTGTGGGGGTAGAGGTGTGCATGAGAGGAGGAGTGTGAGAAGTGTTGATGTGTGTGGCGGTTTGTGAGGGTGTGAGGTGTGGTGGTGTGTGGGGGTAGACGTGTGCATGTACAGTGTACAGTACATCTGAATATGTCTTGTATGTATCTATACAGCACTGCATATGTCTTACTTGCACTGCACTATGCATGTCTAGTAGCTCTTGAAAAACAAATAGTAGTAGTTGTATGAACTTTGGAAGTGCCTTTTTGTGCGATCCCTTGCCAGTTGCTCTGTCTTTCTCAGACTGTGTTGCTATGTGGCAAAGTGCTGGAAGAGTGGGTGAAGACATAGCATAAGAACTTAACAATTGCCACGCTAAGTCAGACCAAAGTCCATTGAGCCCACCATCCTATCTCCAACAGTGGCTAATCCAAGTAACAAATACCTGGGAGATCCCATAAAGTAGATCTAATTATTGATACTCACTCCCAGGGATAGCAATAGTTTTCTTTAGCCTATAAAGTGTTATAGACTTTTCCTCCAGGAATATGTCCAAACTTCTTTTAAACCCAGCTATGTTAGTGGCCTTGACCAAGTCCTCTGGCAACAGATTCCACAGCTTGATAACACACTGAATGAAAAAGTACTCTATACCATTTGTTTTGAATCTGCCGGTTGTTAGTTTCATGGCATGTCTCCTTCTTTTAGTATTATTTGAAAGGGTAAATAACCATCCTTTATTTACCCATTCCACTTTACTAATGATTTTATAAACTTCTATCATGTCCCCACTCAGCTGTCTCTTTTCCAAGCTAGAAAGCTCTAGCCTGCACAGTCTCTTGTCATAGGAAAATGTTCCATCCCCTTTATCATTTTTGTCACCCTCTTCCGTACCTTTTCTAGTTCTGCTATGTCTTTCTTGAGATGGGGGTGACCAGAACTGCACACAATCGCACCATGGCCCAATACTGAGGCAATATGATATTTTCTGTTTTAGTCTCCATTCCTTTTTGGATCATTCCTAACATTATATTTGCTTTTTTGGCCACTGCCATGCACTGAACCATGGATTTCAACATATTATCTCTACAAGGACTCCAAGGTCCTTTTCCTGGGTAGCGAAACCCAATACAGATCCCAGCATCGTGAACCTGCAGTTGGGATTATGTTTTCTCTATGTGCATCATCATGCCCTTTAGTACATTCAGTTTCATCTGCTCTTACATTCTTATGGGGTTTTTTTTTCTAACTTGTCACAGATAATAATGCATGTGAAATATGATTAATTTTCATTCCTTTTTTGGATCGTTATTGTACCTGCAGACAGATGAACATCGATCCTTTTTACAACGTCCTTTCCAACATTCTGTATATTGGAAAGCATAAAAAAAAAAAGACACAGATATACCAGCTTACTTTCTTTGTTTTTTATGACTCTTGTGCCTTGGCAAAGGTCCAAAAAACCTGCTGCATTTCAATCAGAGATATCGGTATGCCGGCGAGGGGCATACCCTCCAATTGAGTCTGCCTTGTGTGCGGTAGGGGGTGTTTCCTTGAACAAGTCCTGCTGCTGGGTGGGTGTGGGTGTCCCTCCTAAATGAATTTTGCTACTGGAGATAGTCCCCCTGGATGAAATCCTGAGCAGAGATCTGTGAGAGAGAGCAGTGAGGAAATCCATGTCCATTATTTCCACACATTTCCCTCCTCGCCTCCTGCAGTGGCAGAGTAGGGAGTTCTGAAGCAGCTGCCACTGACATAAACAACTTCGCAAGATGAGAAAAGATAGAAATTGACTCTGTGGGGGCATCCATGATCCTGCTAAGAATCTATTGTTTTGGCAAGCTTCTTTGTTAGGACAGAATAAATCACTTTACTTTTGGCCAACACGCACTCCACCCCAATGTCAGTCCAGTGTCTTTCCTCACTCCCCACCCTTCTGCTCTAGCATCTTCCCCTTCACTGGTTCCAGTCAATGCTTATGTAGGGCAGCATTGCCTACCAATACCACTGGTTCTGGAGCCAGGACTGTTGGCAAATTTCATTCAGAGTGCAGAAGTGCAAGCATGTGAGAGTGTAAGACAGAATGTAGATAACATTCAAGAGGAATCCAGCAGCTGGATGGATTCCCCTCTTGTTAGAATGATTTTTCCTTGCTGCCCCGCCTGCCTGCATCCACCTCCTTCCATCCATGTGGAACACCACTCTAAAAGGCCAATGTATTAAGGTCACTTTAAAATGAGCCTTTATTGTGCATTACCATGTAATAACAGCACTCATTAATAATAATAATAATAATAATATGCAAATGAGTTCAGAAGTAAGTAAAGTGCATTAAAATTTCACATGATAATGCAGCCATAAACACAGAAAAACAATGTCATTCACGTGTTTTAAAGCATGCTATTTAGCTATACAAACAGCAAATGAGGTGTTCTATATAACTGTAACCCTTTGTTGTTGGATAAGTGATATCCTAATGTTCCATAAACTAATTAGCAGCTTTGGGCTCCATCCTCAACCACTTTTCACTTTTTCCTGAACCCCAAGGGGTTGGCTCTTTCTGTTGGGGGAAAGGATAACCCAGGGCAAGTGTATCTTCCTTCGTGTGTGTGCATTGTACCAGCATTTCGGGGCACATATGGATACAGACCAGGCGAGACTCCCTGGATGGGTGTTCAAATGATATTTTACTGTGATTTGCAGTAAGGCAATCAAGATGGATAAATAACATAAAGCCCAAATACATCCAGGATTATTAAGGGAAAGAGAGTACCTGATTTCAGTGTTTCTCTCTTTTTGTGGGGCATTTAGTATCCTCCATTTGGGAAGAACATATATCTCAACATGGCAGGGGTGCCTTAAGGGTGAGAAGGGTCCCTGGTTCCCACTGTTCTTGAGGTCCACAGTGTCAATCCCAATGTCTAACCGGGCTGCTGACCTGCATCCTAAGGTGGAAACTCCAATAGGGGGTTACCAGATATTCGTTCAATGCCGTTTATCTTCTTAAGAAAAACAGTTGAGACCTTCAAGGGGAAAAGGCCTCTTTAGGAAGCAGATATTAAGCTTTCACATTTGGGTAAGGAAGAGGGCAGAAAAATACTTCCTTCCCAATATTATAGAAAACAAAAGTACTGGAACCTTAAGAACATAAGAACATGCCATACTGGGTCAGACCAAGGGTCCATCAAGCCCAGCATCCTGTTTCCAACAGTGGCCAATCCAGGCCATAAGAACCTGGCAAGTACCCAAACACTAAGTCTAGTCCATGTTACCATTGCTAGTAATAGCAGTGGCTATTTTCTAAGTCAGATTAATTAATAGCAGGTAATGGACTACTCATCCAAGAACTTGTCCAATCCTTTTTTAAACACAGCTATACTAACTGCACTAACCACATCCCCTGGCAACAAATTCCAGAGTTTAATTGTGCGTTGAGTAACAAAGAACTTTCTCCGATTAGTTTTAAATGTGCCCCATGCTAACTTCATGGAGTGCCTCCTAGTCTTTCTATTATCCGAAAGAGTAAATAACCAATTCACATCTACCCGTTCTAGACCTCTCATGATTTTAAACACCTCTATCATATCCCCCCTCAGCCATCTCTTCTCCAAGCTGAAAAGTCCTAACCTCTTTAGTCTTTCCTCATAGGGGAGCTTATCATTTTGGTAGCCCTTCTCTGTACCTTACTGTAGTCTCTGCAACCTCTTCTTGATGGAGTGAAAAGTTGTACAGATTCCTTCTGCACCCCTGGAGAGGGGTTTCTGCCTCCCAGAAGACACAGGTCTGATACATAAAAAAATCTCAAAACTCTGAAAAGTGCAAAAACTCTCTGTTCCTTCCCTCCAGTCTTTATCCCAACGATCTGTCTGGGTAGTGTCTCTCCCTTCCTTAGGCAGCCTGGGGGCCTAAACATGGAGAGCACACCAAACACCTCTACTTTCTTCTGAATCAAATCTACACTGACTCAACTATACCCAAGACTCACCCGCCTTTCAGGAATGAGACTATTCCACCCAGCCAGCCTCAGGCAGAAATGATATAGGGAATAGTTAATCCCTTCTAGCTGACTAAATGCAAGGTCAGGGTTCTAGGGCCCTCTAGTGGAGACCAATGGATCTCTCCATAACTATACAACTCATTACCTATTTTTGCATCAATACTGAAGTGATGTCACAATAGCTAAATACATATTATTTGCTGATCACTTGGTAATATAGTAACATAGTTAATGAGATAAAGTGAGACAAAGATCCAAACAGTCCATTCAGTCTGTCAGCAGAGATTCATTCAACTTAGAGAAATGCTCGCATGAAATCTCTTATGCAACCCAACCCCAACCACCTCCATTCTCTATATCTTTTACCTGCCCTCTCAATTCTCCTCCCACCACTGCACACATTCTTCCAAAGTGATGGGCTCCACCTCTGCAGTTAGCAGGCCATTTGAGGCTGCTATCTTCAGCTTTGTTTCTCACAAAATCAATATCCAAGCCAATACCCGGAAGCAATCATGCCACTGCTGTTTAGGGTTGTAACTGCCACTTTATGCAGGTTACCCTAATACTTGCAGTGTGACTGCATTACCACACCAACATCAGCTTGTTGTTGACTTCCAATGCCTTTAACATAAGTATTTTCAAAATTCATTAGACAGCTGTGTTGATTTCAGGAATCACAAGATAAGCACAGCTGGCCTACCAATTTTGAAAACGATTGTAGTGCTGCCATTGTAGGTTTTAACAGTTATGTCAAATGGAATGTACTCATGTACAATAAGAACATAAGAAATTGCCATGCTGGGACAGACCAAGGGTCCATCAAGCCCAGCATCCTGTTTCCAAAAGAGACCAGAAATCAGGCCACAAGAACCTGGCAATTACCCAAACACTAAGAAGAACCCATGCTACTGATGCAATTAATAGCAGTGGCTATTCCCTAAGTATAATTGATTAATAGCCATTAATGGACTTCTCCTCCAAGAACTTATCCAAACCTTTTTTGAACCCAGCTACACTAACTGCACTAACTACCTTCTCTGGCAACAAACTGCACTAACTACCTTCTCTGGCAACAAATTCCAATGTGGCATGTGTGCCAGGGATTTCCAACTCCCTGGAATAAGTTCTTCATGCAGAGCAGAAAACAAAAGCTTTTCATTTTGGCAAATAGGGTAATTAAAAATGACACCACATAGCCAGCCAAGTTAGCTCCCTATGGTAAAACTGTTGCAAATTGTAACCAATTGAGATTGTACTTGGTTTGTTTGTTTTTTTTAATATGTTGGCCAATTTCAAAAGCAACCACACAAACATAATTGAAGTACAGCTTGGGCTGGTCCTGGGCTACCTGAGATGTGAGACCCTGGCCATTGTATTACCTTGCATCTTCCTCCTAGCCTTTGACTGAACTGCTGTCAGCTAGAGAAGACTGAGGGAGAGAGGGAGAAGAATGGATGATAAGAGGATTGGGGTAGTGTGACAAAGGGGGGTTAGGAGATGAATGCTTTCCTTGGTCAATGTGCACCTTCAAGCCATGCAGTGGTAACCTATCTGCTTGTTGGTTTGGAGGGGCAGGAGTTCAAGGGAATTGGGTAAGAAGGTAACTATAAAAAAGGTAGGGAGGGACCTTTTCCATCTCATTTTGCTACTCTGAGTATTAATACATCCCACCTGCCCTCTCTGTTATGTATTTTCTATCATATTCTGCTTGTTCACCTTTTGATGGATGTTTTACTGTGCATCACAGCAGGGGAAAGGGGGAGGGGAACCACTGCTTTGGGATATGTGTGGAACTTTTGGCGTTGTACCTTCTTTGATGGTGTTGGGTTGTCTGGAAGCAGCTATTCTGGTTGTGGGCCCCTTGCTGTCTGTGGCAAGTGCCCTTTCCAGATAATGAGCTTCTATGCTTCCATGTCAGGCAACCTGGGGGGTGAGATATATTGCTAAAGCATGGTGGATAGATCACCAGGGCAGTCTTGGGTAGGGGTTGAGTGATGTGATATTGCTGTAGAGTTGTGGCTTGGGTACTGTAATTTGAAAATGGAGCTGTGGCCTTTATCCCCCAATAATTGTCTGTATTTTTTGATGCAATAGTGTGCTAGCCTATAAGAGAATGAGTGCAGAATGAGATGCTGCTCCAGGGTTCCCCAATTATTTAGTGTCTCAAAAGAGTTTAATATTATATATAGCATAATATATTTTGAATTGCAAGAAAGGCAATTAGTTGTATACTGGAAATGTCACTAGCAAACATCTTTAAAATGGACATGTTAGTTTGTTCATATAAAGGTATATCCTGTGTAAGTAAACTTTTTAAACAGACATGATCAAAAGGGCTTTATGAAAGTCATTTTTAAAAAATAAAGAACTTTGCATGACCGAATCAGGAAGGTATCACAAATTCACAATGAAAGGTAGAAAAAAAGAAGGGAGAATAAGAAAATAATTAGGATAAAGCAGAATAAAGGGTTCTTGCAAAAGAATCATGTTTTAGTCTGGATCTTAATATAGCTAAAGATCAGCTGCAAGAATGCAATGAGAGGACTAGGTAGAGCAGTAGTTAGAATCCATGCAGATTATCAGAAAGCTTGACTGATGAATTAGAGATAAGAGAATGGAGGGAATAATTGCTGAAATGCTGAGATTGCAGACAGAAAATGCCTGGTTTGTTAACAATAAAGGTAAATTCCAAAGCACCACTAAGTAGGTAAGATATCAATCTTAAACAAACAACCACACCACACTCCTCCCCATCGACCCCACTCCTAAATGCTTGGACACCCAGCTAATATATGCTGCAAAAAACCTTGGAGTAACAATTGACAACCAACTAAACCTCAAGCAACACATTTCCACAGTGATCAAAGACGGATTCTTTAAACTACAAATCCTGAAAAAGCTCAAACCCCTCCTTCACGCTCCAGACTATCGAACCGTCCTCCAAACACTACTCTTTTCCAAGCTCGACTACTGCAACACTCTCCTCTTCAGCCTCCCCGCATCCACCCTCAGACCTCTGCAGGTACTACAAAATGCTGCCGCCAGATCCATCACAAACAACAAAAAATGTGACCACGTCACCTCCATCCACAAAGACCTTCACTAGCTACCCATTATCCATAGTATCCAATACAAAACCCTAACCCTCATACATAGAAAAATGATCAACAATAAGATGGACTGGTTAAACGCATCACTACTCTCCTACACCCCACAAAGAAGCCTCTGATCCACCAACTCTGGGCTCCTCACCATCCCCACCTCCAATACACCTTTCCTCAGTCCAAAACACGCCATATCAGTAGCCGGCCCCACACTATGGAACTCCCTTCCACTCCAACGCAGAACGGAACCCTCGACCCAATCCTTCAAAAAATACCTCAGAACATGGCTATTCCTGAAAGCCTTCCCACCAGAAACTTAACCCATCCCCTCCCCCTCCTCGTTTTCCAAGAATCCTTGCCCTGGCCCTAACCATAGCCTGTAAGTGAATCCTCAACCTTCCAAGCTGCCCTTCTCACAATAGCTCCCAATCTTTGAATGTATCTCCCTTCCAAGCTAGGTTTCCGATATGCAAGCCAACAATTTTCCTTTGCACACGTGTAATATTTAGTTCCCTGTTAAATGTTCTATATGTTCTAAATTACTCTGTAAATAGTTAAATGTTCCAAATCTTACTGTAAAATGTTAACCGTTCTAAGTTATACTTTAAAAATAAGCAGTCCATGCCTTATTTGCAGTTCAGTTTATATGAGAACCGATGTGATATCTCAATCGAATGTCGGCATACAAAAATAAATAAATAAATAAATAAATAAATAAATAAATAAATCAATCAATCAATCAATCAATCAATCTACTTTTTGATGGCTATATTTAAGCTCATTTCAGCCCCAACCTATCAGGCTAGGATATGGCTGAAAATTATACTAAATCAACTTGATTCAGCTAACAGTCTAGTCAAAGAGTGCCTTGCTGAAAAATGAACCATTCCATTGAAAAAAATGAGCCCCCTCTATTCTAATCCCAGGATACTAAAAGAACACCTTCCTCTGAGACCATGATCCCCTTCCCTCCCACCTGATGTCTTTAATAAATCAGATGCAGGACAGCACCCATATCCCCCCTTCTATCCATTTAATTTGTTGTGACTATTATTTTTTTATATGTTGGAATTAAACTCAGGTAGCCCTACAGGACCAGTTGGGTGAAATACAGGTTTAAAGAATAAAATAGAATTATGTCAGCTACTGGAAAGTTCCCTCCTTAATGCCTCTCTCCTTTCCTTCTGATTTCTTGAAAATATCAATCAATGTAAAACAACCCCCTCACTCTGCTGCCCTATGTCTGAAAAGAATCAGCTGCCAGACAACCACCCCAATGCCTACTCCCTCCCTTCCTTCTGAAACTTGAAAGAAATATAGACAGAGCTGAATAATTCGCAATATCTGCTTTTACTATAGTTGCTATTCAGTTTTGGCATATATTTATCTTTCATGGGGACATAAAGTGTTTTAGACAATTGAGCCATAGAGAGAACAGTACTGGCTGAGCTAGATGCATATTGATTAAATAAAAAAGAAAAATTATAAATTTAAGTAAAGTGAGTTGTATAAAATGTTGCAGGAACATTTCATTCACACTGGTAAGATAGCAGTTCATTATTCACATAAGTAGTGCTTTAATATGCTTGAAATCCTAATTGCAGTTTCTACCATTAATCTCATGTGTTCTTACAGCATACACAATCAGTCAATTGAACCACACTAGCTATGTCCACAAACATAATATATCAATAATTATTTATTATGCATGCTTAATATTTTGTATTTTTTATGCATTTGTTTGTAATTCACTTTGAGGTTTCAGGGAGGAAGGACAAGAGATCAAATATTAAAATATAAATAAATAAATAAGTTATAAAATAGCCACTATAATAACTTAGCAATTATGGCCAGGATTCATCATTCTTCGCAGAATGATGAATCCTGTGAAAACAAGGGGCGGGGGGGGGGGAGAGAAGGGGGTGAAGGGGGGGGCAGGCCTGCGAAAGCCCGCAGCCTTCACACCACGGTGGTGCGCCGGTTGCCAGCTTTTGCACCGAATATGGCCACTGTGAAAGGTGGTGCTATTCGGCGCACTACTGCAGCCAATAATGTTAGTAACATTATCACCGGCAGCGAAGACACTGCCAACTCCACCCCTTCCCCACCCTGACTCCTCCCCTCCCTGCCTCCTCCCCTCCCCCTAATTTGCATGATATTGCATGCAAAAAGGCCCTTTTCACATGTGATAGAGGATTATCGCACGCGATACGGCCGATTCGCTTGCAAGAAGCCTTTGATAAATGACCCCCACAAACTGGCCCATCTATAGGCCAATGTGAAAAGGTGTGCTTGGCTGTTCACACATGTTAAAGCAATTAAGCTCTGGAATTTGCTGCCAGAGGATGTGGTTAGTGCAGTTAGTGTAGCTGGGTTCAAAAAAGGTTTGGATAAGTTCTTGGAGGCGAAGTCCATTAACTGCTATTAATCAAGTTTATTTAGGGGTAGATTTTTAAAAAAGCGCGATCGCGTACTTTTGTTTGCGCAGCAGGCGCAAACAAAAGTACGCTGGATTTTATAAGATACGCGCATAGCCACGCGTATCCTCTAAAATCCTGGATCGTGCGCGCAAGGCTGCCGATTTTGGGCAGCCTGCGCGCGCCGAGCCGCACAGCCTGCCTCCGTTCCCTCCGAGGCCGCTCCAAAATCGGAGCAGCCTCGGAGGGAACTTCCTTTCGACCTCCCCTCACCTTCCCCTCCCTTCCCTTTACCTAACCCACCACCCCCCGGCCCTATCTAAACCCCCCTTACCTTTGTCCCTAGATTTATGCCTGCGAGAAGCAGATGTAAATCTACGTGCGCCAGCGGACTGCTGGCGCGCCATCTTCCGACCCGAGGCTGGTCCGGAGGCCTGGACCACGCCCCCGGGCCGGCGCCACGCCCCCAGTTCCGCCCCCGAAACGCTGCGTCCCGCCCCCGAAATGCCGAGTCATCCGGTCCCACCCCGACACGCCCCCTTCAAAAAACCCCGGGACCTAAGCGCGTCCTGGGGCTCTACGCGCGTCGGCGGCCTATGCAAAATAGGCGCACCGGCGCGTAAGGCCCTGCTCGCGTAAATCCGGGCGGATTTACGCGAGCAGGGCTTTTAAAATCCGCCCATTAGGGAATAGCCACTGCTATTAATTGCATCAGTAGCATGGGATCTTATTGTACTTATTGCTACATACACAAATCTCTTGAAAAAATAGGCCTTAAGATGCTATCTAAAAACTTTGATATCTTCCAACACAAATTGTGTTTTCTGTGCATAGAACATGATTTATGCACATAAAGATTGTTTATGTGTTGTGTGCACATAAATCATAGACCTGTATTTATCATTTTGCTATAAATTTTACATGAATAGTGCCCACGATAAAAAAAAAAGGGGTGTAGGTAGGATAATTTTTGAGTTATTGCAACACATGTTAAATTTATTGATATTTTTAATTTTTCCATGTTTTGGAGAAAGAGAGAGAGAGAAAGATTCTTTATAAGGTGCTTATATTAGTCAACTATTTATACAACTGTAGGAGGGTCAAGAAATAACTCAAGGCGAAGTTTTGGTGGTGTGAAGGGTTTGGGGGTGGCAGTTTTACATGCACAGTAAGAGGATAGGAACAGCACAGTACACCTCAATGAAGATGTGTTGTGATTTGGAATGAGGAAAGGTACACAAAGGTGGGATTTGAACATTGTACTCTCAACCTAGCATGATAGCAGTTAGGTAGAGAGTGCTTCAAGCTAGGGCGAGAGTACATTGTACAAATCTCATCTTGGTGTACCTTTCCTCACTCCAAATCACATCACATCTCCATTGATGTGTACTGTGCTGTTCGTAGCTCTGATTGTACATTTAAACCTGCCTCCCCCCCCCCCCCCCTGAATCTTACCCCACTATCAAAACCTCACCTCGAGTTACTAGTTGACCCTTCAACAGTGGTATAAAAACTGGACTAATGTGTGTGGCATCTTAGAGTCTCTCTCTTTCTCTCATGATAAATATTATAAATCTTGGTTTGGGCATAATACCACACCCTTCATTTTCATAATCTCTTCCCCTTTGACTAAAATTTGCATATGCATCTTGCGATGTGAAAAGTAACACAGGCATTAGGGCCCTAACACATTTGGATGAATGACCCTGATAATTTGTGGACATAACATCTGTGCAGGATACATGTTAGACCCCATAGATTGTGTTTTATGCGTGCTACATATGTGCTTCATCTGTCTTTCTGTGCACATTTTCTTCTTTTAACTCCCGATGCATTAGCATACGTCATCTTGCTGCATTGGGAGTTAACTCTTTTAATGCAAGAGTAAAGAAAATGTGTGCTGAAGTTCAGTGCACGTTTCTGATTCATATCTTATTACTTCTGGACCTAGTCTGCTGAATAAAATATTTAGGTTTGTAACTACTACTCAGTGCAGTTTACTCTGTGCCTTCTGTTTAGGGTTGTAACGGATGCTCTGTGCAGGTCAGCCTATCCTTTCTTAGAAGCATGGGGCAGTCATTTCACTGCTGTTTAGGGCTGAACTGCCTCTTCATGCAGATTACTCCAGTGCTTCATTACCATCTACTAGGCCTTTTTTAATTCCATTATTGTCTCCATCACTTCCTCCTAGAGGAAAAAAAAAATCCTGATGTTGAAACAATTCCTTTTTATTTTATTCAAATGTTACAAGTAATGTATGTGTTTGTAAGCAAAATCACACTACAATACTATAAAAGAGTCTTTGATATTAACTGTGCTACTAGTTTGCTAAATTATACTCACCGCTTTATAACTCATGAAGAACAAATACCTTATTCTATTTGTGATAGAGTTCACCATAACAAGTATGGCAGCCAAGAGGTTCCAGGATGCTCTGCTTGAAGATTAAGAGATGACAAGGAAGCCAGGTCAGGAAACAGCAGTGAAAAACTAACCAGATCAATAGCATGGAGAAACGTTAATGCAACCCTGGAAAGGAGTATGTTGGTGTATACAGACCTAAAGTTTGGCAAGCAGATATCCTGGAAAGGTCCTTGTGGTGGAGTTCTGGGTAGTGGTTGGGCCAAGATAAAATACACTTTGGAGGGTATACAAGCTTGAGTGTATTAAAATACCTGGTCAAAAAACTTACAAACCAATGATTAGGATTTCTATCTTTGTTTAATTCACTATAAATAAATGAACACAGTTAATGAGACAAACTTTTCAAATACAAATAAAAAGAATAAATTCATTATAGTTAACACTAACTAGAAGTAGTGTATTTTATTTTGAAAGCCTGAGAGAAAAGCCTTGGAACTCACAGAATGACCAGAAGACAGAATACTGATGCCGCCCCAACAATACATAACATAGGTATTATAGACCAAACCCTGCAGGCCGCCTTCTACATTCTGTCCTTATTAACCTCCCACCCCTTGCCCCAAAGCTTGTCTGTAAAATTATAAACAGAACAATAATACATATCAGAGGCAGATAAAATAGGCCCCAACTATTAAAATTATATGCACATTTTAACAAACTGCAAGATAGGGAAAACAATCTGGAAAGAATAATAGAAGCAGGTAATACAGTCAGGACAGCGAAAACACAAATGAAAAAAATAGCTAAGGTAAAAAAGCAGTCCAAAATATTTATTTTTAGACATTTTTCTTCAGTATTTGTTGATGAAGAGGATGGAAAAGAATAAAGATGGCTGAGAGGAGTACACATTATAGAGGTGTCTATAGTACTCCGTTTTCAGAAAAGATTATTTTATGATTATCTATTTATTATATTTACATAATCTCCAAGAAAGCAACTTGACACAGAAAAATATTTGAAAACATGTGATCCTTCAAAAGAGCAAATGAAAAGAAAAAGAAAGATAGGCAAACACCGAATCACATTTCAAATTCTTCAGTCCACAATATAGCAGTAGGGTGTCAAGAAATAAAATATGACAAAAGAAAATACAAAAAAAAAGTTTAGACAAATTTGCTCATTATGTTCAGAATACCATGGCACTGAAATATTAATACTAATTCCAAATTACTTTAAATTACGTCACCCAGAGGTAAGTATAGCTAGGTCCCCTTCCCTGATATTTGATAATGCATTTCAATGAAATTTGGAAAATAAGTTCAACCGCCAAGGAGACCACCACATTGCTGCAATGCTAAGACAACTTTTCACTTCTTCTGGGTCAAGGAAAGAGTCAGATCTTTTAACCATAAAACAAAAGAACTCGATTGCAAAAAATGTCAGTACCCAGTCTCTGGCTGGCTGCAATACAAACATTTCTAGAAAGGTAGGCATAAAGAACTTTTCTTGAATGGGGCTGGATTTGAGATTGGCTACTGTATGCACAATCAGTGGGGCTGGGGTGCTGAGGACTCTGACATTCTCGTGGGGGGGGGGGGTGTCTCCCAGGCGCCCTTTCCTAGTTTTCCTTTTTGAGTGTGCCCATGCACACATACACACACGCACACACACACACACACACACATGCACACACACACATTTTCTCTCTCACTCTCTCTCACTCTCTCTCTAAATCACTCACAGCTCTCTGACTTTTGCTGTGGAGGTCTCCCTTCTCCTCTTCTAGTTTGCCTTCAGCTGAGCACCTAGTCCTGGGATCACAAAGAGCTGCTGTCTGAGCTGTGACTGCACCAGCTCTTCTCCCTATAAGCTGCCTGTTTACACAGGAAGGGAGGGGGTTAAAGCTGGAGCTGGGGTGGACCTATCTGAGCAGAAAAGAAACCCTTCCTTCCTTTTAATCCCCTCCCCTCCTGTTTCTCCAGGCATGCTGCCTGCAGGGTCTTTATCACCTTCCCCACTGTTGGAACTGGAGGAGAGGACGAGAAACTGGAGCAGAGCAGAAAACACTAGCACTTTTTCCTTTTCCAGGCCCTTGCTTTCCATTCCCAGCATGGTGCCTGAAAGAGAGGAGCTAGAGCAGTAAATGGTGAGCTTCCAAATACAGAGATTGGATAAAGCCTTCAAACTTTGATGCTGAAGGCATCTGCCTCTGCATGTCTGGGTCTGCTCTTTGGTTTCTTCAGGAAGATCAGTGACATACAAACTGGCTGAAGAAAATAGGCTATCCTGATTGCTGCCAGCCTCATCTCCTTTCCATTTGTAAGGAGGTTCATTGCATGCTTTAACAATTGCTTCATGAGGAAATTGCAAAACCTGTAAAACGTATTTTTAAAACATATGCAGAGTAGTGTCCTGGCACTTTGTTTCAGTTTCATGCTCCTGCAATTGACAGCATGGACTCCAGACTAGAGACACCCCTGCATGGTTCCCAGGCCTATCGTCAGCCTGGTTAGAGGCAGGTCTTCTCCATGCTTCTACCTCATGAATTCCACACCCCAGCTTCCCTCCTAGAAGAGCCTGTGGCCTCCAAAGGTTCAGGACCTCTAGACCAACGTTCCTCCAGACCAACATTCACTTATGCACTCAACTGTTCCTTACATTGTAATTCAATGGAACTATTTAGAAGATGTAGGGCCTGATTCATCAATATCTTTTACATTAGACTCAAGAGATGATAAAGAAAACTTATTGAACTGACCCCATACTATCCTAACCAATTGTAGTTCTGCTGTAAAATCTCTTCCCTCATTAAGAAGATAATCCTTCCATTACAGTTAAAATTCTCTTATTTCTGCACTTGATGTATAGTATTGTTAAATGGAAAAATTATTTTAAAACCTGAAATGACTGTTTGCAGTATTCTTGCCTTGATGGCACCCTGAGTTGAATTCTACAGAAAGCAAAAACTAAAAGCACTAAGTTCTTGACACATCTCCCATGAACTCTTCAGTACATGTTGCTTTTACCAGTTTAAGATGTAACTTGAAATGTTATTATTTGTTAGATTCTAACTGAACTGTATATTATTGGCACATCATCTCTTATCTTCCAGGGAATCCTACACTCAAAATGCATTTGATGTTCAGTTCAAGCTGGGTTTTCTACTGCTCAATTCAAGGAAATGTTCTCAATTTACAGTTTGTCAATTTACATCTACATATTCTCTTGAATGTTTTCATTTATTAAAAAAAAAAAGTATTTGGTAAAAATGGATACTTTTGCCAGACTAATACATGATTATAAATAAAAGCTTTTGCAATTAGCAAGGTCTTCTCATCAGGCATTGTGCAGATATAAACAATTATTAACGATAGCAGCTGCCACTTACTCCTCTGTCCGTCACCCTTTTTTTTTTTTTTTTGTATTTGGTTCATCAAAATGAAAATGCAAGTGAAAAACAGAGGAAATTGCAAGTTTAAAGTATAGTTATATATATTAAATAATTTTTTTTTTAAATACTTGCGATTGTGGTGTAATTCGGAAGCCGCCTGTATTACCCGGGTGGGAAACGGCATTTTTTTCTTAGTTCCACTGCTGCACGGGAGTTCTTCGTATACGGGGGCTTTTCTCGCGTGGGTTGGAGGTCGCTGGTCTCTCGGCCGAGAAAAGCGCGTGCTCCTTCGTTTTTGCTCTGGCGATCCAAAAAGGATCGCTCAGAGATTGCCGCGGACCTTTAAAGGGCCGTGGAAGTCATCCAAGGGCGCCGCTGGTGCCCCTCTTATGATGTCATTGCCCCGGGGGTGAGGTAATGATGTCGCGTCGACCCCGGCCCTTTCCCGATCTGCTACGCAGGTAAGGAAGGGCCAGGGAGGGAGGGGGTTCGGTCCACCTAATCCTCCATGGTCCTCCGCTCCTCCCTCCCTACCTCCATCCTCGATCGTTGCGTGCTCGCTGCCATTAAGGGTGGGCTCTGGCCATGCAGGCACCGGGCCCACTGATGGGGTTCAGTTTTGAAAAATTTGCTTTGCATATTTTTTTCTTTAAAAAGTTTCTATCACAGAACCTTGACTATTCCTGATAAAGCCTATTTGATCTTTATTGAATATGGATGATAGCAAACACTTGAGCCTTATCACCAAGAGTTTAGCTAATATTTTTGCTACAATTATGAAGGCAAATATGTTGACAAAATGAACATTCTAAGGGGCCCATGCAAGGTATAAGATATTGTGGCATTTATCATATATTCTAGAAGAGTACAGTCCCACAAAACTGCATTATGAGTCATTCTATAGAAGAAAATTCTCTGTAATATTATAATAGTGTGGCCAACTCTGGACTTCAAGAGCCACAAACAGGTCTGGTTTTCAGGATATCCAAAATGAATATGCATGTGATATATTTGCAGTGACGACAAGGAGAATCGGATGATAGCAAGCCCTTTATTAAAATGCCCTGGGCATTTTAATAAAGGGCTTGCTATCATCCGATTCTCCTTGTCGTCACTGTTACACAGCTCACTGGATCGGTTACCGCTTTGCTTTTTGTGATATATTTGCATACAATGGAGACCATCCATGAAAATCTATCTCATGCATATTTATTATGGATATCCTGAAAACCAGGCCTGCCCTGTGGACCTTGATAACTGGAGCTGGCAACCTAACTCTGGCATTAAGAGCCACAGACAGGCCTAGTTTTCAGGATATCCATAATAAATATGCATGAGACAGATTTACATGAATGGCCATGATAGATTATATTCCCTGCACTTTTTCAAATACACAGTGAAAGAAATGATTAAACTTTTTTACATAAGGTTTTGTTATTCTATATCAAGGATGGTCATTCCAGTCCTCAAGAGCAACAAACAGTTCTGATTTTCAGAATATCCACAATTAATATGAATGAGAAAGATTTGCATACAATGGAAGCCAGGCATGCACATCTATATCATGTATTTTCATTTTGAATATCCTGAAGACTAGTTCTATTTGTGGCTCTTGAGGACTAGAGTTGGCCACCCCTGTTTTAGATCCTTCCTATGCTCTTGAGAGATGGGATTTAACTCAAGTTTAGAGATAAATTCTCTAGCAAATTAAATATTCACTCAGGCTCCTGATATATAAAGATCCAAGTAATAGCAAATTCTTTACAGATTAAACAAGAATCTGAGAATGCATTGTCCTCAAAATTGTTGATAGCATTAATATTACATTGTGCTGATAGGGATTTAAGTTTAAGTGCAAGAAGCTTATCTGCTTTTTTGCGGTTATCATAATATTGCTTTGTCTTTAAAAGACAATTTCTCCTCCCTTTTTTTTTTTTTATCTATTATAGCATTTCCTTGTGCCCCTTCATTAACAATTCACTCCCTGTAGTATTTTGAACAATATTTCCTATTCTTTTCTAATAGCCTACTAATTTTCTCCATCCCGAGTTAAAAGCAATAATCTCCCCTCTAATAACAGCTGTACTTGCATCTCATACTGTGTTCTCTAGCACAGGAGTAGAAAACTTCAGCCCTCAAAAGCCAGAAACAGGTCAAGTTTTTAAGATATCCACACTGAATATTCATAAGGTATATTTGCATGCATTGCGTTCAAATGCTTCTCATGCATATTCATTGTGGATATCCTCAAAACGTAACTGGCTTGCAGCACTCGAGGATTAGAATTGCTTACCACTGCTTTAGCACCTTCATTAAAAGACTTCTGCCAGCTAGACTTTACTGCTTTTTTAAAATGTGTATCTTTTAGTAACCTTTAAATGTCAGGACCATTGAGTTAAATAATGAGGCCAGTTAAAGAATACTGCAGAGACAGGGGATTGGTCTAACCAAGAAATATCTCCTATCTAGGTATTTAGCATAAACTGATAGATTGACACAATCATATCTGTTCTGTAGGAAGGGTTATGAGAGCCTGAGTGATAGGAAAAGGTATTTCCCTGTGGATGCACCTGTCTCCAGACATCTTAAGTTTGATTTTCTCAGAAGCTGCTAAAAGAAGGCTGAGGCTCCTTTTCCTGTTAGTGTAAATGGACCCATTCTATCAAGACTATAGTCCAGTACCATATTAAAATACTATTCTCTCCCGCTCCCCACACACACATAAACACAAGGTGTGATTTCACCCGCAGCAAAGGCTAACAAGACAATATAAAGAAGAAAGAATAATAGGAGTACATGGTAATGTTCCTTTAAGATAAATGTATCGAACTTCCCTATCTTGTTCTATCGTTTCCACTTTCAAAGGCTATGCTTGGAAAATATTTACACATTATTCTGGAGAAAATACAGGAGAACCCCAGAAAATTTCTGAGCTTTTCCCAGATACAAAATGCCATAGTATCCTTACCATAATCAAGGAATGTGGTAAACACTTTGATATGGTTGCAAGGGGGATTGGCACTATCCATTGGATTGCACAGTAGGGATGTGCAGCAGGGACAGATTTGTCCCATTCGGTATTCGTATTCGTCGGGACCCAAATCCGTTGCATCCGTTCTCGGGGGACCTCGATACATTCATTAGTTACATATGTATTCATTTCCCAAACCCCCCCCCCCCCAATCCCAACCCTTTAAATTTAATTAACTATAACCCCCACCCTCCTGACACCCCCCCCCCCCAAGACTTGCCAAAAGTCCCTGGTGGTCCAGCAGGGGTCCTGGAGTGATCTCCTACACTCGGGCCATCGGCTGCCGGTATTCATAATGGTGCCGATAGCCTTTGCCCTTACTATGTCACAGGGGCTACCAGTGCCATTGGTTGGCCCCTGTCACATGGTAGGAGCAATGGATAGCCGGCGTCATCTTGTGCTCCTACCATGTGACCTGGTCTCCAGACTAGGCCCTGGCATTGGTCCTGGACGCAGGCACTGGAGTTGAGACCAGGCATTGAAGCCTGAGTTTTACAAAGGACTTAGGCTGGGTTGCAGCAACCTACCACGGGGCCTAGACCTATATAAGGCCAATGCTTCTGCCTGTGCTTAGGCCTTGGCATTGGATCCTCCCAAACCAGATAAATGAAGCCAGGAAGAATCCTGGCCCCAGCATTTTTTCAGATGGGAGGGATCGGTGTGGGGGTTGGGAGGCCTTGGGAGGCTCTATTTCTTTTTTTTTTCCAATTTTTTTTTTTAAGGTTTATTTAACTTTTTTAACAAAATAAACAAAAGAAACATTAAATGAAATGAAATTTGTGGGAGAAACTCCCCTGAAAACCGAAACAAAAACAAATTAACATTTTTATTTTGTTCCACCCCTAGTTGATATTTTTTCTTTAAGCTGCTTTTCTTAATCATAATTTTAACCAAATGACACATTTTACATATGCATATATCTGTAATTCCTGTACTACAGCCATGTCATAGTAACCTTGGAAGGAATAACCCTATTCTTCAGCTACTAAGTCCACAGTTTTGGTTGCATATTAGACTCCCAACTCACTATTGAAGCACAAATATTACCTACAACCAAGCTGGCCTTCTCCCAAATATCCCCACTACTTCCTCCCTGCTTTGATGGTCTTGCTTTTGTTACTGAAGTTCAGGTCTGTGAAATCTCTTGCCTGGACTATTGCAAGTCCCTTTACATTTAACTGCCAAAAAATTAAACCATCACCTGCAGCTCATACAAAACTCACCAGAGTGTGATAAGCTAAATATCAGTAAATTTGAATGGATCACCATACTCCTAAAATCCCTACAATGACTACCAACATATTACCATTCCTTTTTCAAATTCCTGGTACAGGCCTTTAAGGCACTCAAGGGTCTGGCACCAGATTACCTCAGAACCTGCCTTGTCCTTTCAGACCTTCATGCCTGCTGCACTCACGGCCCTGAACTTACCTACTGGTACCAACCCACTAAGGAAATGTAACTTACCAACACTCAAAAAAGTATATTCTAAGGATTGGTCCCTAATTTATGAAAGTCCCTACCTCTAGATATTAGGTCTACACCAGACATCCTAACCACTTTGAAGAAATCTAAAACATGGCTATCTATGACAATCTTTTGCCCATAGTCAGAACCTTAAATTCTCCTGAACTGGACCACCAAAGCATAGACCTCAAACATACTCTAACTTGCACGCACAAATATTGTAACTCTGTTTGGATTTCAGTTACCCAGGTAGAGAGTCCATCAAGCTAGGTTGAGAGAACATTGCCCAAATCTCATCTTGGAGTGAGTTTCCTCATTCCGAAGGTCATCAAATCTTTACAAGAGACCACTGTTCTGTTTGTACGTCTCATTTTGAATGTCAAGGTGGCCCCTAACCCCCTACACTAATACCTAAACCTCACCTCGAGTTACTAGGTGGGCCTACCATAGGGATACAAATACCTATCAAGGGGAATGACATTATTGCCAGGTGTGCTCTCTCTTTCTCTCACTCTCTCTCTCAGTGGTTATATGCAACTAACTTAGCTCTTCACATAGGTAATAAGTGCAATAAACTGAATATTTGCATAAACCACACCCTGCCCCTTTTGCTATCACATGCAATACTTACCACATTTTGATAAATCTAGGTCTCTGTTGTATCACATTTTGAACTCCTCTACTGGAAAAGCATGAGATAGATATACAATGATGGTAGTGGAGATGATTCCTTTTCAGCTCGCAGTGATAGTATTTTAAGGTCCGATTTTGAACATACTTTTGCCCCCACTTTAAGCAGGTATTCAAGAGGTGGAGTTGAGGTGGGAAAAGGATTTTTTTTTTAATTTATATTTTATTAGTTTTTAAACAGTTTTACAATGTATAAAACATGTTGAAAATATTCTGTTACATAAAAATAAAACATAAAGTAATCAATTTCCCATAAACTATCAGTAACAAGAATATTTAGTCCACATTACGGGAGGCTCTCTACATAGGAAAAAGAAAAAAAACACAGGAAATCTGTAATCATATTTTACAATTACTGGGAGAATATTTCAATTTGTTGCAGTTTCATTTCTCAACCCTTGTTTATCAACCAAGAATGATTCTAAGTGGGTGGGATCTTGAAAAATAAATGTGTTTTTCTGGTATACCACAGAACACTTACATGGAAATTTTAAATAGAATGTTGCCCCTAGGGCTAGACTTCAAGATCAGAAATTGTTTACGCCTAGCTTGCGTTACTTTGGCCACATCAGGGAATACTTGGATCCGCTGACCACAAACATTATAATCCTTATTTTCAAAATATTTCTGTAATACCTGGTTCTTGTCTCTCTCTCTGCAAAAGGTAACTAATAATGTTGATCTTTGTGGTATATCGTCTTGAGAGGCTTCCAAAAATGAGGTTAAATTTGGGGAGTGTTGAACAAGATCCATATCCTCTTGCCCCACTTGTGACCTTAATCTAGATTTAGGAATATAATATAATTTAGATATTGATGCCTCATCAATTGTCACTATAGATAATACCTCCACCAAATATTTTTTAAGTAACTCCATAGCAGATATCAATCTGGTTTCAGGAAAATTTAAAAACCTGAGATTTCTAATATGATTTTGATTCTCCAGATTTTCCATCTGTTTATGTGTTATTAATCCACCTTTTATAAAGGAATTATTTACTTCCTTTAAAACCTCAATCTGAGTGGAGAAAATTTTACATTGTTCTTCTAATTGTGTCAAACGATTATTATGCTTCTCCGTTCCATTTTTAAATTCAAGTGTGGTAATTCTATTTTGCTTAATTGAATTAGACATTATTTTCTGAAGATTATTTAAAGCCAACCAAACATCTCTTAAGGTAACATTTTGGGGATCAACGGGTTCGATAGCCATTTCCTGTGGCTCGGCTCCCAGTTTCACCCCTACGACTTCAGTATTCATAGTTACATTAGTCCCATCACTATTTAAATTCACAAGATCTCTTTGTCCATGTATACTTGTCTGAGGTATGAGATTGGAATCTTCCATATTTGGTTGAGACAACTGTGTTGGCCCCTGATCCTCTGGGGATCCAGAAGAAAAAGATATATCTGGAATTGTTCTTTGTAAAGGTCGACTTACCCCCCTTGTGACGTGTGAGTCCATCGGTCCTCTCATCGGGAACCCTGGAGAGGAAGTCCAGATTTTCACCTTCCTCTTCCTGCCCATAAAGATAGCAAGAAAAAATAAAACCAGGAAAATTGTTTCAGAAGGGGCGCGCCCCTTTGGCGCGCAGCTTAGGCTGCACGCCGACGGCTGCACACCGTAGCCGCCTCAATTTTAAAGGGAATTCAGTCCATACCCCTTCGATGACCTCATGAGGGCGGGGCTTCCAGTGAGTCCATGTTGGTCTTACGACTCTGACCCCGGCAAGGGGATAGGAGCCCTGGGTTCAGTTCCAACCAGTTCCTCTCACAAGGAGAGGTTTCTCCCTCAAATACCTCCACCAAACGCCGTAGCCGCCTCAATTTTAAAGGGAATTCAGTCCGTCCCCCTCTGATGACCTCATGGGGTGGGGCTTCCGGTGGGTCCACGTTGGTCTTACGATTCCAAGCCCAGCAAGGGGATAGGCGCCCCGGGTTCAGTTCCAGCCAGTACCTCTCACAAGGAGAGGTTTCTCCCTCAAATACCTCCACCAAATGCCGTAGCCGCCTCAATTTTAAAGGGAATTCAGTCCATCCCCCTCCGATGACCTCATGGGGGCGGGGCTTCCGGCGGGTCCACGTTGGTCTTACAACTCCGACCCCGGCAAGGGGATAGGAGCCCCAGGTTCAGTTCCAGCCAGTACCTCTCACAAGGAGAGGTTTCTCCCTCAAATACCTCCAGGTGGGAAAAGGATTTACACTGATATTTTAGGTTTTTAAAAGATTTTCCTGCTTTGAACCAGATGTAACTTTCTGCATGTACACCAGATTTAAGTGTAGGCAACAGAGACACGTGTCTAGGGTGCCAAATTCTGAAAGCACCAAAAAATTAGAACTCCCCCTTCTGCTCTCTGATTTCTGGTAGTGAAAGCCACTATCTTCAGTCCTTTATTGTTGGGTTCCATAATTTTAAATCCAACCCTGGGTGTACATCTGCCTATAGAATGACTGAACCCACATATTTTCAAAACAGACTTATGTGCAACAAGATCACTTGGAATCTATTGACTTTTTTGTATCCTGCCTGGTACTTGTGATGAGGTTTGGCCACTGTTGGAAACAGGATACTGGGCTTGATATACTTTTCTTTTGACTCAGTATGGCAAATCTTATGTTTTTATCTGGTGCTACTAAATCATCTAAGGTTTGAATACAGAAATACTTGCAGTAAGTCAAGAGAAAATGCAACTTTTAAAACTGAGATATGTGAATGTGAAAAAAATTGTTTGCAGCTATTTCATTTTAATGGCTACCAACATAACAATAGTATACATTCAGTTAAATCCACACTTGTGCTATGATGGAAGGCAGCCAAAACCCTCAGTTATGCTTATTTTTGTCTTGAAAGCTTTATTTTTGTGTGATGAAGTGTTATTTTTGTGTTATGAAATCCCAAAGAGATGCTGTGACATAGAAATACATACAAATATTATTTGGCTGGAGGCTAAGAACAGCAACAAGGGAGATGGCAACATTTTTAGATCAAAAGTATGAGGAAGGAAATAAAACAGAGCTCTGAATAATGTACTTAATACCTTCTAGATAAAAAAAAACCCACAATTATGGCTTTAAGGTCCATTCTTTTGTACAATACTAGATGCACAAACTAATAAAAAGCAGTCCAGCAATAAAAGTATAAAGTGACACAGGTATGGGAGAAAAATCTAATTGTTTCTCCCATGTTTAACATCACATTTTGATCAAAGATATTAAAAAATGGGAAAAAAATATGGCCTTGATTTTTTTAAAATCCATGGCAAACAGTTCTTAGTGATACGTAGATAAAATATTTACATAAACATCTCCTTTAAGCTCTGCTCCCCTAAGAATAGCTGAATTGTTGCTATGATAATTGTATTTGTCTCTATTTATAGGGTAGTCAGATTCTGACTCTCTAGATCACAGGATATATTTTTTTTACATGTTTTACATTGACATCCCCACCCCCAAATGATATTATAAAATATGTCTCCCTTTTGAGTCATTTTTGGACTTCAGGATCATAAGTAGCCGAGTATCCTCCTTTCTCTAAAGTAGTATGCATCAGGATGACAGTCTATTTTTATTTTATTTTTTAATTATTTAGCTCACACCTTTTCATTGTAGCTTAAGGCAAGTTACATTCAGGTACAACATATACAAAAATAGCTGAGCACTCACCACCAAGGTCATGAAAGTGAATAAGGATGAGTATTCTTTGCACTGGGGGACTAGTGTGCAGTCTGGGGATTTGGACTTACAGTCTGCTAAGGAGAGGGTGAGAGCGTTATCTGGTTCAGGAATAATAATAAACAACACAGATAGAATCCTCACTTTACAATAATTATATATACTATCTAAAATTCTTAAACACACATACTTTACTAAATTAACACAATGTTATTAATATCATTCAAAAAATGTTTCTCAATTTTCAACAAATTTTCTGGACAAAAATACCATTTTTACAATTCTTATGAAATACAATACAATAAATTGCAATACAAAGAATTCCCTCCCTAAATTAAAAACTTGAAAATATCAGGCTGTAAATGTGGTTACATTGAAAAAGTGACTCAGTCTCATACTAACACATGTCTACTCTAGTCGTGCTGTGGAAATGCAGCAATCAAGTCTAAATGGCACAATTTGAACCTTGTTATAAGTAGTGGAAGCATTAAGAAAAGGTTAGATATGGTAGAAGCTAGTACATTAAACCTAACAGATTTTACATTTGTCCTTCCAAATTTTAGAATAATCTTACCAAACCAAACCATAGATTCAATCTGAATAACGACTGATACTAAAGGAAAACATCAGCTAAAGTAATAGAGTCTTTTTAAAGTGAAATGCAGATGTAAAGGTGAGATTTTAATAAAAAACATATTTCATTATGGAACAAGCTAAGGTTTAGGACAGAGAACAATATTCAACAAGTTGTGAATTCTTCTGCTAAGGCCTCAACTTCTGGTTTCAGCAAACTGTTTCTTCTGTGAAACTTTGTCATTCAGTGAGTCATCTTAATAGCTTGTACCTTCAGCATTACATTTGACTATCAACTCCATTTAACTTTAAAATTATAGCTCCATCTCTCTGTTATTATGTCTAATTTCAACTATATTGTGAAGGAGAAGCATCATAGGAGGCCATGAAGAGTCACATGTGGCTCCAAAGTAACAACTTAAGTACAACTCTGCTAAATTAACTGAATCAATTGTCTGCATAATTTACAGGGAATAGAAAAATCATTGGTATTACATTAAGACATATGTTGCTTATATTGTTCAGACCTTTTGTCTTTCCTATTGTACATTAAGCAACACAGGAGCCAAATTTTCAAAATGATTCTGGGTGCTAAAATCAACAGAAATTATCCCTCCCTGGTCATAGTGAAAGAGTTAGATCAAATTGGACATACAAGAGCCCCCACTGCACCCACAGAGCTGGCACTTTGTGCAAGAATCTTAGCATTAAAGTGAGTATCTGTACTACAGGGAGGGTGCTTCAGTTGCTCAGCGTGTAGTGGCAGGCATACCATGCCCAGAATGAAGAAATGTAGCATATCATTTTCTCTATGCCTGTAAGCTCTTTTCTTGTATCCTTTTTGAAATGTCTGGGGAATTTTATTTGTGGATCCCTTATACTGTGTTTTCATCTTGTAGTTGCTTTCACAAGTTCACCATATAAAGGATTGAATGCTGTGATCTATTTGTTTATGTTTTGTGCTTTGAATCCTTTCTGCTGTTCTTTGTGCTGTCCTACAATCGTGTTTGTAAATATTGAAATAACTGCATGTTTTGTAGTTCACATTTTCATCTCATGATAGGCATCTATCAGCATCTGCATTGGTATTCCAATATAATTTAGTAGAAAGGTTAATTATATATTAGGCCTCCACTTGAGTAAAAGATATTTGCCTTTACTGTAATCACAATTATTATGCTGCTATATTTTCAACTTCTCTTGATATTACAGTGTTATAACATGCCATTCTGCAACTCATGCTCTACCTTCCTCTAGTCACATTATAGACCTAATATAGTAACTTTCCATATTGATGCCATTGTAGACTAATGCTTCATGAAACTTTAGCAATCATCTGTGTTACTTTTGTTTTCCTTTATAAGCTATACCATGATATCCTTATGCTGGATATCCATGTGGTCACCATGCAGGGATGATCAAAAGACTAACACAATACCAGAAAGAGGCTGGACAAATTACAAGTCAGACTTTTCCCACTTCCAACAGTGAGTCAGATGAATAAATTAGTATTACATACTTGAGTATCATATTTTCTCTTTAGTTCAATAGAAGCCATAGTAATTTGTGTACGTGATTCTTTGAGTGCTCAATTATAAAAGTTTATAGTTTTCATAAGTGTTGATTAAGTTTGATTGAAAATGTTAGAGAATAAGTCTATATCATGCAACAGGATATAGTTTGGGCAGCTTAGAAGAGACCAATGATCTGCCATCATATTTTACATGTAAGTGCAACTAATCTTCTGCTTTGTTTTGCATGTTATAGTAAAATGTGTTGAATTCAGTAAATAATTGAGAGAGGAAAGATGTGAATGGAAGGAAAACAGTTTGCTTATTTATAGAGTACTGTAAATGAAATGATGACCATGTTAGTAGGTGGAGCATGAACATTAATGGAGTGTCTATGATGATTCCTCTTCCTCTTGTGATCTCTACTAGCTTCATAATCAGTGCCATTTGCCTTCCTAAGAGGGTCATTTATCAAAATGTGTTAGGGCATTATTGCTATAAGCACTGCATCGTGAAATGCATATACAAATTTGAAAATTTTATTCAAGTGGGAGGAGTTTAGGTGGAGTAAATGGAAATGAGGGCTGTTAACTTTGCGTGCAATAATATAATGCACGCTAATGTGGGATTTAACGCCGGAAATAACCACATTTTTATCTCAAATCCCATTTTGGGAGGCGAGAGGGAGGGAGAGAGAGAGAGACAGAGAACCTCTGTGGATGCCCACTGATTTTTTAACTTTATTTCATAGTAAGAGGGGGCACTAGTAACTCAGGGTGAGATTTGAGGGGGTCTGTTGGGTTTTAGGGGGCAGTTTAACATGCACAGTCATATGTACGACAGGCACAGTTACCATCAGTGAAGATTTTATGTGATTTGGAAGGATGAAAGATGAAAGAGTAGACTTGTACTATGCTCTCTCTACCAAACTTGACTGCAGCTAGGTAGATAGTGCATCAAGCTAGGTAGAAAGAATACATACAAACTTTGGTGATGGTAACTGTGCTGTTTGTACGTATGATTGTGCATGTAAAATTTCCCCATAGAACCCACCCCACCCCTCAAATCTCACCCCCAGTTACTACTGCCTAAAAAAACTGAAACCATCATCCCACCCTTTAGATGCCATTCCAGCCAACCTCCTGATAGCGAGTGCCAAACATCTCAAATCCAATATCACAGATTATTAATGCCTCCTTATCACAGGGTCTGGTCCCTACCCCCCTTAAACTCACTATTCTGAAACCCCTGCTTAAAAAACCAAATCTGTCACCTGACAACCCAGCCAACTTTTGCCCCATAGCAAATCTTCCGATGATCGCCAAAATCCTGGAAAAAATAGTCAATAAACAGCTTTCTGAATACTTGGACAACAACCTACTCTCGCCTTCTCAACTAGGATTCCGTAAGGCTCGTAGTACCGAATCCCTCCTTCTATCACTATCAGACAATATTCTCAGGAACCTCGAAAAAAACCAATCCTGTCTACTCATCCTTCTCGACCTAACGGCGGCATTTGATACAGTGAACCACAATATTCTCTTAGATCGACTCTCAGAAATTAGCATCAAAAACACCGCATCAAAAACACCGCCCTCAGCTGGTTCTCATCCTTCCTCCAGAACAGGTTCTACAAAGTTAAGGTCAACAGCAAAGAGTCGCCTCCTTTCAGATCCACACTCGGAGTCCCACAAGGATCCTCTCTATCTCCAAAGCTATTTAACATTTATCTTCTCCCTCTGTGTCAGCTCCTTTCTAAACTCAATCTAACACACTACATTTATGCAGACAACGTACAAATCCTCATACCAATTAAAGACTCACTACACAAAACCATGCTTTATTGGAATTCGTGCCTGCTATCCATCAACAACCTTCTAGTAAAACTTAACCTGATACTCATCTCCAATAAGACTGAGTTCCTGCTCATCACCCCAGACGGCAACTTCTCAGTACCTAACACAAACACCTTAGCCCTTCCATCCCTATCCCCACAGGTCAGAAATCTTGGAGTCATCATCGATAATCAATTTAACTTCAGAAATTTCATCAACAACACTGTTAAAGAATGCTTTTTTAAACTCCAAGTCTTAAAAAGGCTAAGACCCCTACTACACTTCCAGGACTTCAGATCTGTACTACAAGTAATCATTTTCTCAAAAATAGATTACTGC
The DNA here is from genome assembly GCF_901001135.1 of Rhinatrema bivittatum. Taxonomy (NCBI): domain Eukaryota; kingdom Metazoa; phylum Chordata; class Amphibia; order Gymnophiona; family Rhinatrematidae; genus Rhinatrema; species Rhinatrema bivittatum. The sequence continues at coordinate 419,840,186 of NC_042617.1, read as the reverse complement.
AACTCATTGCTGATAGGTCTACCTGCTACCACATTGAAACCATTACAAATGCTACAGAACGCCACAGCAAGGATTCTAACAAAATACAACAAAAGGGACCACATAACACCCATCTTAAAGAACCTACACTGGCTCCCAATAAAATATAGAATCCTATACAAGACCCTCTCAATCATCCACAAAGTCATCCACCACTCCACCACTCCACCCAAATTGAGCTCACGATCCTATTACATCTTCACACTACCTCCCGACCGAGGAGACTAGGCCAGAGAGGCACCCTTCAAGCACATCCCATCAAAACAACACTAAGTAGAAGAACTCTATCCACCGCAGGCCCTACACATTGGAATTCACTCCCACCAGACCTAAGACTCGAACAATCGACACCAACCTTCAAAAAAAGACTCAAAACCTGGTTGTTCAACTAAGCTTTCTCTTAACCCACTCATGTATCCACTCATGTATAGACAAGACATATGTATATAAATTGTGCTCTCCCAGTTCATTATTAGTTTTTTTCCAAGTTAAATCACCCTGTTCTATGTAAGACATTATAAACTATTCTTTATATTGTCATTGTAATTGTTGAAATGTGAACCGAAGTGATTAGTAACTTTGTTACCTGAACTGCGGTATATAAAACTGTTAAATAAATACTGCCCCCTCTTACAGTGGTATAAATAGTTTACATTTTTGTGAGCCTCTACAGAGGCTCTTTCTCTCTCTCTCTCTCTCTCACTCACTCACAGTTTTGGCTGTAATGCACAGCTATCACAGGATTAACACTCAGGAAAAAGGTGTAGTTAAATCCCACGATAGTGTGTGTTGCGTTATTGCATGCAAATTTAACCAGCCCTCATTTCCATTTACTTTGCCCAAACTCCTCCCACTTGAATACAATTTTCAAATTTGCATTTCACGATGCGGTATTTATCGAATGTGTTAGGATGTTATTGAGGGTGTTAGGGCCCTAACGCCCAAGATAAATGCCCTAACACATTTTGATAAATCATCCCCTAAGTTAACTGGATAAACACCGATTTTCAGTGTTATTGCCTAACATAGCAGAATAACTCTAGGGTCGCTAAATTTAAGATACCCATATGTAGTAGTAAATTTTAAGACTTGCATGTGAGTGCACATGTGCGGGTGTTTGCCCACACGCGCACATGGAAATGGTGGTTTTATAACATATGCTCATATATGTGTGTATACATGCACGTGTTATAAAATTGGCTATACATGTGTACTTGTGCACATGACTTTATATTTATTTATTTTATTTATTTAAAAGTATTTATATACCGCTTTTCAAAACAGGGTATCTTGTCAAAACGGTTTACAATAAAATAAAAGTAAGAATAAATAAATGAAAGAAACTAAAAAAAATACTATAAAAATACATAAAACTGATATATACCTTATAGGTAAAAATAAAAATATTTAACAAAAATGACTATTAATGGAGCTGGGCCTAATTCAAGTTAAAATCAAGAGGGTAGCGGTTAGGGGGAGGGGGGATTTGAAGTAAAGGAAAAAATAAAAAATAAAGATATGGGAATTGAGCGATTACTAAGTTGTGGAGTGATGTTGAGTTGTTTGTGGAGAAGTATTGAATGCCAATTGGAAGAAATGTGTTTTTAATGATTTTTTGAATTGTTGGGGGTTGGATATTAGACGAAGAGGGTTGGGTAGTGAGTTCCAGAGAAGAGGGCCTGCCACTGAGAAGGCCCTTTTCCTGGTGATGTCTAGTCTAGCCTGTCGGGGGGAAGGAGTGTCAAGTAGATTTTGGGTGAGTGATCTTAGATGTCTTACTGGTTTATAGATACGGAGTAATGAGCAAAGCCAAGTAGAAGATGGGTTATTTATTAGACCGTGAATGATAGTAAGGATTTTATATTTTATTCTGTACTTTATGGGTAACCAATGAAGAGTACAATGCCAATTCAAGGGTATAACTGAGGAGAATTTTAGTAGATATGCACACCAATGATAGAGGCCATTTTCCCCAGTTCATTCCCAGTTCACCCACTTAACCAATCAGCCTTTGTACCCCCCCCCCCCCCCCGGTTAGTTTGCCTACCTATTACCCTTTTAGATCAGACCCCCTAAACCTCGCTAACTAGCCTCTGTTTTTTTTTATTTTATTACTTATATATGACATAGCAGCAGTAAAGTTACAAGTTAGGGGACCCCAGCACATGCTTGTGCTCATAAATACACGCAGAATTCATGCCTCAGACCCATCCATGCCCTGTCCAGATCACATCCACGCCCTGCCCCTTTTTCTGAAACCATTTTTGTGCACATACCAGGAGATATGTGCGTTGTCGTGAGCCTTTTAAAATCTGTACACAGATCCAAGAAACGCGCAAATCCCCCGGTTTTGATGAGCATAAGGCTTTTAAAATTGACCAGATATTCGCTAGCTGGCCAACAGCTGAATATGCTGAATATGTATATCTAGCTCTCTATTTTATGTCATGCTAAATATTTTGGCTTTTAACCAAATATTTACCAAATACTGTATCTACATTTGTTACAGATGTTATTCAGTAAAACCTAATTATTTCTATTGATTTGGAAAAATAATGTGAACTGAAAAATAATACAAAACATTGAAATCATATTGATGTCTAAATATTTTAATCTATGTAGTTTTATAATTCATAGGACTAATAAATGGTGATCTTTATATTTTATATATATCGAGTACCCTATGGGCTCCTACTAAGAGGATTGTTTCATGGTAGTAGAAGGGGGATAGAATTATTATTATTGTTGGGTTTACTAGGGATGTGCAGCAGGGATGGATATGTTTGATTCATTATTCGTATTCGTCAGGACCCAAATCCGTTACATCAGTTTTCGAGGGACCCTGATTCGTCCATTAGTTACATATGGTATTTGTTTCCCATTAAAGTTAAAAAAAAAACCCATCCCAACCCTTTAAATATAATTAACTACAACCCCCCACCCTCCTGATCCCCCCAAGACTTGCCAAAAGTCCCTGGTGGTTCAGTGGGGGTCCTGGAACAATCTCCTGCACTCGGGCCATCAGGTGCCGGTATTCAAAATGGCGCCAATAGCCTTTGCCCTTACTATGTCACAGGGGCTACCGGTGCCATTGATCAGCCCCTGTCACATGGTAGGAGCACAAGATGGCACCGGCCATCCATTGCTCCCATGTGACAGGGGCTGACCAATGGCACCGGTAGCCCCTGTGACATAGTAAGGGAAAAGGCTATTGGCGCAATTTTGAATACCGACGGCCCGAGTACAGGAGATCACTCCAGGACCCCCGCTGGACCACCAGGGACTTTTGGCAAGTCTTGGGAGGGTCAGGAGGGTAGGGGTTTTATTCATTAATGATACGTTGCATTCGTGGGGGTTTGCCATACTTTTCAGAACCCCACGAATGCAACAAATAGGGACCTATACGTTGCGGATTGTGCATTCGTTCAAAAAAAAATGCACATCCCTAGAGTTTACCTAGTTTTAATCAGTAAATGTTAAGCTGGAAACCATTAATTGCATTCCAGGGACTTTAAATGTGGAATGAACTATTACATATTAAAAAATGTTCAGCAAACTGGGAAAGAGGAAAAAAACCCAAAAGAAGTAAACATTTATCCTAGTTAATGTTAAATAAAGGGGGTCTGTTTGCAAGTATTAAGTGCAGGCACTAAATAAAGGAATCCCTTTATAACCCAGCACTAGTGCTCTTAGCACTGGGAATAAAGGACTAATTACAAGGGGGGTCACAATTAGTGACCTAATGTTCAACTCAAGGCATGCTAAGAAGTCAGATTGCACAAAAACATTTTAAAAATTATTGCACCTGCATAGCTGTCTTTGTGTTCCACTGTCTATTTGAGACAATTTTGTAGCTTCCTTTACTTTAGAAATCAGTGGGCAAAGCCTCTCCAAGCTCTAATTTTCTGTGCTGAGGCCTATGCCAGTTCTAGTTATATTTTCATCATGGTTAATTTTTAGGGAATGTGGGGGAGGGCCAGTTTCCTCAAATTCTTTTGTGATTCCAGTTTAGTGTGAACTTTAGCTGAAATTCAGCATCAGAGCCTCGATTGATTTAGATTTACAACTATCCAGTGATTTTTTTTTCCCCCATTTTATCTCCCCTTACAGTTCAGTCAGCTGACTCATTCCCAGAACTCATTCCCAGAACAGTCCTCAGCCAGGGTCCGTACGCCTCCCCTCCTTCCAGAACTCTGCAATCTAAAGCCCCAACACCAGGAGTTGTTGTTCTCCAATGATGGGGACTCCATTCTCCAGAGACTGAGAATGCTGGTTCTGCGGCATCAACATTTCCCTCCCCCGCCCTTCCTCCCCCCGCCATCCCAAGGATTGGAAGACATGACCCTGGGCTCAAACCCAGGCCCTCCACATGACAATGTGCAGCTTTTCCACTGAGCCACCAGATTAGCACCATCACAGCAATCTATTCTGCCTGAAGTAGACTAGCTCTTTGTAATTAGTTCCTCAATATTACTGAATATTATTAATTGCTTCCAGTGCAGCACATTTTTTGGGGGAGTTAAATTTGGTATCTAGGCAGACAGACAGTAGCACTATTCCGCACTGTGCTTGTTCACTTATGTGGTCAACTTTGTACATGTTCCCCTTGTGATTCAGGGAATAAAAGTCACAAACAAAAAAAAAAATGTAATAAATAAAAATCATTGACGCTGTGATGAAAATATATCATCCGCAGTGGTAATATTTGTCTGCAAATGACTTGTTAGGAAATTGTGCCAGGGTTGCATTCGTAAAAGCTTGCATGTAACCCAGTTTGGTGCATACTTTTATGTGTACGAAAAATAGACATTCTGAGTGACAGAGTTGGGATGTACATGCATGCTTTTAATTTTAAGAAAATGTGCATAAAATTAATGTTACACGTGTTCTTATAAAATGATCCTCCCTTATGTATACTTGTGTTTCAAAAGTAGAAAAAGAAACCTTGCTTATCTACAGTTATCCATAAAATAAAATTTTCCTGAATGGAATCTCTCTTCCTATTGCCAACTCTCTGTAACAACCTCTGACGCCAGAATGGCCAAATAATCTCTGAGCATCAACATGTTTAGGTTTGATATTTAACTGATGAGCACCTGGTGTCTTTTTTCAGTAGAGGGACAAAAGGGAATTGGCCTAGGTTATGGAGGCAGGTTAATATGGGAAGTCTAATTAAGTCTCTATTGACTTAGATGCTTCAGAGCTAAGTTCCGGGATTTGATTCTGTTGTGCATTTAAATGCTAGAGATGACCTGAGAGCATTGGATCCCTCTCCAAAATCCTCCTAAGCCTTCCTCTCCTTTCTCACCCTTTATCTTTCCCTTCCTCCACTTCTCACCCTTTATCTTTCCCTTCCTCCACTTCTGAGGGTTTTTAAGTCTAATGTGAATCATCTCACCCAAACTAATCTTTGATTTACTTTTTTCTGAATCTTATGAATAATAAAACATATTTAACATAATGAGATTTTCAGAAGGAATGTGCTTTCTTTTGCTGCTTATACTAACTTTATCTGTTATGCATAAAATGTAGCTTACGGGATTTTGCCATAACTAAACTCTTATAGGAAGTATTGTATACTGCCTAAATAAATTTTCTATATGCTATGGCATTATTCCTTACTGTAAATTAGCATATCACTGCATGGTTTATTGTGCCATATAAATCTGAGTCACGAATCTAACTCTTAGCCCATGCCTTCCTATCAAACTAGTGCCTTCCATATGGCATTTCCTACGCAATATGTACGGCCCACATTGCAGTGGCAGACAACTCTGTCATCAAGTACATACTGTACTTTATTTTAAAAATAGTGAGTTCTTTAAAATTGTATATTCAATCCTGTTGCCATGGTAATCTGATACTCTCCCTGATTATCCATTGTTAGATAATCCAAGTGAAAGCTGAAGGAATACTGAGATACAGGATAGATAAATAAGAAATTCTATGTTAAACTGTTCCATTAGCAGGAACATTCAGTGAGAACTTGCTATAGGTGAAACGTTTCAACTTTTCCCTTTTTTTAAATTAGTTTAAACCTTGATTGAAGAAATGGCATTAAAGGAAGACACTTTCATGTTCTTAACTGTACATTGCTTTGATTTTCTTATAAGAGAAGTGATCAAGAAAATTTAATAATCTAAACTAATAAAGTGAACCAAGTCAAGAAGCAAAAAAGGGTAAAAAAAGAAGAAGAGAGTCAAGGTAATAAGTAAAGAAGGAAACAAAATAGATGAAAAGTAAAAACCAAATAGGAATGAGTATGAAGAAGCAAAAGAGAGAAAGTGAGGAAGCACAGGGTGATAGAGGATTAAAAGAGAAAAACAAATCAAAAAGAGGACTAAATAGGACAAAATGAAGAGGCAAATGAGAGTGAAAAAAAAGGAAAGTGGCATAAGGGCATAAAGGGGATAAAGGCTAAAATGCTAATGAAGGAAGATAAAAGCAAGACTGATGAAAGGAAAAAACCAAGATGGATAAGAAACATAGAAAAATGGAAACATGACAGTAGAAAAAGACCATATGGCCTATCTAGTCTGAACATCCACATCAATTGCTCAGCTCTATAATCTCTACTACTCCGTCATATATCCCCTATGCTCATTTCACGCTTTCTTGAATTTAGATACTGTACTTGTCTCTTTTACGTCAACAGAGAGGCTGTTCTATGCATCCACCAACCGTTCCATAAAGAAACATTTCCTTAGAATATTCATGAGACTACCTCCTTATACCCTCATCCTATAGTCCTTTGTTGCAGAGCCTTTTTTATGTTGAAAGAGGCCCACCTCCTATGCACTGATACCTTGGAATGATTTAAATGACTCTATCATAATCTCATTTATCTTACCTTGCTTCTAGGTTATATATTTTTAGAAATTTAAGTCTGTCTCACATGCTTTATAATGATCACCACTGACCATTTTAGTAGCCTCCCTCTGAACTTATTGCATCTGGTTCATATCCTTTTGAAGGTGCAGTCTCCAGACCTGTACACAGTATGTGAAAGGAGGGACTTATTTAGAGAAATATCTGCTTTTTCTTCTGCTGACCATTCATCTCTCTCTGCACCCAAGCATTTTTCTGGCTTTTGTCATTGCTTTAGCCACCTGTTTGGCTACCAGATATGATCACCCCTGATCCCACTCTTTTTTCATACATAGAAGAATTTCACCTCCATATTGTATTGTTCCTTGTGTCGTTACAGCCAAAATGCATTTTTTAGCATTAACTCATATATCAATAGTCCCTCTACAATATCACTTATGAAAATATTGAAAAGAACTGATCCAAGGACCAATCCTTGTGTCACACCACTAGTAATGCTCATCTCATAGGCAGGAACTCTCTTTACTACTATCCTTTGTTGCCTCTCTCTCAATCAATTCTTAACCAAGTCAGTAACTTTAGGGTCCATACCAAAGGCACTCAGTTTATTTATAAGTCACCTATGTGTAATTATGTCCATGGGCATTCCTGAAATCTAAGTATTTCACATCTAGTACATCATGGTCATGCAGTCAGAGATATTGATCAAATTCATCTGACAAAACCTACCTCTGATAAAAACATGCCACCTCAGATCTTGTAATCAATTAGATTCCACCTCTGATAAAACCATGCCACCTCAGATCTTGTAATCAATTAGATTCCACCTCTGATAAAACCATGCCACCTCAGATCTTGTAATCAATTAGATTCAACCTCTGATAAAACCATGCCACCTCGGATCTTGTAATCAATTAGATTCCACCTCTGATAAAACCATGCCACCTCGGATCTTGTAATCAATTAGATTCCAGAAACTGCATTATCCTCTGCTTTAGCAGTGATTCCATGAACTTATTCATCATAGAATTCAGTTTATCTGCCTGGGTGTCCCACCACCACCACTTTAAACTGAACATGGCCAAGGCAGGACTCCTTATCTTTCCTGCAAACCCATGCCCTCCTCTTCTTCCCTTCTCTGTTTCTGTGGATTACATCTTCATCCTTCCAGTCCCCTCAGTCCATTACCTTGGCATCATCTTCAACTCTTCTTTCCCCCCTCTACCTGTCTTTCCTTTTCCCACAGATACCTCCTCCTTCTTCCCTACCTTCTTTGAGCAGTCTTGATCTTTATATATTTTGTAGTCTTTCCTCACTTCGGTATTTTTCTATTTGTTCCTTCCCACGTTCTTCTGTATCTCATAGTTCCCATTCTTTAGCTCCCTGCAGTTCTCTTCCTTTTCTTTCCCCTTCCTGCCTTATCTTTCTGACATCTTCTTCTGACACACTGGCACTGGGAACTTGTTGGCAGGTTCCAGGGTGGTGTGTGAGGGGGGGGGGGCAGGATTGCTGGTAAGTGATCTCAAGTGAGTTAGGATCTGGGGCATAGAGGCCTTCATTTTTTTTTTTCAATTTAATGTTTATTGAAGTTTAACTCATTTATAACAATATAAATGGAAACAAGAATAATTTGTATACAGAAGTAAACAATAACATAAAAAAATAAAGTAACAAATCAAATACTTACCATCATCAACAGGAAAATAAATGGGGGGGGAGGGGGGGAGAGAAATACAAGAAAAACATCCAATGGGAAAAACACTGCAAACAGTTGAGATTTCTTCTGACATTCATCATGACCAATAGAAGTTCAGAAATAAGAAACTAGACTAAGACTGCATAGTTTTATGTAATAAAAATGTTTCCAAACAAGACAGATCAGCATAAATAAACTTGTTCAACTGAAAAGTGACAATACACTTACAGGGATACTTGAGGAAAAAACATAGCCCCAGTAGCCAACACTTTCTGTCTAAGCTGGAGGAATAATTTCCTCCGTGCTTGTGTAACAGTGGAGACATCATGAAACATTTGAACTTTCTGGTCAAGGAAAAGGTCATCTTTATTTCTGAAATATTGCTGGAACACAAAATCTTTATCCTGTTCTGCACAGAGGGACAATAACAAAGATGCCCATAAGGGAATATCATCTAAAGAGGGTTCTAAAAATGAGAGGCTTGGCTATTTGACTGCAAAACATCCATGTCACCATTAGCTTCTTTTGCAACAACCTTAATTTTTGAAACAAAATATATATTAGATATAGTATATTGGATCTAGGCTTTAAATGAAATAAAAGTGACATTTTAGGTGGATAGTACCTAAAATTGTATATCCATCTGAGAACCCTAAAATAGGGTAAGTAACACCACTAACGTTTTAAATGATTTGAAAGATGATTAATGTTGCAAGTTCTATTACACAATGGCAAAGAATATCAAAACTATTCAAAAAATATTTAAAAAAAATAAAATTGCAAATGAGTCACATGGAAGATACCTTCATTAAAAAGGGAATATATCTGAATCTCAGTCCACAAGAAAGGATACTTTGTAATTATTTCACAGGACTGTTTTTCCAATGCTGTTTCTGTAGTCTCTGTTCTACATTTGCTATATCCTGTATTCTCTCTCAAGAGAGACTTTCCTCACTTCAAATGACGTCAGATCTTTACCTCGATGTACTGTGCTGTTTATGTGTCTCACTCTGCATCTAAATCTGATCCCTAAACCCTAAACAACCACCAACAACTCACCTCGAGCTATTAGCTGGCCCTCCTATAGTGATATAAATAGTTGAATACTGTGAATCCCTCCCCAGAGGCTCTCTCTCTCTCTCCAAGCCCAAAAATCATAAATTGCATTACAGCTGTTTCAGACAGATTGCACAGCTCAACACCAGGAAAAAAGGTGTCGTTATTTCCAGTGTTAAACCATGAAATAGCATGCATTATGCTATCGAACGGTACGATATTGCCCCTTATTTTAATTAATACTGCCTAAACCCCTCCCCAATCCCACGCCTTTTAAAAATTTGCATTCGCGGCATGGGGTTATATCATGCCTTATAGCATGTGTTACTCCCATAACACATTTTGACGAACAACCCTGTTAGTAAGTTAGCCAGATAAGTCTTCAAATGCTAGTTAACTGGTTATCTTACTTATCTAGCTAACTAGCTTTTTCCCTTTACTTCTCTGGCTTTTATTTAGCTGGATAAGTATTAAACAGTATAAGTGTTAAAAAGTGCTACTTAGCCAGTTAAGCAGCATTCTTTGAAACTTATCTGTCAAAGTGGTGGCTTTGCCACTTAGCCGGATAACTTAAAACTTATCAGCTATGTTGAAAATTCATGCCATGTATCTCTTAGATACGCGAGTGTATTATAGGGTAGATTTACATGTATTTTATATCATACAAGCACATTTACACATGATCATGCAGGCCCCGATGCACACGTATATAGGTACACATGCGCATGTTTTAAAGTTATTCTCATGGGGTAATTTCCAAATGGTTTTCCACATGTAAATGTAACTACTATCGTAGCAATTTTCAAATGCCCAGTTACACAAGTAAAGAGCATTTACATTTGTAGAACCAAATTTTAAGCATATCAATGCTTTTTAAAATAAGGCCCTTAGTGTGCTTTTGGTAGTGAGCTTTACTTACAGCTCATATGCTATACATAAAATTAGGTTTGTACATTGGTGCTAAATCTAAGGTCTAAAATTAACTATTAGTAAATCAGTCCAAAAGAGATAGATCACTTTCTCAATGAGATGTGTCTGATGATAGTTGTGGAATTCTATACAAATAGCTCATTTTCCCTATTCATATACATTTCTGACTTTCCCTGATATTTATACTGAGCAATATTTTCATTACGGGCCTTATTTTCCAAGTGGCTCGCACGCGATAAGGGACGTTTTGCACGTGAAAAGTCCCTTATCGCGTGCGATACCAAAATGGGGGCGGAGTCGGCCTCGGAAGAGGAGGAGTCGGGGCGTCACCGGGGCTGACTCCGCGAAGACGCCTCAGACGATGAATCGGTAAGGCCCTTTTCGTGTCCGAGTTCGCGCCCAATAGCTACACCTTCTATGGTGGCGCTATTGGGTGCGAAACCGGCAGCGATCACACCACGACTGTGCGATCGATGCCGGCTAGCGCAGGCCCGCCCCCCGTTTCAGCCCCCCACCCCTCATTCCCTAAAGTATCGCAGGCCTGCGATACTTTAGAAAATGAGGCCCTACATGATATTCTAGAAGGATTATAAAGGGGTAGATTTTAAAAGAAGCCGCGTATGCTTCCTGGCACGCACACATTGACGTGCTGATTTTATGACATTCACGCGCCGGCACATGCATGTTATAAAATTGGTGGGCCACGCACATACACGCCAGATTTTGTAATCTGCGTGCATATGTGCGGGCAGCATGCACAAGAAGGGGTAGACTTCTGCAATTTTCGAGCGTCGACGCATCCCGGACTTCCCCAGTTCCCTCCCAGTCCGCTCCAATTAAGGAGCAGACTGGGAAATTGGAGCGGACTGGGAGGGACATCCCTACCTCCCTACTTAACCTCCCTTCCCCTTCGTCTCTCCTCCCCACCGCCTAAACCAGCGCTTCTCAACTGGTGTGTCGTGACACATCAGTGTGTTGCCAAGCACTGGCAGGTGTGTCGTGTGCTCCCGGTCTCTCCCGCTGCTCTTCCATCCCTGCTGCCGCTGCCGCCAGGCTAACAGCATGTTCAAGCCCAATGGGAATGGCAGCGGTATTAGAGGAAGCTGGAGCACCTGCGGCTGGCCTTTCTTCTTCCCACGCCTGCCCCGGAACAGGAAGTGATACGCAGAGAAAGAGCTGTGCCGCGTGTAAAAGTAGCGGCAGCGGCAGCAGTATTGGCCCCCGAGCAGTAGCATGGCCCGAAGCAATCCAAGCAGCCGGCAATTGGCAAAGGAGACAGCAGTATAAGCCTCCCGCGGCCAATGGGATTCTTCGTTCTTGGCCTGCAGGGGCTGGTGGAGGCTGCTGCAGCTACTATTTGTGCTCCGGGGGGTGGGGAGGAAGTGAGAGAGAGAGAATACAGCCAGCCTGTGTGTAAGTGAGAGAATGTCTGTGTGATTGAGAGCATGTATTTGATTGACAGCATGTGTGTAATTGAGAGCATGTATGTAAGTGCGTGAGAGCATGTGTGTGATTGAGAGACAATAAAAGTAACTGGTCAGGGAGATGACTGGAGCGTGTATGAGAGAGTGAGAGATTGGTCAGGGAGGTGACTGGGGTATGTGTATGTGAGAGAAAGAAAGTGATTAAGGGAATGAGAAGCCTGTGCATGTGGAGAGAGCGAGCATGGGAATGAGAGAGAGACTGGTGCGTGTGTGTGTGTAAGAGAGAGAAAGTGATTATGGGAATGAGAAGCCTGTGCATGTGGAGAGAGTGAGCATGGGAGTGAGAAACCTGGGTGTGTGCGTGTGTGTGTGAGACACAGTATGGGAGTGAAAAGCCCATATATATGTAAGATAGAACACGGGAGTGGGAAGCCTGTGTGTGTGTATGGCATGAGAGAAACTGTTCAGGAAGGTGACTGGTGTGTGTGTCAAAGTCTGGTTGGGAGATGATTGGTGTTTGAGAGACAGAAACTGGTCATGGGGGTGTGACTGGTATGGTGTGTGTGTGAGAGACTGGTCATGGGCCCTAAGGAAGAGGATCATGAGTATATAGCTTAGCCACTACTGCTGCTTCTGGTGTGTGCTATGGCCTGCATGGAAGAGGACAGGAGTAGGAGAGCTGCTGGAGGGGGTAAGTAAATGTGGCTTTTTAAGTTTATCTTTCTTGATTGATTGCCATTTTAATTATTTAATATTATGTGATGTGTCTGCTTTTTCTAAATATTGTATTGGGGTTTGGAGAATTTTTAATAGTTTTTATGAGTTTTTAATTGTTGGATGTTATTCTGTTCATAGCTGTTTTGAAACATGTATTTTGCTTATTAGTATAGTTTTACAATTATTTCTGTGTGGGGATCTATAGATGCTTGCTAGTTCTGTTTTACTAATAGGAAGTGTATTGGCATTTATGGCCTGATTTAATATTTGTAGTGTTGCCTTTTCATAGATAGGGTTGTTACTGGTTGAGTGCATTCCATAATACAGGTGTAACTGTGTGCGGATTAATTTATGTACATAGCTGCAGATCCTGGGAGTATGATAGGTCGGTTCTGTGTGTGTTACTGAGGTGAGATTTTACTAGCATGTAAGTGTTTGTATCAGTCTTATTTGTTGTGTTTTCTCAAGAGGACACGCATTGGTGGTAAACTGCTATCTTTTCATAAGTAGGGCTATTGAGCCTGGAAGTAGAAGGAGTTTGAGTTGCTGTTACTGAGATGACACCAGAACCAGAATATCTTTTTTGCAGGGGGAATGGGGAATGTCGTAATTCTACTTTACATCCATTATTGTAGGTCGGGGGGGAGTGGTTCCCATGGATGCAAACTGTACTTTTACATCTAACCCCGTGACGATCATGGGTTCAGTGTGTCATGCATGTGAGAACCATCTGTGTGGTGTGTCCCGACAGAAACTGCCCTAAACCATACCTTTTTTCTTTTCTTCGTCTTGTTTTGCAAGTAAGTTGTACGCACCGGCCCATCCCTTGCAGGAAGGCCGGCACTTGTGCGCATACCAGCTTTTCCACGTGGCCAGACCTTTTGGAAAATTGGCTCGGCGAGCACAAGGCCCGGCCACGCGCATAAAGGCCGGATTTTACGTGCGCACCCTATTTCAAATCTACCCGAATATGAATAAGGTTTCAGAGATTTAGAAAGTAGAGATGTGTTGCTTGTGAAAGGAATGTTCTTCCATAATGTACAATGTTGCTTACAGGGAAATAATGACATTAGAAAGTGATCGCTGTGCATTAGACTCTTTTGTAGGCTTGTCCTTTCTTTTTTCAGATTTCAACATATTTGAGACATTCCCCTTACTCCTGTATTACAGTTTTTGTTACTCACTTCAAAATGAAAAGGAATTTTTTTTTGGCAGCAGAAGTGGAATACTTTTCTATTTTCCACATTAAAGCCTATTGAATAGAATCAAGTAAATGCTTTAGGGTATATTATTAAATTGTCATTAGAGATTTCAAACATTAGCAAGGAGTTTGGAAGTTTTTCACTTCTCGCCCTTACTTCATGGTGTCATTGAGGAGAGACCTTGTTCACTGTGTTTCCTCCTTCTGATTCCAGATATTGATAACATCATGAGAGATATTCTTTACATAGCAACCTCTCAATATAAAAGGACACATTTCAAAATCATGCTTCTGTATATCAACATTTTTCTGTCTATAAAAAAAAAAAAATCCATATACTGAAACAAATTTTCATATAGACTCCCATTATAAACTTGGAGATCTATTCCCATGTACCTCCAGGGAGGAAGCTCTATAATTTGCTTATATAATAAAAGCACTTCTCTCAGAATATATTAGTCTTTTCGAAAAGAGACTATTGCAATGCATTGTGGGTGGGTTTACCAAAGAAGGCCCTCTACAAACTGCAGATCATTCAGAACAACATAGCCAGGTCAAACACCATGGGATCACATTTGTCCAACTTTAAAAGCCTTGTATTGGCTCCCAGTTTCCCTGTCCTCACTTATTATTCAAGATCTTGACACAAGATCTTGAATATCCAGGATCCAGGATAGGAAGATTCTTCATATCCTGGATCTAGCTTATCTTTCAACCAAATTCTTGCAATCTTTGCAAGATGCTAATTGGAGCTGCACCCAGTCAGGGCTGTTAAATTGCAGAGAAACCAAAGTGCTATCTATGGTATTTCTATGGGTTATTAGTCATTTGTGCACAGTTTTGGTATGGAATCTGGATGCTAGTTAGCATCTGTAGCATTAGTGCGAAGAGCTTTTTTCATGTATTGCCACAGCCAGGAACATAGCATGTTCTCAGGAACACGTGAACAGTTGCAGGGAATTGAAGGAACCTTGCTGGCTATATGGAGAATCCTCCTTGCAAATACATTCTTGTTAGCTCGTTAATTTTGAAATGGTTTAAGCAGTTCAGATTAACCTCACAATTTGTCTTCACCCTAACAAAACCTCAAAAGGTATAGCTTTGTCTGAGAACATCAGCAGACTAATGTACTACTAATATCTCGGCCAGATCCTATACTAGATTTGTCAAGGTCTATTAGTAGCCACCCCCCTCCCATAAGTAGTTAAAGGGGATGCCTACCTCTAAGGGTCCCCTTACCCCTCTTTTCAAGCACTGAAAGAAGATCCTTGTCCTGAAGAACTCTATGCTGTTCACCCAGGTCACTCCCTTACCTTATCCTATCCAATGCAGAAAAACTCTGGGGAAAGAAAGATCCCCAGTCCTTCCGGCCTTGTTCTCTCGGTTGATCAAAATGGCAATAGTAGTTGACTGTGGTACTTTCCTTTTGTTCCACACACATGAAACAAAAATGAGTGTCATATATGTGGGCACTATTTTGATCTTCAGCGTGAGCAGGTCAAGAGAGCGTAGGGATCTTTCCTGTCCCCAGAATTTTCTTGTACCTGACGACATAAAATGAATATTGAAAGGGGGTTCCTTGGAGAAATGGGTCCCAGTTCATTAGTCAGGGATAGGGGTTTGGGAGATTTCCAAATGACAGGGCCTCTTTAACCTGCTTAAGTGAAGTATGCTAGGCCACAACCAGCCCTTTAGTCATAGGGGTGGGAGATTGAGCATGCATTGTTTGGGCTAATAATGTACTCACATTTCCAACTGCAGCAAAACTGTGTTAATGCCCTTTAGTAAATACTGTGTCATACCTGCCATATTAACGTGTGTTGGAAAGATCCAGTAATGCATTCTTTCAATATCTGTTAATATATAGGACCCTTAATATATCTTGGTCATAAATGTTCTAAATGCTAAATTTGTCTGAATCAAGACTTAGATGCATGGGTAGGAAATTCACTGTTACTCCTTATGAATATATTGTCTTTATTTTTCACATCTATTCTTTACATTTTATGTTCAAAATCAGATAAAGCAAACAAGCAAGACCTGCTACTTCAAAGCAAAAAAAAATCCTTGCAAGAACAGAAAATTATTTGTGTGCCTTTTGATTAACTTATTAAATTTTAACAGGATTTCTTTTGCTAGATTTATTTTTGATTGTGTAATTCTCCCTATGGACAATCTTTTCACATTGATTATATCTGTGAGCAACAATAAAAATTGTTATGCTTCCCAAGGCTGTATGTGCTGTGTTCTATTATAACTCTATTAGAACAGGAAATTAGGTTTGAGTGCCCTTCATGTTAAACAAATTTCTAAAAAGTAATATTGATGATCTTCAGTAAAATATTGGGTCAGCCATAAATGCCACGTCTATGAGAGGTACAGTATTTTATTTCATTGATTTCAGCTGTACAGGGAAAAGCACTGAGAGGTCCATATTCAGACACTGACTGTCTAACAAAAAGTAAGCCAGATAAACATATCTGGCAAATTTAACCAAGTTAATCAGAGGCATACCAGCACTGCTGAAAAATCTTATATATATATATTTTTTTTTTTGTGTGTGTTTACTTATTTATTTATTTTATATTAAAGTTTTAAGATAATTTCAGGTACACCTTGATTTAAGAAACAATTGGAAAAAATGCAAAAAGAATTGAATAAATCAAAAGCAAATTTTTTTAAATAATATTCAAACCACATAATAGGGAGATTAAAAAAAATACAGATAGAAAAAACACATATACATATGGCACAACCTGGATTCATTTGAGGGTAAATTTTAAAACTTCGGCATGTGCCAATACTGGTGGATCGTGCAGACTGGGAGGGAAATGGGAAAATGCCCTATTGCGTCACCACGCATTTCTAAGAAAATCTCCCCCTCGAGTGTGTGTTGGCACTGTTATGACCACCGTCCGCGGCTGTCCGCGGCAGGCTCAACTCACCTCATGTCTTGCCTTGCCCTCCTCCTCCGGTGCTCTCTCAGCAACGGCCAATCACCACCACTGTGTTTCTCCTGGCTCCCTGTACTCCACATGGTGGCCGGGACACCGCCGACCAGTGCTCCTATCTTGGGCCTCTCTAGGCATGCACACATGCTACCTGCCCTGCTCTTAAAGGGACCATGGTGGGATCTCCGGGTTCATCCCCACCTGATGACATCATTGTCCCTGGTTATTTAAGCCTCACCTGTTGCCTCTACTAACCAACTTGGCAATGAGTTCCATGGTTCCTTTTGGTGCCATACCTTCTCCACGGACCGATTGTTCCTGTCATTGGACCTCTGTGCTTCCGGGTTCCTCTCTCAGTGCTTCCCTGCTCCACAGGGCCAGGCTCAGCGCAACCCTATCTGGACTCTCTCTCTGCACCTACCGTTCCACAGGTCCTGGCTCAGCACAATGTACTGGACTCCTTCCCAGCACTTCCCTCTCCTCGGGGCCAGGTTCAGTGCAACCTAACAGGATTCTCTCTGTACTTCCTGCTTTGCGGGTCCTGCTTCAGTGCAACCTAATCCCGCTCCCTGGGGCCAGACTCAGTGCCAGTCTACTTGTGAGTTCCAACAGCAGTGTCCGCTGCTCCTGGGAATCCCCACGGTATTTCTCCTTGAGGACTTTGACTACATTGCCTTCTCTCTCTGGGAGATGGCTCAGCGCAGTACACCTTCAGACTGGGCCTCGGAGCCCCGCTCCTCGGGGCAGCCCTCTACGCTGCTACTTCAGAAGATCTTGCCACCAGCTTGCCATGTCCCAGGAAATACCCCACCACTGCTACTCTTCAGGCACCATCTACAGTGGGCTCCCCGCTCTAGCCCTTATCCAGCATATTACAGTTTGTGTCTCCGCATCTATACCCCCTTTCCTCGAGGCCACTCCCATGAAGTCCTGCTCTACTCCCTTCAGAACTGAGTGGCCTTGCATTCCTTGAGACTCCTTCTTCTCCTCCCTCCAAGGGTGCTCCTGTCTCGAACTGTGCCTAACCTCTCCGACACTCTCTGCACTCACTCGCCTACCCTCTCCGGGAGCAGTCACACAGGGGCACTCCTAAGTCCTACCAGCCCCGGCACCCAAGGGCTCAACCTGCGGGGAACGAGGGTCGGCACAGGTGAAGGTCCAGCTTGCCTCTGTTCCCGGCCAGCCTCGCCTCCCGATGGTGGGAACCTGTGGGACCTAACCCTTCAGGTAGCAACAAACCCACCTCGGGCCAAGGGTCCACAATTCCTAACAGGCACTTGCACACACATGCATGTGGTGCTATAAAATCAGGCGCCATGTGTGCGTGGGCAGCCTATTTTATAACATATGTCCAATTGCATGCGCCGGGAACAACATGCAGTTTTAAAATCTACCTTGTAGGCTGCAACCACATCATATAGGAATGGTTTTATTTTGTAGCAAATTATCCAGCTGAATTGGGTCAAAGAAAATATAATTAACACCTTGAAAGTTTAACTAGACATTTACACGGAAATCTAAGTAAATTGAAAGCTCCAAGAGCCAAAAATGTGGGGTTTTAAATAAGAAAAAAAATTATGGGCTTTTGTCTCCTTAACTACATCTGAAAATACATTTATCTTAGAACCAAGAAAAAAGAAATCTTTAAAATGAAATAAAAGTTTTAAAGTCCACTACTTATCACATTCAAGAGCAAAACCTAGAAGAAGAGTAGCCCTGTCTTTAATATCAGATTTGGATTCTTCAAAAAACTTGGTAAAAATTAACTACTTTTCTCTAACTTCAATTTCTCTATACTTAACCTCATCTTGAACAATAGATTTTACATCAGGAAGATAAAACATTTTTGCAATCTCAGGAACAGCCTCTTTATACTTTCAAAAAGTCTATATGGAACTTTCTGATCATCTCCAGTGGAGAAATCATGGAACAACAAGGAAAATGAAAGAATCTCAAATTAAACCTCTTAGAATGATTACCCATACTTTCAATCTTCCTAATCAGGGATACAGTAGTATAACACAAGATATAGCAATCAATCAGTTATGGCATTTGTAATTTGACTCTCCAGTTTTGTAATTTTCTGTGAATGCTCATTCACTTGTCCAGATAAAGTCCCAAAAGATCCCAAGGCATTATCTGTTCTCAGGGAAAGAGCCAACTCCAATTTGGTAATTGCTGTCCAAAGAGACTCCGATGTTATTTCTGCAGGTTTAACTGTTATATGAGATACAGTTGGTAAAAGACCTTGATCCAGCTGGGGCCTCACCTCCGGTGAAGGATCCAGTGACCAACTGGAATCCAATATTCCCTCCTCTGGACCCAGAAGGAATGTATTAGGCACCTACAGTGGGACTGGGCCAGAGGAACTGAGAGAGAGCAAAGACTCTATCGGAGCGGAGCCAGAAGGACCAGAAGCTCCAAGCTCACTTTGTCCCATAGCTCAACTAGTAAAAATTAAAAGTTTCTAAAGCTGATTGAGTAAGTCGAGGAATAGATTGAATAGACTGAGATGCAGGAGGGATGCAGCTCAAAGTACCTTTTCTCTTCTTGCCCATATCAGGTATAGAAACCAAAAAATAAATGCAGAGTTTTTTCCAAAGTGGTTAGAAGGGGCCTGCCCCTTTGGCATGTGGCTTTGGTGCATGCCGGCGGCTGCACACCACTGTATGCCGAGTTCTTATCAGCCAGGCTCTGGGAATCACGGTCACATCAGCCAGCACTAGCAGGTAGGATTCCAGATGTTGGCAGGTGAACCAAACAGGGAAAACCTCCTCACGCTCTCAGCTAGCACTGCTGAATAATCTAACTATGTTAAAGTTAGCTAGATAGATTTAGCTGCCTATCTTTCAGACTGCTTTTCTGGATTCCTAAAATAACTGGCTATGTAAGCCAAATTATGCAGAATTGATGTTTCTCTGGCTAGTTTAGATAGACAGCCAACTCCACCCTGGAAAAATACCCCTAAGTTGGCCAGGTATTTAATTATTGTATTCAACTATCTTGCAGCTAGTCAATGCAGTGGGTTTTTCAAATTCTGCCATTTTCCTGTCCAAACTTAGCAAGACAAATTACACTGAAAATAGACCATTGCGTTAAGTAAATGAGTCTATACTACTTTAATGGAATTAGAAAATGTGTTATTTTTGGCCTTATGTACTAATGGATCGTTATTTTAAGTAATCCATGCATTATTCAAACTGTATCATGTTAAAAGTACCAGTATTAGCAAGAATATAACATGTAGTGAGATTTCTCCTTATGTTCACATTATGATGCCTACCACATACCAATATTAAGTATTTTTCAGGACCTGCATTGCTGCTTTCCAACCATATTCAGATTATTCAATCATGACAGATTATGATAAATAGAATCATTGATCCTAACAATTTCTCAAACACATTTTTTTTTTTTTGTACAATTGCATATAAAACATTATGAGGGAGGATACAGGAAACTCTCTCAAACCACCTTAAGGGATTGGACACAGCTATCCAGCCCAATCCTCCTTAAGTATCAGCCCAGCAAGGGATTCTGGGTGAAGTGAGGCTCCCTTCACCATGCTATGAGGAGCCAAGGCCCAGAAGGGTTAGACAGGCCCTGGGGAGCAGGCAAGAACCCAGTTTTTTTAAAGACTGGCTATGTCTAATGTCTGAGTGCAACCAATTCTGCAAGGTGAGCTGCATTTGTTTTTCTGTTTAGTTTTCTCACTGTAAATAAATTTGCACCTAAGGAAACAGTCGAGTCTCTCTCTTTTTCATCTTGGCTGTTTCATAAGCCACAACTGGCCACTTTATCACAGGCCCTTACTACATAATCAAATTGCAAGTATGAACAGTGCAACAATAAGTTACAACTACAACTCAGGATAGAGTACTTGTGTTTTTTGTGACTTTGTAGGAACTTTATTGAAAATAAAATCCCTATAAAGTAATTTTAATATTATTTAAATGAGCCAATACCGCAAGAAATAGTTTGTACAGTTACCAATTCATTCCTGCAAACCTACACATGAGTTAGTACATCAGCTCCAATGTCCTGATTTTGAGTGAAATAAATTCTAAGAATTTTAAAAGAGCTTAAAAAAAGAATTAAAGGTACTGAATTATCTAAAATAAAGTTATGGTGAATTAATTCTATACTTAGAATACTAAGTTATATGACATGCACAGTTTCAGATATATTTTAAAAAATAATTTTGTTCTTCTTGAAAAAATAACTAGGTTTGAATGCTATTACCTAGTAATTGAATTAAATATAGGAATAAAAGCAAGTTCTGCATCTGGATTCTTCAGGGGTGTTGGACTAAAAAACTTAAAGGTGAATTTTAAAAGCCCGGCACGTGCATTAATAAAGGGGATGTGCAAATAAGTTGGGCTTACATGCGCTGAGCTGATTTTAAAAGCCGCAGAGATACACGTGTATCTCCCATAGCACGCTCATCTCAAACGTTTTCAAAAAGGGGTAGGGAATGGGCATGGCCTGGGCAGGGCATAGGCGTTTTGAGGTATGAAGCAGAGATGTATGCAAAAAATGCTTACGTAACCTGGTGCGCACGCAGGTCCCCTGCCACCTAACTTTACTTCTCCTATGGATGACGTGTACGTTCAAAAATGAAGAAAACTAGGCAGATCTACAGGGATTTAAGGGTTGGGATTAACCGGGAGGAGTGAAGGCTACGGAAGTTTGGCATGCCTATCTCTTAACCTGATGACCTGGGGACAAACTGGCAAAACTGGGCATAGCATCATCGTACGCCTTTTTTAAAATCCCCCCCGATTATGTGGTTGAAGGGGGATTTGGAAGGATATGCGCGCGCCCACTTAAAATTTGGCATACACATGCATGCAGCAAGGCTATTTTAAAATATGCACGTGTGTATGTCATAAGATAGCTGTGTCCCTGGGTGCGGGTCAATGCGTTAGCGCAAATGTGCGCCTGTGTGCCGTTTGAAAGTTACCGTCCATGGTTTAGTGTTGAAGTTGATTAGATAGTGCAGTGGATTTCCAGGGTGAGTGCTTCACTGGAGAAGTCTCTGTGAATGCTGCAGCTCCATTTAGACTCAGACCTAGACTTTAAAGGAAGCCACTTCAGCCTTTTTTCACTAGCGGATCAACTCCCAGGTCATTAATTCCGGCTGAAATCAGAGGTTATGGTTCTAACAAGTATCTGTTTCATTTATTGGAGTACAGATATTTACAAAACCCCACTTTTACTAGAAATTTAAGTCTACAGAAGAAAAAAGAATATTACTAAAGGAAATTACAACCAGTTAGGCTGATGTCCCTGTCCTCATGAGCTGATGAAAAGGTTCTTATTTTTCTCCTGTGGTCTTCCCAGTCAAATCACCCCAATTATTCTGAACTTCCTCAGTCCTTCATGTGCTGTTTCTGGTGACTCTCACTAAAGGGAGAGATGGGAGATTTCTCACAAAGTGGTCTGCATAATCTTCTTTGGGGTATTGTAACCTGCACCATCCAAGAGCATGGAGGTGAAGTGGAAATTTCTATGCTCAAAACAAGATCTTGGCACAATTGATGCTTTATCTTCAGCTTATTTCTGCAGATCGGGTTCAGAAAACATGTTTTACAGCCTCTTGAAATCTACACACACACACACACACACACACACAAATCAGGGGTCTCACAAGAAAACCAGCAAAGGCTTAAAAACACAGCATGAAATTGTTAAAGAAAGGCACCCAAAACTCTTTGGAGGCCCTGACAATATAGGGCCCGCGACTCCTTAAGGGAGCCGGGCTCAATGGGAGCGGGGGAGGGGGGAGGATGCCGGAGAAAGGGGTGGAGAAGCCAGGGGATGATGCGACAGCATCGGGGAGGGGGGGTGGGGGGCAGGGACGCGGAAGGGTTGGGGAAAGCCAGTGCCGGGCTCAAGAAGGGAAGTCGCGCTGCAGCAGGCCCCTTTTCACCCGGCACCAGCAGCATTCCCACCCACCTGCCCTCAGTGCAATAGGTTAAGGGGAGGGACCTCTTCTAGACACCTGTCGCAGCCCTTGGCATTTCAGCAGGGAGACCAGCGCATTGACGAGGCCCCACAGATTTTAACTACGGATTTTGCATGGGGCCAGTGGCCCGGGAGCACCTGAGCAGGCAGGTGCTAAGCGGGCCGGCGGCCCAGCAAGTTCCAACCCAGACCCTCATCGCTTTGACGGCACAGGGAAGTGGTGACGAGAAGGGGAGTATTGAGGGTGCTTCGACCTGAAACCCTAGCTTCTACGGCCGGGACTGGGTAACCCCTTACTGTGATGATGCTGAGGCTACTATGGCCAGGCGTCTGTGACGGCATCTCGGCTTTTACGGCTGGGGTATTCCTTGTTTGCCAGCGGCAGTTTGGGCCTAGCACCTGTCAGTTGTGGTGGGCACTGGTCACCAGGAGCTAGTCATATGCGGTTTAAGAATTATGTTTTGTTAAAAGTTAGGCTATGAAGTGTATGTATTATACTCATAGATTGCAATGTTATGTTTGGGCTGCGGCCAATTAATTTTTCCATAAATAAAACAAAATTTTCATTCTAAGCAGAGCGGGTGTGAGTCCATTAATATCAGACAGTGAGGGTATGGGGGGAGAGGGGGCAATGGAATTCAAAGTGCAAGTAAACACCAGTCTTCCTCCTGGTCACATTGTGCAATAGGGCTACAATTCAAATGAAAATTAAAAATAATCTGATAAGTAACTTAAATTTTATATGACGTAAATACTAAGGGCCGGATTTTAAAAGGGTTACGCGCTTAAGTTAAGCGCGTAACCCTTAAAAAAAAAACCCCTGCGCGTGCCAAGCCTATTTTGCATAGGCTTGGTGGCGCGCGCAAGCCCCGGGATGCGTGTAAGTCCCGGAGCTTTGCTAGGGGGGGGGGCGTGTCGGGGGATGGCGCGATGTTCGGGGCATTCCGGGGGGCATTCCGGGGGGCGTGGTGCCGGCCTGGGGGTGTTCCGGGGAGCATGACCGAGGCCTCCGGACCAGCCCCCGGGTCGGGTGATGGAGCGGCAGCGGGCCATCGGCGCGCATGAGTTATGCCTGCTTTGAGCAGGCATAACTTGTGCAATAAAGGTAGGAGGGTTTAGATAGGGCTGGGGGGGCAGGTTAGGTAGGGGAAGGGAGGGGAAGGTATGGGGGGTGGAAGGAAAGTTCCCTCCGAGGCCGCTCCGATTTCGGCGCGGCCTCGGAGGGAACGGGCAGCACGCGCAGGGCTCGACGCGTGCAAGTTGCACAAATGTGCACCCCCTTGCGCGCGCCGACCTCGGATTTTATACGATACACGCGGCTACACGCGTATCTTATAAAATCCGGCATACTTTTGTTTGCGCGCGCACTGTTTTTTAAAATGTACCCCTAACTGAATAAATACTGAGATTTCCTTACAAAACTACATTTTATTACTTGAATTTTTGCTTTAGGAATCTGCGAGTGCTTATTTAGGGCCAGAGAAAGTATAAACCCTCCTTTTGTTGGTAGTTACTTTCAGCAACTGCAGGGGTAGTGAATTTCCCTTTTCAGCCCCAGAGCAGTTCAAAACACAAAAGAGTTCAACCAGCTGGGGACCAGCAAAAGCTGGAAAGCCCAATGGGTGACTTATACTTCATAAAAAATAAAAGCAGTCCACACCCAAGAACACTTTTATTTCAGAAAAAATATCAAAAAATTAAAGATTTAGACATAGCCCAAACAAAACAATTGTCACGTCAGTTTCCACAGCATCACAGCTTTTACTTGTGTTCTGCTCTCAAAGATTATCTGACACTGTGGGCTTCCCAGTTTAGACAGAGAAATCTCCAACTCCACAGAAGAATATGTACTTTTTCTCAGGAACCCTTCCTTGGTTTCCTTATTAAATTCAGGATCCCAAACCCAGGATTACTCAGGTTCACTGCAGTGTCTTCACCAGGTTGCCAGTCTCCAAGCCCCAGCCTTTTGGGTGTCTCATCCCCAGCTCCACAACTCTCCAAAAATATAATTCCTGTTGTAAAACTCCTCCTGTAGACTCCATCCTGTGCTTTGTGGGAGTTATATATATATATATATATATATATATATATATATAACAACATGAACCCATCCGCTAAGGGAAAAATCCTCTGCCCCTAGCTTAGGAAGTTTACCCTTACTTCCTCTGATGGACTTATCTTCACTTTGCTTTCAAGTGAAGCCAGGGCAGGGTCAGAAAAGAAATAAGCATCTTGTTAATTTAATGGAATTGATTTATAGATATACTTCCTAAGGATAGCAAAACAATAATTTACAAGATCTTTAAAGTGAGCCAGATACATTCCAGAAAAGGAGAACACTCAGGGTGGATGAGGAGAATATTTGAGTTTATAGACTAGGTATTATTCGGTATAAAAGATGATTAGTGTCTCTTTCAGCATAAATTGGAGTAGAATAATGGTAAAATTGAGGGGAAATATTTTGGAATATTCTTAGATTGTTATATCTAGTATCCTTTTGTCCCTAAAATTGTTATATAATAAAAAAAAATACTGGTATGGGAGTATCTTTATTCTAAGTGATTGCTGATATAATATTGTAAGTTCTAAACAGCAATATCTGCATGATGTTTTAAAGAAATTACAAATACATGTTATGAGGTTACTATTCAAAGATTGTATCTGGTTAACTAGGCAAATCTAGGCAAACAACCTAGATTTGAAAATTCCCTCCTACAAATGGGCTATATTTTGTCCTATTAACTTATTACTGGGATACAAAGAGGCAGTACTGGGAGTATTCCCAGGTTACAATTTCACTTTGTATGGATAGTGCTGAGTATCAGCAGTGCCCAGTAGGGAAGTGAATCGTTTTTTGACGATTTAAAATATCGTCCGATATATTTTAAATCGTCAAAAATCGTTAGGGCCACGATACAATACCAATTCCCCCGATTTATCGTTAAAAAATCGTAAATCGGGGGAAGGGGGAGGGCAGGAAAACCGGCACACTAAAACCCCCTAAAACCCACCCCCGACCCTTTAAATTAAATCCCCCACCCTCCCGAACCCCCCCCAAATGCTTTAAATTACCTGGGGATCCAGCGGTGGTCCAGAACGGCGGAGGTCCGGAACGGCCCCCTCAATTGAATCCTTTTGTCTTCAGCCGGCGCCATTTTGCAAAATGGCCACCGCAAAATGGCGGCGGCCATAGACAAAAACGATTCGACGCAGGAGGTCGTTCCGGACCCCCGCTGGACTTTTGGCAAGTCTTGTGGGGGTCAGGAGGCCCCCCCAAGCTGGCCAAAAGTTTCTGGGAGTCCAGCGGGGTTCAGGAAGCAATTTCTTGCCGCGAATTGTTTTCCGTACGGAAAATGGCGCCGGCAGGAGATCGACTGCAGGAGGTCGTTCAGCGGGGGTTCCGGACCACCGCTGAACGACCTCCTGCAGTCGATCTCCTGCCGGCGCCATTTTCCGTACGGAAAACAATTTGCGGCAAGAAATCGCTTCCTGAACCCCGCTGGACTCCCAGAAACTTTTGGCCAGCTTGGGGGGGCCTCCTGACCCCCACAAGACTTGCCAAAAGTCCAGCGGGGGTCCAGAACGACCTCCTGCATCGAATCGTTTTTGTCTATGGCCGCCGCCATTTTGCGGCGGCCATTTTGCAAAATGGCGCCGGCTGAAGACAAAAGGATTCAATTGAGGGGGCCGTTCCGGACCGCCGCCGTTCTGGACCACCGCTGGATCCCCAGGTAATTTAAAGCATTTGGGGGGGGTTCGGGAGGGTGGGGGATTTAATTTAAAGGGTCGGGGGTGGGTTTTAGGGGGTTGGCTCACGATTTTAACGATTTTTCACGATATTTTTAAAACCCAAACGGCAACAATACGATTCCCTCCCCCTCCCAACCGAAATCGATCGTTAAGACGATCGAGGACACGATTCACATCTCTAGTGCCCAGACAAAGTTAGCCAGAAAAATCGGGTCTAAAATATACCTATCCTAAAGTTATACAGATTACTTTATCTGGATAAAGTGAATATTCAGCAGAAAACATATCCAAGTATGTTCTGCTATCTGGATAAAGTTATTTGTATAATTTTATCTGGGTAACTTTTCCACTAACCAGCACTCTGCAAGTTCAAATCATTAAGCAAAATTGGTATCTCATTTTTCTGCTGTGAAAACTGTGTGATCACTCTGCCTGAGATCTTCAACAAAAGGCCTTCTTTGCCAAAAGCTTTGATTGAGAAGTTTACCAGAATTCAGCAGACTTTCTGAGCATTACAAAAGCTACTCCTACATTTGGATATCATTCTATATATCTTATTATTATTGTAGACAATTGGCAGCCAAAATAAAGGGGGGAGAGGAATATACAGTATATTTCATTCTAATTGCTCCATAAGATTTTAGCAACATGTAGGTAGGCAAACATTATGTAAAATCAAAGTAAATATGTAACAAAGAGTCAGTGGTCATAAAAAGCCAAGAGTTACACTGTACAAATACAGAACAAAATCTATATTCTTGTTGTAGAAAGACCCATTTGCAATTATTTCATCCATAATTCAGTTATGACTAGCAATCAATAAATATGTCATCAATCATTTATCAAATTCAATAGTTACCAATGCATTGTAGTAATGTCTAGTTTCATGACTGAAGACTTGCTGGAACATGATTTTTCTCACCACAAAGGAAAAGGTCCAGTGTGAGTTCTCATAGGGTGACTTAGAAAGCCTTGTACCAGGGCTTCCCAGATCTATCCTGGTGAATTTACAGCCCACATATGGCCTGCAAAATATTACTGAGATTATGAAGAAATGAAACGGGTCCAAGAATTCAAAATCCTAACTTATTTAGTCAAATGTCTTTCCACTTTTATAAATAACATGTGCAAAGTCAATTACAGAATCAGCAGTGAAACAATGCAGTCAACAAGTATAATAATAATAAGACGTCACAATACAAACCTGCAGGGAATGCCACTAAATAGACAGTTTTTTACTCCAGGATGGATAACATTTGATATTTCATGTTTTATATATGGAAGATCTTTCCAAACCCATCCTGGTAACCCCAGAGCCAATCAGATCCACAATGAATATGTATGAAATACATTTGCATACTCTGGAGTTCTAGTATATGCAAATTTATATCATGTCAATTAATTGTTGAAATCCTGAAAACCGAATGGCTCTGGGGTCACCAGGACAGGTTTAGGGAGCTCTGCCCTATACAGCAGAAGATAATTTTTAAAAGCCCAACAGATGCACCAATTAAGGGGTGTGCAAATATGTTTGGCCGGCACTCACCGAGCAGATTTTAAAAGCCGCTGAAATAAGTGCGTACTTGCCGCTGCTCGCAGAAATCAAAAGTTCAGAAAAAAGGGCAGGGCAAGGGCGTTCCTGGATTCAAACTTGAAATTAGAACGTAAATAATTACATGCACTGACACATATCGGAGTCTTCTAGCCACATCATTTTTCTTCTGCTATGGATGATGTGTAAGTAGTAAAACAAAAAATATAGGCAGATCAGTGGATTTTAAATGTCGGGGCTAACAGGGGGGAAGGGAGCCTATTAAACTTAAGTGACCAACCTGGGAATGAACTGGGAAAACGGCAAATGGCATCAGTGTGCATGACTTTTAAAATCCCCTCCACGTTACAAGGTAGAAGCGGCATTTGCACGCACATGTGCACACCCACTTAAAATTACATGCACATGTGCACACGGTGAGGCTAATTTATAACATGCGTGCATGTACGCGTGTCTGTTAGAAAACAGCCATGTCCCTGGTAGCAGGTCGATGAACGCGTGTGCATGTGCGACCATGTGCCAGTTTAAAAGTGTAAAAGTTACCCTCCCTATCAGGTCTCTTCAGTTTATGCACAGTGAGTTTTGAGTTTTGAAAAACAATTCCAGAAGACTGCACACAATCTTCATTAAATTGGTTTGTGACACCTAGCTAGCCAGCTAGAGACTGCATTCTACAAATCATCTCCTCTTGTTGGTATCTTTCATTGATTCAAATGATTTGCAGTTAATTCCTCTGACTGTGTATGTCAAACCACCCTTCCAAACCCGCCCCGCAAAATGATAAATCTAGGCCATAAGTAGCATGTCATTGCGGACATGCTATTTTATAAACTTCAAAAGTAGGCATGTATTTCACTTTCACATGCACATTTACTGGAGCAAAAAAGGGGGCAGTCGAAGGGCATTCCATGGCAGGGTGAAGAGGTAAATATGAAAGTTGCTATTTTATAAGAGATTTACACATATTGAACTTATTTGCACAAATTTTCACCTGCTAATTTACTAGCATAGGTGAAATCAGACTTGTCTGTTGTCAGCTATTTTGGGTGGGAGTTTCGAGTATTGGTGGGGGTTCAGGGTGAAGTGCTAGAGGGTCTGTGTGAATTGGAGATGGACTGGGTCACTAGCAGAAGTATCAGTGAACTGTTGATTTCAATTATAATGTGCAAATATTTTCTAAATGGTAAACGTGAACACTTTGAATTATATCTGCCTCTGCAAATAAATCAGGGTGTTTACGCCCATAAAATATATGCATGTATGTTTATAAAATAGGTAGAAAAAGTGAGCGCTTTCATTGTATTGCAAACATTTCCACTTACTGCTTTCTGAGCAGAATGTGCTGTATAATATTTTATAAACAGTGCAGCAACTCACTGCAAAGTTTATAAAATACAAGAATAAATCTCTGTGCATCCACTTAAATGCACAAATTCAGAACCATGAATAGGTTTGAAAGTAAAGGCTCCCTGTATCTTATGCCTATAAAACTATTTATCCAGCTCCTGTCATAAACATATTTAATGAACTGTTCTTAATCACGTCTTCTGGTAATCTATTCCAATGATTGACTAATGGTTAAAAATAATAATCCTTTCCGATATTGGATCTTCACTGTAATGCTGTAGCACAACTTTGCTTCCATTACCAGATCTTGTGGATCAGTAATCGAAGTCAAATACAGCTATCAAATACTGTGCATTTCTTTCCAATTTTATCATCGTCATCAACATCATCATCGTTTATTTATATCACTCTTTTCAACCTGGAGAGTTCAATTTAATAACAGCATTGCATTAGTTCACTTTTTATCATGAAAGGCATACATACAAAAATCCATTATTTTAGATTTCTTAGAAATGTTAACAATTTTCTAACGTCTGATTTCATAGAAAAAAAAAAACATGAAAGAGAAATGAAATGGAGATACCTAAGAAGCATAGCGGTTTTATAAAGCCTCAGACTCTCATGATGCATTGTAGAGGATGGTGTAACACTGCTTGAGACTGAAAGAAGCACATTGGAATGTAAGGCACTAAATATAAGTGCACCAAAAACACCATGAGCTTTCCTTACAAAAGAAAAGCATGTACAATTGACTGCTTTTTCTGGCTTTCCTTACAAATACTAACACAACATGGACATTTTTGCATGTACCTAAAAATCAGAATAAGTCTATATGAAGTGGTTTAGAAAAGTCTCTGTTGTGCTAGCAGTTGTACCTTTTGATACCCTATTCAAAAACAGGTGTGAAACCTATGGACAATTCAAAACATATAGGGGTAGATTTTAAAAGTGCCGCATACTTCCCGGTGTGCAGTAGCAACTTGCACACGCTGGCAGCCCCTTCCCCAGTACAGCGGCAAACGGCTGCTGTACCAGCCGCCTCCAGCCCCGCCCCTCAGAACTTCCCTTTCTTTCAGCCCTGCACTTCTGCACATAACGGGAGTTACATGTGCGGCCAGGCTCTTTCGAAAATGCACGCAGTGCTCGCAAGGCCCAGCCACGTGCATAACACCCATTTTTCATGCATGCAATTTTTTGAAAATCTACCCGCTACTGTAGCAATTTTCAAAAGCCCACTTACATGGGTAAAGTTCATTTACATGTGTAAAATCCAGTTTTAAGGGCCTGATTATCAAAAATATTTACACACTTAAAAATAGGGGTTTTATAAGTGTAAAGTAAATGCACTTTATCTGTATAAGTGGGCTTTCGAAAATTGCTACAATATATTGTGAGAGCCTTGAAAAATGTTGTTGCCCTTTCATTTTTATTTCATGCATGGGACAATTCCAGTTAACCCAAGATTGTTTCCTTTTTTGTTGTTGTGTCTTTTAATTAAAAAAATACCTCCCCCCCCCACCAGTGAACTCCTGCCCACCCTCCTGACTCCCTCCAGGACTCACCACAAACACCCCATGGTATAACGGAGGGCCTAGGAGCAACCTCCCACTCTTGGGCCAGTGGCTGCCCTCATTCAAAATGGAACCAGCCGTCCTTTGCCATTAATTTGTGACAGGGGATACCAGTATCATTGGGAATCCCCTGTCACATGGTAGGGGTAAAGGGCAGCTGTCACCATTTTGAATGAGGGCAACCACCATCGAGGAGAAGGAGTTCAGTCCCGGGCCCCCCCGCTAGACCATAGAAGGTTTGTGGTGAGTCCTGGGGGTTCAGGAGGGTGGGGCGTCCCGCTATTGGGGGTACTATTTTCTTAATAAATGGGAAGGGTATGGGTGGCTTCTGGGGTTCTTTTTCCTTTTAAGTTCATATTTGTTTAATCCCCCACAAAAAATGACAGCAAAAGCAAGTTGAAGTTTTGTGTTTTTTCCTTTTTTTTTCCCCCCGATATGCAATGAAATAGGAAATATCATCTGCAATTCTTGTTTTATTTTTGTTGTGTCGAAGGTGGATCCTTGGGTGGGTGGGATTGATGCAACCTGTAGGCAAGGGCCTATGGGTCCCCACCATCAGCAGATGGAGTGGGCTGAAGCTAGAGGCCACTGGAGCTTCACCTATACTAGCCCTCGTTCCCCTCAGGTTGAGCCTTAGTCGTTCAAAGCAATGGTCAGGGTGCAGAGAAGGCAGATATGGTCAGGCGTAGTGGAGGTCCAGGCTGGAGAGAAGCTGAAGAGTAGTCAAGCATAGCAGAGGTCTGGGGCTGCAGAGAAGCTGAAGAGTAGTCAGGCATAGCAATGGTCAAATCCAAGAGTCAGTCCAACACATAGATGAACAGGAACAAGGAGAACAGGAACCGGGAACCACAGTAAACAGGAACACCATGTAGACACAATTCTAGGATCAGAAACGAGTACTCAGAGTACGAGGAGACCTGTTGCAAAGTGAACGCTATGGAACGAGGCCTGAGCTTTTATATGCTGAAGAGTCTGATGTCAGCATCCGGGTCCGCGGCCAGGTTCCCACTGCAGGCCCTTTAAAAGAACTAGTGATGCACGCGCACCTAGGAAGGGGAATGGCGCTGATGGTGGCGTCTCTCCACGGGCCAAGCGGAGAGGCCCGATGAGCAGGGACATCTTGGCTGGCAACACTGGGTAGTGTGGCAGGACCGGAGGCATTGGAGGGAACCCGAGGTTGGAGCTGGCAGTCCACCACCACCAGAGACGAGGAGCTAGGCACTGGAATCCATCTGAGAAGGTGAGAGGGCCATGCCTTTTGTTATTTGTCATTGTTTATTGATTCTTGTTTGTTGTGATTTGTGTTTATGTTTATATATATTTATTGGTTGTCTTGGTTTTAAATTTTACCTATTCGATGCATATTTTGATTGTATATTTGTTTTATGTTGTTCTATATTGTATTGACTATTTTGCTTTTATATTTGATACCTTTCTTTATGTGTAATATTGTATATTTTTCTCAGTTGTTAGCTATTATGATCAAGTATTTAGGACTAGCTAATTAGAAATGTTTCTGATAATTAAATAAATACATTTGTTAGATCTGTTATCTATTTTATTATTGTTAAAATAATTCAGTCCAATGAAAGTAACAATGGTGCGTAATCCTTGACCATCACATTAGCAATCCATATCAATGCAGAGTTTAGATATTTCTCTTACATGCAATAAGAACTGCTTCAATATACCTGAGAATCTCTAGCAAAAATGTAACAGCTAGCAGCCATAGATGATAAAGCAGCTCTAAATGAACATAATGTGTCACTGCCAGAGCTGCAATTATGGTATATTATTTGAACATCATCATCTACTGCAGAGAAAATATGGGGGACCCATTTGCAAAGTGTTAATAATATGGGCTTAGTGCCATTGTTAATGCTAAGATCATATTCCCAAAGTACTGTCTTTAGGACTGAAAATAGTAATGTCTTTTTAAGTCAAGACAAATAGTGATGCTTTACAACCTGAAAGATAAGTGCTTTAATTTCTGTATGGTAACAGTAAGAAAATGATTTACAATGGGAATCAAATCTCCCCATCAAATTCAATGAGATCTTCAAAAACTGCTCTTCTGTATGCCTGTAGGGAAATATCCCATGTTTTACCACTGAAAGCACTTAATATGAATCATAATAGCCAAAAAGGCAGACAAGCATAGTGACAGGCCCCCAAAACACTGTCACAGATCAAGAGAAGAAACTTTGCCCAGATATGAACTATAATCAAGCATTGAAGGATATTTAACAAGATCTAAGAACCGGTAAACACCAGGGATTCTTAATTCTTTATTAAGCATCAGGACAGCCTGACTCAGGCTGAGTTTCGCTCAAAAGAGCTGCTTCAGGGGCATCACTCAAACAACACAAATGTGAAATTAAAAAATGCCAGGGCGAACGGGACCACACAGCCAGAAGTTTCTCCCGTGGCTAACCATGCTCAGATGCCTTTAAACAAATTTATTCCGAAGGCAGCCAGCTAAAAATGCCATAGCGACAAGTTAATCTCCGAACAGGAAATGCCTCCGAAGGTAGCCAGCTAGTGCAGAATTGAAAGCACCATAGCGACAAGTCAAACAGTCGCTACGGCACTTTCAATTCTGCACTAGCTGGCTGCCTTTGGAGGCATTTCCTGTTTGGAGATTGACTTGTCGCTACGGTGTTTTTAGCTGGCTGCCTTCGGAATAAATTTGTTTAAAAGCGTCTGAGCGTGGTTAGCCATGGGAGAAACTTCTGGCTGTGCGGTCTCGTTTGCCCTGGCGTTTTTGAATTTCACATTTGTATTGTTTGAGTGATGCCCCTGAAGCAGCTCTTTTGAGCGAAACTCGGCCTGAGTCGGGCTGTCCTGATGCTTAATAAAGAATTAATAATCCGTGGTGTTTACCGGTTTTTTTTTCTTGGTTGCTACTGCAATATTGGACCGGTTTCCAGTGTGTTTTTTTGGACCTTCCCTATTTATCAAGATCTGCCTGTTTGTAAGAGCCTGTGTAAATAAAACCAAGCAGAGGGACAATGCAGTGACTTAAACTCATGAGCAGGAGTCACAGACCTGTCAAGGGAACTCAAAAGGTCAGAAGGACCCCCACCCTTGGGTGAAGGGGGAACACTCTGAGACAGAAACAATGCTGATGCTGGCAAACAGCTTGGTATACATGGCAGGAAACCCCCCCCCCCCCCCCACACACACACACACACAAATAAACGGGGAGAGGGAAAAGACCTGCAAATCAGCAAAGACCCTCCACCCACCTCGTGATTATGTATGAGCTTATGCATATTTATAAGCTGGAAAGTATAAGATGGGGCAAATAAGGATAAGGAAAGCAAACCAAAAGGAGAGGATGAACCTGAAGCAGAAGGGAAGCCAAATCATCCCAATACCCCCTGCTATTGCTGAGGGAAAAGAAGAGATATGGTCAGGAGACCACAGAGAGAAGATACCCTGCTTAGGATCGTAGAGTGACATGGAGTCTGAGATGGTGAGGGGCTGAGAACAAGCCCCAAACAGCCAGGCAAGTACCATACCCAGAAGCAATCCTCCTTCCTGGACCACCCACAAGTTCTGCCAGTACTAAACCCAGGAATCAAGACTTCTCCCCTGCCCACACTTTCCAGACCTCCAGCCAGCATCTGCTTCGGAGCTGAACAAAGGGATATTGTCTGAAGTTGGGACCAGGGGTAAGTAAGTTAGCCATAATTATTAATATATTAAGCAGACTACGGGTTATGACATGTTTTAAACCATCCATGGTACAGAACTTTCTTTAGGGTAAATTGATACTTAATGGCAAGGATGTTAGAGACAGGAATTGTTGTTATCTTCTAAACCTGCATGGAGCAGCAATTACTACCCTTAAGAGAAAATTGGGGTAACTTGCATGAAGCGGCAGTTACTACCTTCAGAAGCTTGCTGGACAGACTAGATGGACCTTTTTGGTCTCTTTCTGCCATCATTACTATGTTACTATGTTAAATGCTAAATCCTGCCATATCTGATAAATCAAAGTCTATTTCTGAGGAGAACACGTTGTCTTTTTCCTGAACTTAGGATCGAGAAGTAAAGTGGGAGGGTAACTGGAAGTGTCCTGTAAAAAACAGGTTCCATTACCCCTAAACTTACTTATATGCCTCTGCTGAAAAGCCAGGGCAAAATTGGTTGAGGAGGGGAGGGAGATCTTTTCTCACTTAAAAAAAAAATTTCCAAAGTCTAAGGACTATCGCACAAAACTGTCCACATTGGAATAATTTTACAGACTTTCTATTGACATTGAGATCTGCAGAAATATGCTATTTTTTTCACCTAGCTCTACCCTAAAGGACTATGCTGATTCTAGTGCAATAAATATCAGATCCAGCTGTTTTAAAACAGCACTGCAACAGCACTACATATCATGAATTACCCTCTCCCTTCTGAGTCTGCAGCACTACACTTACCAAATTTCTGTAGATCAATGCTCTTTTGCACTATGCATGGCACTCACTACACCCCATGAGCTTTCAAGAGAAATTATATAAAAGGGAATGTTTTTTAATGTATAGGTCAATTTATAATAATTAAACTGAAAGTGATTTTATGGAAATGACAATGATGAACTTATTATTCATTGTGTGGGTTGCCTATGTGATTTAACTAGAAGCAATTTATGTCCAGTATTAGGAAAGTATTAGTTAATGGACACCTACATTTGTATTCTAAGGCAGACTAAAATGATTACATTTTTAATTATTGCAAGTGTCAATCACCAAATATTTACCTAGAATTAAAGAGACATATCTTGAACACCTTGAGGATAGATGAGTATAGGAGTGGCCTAATGGCTAACACAGTGAGCTGAAGACTAAGGAAATCAGGATTCAAATCCTGCTTTTTCTGTTTATACTCCTTGTTACTGTACCTTGGCCACATAACTTTACCCTCCATTGGATCAGGTACAAACTTAGATTATGAGCACTCTACAGCAAAGATCTATCTACGATATTTGAATTGTAATTTACCTTATACACATGTTTGGAAAAGTGAATAAATGCAAAATCAAAATGCAGGAGAAATGTCTGTTTCAGTGAAAATGTGCTATGTATCCTACTTTATTCCTGAACTGTGCAAATAAGTGAATATATCGAGATATTTCACCTGTGTTACGTCTCTCTTCCAGTGAAAAGGATACTGAGGTTGACGAGGGAGGAAATGTAAAAGGGAGGGTGTGATAGGCAGCTTTGCACTGTTCAGATTTACTCCTGTACATCTCTGAATTTCACAGAATGGAGAACATGTAATTTACTCCAGTACAACATACAGGAAAGATTCAAATATAAGAAAAGGTTTTAGTTACAGAAAATGTTGCACAACTCTCGAGCAATACTAGCATTTGACATGTAAATTCTAACCACCTGGATAGCAAAACAAAATTTTAAATTCTCATTCAACAAAAGTGATGTCATCTTATGCCTTTCAAGAAGAGAACGCATCTGGGTACATGCAGCACTGTACAACTAACATAAATGTGTCAGAAATGATCAACATCTTCACCTAGGCTCTTTGGCAATAAACTGAGCATCTGTTCTAGAAATACGAAGGGATCACTATCAATGCTGCTAACCCCCTTCCTTATGATCAATGGCAAGAGCTTGAGTTTTTAAGAATGGAATATATATTATTTGACAATTCAGCCTGATGGCCCCTGAAGAGAAATGAGTAGGGCTTATTTGCAACATATTTATCAATATTCTGAAGCATGGGGTGAATTGCTATAAGGAGCTTTACCCAGCTTAGAATTTGTTATATTTATTTTCTGAATTTACAGATTTGTATACATCTAATGTGTATTTGATGATATTGTTATGGGAAGGTACAGCTGTGGTGATGTTAGACCTATTGGATGTTTTGAAGATATCTGCTATTTATCTTTAAGAGTTTAAAAGTACTACATGCTTGATAAACACACATAAGCTAACATCTGCATGCTAACTATATGAATATGCATACTCATTAATGTGTGGAGTTTTATTTACAATCTTTTAGAAAGCAGAAAGAGAAACATATTAATTTGCCAAATATAAATTTGATTGTAAGAAATCAACAAGATAGTTGGAAAGATACAAGATTGTTTTAAGGTTAGGAAATATTTGAAGTTGCAAGTATTCAGTTCTTCTAAAGGAAAGAATCTAAGGAGTCCTCATGGTTGGCGTCTTTAAACATTTGTCACTCCTATATGAAGGATAGCTCCTTCACCCAGTTACTTTACTCTGTTTTACTGCTAAGTTAGAACAACAGTGCCCGTGAATTAGTTTGACTTGCAACATCAACAGACACCTAAAAATTATGACTGGCAGTTTGCTTAAGAAAATAATAGAATTAATGAAGAGGCAATCAAGCTACTGTCTAACATTTTCCAGCATTTATTGATGCTAATTAATTGCAGATAACAAATGGAGCTATAAAAAGCATAATTGAACGGATGAGAAGGAAACCGACAAAGACAAAAAATAAATAAATAAAGGAACAGGTAGCGCCCATAATTTCTGTCATTCATAACTTGCCATAATTATCCACTCTGCAGAACTGGTACTGTAACTTGAAGCGCCTGCCTCCTGATCTAATTGTCAGATTAATGTAATGACTTGACTAGGAACCAAGAATGCAGATCTCACCATTATGTCAGATTCACTTGGATTTTAATGGAGTGTTCCCTTGGGAAAGCTCGCAATTTAATTAAAAACATTGTATTTTGGTGGCCAGCATGGCACCTGCAGCATCACTCACTGTGTGAATCTCAATTCCCTGGGGTGAATTGCTGCTGACCGTTTTAATTTCCATTTAATAGTCATTTTGCAGATAACACTACAACCCTTTTTTATACTAATGCACTTAAATGCACTTCTGTGACCCCAGTGCTTAAAGCTTTAATGTCTTTCAAAAATACTTTCATTTGACTTGCTGATATTTTTTTGGCTGGGTTTTGCTCTCATAAAAACATTATTTCAGAAGATAGAAGATCAACTGTTTACATGAGAAATACTCATTTGAACACAATAAGCTAGGACTTTATTCATTAGGAGGGCAATATTTAAACCCCCCTTATTACTAAAAAGGTCTACCCATGGATTTTGCACAAGTATTTAAAGTAAAAATACAGGCATACATTTACTTTTAAAATTGCTTTGGGGACAAAGTATCCACAGACATTTGCATTTGTCTTTTTCTGTGGATATTTTCCCATGGGAAATAATATATAGATTTGAAAATGCAATCTGTGCATGTTATTTTCTTCCCCTTATGTAAATATGGCCCCAGAAAAGTCTGGTCCTAATGCAGGTATAAGTACATGCACTTTGGAGCAATGCATATACTTTTATATGGGCAAAGGGTGGACTATTTTCTGTCAGCCTTTCCACAAATAATGGTTGGTAGGGTCTGACATAAGCCAGGGAGGAGTGATATCTTGAGGCAAGGCGGAGGAGGATAAATTGAGCAGGGAGCTACTTATCCATGACTAATCTGGCCTTCATAGGAAGGATGGGGTTCATTTATTGGAAGAAGGGGTAGCTGTATGCCTTAACACTCTGCAAGACTCTTGCAATCTCTTCAGCCTCAGCAAATGCATGTGTGTGTGGTGGGGGGAGGGGGAGCTAAAGTAAGCGAGAAGCTCATCCCAGGACAGATGTGAAGGAGGACTGCAGCTATCATGGAGCTCCTTTTAAGCAAGTTCAGACTTTACCTGTTGGTGAGTGCTGGAGATCATAGATAACTGCACAGGCATGCCACCGGGTCTGCCTAGCAAGCAGCATGCTGCTCTCATATTGAGCAGCAGGGTCTGTCTGGCAGGCTGCAATAAGAATTAGGCTTCAAGTGGCTGGGTCTGTGTGGCAGGCCACGGATTCATCATGCCAGATGAGGCTGTCTGGCAAGCCAGTGTTGGGGGATCAAACAAATGGCTATAATTACTCATACGGTATTAACTCAAGCTGAGATGTATAGCAAGGAATGACTTTATGTGGTGTGTATTAGTTTAATATGACTTTTTAATAAAACTACAGCCAGAAATTGATTCCACTATGCCTGCCTCCAGCCTGCTTGTTTTGGTATGAAATCATTTTTTTTTTTTGGGGGGGGGGGCGTAAGGGACAAGGGAAGTGCTATTTGCGAATAGACACCTATGGAATGTCACCGTTATGTCTGAAATGGAATAAAGATTCATGCACACTCTTATGAGGCCACTAATGCATTCTGTAGCTTAGAGCCAGGCAGCCTCCAAATGTTTTATTTTATGCTCATTATTAACCAGCTGGCCACCCCTTTGGTGTCTTACATAGCCTCTGCTCTATCTTTGAATATTTTTAATCATCTGCCTTTCAGAATAGTTATTCATCTCAGATTCCTTTCTGGCCCTAAAACTGAATGATTAAATGAAAAATTCAAAGTGATTAAACATTTAACTGTTATGGTTATTATGAATATTGTATATGAAATCCCATGGGAAACCAGACTTCCTACTCCAGTAGTGAAACAATCAACAGGACCCAAATTAATCTTTATTGAAAAATAATATGATTCTTCAAACAGTGAAGAGATCACCAAGCCATTGTGCATCACCCTCCATCACCACCACTGCCATCATCATCATCACCACCTTGGCCAGAGGTCACCTTCACAGCACTGATGAGCATTGGCTTCACTCAACAAAGTGAGGGAAAACAGCTCTCCTTCAAGGCCAAACTGAGCAGCAGGTACCTTTAAAATAAATTCACATTCCAGACAAAGTTGGTGTTCCAAAGAGAAAGAAAATTTACTTGAAAAATAGTTCAGCTTCAGCAAATACAATAACAAACTCCACAGAAGAAACAGCAGGAAAATGCAGATGCAAATAACAGTTCCATATTCTTGCACAATTACTCTTCAGACAGGTAGATCTCATAAACTGAAAGTGACTTCCAAGGTCTCTGTTCCTTATTTCCCCAGGTCCTTTGTAACCGCAGTACAAGTGAAAGAGTCTCCATTGGTCTTTCTCACTGTACTTCAGCACATGGATCCATGAAAATTGTTCCACTTTTTCCTAGTGGCCTACTCCCCAGCACCAGATTCTGGACAATCCAAAGAAGGATTTTCTTTCATTCAGAAGACCATCCCAGACCTGGCAAGTCAGGTAAGGGCAAGTTCTCCTGGTTAGCCTCCCCTCCTTCCAATTCTTCACTATACAACACTTCAGAGGTCTTTACCAGAGCAAATCTTCCACCTATCTCCACCTCCAGTGCTCGTAGGAACACTAACTCCAAAGATTCCTCACAATAACCCACCCTTAGCCTCATGGGAGATAGTTTTATTTCACTTAAACTTGCACATCTCCCCTGGGGGAAGAACCACTCTGACACTCCAACCTACAAACATTCAATAAACTTTTTCTGAACCTCCTATGCTGGAAGATTCCCAATGATAACAGATAGAAAACACTTTATAACATCTCTGAACTTTTAGTGAACTCTCCAATGCTGGAAAATCTCCATTTTAAGATCTAGACTCACACTAATCTACTTTTAGTTGCCAAACAGAGGCCACAACTGTCTTAAGTGTCACACAGAATTTGGTAAGAATACTCTTGAATAAAGTAAGCCATTCTGCAATAGTTAGGCTGTTCTAACTATTGCAGCAATAGGTAATAATAAGTAATAGGTGTACTTTTCCTATATTACAGAGTACTCAAACTATAGAGCTAAAATTTTGGAACATATGGAATGGAGATTACAGACATATGAATTTTGTAAACTTTTCCCCAGCTTATTGCTTGCAGCCTTCAAAAAATGGCCCCCAGTGTTCATTACACTTTGGCAGATGTCCTTCATTCAAAAGGTTATAAGTTCCATAGTAAATACATTCCAGAATGCCAAAATCAATCTTTAATGATGTTATGCAATGTTAATTTGGTTGTGATTTTCTATCTTTAAGCATTACCCTCCTCCCACACACTCCCCATGAATATGTTTTATTGTTCATAGATGTTTTTTATCGTTGTATATGTTAATCATGTGGATTTTTGTCTTCTCGATATGTGTTTGTAGTGAAGTTATTTAACTGACTTTCCTGTAAAACAAAATTTTACAATCTGTTTTTCTGGTTAACAATAATTGGTTGTTCTAGGATTGATGGAATAAAGACAATCCAACATAATGACAAGGTAAATTATTTTACCAAAATTAACTGTAGTTATAGTCAAACCATATGGAACCATAATATATTTAAAGTCGATAAATGTTTCTGAGTTAGACTACATAGATTAGGGCACGCTGAAAGGACTGAGAACTTTGTAATTAGAAAAATATATAAATTCATCCTAAATTATTGCTTAGACCCTATCAGAATCTATGATTTCCTTCATGAAATTGTTAATAAATAGAGGACTCTCCCAAAATTCAGATAACAGGACAGAATGTCAAGTAATATCAAGAATAGTACTAAAACTAGTGAGAAAGAGTTGAAAGTTGTGTTATAAGCAAATAATTGTCCTAGCTTGAGATCCCTCCATGACAATGATAAAACTAGATTTTTATGATGCCTGTTATTTGTTTGTCTAATAAGCAAAAGCTCTTCTGGTAATCAAAGCCAAAGTTTATAAATTACAGAAGCTCCAAGTAGTTAACTCCAGGTCATTATAAAAGATGTACAGAATGAGAAGAGTTAAATATATTAATGTCACTACTGAATGAGAAAGTTGTTTTTTTTTTCCTTATTCAGTAAGCATTTACCATACTTTGAAATTGTGTTTTTTTGTTTTGTATCCTATGATTAATTAGGAAGTTGATTTATATCACTTCTGTACTTGCCTTTTTGACTATTGACAGTTTCCTCTCATGCACAATTATTTTGATTTGCTATTAAAGATATGGTTGAATTTTGGCTCTGCTCACAAACAGAAGTCTAAGAAGGAAGCTGAATGACTTTCCAGGGTTATTTTCTCACACTCAAATGCATCAGTCTCAGTCACAGAACAATCAGGATAGCCTATTTGTACTCAGCTCTACTGCATTGTCCATTTACTAATATACCATCCACACAGCCTACTGCATACTGGGTAAAAGACCTGGGGTAATTTTATGTTATAGTTTTGGCATGAAAGCAATGTGCCTTTTATGAAGAACTGCTGTTAGTTACTTTACTACTTTTCTTTCAGAATATCAAAATGCAGTTTGAAAGAAGGAAATGTTGGTCTTTTTCCAGTGCTCTTAGCTTTACTTTAGGTTCTAGGTCTGAACAACAACAATATAAATGTATTAGCTCTTCGTACTACTCATCCTTTCCTAACATTAGTCTACATTCTATAGTAGAATTCAGGTGAAAGTTGCCTAGAGTAACAAAATGTATTGTGGTTTGTTGTATAAATTGCCTCCTATGGAGAAGCAATCAGCAGAGATACAACTAATGGTTGCATCTCCATGTGACTTCTGTCTAACCCCCTAGCCATTACTCTTTAAATGAGTTCCAAATTCTCATTGTGCAGGTACAAAGCTATTTTTTACTGCTGAAAGTAAATCAAACTTACAGCTAGAGCAGCAATTCCATTAATCTTAAACACATAAGAGTACAGGCAGCTCTTTGGACATTTCCAGTTAAGACTCCTTCCTTCAACAAATCCATTTGATGTACCTCTTAAAATATAAGATTCCATACCTTGGCTCCCACCAGTCATGCAGGATTGTCA
This sequence comes from Rhinatrema bivittatum, assembly GCF_901001135.1. Classification (NCBI taxonomy): domain Eukaryota; kingdom Metazoa; phylum Chordata; class Amphibia; order Gymnophiona; family Rhinatrematidae; genus Rhinatrema; species Rhinatrema bivittatum. The sequence continues at coordinate 419,797,471 of NC_042617.1, read as the reverse complement.
GCTCATTATTAATACAGTAAATTTTTATATTGTTACTAAAGTGCAATGCACAGTTCTAATAAAGAACTTTAAATTTAATAAAAATTTAATGAAGAATAAAAGGTATATGCAGAAGAATTTTATGAATATATAGTGAAATTTCTGATGTGGTGATGACCTCCTTCCAGCAAATGCATTTGAACAGATTAAAAAATCCTGGAACTTCATCATTAATGCATATATAGCTATTTTAATCTGCATGGCATCATAAAATAAACTTTGACATTTGTTCCATAATCTAACATCTAAAAAAGTAATTCAAAACTATTTTGCAAGATAGTAGTAGATTACATACAATATCATAAGACAATTCCTCTACCTGAGACTCAATAAAATCACATTGTTTGAAGGGATGGTATCAGGGTTGGTATAATGTGAACAGTTGACATTTCTATACAGATATACAAAGTTAAGCAATTGAAACTCAGGTGCCGATTGGGATGGGCCATTTCTGTTATCTACACTGGCATAACATAGGGCCTTATTTTCCAATATCGCATTGGTAACGCATTAGGGGGCGTTACCAATGCAAATGAGGCTTCTTTCGTGCAGTGGGGAAAAATCGCATGCGGCGATGTGTTCGCCATTCACGAAAACATTAGCGCCGCACACGATGTTTCCCCAGTGCACGATGATTCTTTCAGTCTTTTATCGCAGTGCACGATATTTGCCGGTTTCTGTTATCGCAGTGCACGATAGTCAGAGAGAGAGAGAGAGAGAGAGAGAGAGAGAGAGAGAGAGAGAGAGAGAGAGCGAGAGTGCCTTACTATAGTGCCTATGCCCTACATAGGTATTTTAACCCCTATGGGAGGGCCACCTACTAACTCGGGGTGGGGATTAGGTATGAGCGTCGGGGGTTGGGGGCCACTTTCGCATTCCACATGAGACCTACGGACAGAACAGTGGTCTCTAGTGCAGATTTGCTGGCTGTCGGAGTGAGGACGCTCACTCCAAGAAGTGGTTTGGGCAACGTTCTCTCTACCTAGCTTGATGGACACTCTACCTGGGCAACAACATGCTAGGTGGAGAGAATGTTGGCCAAATCTCCGCTTGGAGTGAGCGTCCTCACTCCGACGGCCAGCAAATCTGCACTAGAGACCACTGTTCAGTCTGTAGGTCTCATGTGGAATACGAAAGTGGCCCCCAACCCCCGACGCTCATACCTAATCCCCACCCCGAGTTAGTAGGTGGCCCTCCCATAGGGGTTAAAATACCTATGTAGGGCATAGGCACTATAGTAAGTCTCTCTCTCTCTCTCTCTCTCTCTCTCTCTCTCTCTCTCCTCTCTCTCTCTCTCTCTCTCTCTCTCTCTCTCTCTCTCTCTCTCTCTTTCTCTCTCTCCCTCCTGAAACAGGCTGTCTGGGACTATGGTGGTAATCCTTTTCAGGCCCATTTATCGCACGCGGTAAAGTGCTTGGAAAATGAGGCCCATAGCTGCTAAAGAGAGAGCTAAAGCTACTAGAGAAAGTACTAGTAGTTGACAGCAAATTCATAGATATATAGTTTTTTATATATCTTCTTTATTTTCACCCCTTCTTTATTTTCCTACTCCAAGTTAAGGCTTCCTTGTTATAATGTAACTGTATGCTCCGTATCTCTTGTTGATTGGTTAATTTTATATTCTGCTTACTTCATTGTAAACCGAGTTGATTTGATTTGTATCAAGAAAGTCGGTATATAAAAGCCTCAATAAATAAAATAAAAATATAGTTATATTTACCGGTATTTATTTTTTCACTTAGCAGGTTCTTCTTCCTACTCTTTCAGCTAAATCAATAAACAGGGCTGATATCTGGCAGCACAAAGCTTCATTTGCAACTATCCAGGGATATTTCCCTCATTTAGAATGAGTTATTTTGTATCCTCACCCATCTTACTTTAGTCCAGTCATTGTAGAGATAGTCCTTGGCTAGGGGCCATGCAGCAGGGTTCCTTCCACAACCCAGCAATCATGAGCCTGAATCCAAGCTGTTGGATTTCACTATCCCAAAACAACTGACTCTTTTTCCTTCTTTCCTTCAGGAACAGCAGACCCATGCAGCTGAAGTCCTGAGCCAGGAATCTAGCCAGCTTACTTCGTGTAGCAGTTTGTGCTACTGCCACTGAGCCACTGGGTTTGTCCCGTGTTGATAAATCATAAAATGTTTCATAGAATATAATATACTAATAAAATGCATGCTTTAAAAAATTTAATAAATGCAGAATATGTACTTATTTATTTATTACATTTATGAATCACCCTATTTCATAAGAGTCCAAGTGATATACAAAATTCACATTTAAAATAAGACAGAAATATACACAACTCAAACTAAAATACAAAAGAAAATATGTTTTGTATATACTACTCGGACTCAGACATATTTTGACAAATACAATCCTGTATCAAAGAGAATTAGAATAAAGAAGATGAAAATGCTGTGTATCTAGAGATCATAGAGATGAAAGCAGTGTTCTTTCTACTGTACTACCTGTAATATCTCTGACCAATTCCAGGCTCCAGGGTTATGAATTCCAGCACAGACTTTGTGTTGTCACAGTGCCCTCTGATCTTCTGAGTCATGTGGATATCTATGCCCCCCCCCCCCCAATAACTACAAGGCCCTGCCTACCTTTTCTGTCTTTGCCTGTACAGCATCACCATGCATCATAGCCTGAGGTGCTGCACCAAAGGGGGCCACAGAGAGAGACAGAGAGTGGAACAAGGTCTCTTCCAAAGGAATTAATGTACAACAATGAAAAAAAAAAAGAAAATAAAATAAAATTAAAATTAAAATAAAACAATTCAAATAAATATGAACATGCAAAAAATGAATCGCAGAAAAACTTCTTCCTAGGTAAAGGATCAACTTCTTTTGATCTTCCTATTGCGATTCTTGAGTCTTTTGTATAAATTGCACCTAGGTAGCTTCAGTCAGTATTTCTTGAATTTCCAGATGTAACCACTCTATAATCTACTTAGTATAAATACAACTAGAAATATTTGTATCCAATCATAATGAAGTAGCAAAGATATGCAAACTGAAGTAACAGAAACTCAGATACATATGAGTATTGCTAGTTCTGTCATTTAAACCAACATATGTTTGGCCCTACATCACTGAGCAAAGTTAAAGAAAAACTAGAAGAACCAGGGAAAGGCATACAATAGTAAACTCATCTTCCCAGGACATGCATAGAAAAGTATTTAAATTTAACTTGCAGTCAAAAGATTTTACAACAATTGGGTCACTTCTGCAAGCATTTGTAATTTCATCTTGTCTGAGACTGCTTCAAGGAAATGCAGATTGAAGCAAAGGGATTGGCCCATCCAACTGAGCTTCACTAACCCTCTAAAACTGTACATAAGAACATAAGATATGCCATACTAGGTCAGACCAAGGGACCATCAAGCCTAGTATCCTGTTTCCAACAGTGGCCAAAACAAGTCACAATTAACTGGCAAGCACCCAAACGTTAGATAGATCACAAGCTACTATTGTAATTAATTTCTGTAATAGCAGTTTATGGATTTTTCCTCTAGGAACTTATCCAAACTTTTTAAAACCCAGTTACACTAACTGCTGTAACCACAACCTCTGGCTATGAATTCCAAAGCTTAACTATGCATTGAGTGGAAAATAATTTTCTTAGATTTGTTTTAAATGAGTTACTTGCTAACTTCATGGCGTGCCTCCTGGTCCTTCTATTGTCTGAGAGAGTAAATAACTGATTTACATTAAACTTTTCAAGTCCTTTCATGATTTTGTAGACTTTTATCATATCCCGCCTCAGTCATCTCTTCTCCAAACTAAACAGTCCTAACATCTATAGCCATTCCTCATAGGGCAGCCATTCCATGACCCTTATCATTTTGATCACCCTTCTCTGCACTTTTTCCAGTGCAGCTATATCCTTTCTGAGATACAGTGACCAGAATTACACACAGTATTCAAGGTGTTGTCTCACCATGGAGCGATACAGAGTCATTATTACATCCTCTGTTTGCTTTTTTGATCACCACAGCAAACTGTGCTGACGATTTCAATGTATTATCGACTATGACACCTAGATCTCTTTCCTGGGTGGTAACTCCTAAGATAGAAACTAACATTGTGTAACTACAGAAAGGGTTATTTTTCCCTATATGCAATGGGGGGTTTGTTTAAATTGGCTCGTTTAGATGGCTGAATAATTCGGCGAAGATTTGTTGTATTCGTGGGGAATCGCGATATGTTTCACGTCCCAACGAATACAACAAATATGGCCCTATACGTTATGGATTACCAATTCGTAGGGAACGAATGCACACCCCTAATTAGTTTATCTCAGTAAGTTTAGGCTGTCCTTGGCTGTCAAGTTATCAGGCTATGTTAACTGAATGACACTTAAAATCGGCATTATCTTTCTAACTTAGCTGAATAAAGCTGCTCCGCCCTTAAACATCCCTGTACTGATTCTATCATAACAGGATAAGTTTTTAGCTAGCATAAAATATATCTGGCTATGTCGGGGTGATCAGACTGGTGGGAATTTCAAATTCTTGAATTTGTCTGGCTAAGTACAAAAATTAAAAGCACAAAAACTGCTCTATCACTGTATGAAGAGTATTTTTAAAAATAAATTACTCAAGAAATTTTCTTTGTATAACTTCAATTGTTACTTCATATGACTACACCCTGTGGATCTGTTGATTTTCAAAATTATTGAAAAAACCTGAAGAAAAATTTTTTTAGGAAGAGTAGAAGGTTTCAAATACAGTGTAGGTATCCCCACACCAATGTATTGTTGGTTATAATCATCAACCTCCTACCACCTCCTGAAAAATTAAAAAAAAAAATTTTTGTTGCAATATATTAACATTAAAGTCCCAATGATTTCAATGACATCTGTGGTATAATAAATGTTAACTTGTTTGCAGAAAAGGACAAAAATGATCTTCAAAAGAAATGTTCAATTTAAAGTGGGTGACTTGCGACTTCCTAATCTGTTGGTTTCTTTGGTTGATAAAATGAAATCCCGACACAAACACATTCATGTTTAAGATGTGTGTCTTTCTTCAGGGGAGTCTCATGTTCAGGGGAGTCTCATTACTTTGCATCAGATAGCCGTAGTTACTTCCTTTTTACCGCGTCATGCCTGCTGTTCTCCGCTCCATACCAACGGATGGATGTCATGAAAATCAAACTGATCCCATTTAAATATCCAACTCGGAAGCACCAGGGTACCAATTCTAAGTCTCAAAAATGTAAAGAACCTATTAGCACTCTAACCATTACCTTCTACTTCTAACCTTCTACTCTTCCTAAAAAAAAATTTCTTCAGGTTTTTTCAATAATTTTGAAAATCAGCAGATCCACAGGGTGTAGGTATATGAAGTAACAATTGAAGTTATACAAAGAAGCAGTTTTTCTGCTTTTGATTCATTTTGGATTTCAGTGGATCGCTGTCTCACTTTGAGATTTTGCTTAAATACAAAAATTAGCCAGACAAATGCATTGAATATGGATCTCTGAATATATCAGTACCAATATAGATCACAAATTTTCAAAAGTATCTACATACTTCATACAGTGATACCTCTTATCTAATAAATCTAATATCTAATAAATCTCTACCCTAAAAATAAATCTCTACCCTAAAAAAAACCAAAAACATTTTATTTTCTAGAGCCTTTTCTGCCTTATGTTTTTTGACATAGGTCTTGAAAGGAGTCTTCTAAAACCTCAAGTCACAGCAGGATTTACTCCTTTTGAAGACAAGTATTCTCCCTCTCATTAGGATACAAATGTAGCACACTGGTGATGCACCTAAACCATGCCTGCATTGATAGAAAACTGACCACAACCCAGGTATCCTTAGAATAGTTCAATGCAATTGCCAGATCATAGGGCCAACAACAAACAGCTCAAATATCCTAACTCTTCTGGTAAACTCCCAAGCGCGCGCATGTTATAAAATCGGGTGTACATTTGTGCGCGCCAGGTAGCGCGCACAAATGTACCCTGCACGCGTAAAATTTAAAATCGGTCCCATAGAATCAACCTTCACCAAGTTTAGAAAGACCACAAATTACAAATATGGAAAAAGAAACTGGAATGCAAACCCAAAAAAGCCACTCTGCATTCTGTGCAAAACAAAAATATAGCACCTATCAGACTTCCAGGATCTGAAATAATGTTCACAAATTAATGTGCACAAAGTTACACCTGCATTATGGAACTCAAACAGTAACAACCCTACCTATGAAAAGACTGCTCTGCAAAAATTACACCAGGCCCTAAACACCAGTACACCTCCTATTAGGAAAACAGAACAAGCCAAGCTGTAATAGATCCCTACCAAGAAACTACAAGCTCGCAGAACACCCTTAGCTGGGTCATACATTCAGAACACAGACAGACCCTCACCAAATACAGAATAAAGTGACAATAAAGCTAATGTTTTTGTGTTTGCATTGTTGCACTGCATACATAGTTTGGCTTCTTGCTGTTTCCAGTTCAGTTTTTGTCTCCACATTTCTATTTATACATTCCCCGAGTAATATAAAATAATTCTAAAACTAGAGTATAATAAATGTTTCAAAACAACTGATAAATGTAATATCCAATCATTAAAAATTTTCAAAATTATTACAAATTCTCCAAACACCAATAAAATATTTCTAACAGCAGACACATCACAAAATACCTAATAAGTAAAATGACAGTCAATCAAGAAAGATAAACTTAAAAAGACACCTTTACTTACCCTCTCCAGTAACTCTCCTACTCCTTTCCCTTGTACGCCAATAGCACATACCAGAAGCAGCAAGGGCTGCTGAAGCTTTGTCCTCACGCTCTTCCTCCTTAGGGCCCATGACTAGTCTATCTCATACACACAATAGTCACTTGTCTGACCAATCTCTCTCTCACACACAGACACACACCAGTCACGTCACTGACCAATCTCTCTCACACACACACCAGTCATGTCCCTCTCACACACATACACACACTCCAGTCACATCTCTGACCAATCTTTCTCTCACACACACCAGTGACTTTCCTAAGCAGTCTCTTCTTGCTCTCACACATTTCCCTTACTTATACACACATTCTCTCACACACTTACACACATGCTGGGTCACTCTCTGTCTCACTCACCCCCAACCACAGCACAAGGTAGCCGGTATGCTGCTATTAAAAGTAGAGTCCTGACAGGCTGGAAACTGCAGCAGGAGTGACCTCCCCAGCCCCACAGTGCTAAGAAGGCAGCACTCAGCTGTTTGCTTGTGCTACGATCAATCGTGGCACAGAGCAATCAGCTTAGAATATAATTCTATGCTTTTCTCTCCACCCCAGTCTTTTTTTTTTGCAGTTTGATTATTATTAATTGTATATTTTCTTGCTGGTGTCGCGCTGGCGAAAAAAGGGGAGGTCGGAGCCGAGGGGCGGGGGCAGAAGCACCATACTCCTGCAGGCCCTGGCAAAGTGGCCAGCCAGCATCAAATGCGATTTCTGCAGCAGCAGCATGCATGCAAGGCCTTTTCGTCTTCCAGCGTGCCCGGTAGACATCACTTCCTCTTCTGGGCCACAGGAGTGGGAAGAAGAAAAGGCCACGTTGCTGTTGCTGGCTTCCACAAACACTGCTGCCCTTCCCCTCAAGGCTTGAATGTGTGGACAGCCCGGGCAGGAATGGCAGCAGTGTTCATCTCGCTGAGGTGAAAGGGGGAGGGGGGGAGCAGCGGGTGCGCGACACACCTGCCGGTGCTTCGCAACACATTAGTGTGCCGCGACACACCGGTTGAGAACCGGTGGTATAAATAGTTAGACTTTTGTGAGCCTCTACAGTCTCCCTCTTTCTTTTGCCAGCAGCAGCCCAAAATATGATAAATTTAATGCACGTTGCGATGAAATAGCTATGCAAAGCAGTACCAGGAAAATTCCACTAACCATCCCCCTTTTTATCGTGGGCACTATTCTTGCTATATTTATCACAAAAGGATGAATCTAGGCCTTATTCAGGTAAGTAACACTAAATATTGCCCTAATAGTAACTACATATGATTAAACACTGCAGCAGAAAAAAAAATCTTCCCAAAGGCAATTATTATACTTTGATATTTAATATTCTTGTAGGTAAATAGAGGAAGTCTTGGAGGAGATCAATTGATGATTATTTGCAGCACTCACTATGAAAAATAAAATTAAAAGCATAAATATCTGATTAAGTCATGACTTAGGGAGAGCCTTTTTCAGCGGTTCGTGTAGGAACTGCAGGTAGAAAGTACACATAGTAATAGATTTTCAAAAGGGTTTCATGCTTTATAATAGTACATGCATGGGTAAGTAGCATGTAGCCACTTACATGCTAATTTATAAACATCAAGAGTACCTGCATATTTACATTTTGTTGGATGTTTTACTGTTAGAAAAAAAAGGTGTGAGCTAGGGATTTTCCAGGGTAGGGTTAAGATGTATGTTTTATTACAGCTCAAGACATGACTATTTACTCTTGGGATAAATATGCCAGATTTTTATAATTAGATACTACTCAGGAAGAGTACTATTTGTGTGATTCTACTGTGATATCATAAAGTATATTCAGAAAGTTATTTTATTTAAATGTTTATTTCATGGTCTTTCTTACAATAAAACATTTTACAGTATAACAAAAAGGTATCTCACTATTATAGAATTCTGATATGGCGAGTAATTAGATATGGATGAATAAATAAACACCTGCTAATTGACTTTTGCAACTAAAATGAGAAGTCTGTATAAACTTGTCAAGGATGAGGGTGAAATGCTAGAGGGTTTAAGTGAACTGGACAATGACTGGTTGAACTGGAGGTGGTAGGAGCAAACTGATGATTTCAAGGATGTGCACGAGCAAGTACTTCTTGCATTGGAAATATTTGTGCATTCTGAAATATTTGTGCATACTATCAGAGCAGAAAACACAGTATTTTATAAATTGTCCATCTCCCACTGTACAGTTTATTAAATACTAATATTAATCTCTGTGTTCTCACTTATGCACATGAATGCTGTACTGCAGCCAGGGTTGAAAGTTGGACTCCCTGACTGTAGCCTGAATTTTTAAAACTGACTGATGCAATTAATCAGCTTGGAAAATTCCTTGGTGTGTGCAGTAATAGAACTGACATACAGTCACACATTTACACCTGCCTGGGAGTAGGGGTCAATGTGTACATGTAGAGTTACAGTCCAATAAAACAGAATGGAAGACGGTCAAGTGTAGCTACAGGCAAACCAAAATGAAACAAGACTGTTCTCCTGAGAAAGGAAATTCTTTATTAATAACAATTAAGTCCAAATTAAAAAGAAGAATGCCCGATGCTGGCCGAGTTTCACCTGATCAGCTGCATCAGGGGCTTAGATATCATGATAAAATGTTAAAGAGTATGAAGGTTCATATGTATATCAAGTAGGGATGTGAATCGTTTTAGGACGATTAAAATTATCGTCCGATAATTTTAATATCGTCTTAAACCGTTATGGAACACAATACAATAGAGATTCTAACGATTTATCGTTATAAATCGTTAGAATTGTGAGCCGGCACACTAAAACCCCCTAAAACCCACCCCCGACCCTTTAAATTAAATCCCCCACCCTCCCGAACCCCCCCCCCAAATGAGTTAAATAACCTGCGGGTCCAGCGGCGGTCCGGAACGGCAGCGGTCCGGAACGGGCTCCTGCTCCTGAATCTTGTTGTCTTCAGCCGGTGCCATTTTCCAAAATGGCGCCGAAAAATGGCGGCGGCCATAGACGAACACGATTGGACAGCAGGAGGTCCTTCCGGACCCCCGCTGGACTTTTGGCAAGTCTCGTGGGGGTCAGGAGGCCCCCACAAGCTGGCCAAAAGTTCCTGGAGGTCCAGCGGGGGTCAGGGAGCGATTTCCCGCCGCGAATCGTTTTCGTACGGAAAATGGCGTCGGCAGGAGATCGACTGCAGGAGGTCGTTCAGCGAGGCGCCGGAACCCTCGCTGAACGACCTCCTGCAGTCGATCTCCTGCCGGCGCCATTTTCCGTACGAAAACGATTCGCGGCGGGAAATCGCTCCCTGACCCCCGCTGGACCTCCAGGAACTTTTGGCCAGCTTGTGGGGGGCCTCCTGACCCCCACGAGACTTGCCAAAAGTCCAGCGGGGGTCCGGAAGGACCTCCTGCCGTCCAATCGTGTTCGTCTATGGCCGCCGCCATTTTTCGGCGCCATTTTGGAAAATGGCGCCGGCTGAAGACAACAAGATTCAGGAGCAGGAGCCCGTTCCGGACCGCTGCCGTTCCGGACCGCCGCTGGACCCGCAGGTTATTTAACTCATTTGGGGGGGGGGGTTCGGGAGGGTGGGGGATTTAATTTAAAGGGTCGGGGGTGGGGTTTTAGGGGGTTTTAATGTGCCGGTTTTGCGATTTTTAGATTTTTAGATTTTTCACGATTTTTCACGATATTTTACCCCCCCCAAACGGCAACAATACGATTCCCCCTCCCCCTCCCAGCCGAAATCGATCGTTAAGACGATCGAGGACACGATTCACATCCCTAATATCAAGATGGCAGTATTGAAAGTGGCAGTATATCCTCACGTCTTTGTATGGAAGGATAAGGAACTGTGGTATTCTAAAAAAAATTGCTGAAAGAGAAAAGTGCTCAATGAGACAATAATCTTGTTTGTCACTTTCAATACTGCCATCTTGTTATACACATGAATCTTTATACCCTTTAACATTTTATCAGGACAACTAAGCCCTTGATGCAGTCGATAAGGCAAAACTCAGCCAGAGTTGGGCATTCTTCTTTTTAATTTGGAATTTCCTTTCCAAAGCAAACGGTCTTGTTCTATTTTTGTTTGCATGTAGAGTTACACGCACGCTTTTGGAAATTGAAAATATATGTGCAAATGGTATCCCTGCCCTAACTCTGCCCAGAGAACTCTTGTAATGCAAGTAAAAGTACATGAAAAGTTGCTTTTGCACAATTTTCAAAAGGATATTTGCATGCATAAAACCAGGTTTTATGTGTGTAAATAGCTTTAAAAATTATCCTGAAATGTAGGTACATAAACACAACATAAGCTAAAACAGCAACTTGAAAATGAACAAGTTGGTGTATAAAATACTTATTCCCCTAAAAGGTTGTTTTAAGAATGAATTCTCTCAGCATAATTTGACAACAAAGAGCCAGTGACTTTTCTGATTTACTGACTATGTATTCACAAGTGCACGTATTAAATTTTGCAGTGAGGTTTTAGAAATATTAAGTTCTGACCTGGATAATTCAGTATGCAAATACATGAAGCAGCTAATCCATGTTTTCTATGTATGCTGAGTCCCAGAATGTATCATTCCAAGATTAATTTTTTGAAAACTACAAGAAAGTAAGATAAGCTTGCACTCTTCAAAGACACTTTTAGTCTACTATACAGTGGTAATTTCATTCCATCTGCCCTAATGCCAGCATCCTTACCCTATCACATCACGTAAAACACTGAAAGTCAGAGAACCACATTAGTGTTTTGATTACTGAGGAATAAAATTGTATGTACTGCTTATCTTACAAACAGCCCATTATGAATGTATTTTATTAAAATAGAGGCAAATCCATTTTTAATACCTAAAAAGTAATTATTTTCACAGCACTCTAGGGAATAAACTACAGGGTTATTCACAGTTGCCTTAAAAACTTTAATCAATGTGCTGAACCCATAGAAAAATGTTTAACATGTTTAGTATTATTTTAAATAATGCTATCAGAAGAATTTGTTCTTTCTTATAAATTAACATTGAAAAGTAGTAATGGTAAGATTTTTAAAGGCATACTGCAAAGGTTTCCAGATGGTTCTTCCAGTTCATCCACAAGACATGGAGTCAAAAGGAATAGCAAAATTTATCACAAGATGCAGAAAATCAAACCTACTAAGGAAAACAACACGACAACAATATGCAAAGAATAAAAACATTCAACATTCAAATCACAGCATTAAAACATCAAAAACTCATTTGAATTAACATTTTATAATTATTTTCTTTCATGTGTCTGCTAAGGGTTAGAGGCATTTTTGACTTTCCTATCATCCCCAATACAAAGTTTAGCAGCCAGTGGTTTATTACAATAGCAGTAGTCATTGTCATTTACACAAAAATGGCAGACAATAATAAAAATGAAAATATCGCTTTCACTCGGAGAATCAAGAAAGTCAACAAGTATTAAAAAAAATATTGTATTATGCTTTTCTTGCTGAAGGCTATTCACACATCATAGGATAATACTAGTTAGGCTATGTTGCATTTTCCTACACTTTCCTCCTTTTTCTATTGTTTTAGAATATAAAACATCACCTTAGTTAAATGAGAGCAACACAATTGTATAACCCCCTTGCACAGTAGAATCCACTGCCAGTGAAAACAGGTCTCAATGCGTTTGCTATATTTTGATGGAGAAAGTCATATTTAGTGTTTTGAAAGCACAGTCTCTCCGAATCTTAACTTAGAGGCCAATGTATTAAGGTGCAACATTTTTTCACAAAAATAATTTGTGTGTGAAAAATGTTGGACAATGCTTACAAACATTAAAAAAACACTAACGGGTAGATTTTCACAGGCCTACACGCATAAATCCTGGGGTTTATGTGTGTGGCCAGGCCTTGTACACGCCGGGCAAATTTTCAAAGAGGGCCCAGCCACGGGCTTAAAGTTCAGTATGCACACAACTCTCAGGCCTCTTCAAGGAGGTGGGCTGGGGTCTGGGCGGGGAGGGGAAGGGCAAGGGGCAGGCCAAGACAGTGCCATTGATCGCTGTCCCAGCTGCTGTCACATGCAACTTACTTCAGCCTGGGGACCTGAAGTAAATTATAAAACAAAAAAAAATAAAAAAAGATAGGTAGGGTTTAGGGAGTGGGAAGGAGAGGGGAAGAGGGAGTGAGTTTAGGTAGGGGGGTAGGGAAGTTCCCTCCCAGTCTGCTCCTTAACTGGAGCGAACTGGGAGGGAACTGGGGAAGGCCTGATTGTGTTGCCATGCGGAAATTGTGAAAGTCCCCTCTTTGCAGGCAGCCACCCAATTTTATAACTTGCAAGTGCTGGCGCGCATGTTATAAAATCGGCGAATCCATTATAAAATTGACCCCAATATGTGGACTTGTATATAGTCCACTACTCATAAAAATGTACTCAAAAGACATATTAATAAGCTGCTGCAATGCAGAGTCATTCAAAGCAGCTCATTAGCATGGCTTTTTGTGAAAATAGGTGTGTTAAAAAAAAGTTTTATAGCCCATTTTCAAAAAATGAATAACTACACCTCAATGAAGAGTGGTCAACCCCTTAGGGTTTAATGGAGTTTGGGGAAGGGCAATGGAATATGTTCTAAAATTGGGGTTATTAATGAGGAAATTTGGGTCATGATGGCTATATTGGTTCAGATACAGGGCCACCAAGACCTTCAGAGACTTTAAATAGTACTTGGGAGACTAGGATGAGACCTGTAACAGGGTAATTTATTTATTTATTTATTTAAGACTTTTTCTATACCGGAGTTCATGTACTAGTGCATATCGCAATTGCCTCTTAAATCCCCACAAAAGATAATACAAACCACCACAGCTTGGTCCAGGATCACGTATTGCCATTACTTGGAACACAAAGTTTCTGACTGTGGAAATGCACAAAAAAGGTTGCATTCTATTTAATTACAGATGCAAATGAGCTCCAAGTTCATTAGCATCTGCAGTAAAAAATGCACAGAAAAGGGTCACTAATGCTAGAAAATGCTGTGGGTTAGCACAAAAAGGATGTGCACATTTTTTTTATGTTTGTGGGTTTTGGGGGGGGGTTCATTTTTTCTTGGATTTTTGTTTTTGGGATTTGTATTATATTATATTTATTTGTGTTTTTATTTTGTTTTATTTTCATGTAACAGACCACCCTATTAGAAAATAGGGCACACTGGCCTGGATTTATCAAAATGCACTAAATATCACATACGATAGGAAAAGGGGTGTGTTTTATGGTAATAGGCAGTTTATCACAATTTGCACTAATACCTATATGAAGTGCTATCTTGGCACAAATTGTGAAAACTTTTTTGCACTTTGCAATAAGTGCCAGAATTGTTGAATTTCCTACATACAACCACTGGGGGGACCATGTGTAGTAGAGATGAGCTTTGTTTTTCTGGCTCGGGTCAGGTTTCGGTTCGGGCACTTTGTGGGAAAACGAGTTTTCCCACGGATCATTTTTTGCCAAAAACGAAACTGGAACCTGAACCCGAAACTGGAAAAATGAATTAAAAAAAAAACCACGAATCGGGAAAAAAAACACAAATCAGGAAAAAAAACACCCCAACCCTTAAATTTTACTTTCTTACACCCCCCCCCCCCCCACACACACACACACACCATCCCGATCCCTTCCCAAGACTTACTAAAAGTCTCTGGTAGTCCAGCGGGGTCCCACAAGTGATCTCCATCTCCATGCCGTCGGACAGTCGGGCCTGCTATGACTCAAAATGGCACCGATAGCCTTGCCCTTACAATGTCACAGGAGCTACCGGTGCCTGTCACATGCGCATGTTATAAAATCTGGGGTCGGCGCACACAAGGGGGTGCACACTTGTGCACCTTGCGTGTGCGGAGCGGCCTTGGAGGGAACTTTCTTTTTGGTCCCCCCCCACCTTTCCCTCCCTTCCCCTATCTAACCCACCCCCCAGCCCTACCTAAACACCCCACCTTGTTTCGTAGGGTTATGCCTGCCTCTGTGTCGGGTCACTCGGCCACGCCCCCGGACCATCGCCATGCCCCCGGACCGCCCATTTTTCGAAGCCCTGGGACATATGCATCTCCCGGGGCTTGTGCGCGCCTCCGAGCCTATGCAAAATAGGCTCGGCGCGCGCAGGGGTAGGTTTTCGGCAGTTACGTGCTTATCTTCCATGCGTAACCCTTTGAAAATCTACCCCACTATGTCTCAGTTGATTCCTGACTAGCATTCAGATACTAGCATTCAAACCAAGTTACTTAGGGGT
Source organism: Rhinatrema bivittatum (assembly GCF_901001135.1). Taxonomy (NCBI): domain Eukaryota; kingdom Metazoa; phylum Chordata; class Amphibia; order Gymnophiona; family Rhinatrematidae; genus Rhinatrema; species Rhinatrema bivittatum. Next base: position 419,782,433 of record NC_042617.1, on the reverse strand, counting down.
AGATTTTAAACGAAGCGTGCGCGCGTCCATAAGCGCGGCACCCGGCGCACGCACATGGGCGTGCGTATTTTATAGCATGCGTGCGTGGCTGCGCTTGTGTTATAAAATACGAGCGGCGCGCGTGCATGTGCATGTGGCGTGCGCAAGGGGGGAGCAGTTGTGCAATACCCGCACGGCGACGCATCCCGACCTTCCCCAGTTCCTATCCCCCGACCTCCCACCTTCCTTACCTTTATCCTCTCTCCTCCTCTAAACCCTTTCTCCTTCCTTTCGATGTTTGTATTTTGTTGCTTACTGCTCCAACGGAGCAGTAAGCAACTTGTGCGCGCCTTCCGTCCCTTCCCCGGTACAGCAGCAACCTCCAGCGCCACCCCTGACCCTTTAACTGGCCCGGCACTTCGGCACATAACAGGGTTACGTGCGTGGCCGGGCCCCTTTGAACATGTGTGCGGTGCGGGCAAGGCCCAGCCACGCTCGTAACCCCCATTTTTTGCGCGCGTGGGGGATTTAAATTTGGCTATTAGGTGTTTTATCTTGAGTATATAATATGACTGAGATGGAATAAAGACTTAAAACTATAATTAGGAGCAGTATGAAACAGTCATAATTAAAATTAGTATTCATTATATTACAAACTTCACCAAATGATAAAAGAATAGAAGAAACAGTGATATTTGTGATGAACCAATGTGCATTTCTTAGACTGACTTCCTTCCAAACTTTTCTTTAGACAATCTCTTTCCTAGCACCACATAAAGTCAGAAAAGAAATAGTTTGAGCTTGTAACATTATTCACTAGAAAGAAGTGTCTTCAATCACTATAAAATGTGTAGGGACTGATTAGTTTAAAAGAAAAGCATGAGAGAAATGAATCACCACAGTGCATAATTGTGTATATAATGGCATTCTTCAACGCTGACTCTGCAGATGCCCTGTTGCCTTCACATTATGTGCTACAAATTATACAATGCTCATGCTCGGGCCATGGGGAAAGTGCACTGTCAGGATCTTCACATGTCAAGAGGAGAAGAATCAGTTTCAGAACAGAAAAAAAGGCAATGCTTGTGCTGCTAGCATTGTGTGCATTGCATTGTGCAGCATGTACTTATGTTTCCAGTACAGAAGGTCAGTAAACATTCTCTGCTATGGATGAAGGGGAAAACTCCAGCCTTTTGAGGTTGAAAACATGGAAGGGTTTTTGTTTTGTTTTTTAGAACAACCAATATTAATGAAAATTAACTATGTTCACATTTAAATTGATTTTGGTCTCATTTAAATAGGACACATTTTCTTATACATATTTTGGATAAACTGATATATTTGTAGTCACAAGACACTATAGTTAGACTCATTTTCTTTATAAAATAATGGGGAGACCCTTAATAATAATATCCTGTTTTGAATTACTACCTTAGGATAATATATGAGGCATTGAGGAACTGAACTATATGCCTTAAAAATAACTATTTCCTCAACAATTATAGTATTTCTGAAGTTTTTGACATGAGTCGGCCAGTATTTACCATGTTTGTGACCTGTTTATCATACAAATAGTAATATAAAATGATTGGCTTCTCATATATTCATACTTCAGTGCATAGAGAGAGACCACACAGTACCGTCTACATCTAATGGTGACAAAAGTATGCTATAATTATTTGACACTAATTTTCTGTAATTATTTGTTCATATACTCAAATGAAACTCTTCCAGTGAATATGAATACAGTGAAAGGATATCAACACAATGCACAAATTGCTCCTCGTACTGCTATGGTGTATATTAATATATATAGATTAAAGACCATCATACCAGACATCATTATTGGGTGAGGCGAAGAGACACTATGATGGCAGATGATTTATAAGTATTGACAATACAATGAAAGATAAAGAAATTCTTTATTTAATATAATTTTTATTTTTGAACCCCAGGTTCCTCGTTGCCTCCTTTCTGGCGTGCCATGTTGTAGTCCGTGACCAGCCTCTAAATTCCTCTAAAGCAGTCCTACTGGGTGAAACATGGATCATGTGGGTATAACTCTGAGATCCATCCCCCAGATAGTCGACAAAAGAAGGCTGCTCTCTAAGGGCCATGCAGTAAACACTATGAGGTCCATATTCAGTTAGCCAGTTAGTGGACAAGTTATCCAGCTAAAGTCAGCCAGATAATTTGTCCCATATATTCAGAGGAAGAAATGTCCTGCTGAATATATCAGCCTGAACTTATCCGGCTGCATATAGCCAGATAACTAAAAAAGCTAACCGGCTATGTTTGAATATAGCAGGCTAGGTTTTTTAGTTATCTGGTCTTGTGTGGCTGAATAACATGCTACTTAACCGGATATCTTGAAAAGATATCCGGCTAAGTAGCGCTATCATCTGCTAAGGTAAAGGACAAAATAAGCCCTATCCCCTCCCTCCCTCTTTCCCTCCCCCAAAGCTGCCCTAACCCCTCCCTCCCTCCCCCTCCCCTTAAACCTTTTAAAATAATAATATTGGAAACTGGGCCCCTGTCCCAATTTTACCTTCCAAAGGAGCTTACCCTGCCTCCTCCCTCCTAGCCACCCACCACAAGGAAAAAAGTGTCACTACTGCACCCCACTCTTCCCTTCTCCATCCTGCTGATACCTTATTCTTCTCCTCCTAGAGGTCTGTCGATCACTGAAGTGATGACTCCTTTCCAATGTAACACACAATGTATCCTCCATTTCTCATATCCTTTGCATTTCTGTTCCTTTAATATAAATATTTATGTAATATACTACTCTTCCCCATTTTCTAACCATTCTGTCCATTCTGATAAGATTATATCCAGGTAAGGCTATATCCCATTCATTAACACATTGAACCACATATCTGTGAAAGCCACAATATCTCAATCTGCCTCTTTCATTAGAGCTTCCATGTCTGACTTTTATTACTCAGACTATGAACTCATGTGATTATAGCCTTCCTTTGTCATCTCTGCCAATCCTCATACATGCCACCCTTGTTCTAAACTTTGATTACATTGTGAACATAAAGCCAATATATTCCAAATGTACTTTCAGCAAACATATATATATATATATATATATATATATATATATATATATATATATATATATATATATTCAAGAAAGGAAATAATATTGCAAAACCTGTCACTTTGTAGGTGACAGTAGAAGTACTGCAATATGTAAAACTCGGAACAGAATTCAGAACAAAAATATACATGATACTGTATAAGGAACAGAAAAACTAAGATACATAATGTCAAAACCACTAAGTACCTCTAGGAAAGGTTTTATTGCATTCCATAGTTTCAAAAGAAATATTAGATCACAATTTATTTATACAATATTCTATGTATATCTTTGTGCCCTATAATAATGCCCAAACTAATTATCCATTATTGCTATTAATAGCCAAGCATTCTGGAGCCTTTCGTTGCTAGTTAAAAATATTTATTCTCAGAGATTGTGACATATTTCTGTGTGTCAAATATTTCCATCTTTTGACAAACAGTTTTTAAAAGTCTAAAAGTAGGGGCCAGCCCAGTGACAATACAATGCACTGCCATGAGGATGACCTGGATTCAAATCCAAAGTTAGGTATCCATTTCCTTGATTATCCAGGGCTAGGATGGGGTAGCTTTCAGATCCCCATACAGGCAGAGTCCTAGTCATTCCACAACAGTGGATCTAGCCCCCCAGCTGAATAACTTACACGCCCCCCAATTACCCTTAAAACTCCTCAAGTATGACTAGTATTTTTTATTTTTTTCAACATACACCTTGTCCCTAATAGAAGTAAACTTAGCAGCAGGGGATCTGGGTGCACATCTAGGCACGTAAATATTTACACACACATCTCTTGGCCATGCCCCAGATCCTATCCAGACCACTCCCTGTCCCTTTTTGAAAATGTTTGAAATATATGCTCTAAGGGAGATATGCGTGCATCTGGGCAGCTTCTAAAACTCGGTGGGTGCGTGCAAACCCGACTTGTGTGCGTTATCTCTCCATTTTGTCACACCCCAGGCTTTTAAAATTCACCTCATACTTTTTAAAATAAAAGAGTATGCATGCAAGTCCCAGCTCTGACTCCTAGAATGCCTCTCCCCATAGCATGATTAGCCCCTGGGCAGGAAAACCCTAGTATTGAATCCAAAAGCTCACATCTCAAATTTTGGACCCTATGTGCACAGTTCTCACACTTTACACACCACTCTGAGACTCCAGAATCCCCTATGGGGGGAGGGGGGGGGAGAGCTCAGCTCCAAGGCCCTTTTGCGTTGTCTACCATCCAACCATTCTTTCCACACCTAGTAAACAACACTGATGATCTCTTCATTTAACAACAAAATTCACACTGGAAACTGTGATCAATTTTACTGATAGGTTGTAAAAGTGAATTGCTAGTTTTTAACAATTCACACTAAAAAGTGTCCAATTGTTCTTCACAAAATGACATTTAATAAATTTATGACCATACTTTTTACAGCGACCAGTTCTCCAGTTACTTCAACCAATTCCTTGAGTAATTTGGCTCCTTCCTTCTTCTCATCTTGTGCTTTAATCTCCAGATCCTCCCACGGAAATGGGAAAGATTTAATTCCAGCCATCCCAGAAATTGAATATATTATCTACCTACAGGTGTCATAAATAGATATATAAATAGATACGTCGATAGATAGATATTCAGATTCAAATGTGTTTACTTTCTCTTTGCATTGCTCTTTTAAAAGACTGTTGGCACCTGCCTCACAGATCATTGCTCTGAGTTGGTCTCCAGTAAGGAGAACTAATACTTGGTTTAATCTTCTGCAGACATATACTCACTGAGTCATCCTTTCACATGTTTAAGTTCTCGATTATTCAACATTTTCCTTAATATGTGAGCAGAAGGGACCAAATCCCAGGTTGTCCTGTAGAATGTGGACATCTGGTCTGGCATGGCCTTTTGCTGCCCCTGTTTGACATTTATTTGAGATACAGAAATGCTTGATAGGGTAGGAGTCCCTTGTTTCTATGTGGCTTCAAGCCACGCTGGGAGCTTTTTCCATTAATGAATGACTTGGAAATGCAGGGGAGCACAGAAACAGTAGATAACCCCTATGGGCTGTATAAAGGGTGGGGTATCCTGATCTTCCTGCTCTTTTGCCTTTCAGTTGGCTGCACTAAAACTGTGTTAACTGTATGACTGGAAAGCCTGTAGGATAGCTAATGAAGCCATGGTTGATGGGAAAGCAGCTACTGGTAGCCAGGGTATACCTGTGAGCATTATGGAACTGGCTATGGAGGCTACAGGGTAAGTAGTCAGAAATATTGAGCAGGTCCTAGTCATGGGAAAGTTCCAAGAGTATTTGTAAGTCAGGTTGAAGTGGCAGCCAGCCAAGGTTACACATGGTTTCAGGTTTTGGCTAGGGCTGGATGGACTGATGAGATTTTGAGGGTGGCCAGGAGTAGAGATTCTCTGAGGTGTAGGCTAGAAGAAGAAGTTGAGACAATGTGTGCATATGGCTACATGCAGATTATATCAGTGGTAAGCCGATGAAGGAAAGGCATCCTGGGTGATGCCTGGACAACATCACAGCAAGGATCTGTTGCAAATCAAGCAGAAGGCAGAGATAGGCTGTGGTCTAGTAGTCAGATACAGGTGGGGAATAAAGGTCTGGCTCAGTATGGTGGTGAGGTGAGGCTGGAATGACTTTCTAGAAGGGTGAATGTCACTCAGGGGAGCATTGCTGGGCAGGGGCCAGTACCTGGGGAGGAGGACCAGCAGTCAGAGTCAGCATTAGGCTTGATGTCTGTGACATTAGGCCCAATGGAGCAGTTGGCTCCTGGTGCTGAGTGAGACCTTGCATATAAAGCTCATGGTGTGAATCTTATCAGACAGGCCAGCCTACTGGGGATGACAATGAGTTTGGCACTGGGTCTCTAGGGGCCTTTGGCCTGCAGGTTCTACAAGAGGGTAAAGGGGTTTCCATGTATGGCATTTGGAATCAGTAAAGGCACAGCCTGTGGGCTTTTTCAAGGAGGTATGAAATTTCCAGGGCCAGAGAGGGGCTCATAGTAAATATTGGCAGACCAAGGCCAAAATGGTCCGTCCAATTTGCCCAAGAAAGGTGATTAGGATATTAACTGTAATTCTATGTCGGTTACCCAAAAGGTAAGAGGCACCATCTAATATATGATGGTATGATGCCTCTTGTCCTGAGTCTTGGGTGCTGCTGGGTACCACCAGGAATATCCTTTGGAATCATTCCCCATAGTAGTTGAATTGGAGATTTGAGGTACAAGTTTGAGAGATAAGAAAGTCATATTTTTATGTGATAAACTTGTTGTGGTCAAAGTGATTTACAGACAGTTGACAAAGTACTGTGCGCTACTGCAAAAATTTGGTTTGCATTGTTTGCAGCTTAATGTGTCAGTATGAGCACTGAATGTTTTGTGTTGATATTGCAATTTCTGATACTCTCTCTCATTGCAAGTGGTCATTGTTCCAGAGGTTAGCAACACAGGCGGACCAGTGCAGAGCACTGGTACCCAATTCCCTTTGGAGATTAAGTTCCTTGAAGCATGGAGACTTCTGCCAGCTTCACTAGCTCTTTCCATGTGGGTTGGATAACACCAGTGGCTGCAAGAAAGTATTGAGCTATTTATTTTCTAAAGTGTTGGTCTCAGGGTCCAGTGTTCAATGCTTTGCTGATTGAATATATCACTCAGCCTTCAAAGTAAATTAACAATATACACATCAACAGCTCTTTCCTTTACATCCATTATTTTATTGCTCTTAAAAATTCATTTTAGCTTACAGAGCTAAACTTTCTAGTGGAAAAAAAAAATCAGAAAAGCATAACTTTTTTAATAATGTCACATTACATGGATACCCACAGCAGAAATTCATGTTTTTTCATTTGGTGGGTGACAATACTAAGCAAATCATTATTGCAATGTTTGTGGTGTGCTGATATAAACAGAATACTCAGATTGCTTTAGGGAATCAATAAGAAAGTCTAGTTCTACCAAACATTTATATAACACCATGGCACCAGGCTTCTACTATCAATTAATATCTGGTTGCAGACAGACTGGAGCTAAAAGTTCCATGTTTTAATTAAATTAAAATAATCAGGAAAAACATTGAGGCACTCATTCCAAGAGAAGTCAACTTTATTTAGTGAAGATGAAGAAAGCACTGAGAATCTGTCAGGTAATATGGGCTTTTAATAAGTGCTAATCCTTTCCCATTTTTATACATGTGGAGGATCTAACATGATGGTTAAAGTATGGATTTTATTGGTTCAAAATGAGATTAGGTATTAATGCCTCCCTGTATCTCTTTCAATATAAGCAAAGAAAATAATGCCTTGGTGCTAAGTTCAATGTAAAAATTGATACAAGACATAAATCGATATATTGAAGCTCTTTTAATACAGCTGACAGTGTAAACATTATGATGGAATGCACCCAGGGCAGATTACTTCTCTCTGCTTTTATTCAACTGATGAGCACACTATAGAAGAAATATTTACTTAAATACTTTGGCTTATAACATTCTGCATGCAACACCAGTACATGTAAAAAAATGTTACATTTCATTTATGAAAATAACATCCCTACAATGGAAACTCTGCCTTATAGGTTTATTGTAACTTCAGAAACATGAAAACAAAGGTGTGAAGCTAATTTAGAAAGAAAGGGGCTAATGTACTGAAAACCGCAACATTAAATCTATAGAAGGTAAGTTTTTAAAGACTTACTCAAGAATTGTTTTTGTAAAATCGGTACATGTACATGTAAGTAGCTTCTGCATATTTCCAAAAGGGCATGAGTGTGCAAGTACTGCTGCTATTGCACAGAAATGTCTGCACATACAAAGGGACCGATTCAGTAAATCTGTGCGGAAAACAGCTGCTCAGTGTTGAGTGCCCACTTTCCCAATGCCGCCCAGCCACCTCTCCCGGGCCCGCGATGGAATATTTAAATGAGGGGTCGTGCTGCCAAGGAGGCACTAGGGACAAATATGTGCCCCCTAGTGCTCCTTGGCAGCAGGCTCGCAGGAGAGGTGGCTGCCAGCGGATTAGGAAAACCTCTTCCTAACATGTGCACAGCCACAGGTTAGAAAAACGGACACTCATTAATTGAGCATCCCTTTTCCTAAACTGGCCGCCGGCACCATTTTTTTTTTTTTTTTAAATCTTTTGGTCCTTTTGGTTCCTCTGATTTAATATTACCACAATATTAATTCAGAGAAAGAGCAGAAAAGCAGTATTTTCTGCTTTTCTGTGCAACGTTTTTGGGCTGCTCTGAGCGTAAAAATGTATGGGCCGGGTGCACATTTGTTTTTTCAATCTGGAGAGAATAGCTATTAGTCTCATCAATATGCACATGCATGTGATGAGTGCTATTGGTTTCCTTGGGGGGGGGGGGGGGTTTGGATGCGCGTTTTGGATGCACTAATCCCCTTATAGAATGAGGTGTTGTGGACGTGCATCCAAAACCCGTGTCCAACCATAGGTTAAACAGTGCGCTCAGCTGAACGCACTGTATTGCATCAGCCCCAAAGAGGGCATTTAAGGGCATTCTGGGAAACAGTTTGGAAGGGTGCACACATTTACCTATTTTATAAACGGATAATGTTTAGATGTATCCAAAACATGTGTGCTTCATTTTACGCCTGCTAATCAGGTCACCTGGGATGCTTACTCAATTTTTGATAAATACTAAAAATACAAAGACTGAGGCCATTTTTTGTTTATTCCGAATAGAAAGAACCAAAAAATGGTCTCTCTCACAAAAAAAAACCTGAAAATTTTCAGGTATTTTCATTATTGTGCCACAAAGGGAAAAAAAAAAAAAAGACCGGCTTCTGGAGATCCTCTAAACTTTTTCCAACCCAGTAAAGAGAAGCCTGGAATCCCTATTTACCCTGGTCTTTCCAGACCCCTCTGACCTCTACTTCTAGCCACAGATTTCTAGCCTGGGGCCCAGGCCTACCCAGATGGACTTGCATAGGTCCCTCTTCCTGGCCCTTCTGACTCTCACTCCCACCCTTTAAAATGTTCCAGGTGCCAAGGGCACTTAGCCCATCCATGGCATCCTGGCAAGTTGGCAGGGAAGGAGCAAAGCACATTCACTCCTTCCCTCACTCTATTTTCACTATAAGGTTTAAACATTGTTGCAGGAGTCTATTGTTGTAATTTAATATTTTGCTCCTGTCGTTCCCCTTATTTTTTGTTGTTCTTCATTTTAAAAATGGTGTTAGAAGCTCACAGAATGGTACAAAAGTGATGTCACTTAGGTGTGTGTGCCTTGATTATAAAAAGACTAGAAAGGTCGGTAATTTATTTTAGTTTTTATGTGTGCCTTGATTAAAAAGAAGACTAGGAAAGGTAGGTACCATATTTTTCGCTCCATAAGATGCACCTGACCATAACACACACCTAGGATTCAGAGGGGGAAAATTAAAAAAAAAAAAAATGGTGTGCTAAACCGGCTCTGTTCCCAGGCGTCTGTGCGTCTTATGGAGCAAATTAGGGAGTGCATAATTCTTTTTTTGTCCCCATTTTGTTTTCGGGTCTGGGGAGGGCCATTTCGGTCTACTCCCAAGATCAGAACGTTTTTATCATTCTCTTTCTGTGGGAAAAAACCCCCAACCCTTTACATTTAATTAACTACAACCCCCCACCCTCCTGACCTCCTCAAGACTTGCCAAAAGTCCCTGGTGGTCCAGCGGGAGTGCGGGAGCGATCTCCTGCACTTGGACCATTGGCTGCCAGTAATCAAATGGCGCCGACGGCCCTTTGCCCTTACTATGTTACAGGGGCCGACCAATGGCACTGGTAGCCCCTGTGACATAGTAAGGGCAAAGGGCCATCGGCGCCATTTCGATTACTGGCAGCCGACAGCCCAAGTGCAGGAGATTGCTCCCGGACCCCTGCTGGACTACCAGGGACTTTTGGCAGGTCTTGAGGGGGGGGGGGGGTCAGGAGGGTGAGGGGTTGTAGTTAGGTTTTTTTTTTGTTTTTTATATTCGCTCCATAAGACGTACAGACATTTTTCCCCCACATTTGGGGGAAAAAAGTGTGTCTTATGGAGCGAAAAATACGGTAATTTATTTTAGTTTCTGTGTGTCTTGAGTAAAAAACGGCAAGGTAAATACTTTCTATTAGTGTATTTATTTCCCTCTCATCCACCCCTAAGCTCATTCTTTAACTTTTAAATTCTGTAATGCTTTGGAGGAGCAAGATCATCTGTTCAGAGATTATTACCCTGGTGTGGCAGGAAGTGATACTGTAGTAAGGATCTGCTCTCCAAGTGATGCATTAACCTCTCTCAGGGAGGATGAGTCTCCAAGAACTAATGCACAGAAAGGAAGAGTTAAGTTAGCCATCACAGTTGGTGATTTGATTATTAAGAAAGTAGGTAGCCTGGATGGCTGGTTGATATGAGGATAACTTGATCATTTGCCTGCCTGGTGCAATGGTGATGGACCCTCATGCATCACCTATATAGGACTGGATTTTAGACACTGCTGAGGAGAAGCCGACTGTCATGGTACATGTGGGCACCAACGGCAAGCGAAGGTATGGGAGGGAGATTCTGGAAGCTAAATTGAGACTCTTAGTTAAATGTTGAAATCCTCAGGGATAGCATTCTCTGAAATGCTTCCTGTTCCACATGCAGGACCTCAGAGGCAGGCAGAGCTTCTGAGTCTCAATGTGTGGATGAGATGATGGCGCAGAGAAGAGAACTTTATATTAGGAACTGGGCTACATTTTGGGGAAGAGGAGCCTATTCAGACAGCATGGGTAACCTTAACCAGGATGGAACCTGGCTGCTGCCACTAACCTTGAAAAGGAAGATAGAGTAGCTTTTAAACTAGAACAAGGGGGAAAAGCCAACAATTGCACAGTAGAACATGATTTAGAGGGAAGTATCTTCAAGGATACTAAAATAACAGAGGAGTTAGGGCACTCTGATAGTGAGGTTCCAATAAAATCAAACATAGCCCATGTGCCTATAAGTAAAGAACCATATAAGTTAAAAGATTCCAAATCACCCCATCAACTGATAAGCAGATTGTTAATGCAAACAAAAAATGTCTTCATGCTAATGCAAGAAGTCTAAAAAGTAAGATGGGAAAGTTAGAATGTATAGCACTGGATGAAAAAGTTGCCATAATTGGCATCTCAGAGACCTGGTGGAAGGAGAATACCCATTGGGACAGTGCTTTACATGGTATAAATTATATCACAATGATAAGGTGGATCAACTTTGTTTGGGGTGGGGGGGGGGTGCTTTATAATAGGGATACATAAAGTCCAACAAGTTAAAGATCTTGCAGGAGACTAAATGCACAGTAGAATATTTACTGGTGGAAATTCCATGATAGACAGGGAAGAAGGGAAGAGTACAGTGGTGGGGGTAAATCTACAGTCCTCCCGGCCAAAATGAACAGATGGATGATGAAATGCTAATAGAGATCAGGGAAGCTAATGAATTTGGCAGTGCAGTAATAAAGGGAGATTTCAATTACCTCAATATTGATTGGGTAAATGTTGCATCAGGACATGCTAAGGAGGTAAAGCTTCTATATGAAATAAATGACTGTTTCATGGAGCAGTTGGTCCAGAAACAGTGAGAGTAGGAGCCATTTCAGACCTAATTCTTAGTGGAATGCAGGATTTGATGCAAAACTCCAGTCCTGATGTATTCCACTCATTAAAAAAAAGTGGAAGGAAGGCTAAACATCTTTTGGCATGGTTAAAATGTGAGGTGAAAGAGGCTATTTTAGCCAAAAGAACTGTTAAACGTTTGTAAAAAGATCCATCTGAAGAAAAAAGGAATAAGCATAAGCAAGGCAAGTTCATGTAAACATTGATAAGGTGGGCTAAAAGAGAATTTGAAAAGAAGCTAGTCGTAGAGACAAAAACTCAGAATAAACATTTTTTAAAGAATATCAGAAGCAGGAAGCCTGTGAGGGAGTTGGTTGGACCATAAGATGTTGATCGAGAAGTTAAAGGGGAACATAGGAAAGATAAGGCCACTGCAGAATAATTTAATGAATTATTTTCTTTGCTGTTTATTGAAGAGGATGTAGGGAAGATAACAATGCCAGAAACTGTATTTGCTGGTGATGATTCAGAAGAACTGAAACAACATAAACTTAACACCCCCCCAAACTCCTGCTTCCCCCTGACATCACACCTACTGAGACCTCAGCCTGCATAAGGCCGAGATTTCAGCATGGGCATAGGCCTCGGCATCGGGCCCAAGCTCCAGCCTAGGCCTCAGTTGAAGCCTTGACCTTACACAGGCAAAGGTCAAGGTTGTGGCGACCTACAACAGCCTCTATCATATCCCCCCTCAGCCGTCTCTTCTCCAAGCTGAAAAGTCCTAACCTCTTTAGTCTTTCCTCATAGGGGAGCTGTTCCATTCCTCTTAGAGATGTTTAAAATCATGAGAGGTCTAGAACGGGTAGATGTGAATCGGTTATTTACTCTTTCGGATAGTAGAAAGACTAGGGGGCCCTCCATGAAGTTAGTATGGGGCACATTTAAAACTAATTGGAGAAAGTTCTTTTTTACTCAAAATACAATTAAACTCTGGAATTTGTTGCCAGAGGATGTGGTTAGTGCAGTTAGTATAGCTGTGTTTAAAAAAGGATTGGATAAATTCTTGGAGGAGAAGTCCATTACCTGCTATTAAGTTCACTTAGAGAATAGCCACTGCCATTAGCAATGGTTAGAGATGTGAATCGGAACTGGAATCGGTTCGGTTCCGATTCAAATCTTATAATTTTTATCGTCCGGCCCGATTGGTTTTTTGTTTATCGGCTGCGCCCAATCCATCCAGTGCTCCTACCATGCTGTGCCGGCTGCGCCGGCCATCCAGTGCTCCTACCATGTGACAGGGGCCGGCCAATGGCACGGATACCCTGTCACATGGTAAGGGCAAAGGGCCATCGGTGCCATTTTTATTAGTGGCAGCCGACAGCTCGAGAGCGGGAGATCATTCCCGGCACCCCCACTGGACCACCAGGTAATTTTAAAATGTTTTTTTGGGGGGGGGGTCGGGAGGGTGGAGGAGGCTAAGGGGTCAGTTTTAAAGGGTCGGGTGGGTTTTTTTTTATTGGGCCATCAGCGCCATTTTTATTAGTGGCAGCCGACGGCCCGAGAGCGGGCGATCGGTCCTGGGGCTTCCACTGGACCACCAGGTGATTTTAAAACATTTGGGGGGGGGGGTTTGGGAGGGTGGGGGAAGGTAAGGGATTAGTTTTAAAGGGTCGGGGTGGATTTAGGGGTTGTTTTGGTGTGCTGGTTTTCCCGCCCCCCCCCCCAAATAACTCCCGTTAGTGGACACAAACCCGATTAACGATTTTTCACAATAAATCGGGGGAATTTCTATTGTATCGCATTCTTTAATGATTTTTGATGATTTAAAAAATATCGGACGATATTTTAAATTGTCAAAAAACGATTCACATCCCTATTGAGATGTATGGCTTACTGAGCTCCTCAATTTTGTTATTTATGCCTCAGGTTTCAGGATGGTGGATCCACCTGATGCTAGGGTGTTATGTGGGGTTGGAAGATACGATCACATCATGCTGTCCTTTGTCACCTCCAGTGGCTACCTGTAGAGGCTAGGATTAAGTTAAAAATCCTATGTCTGGTACATAGACAGTACGGGCTGGGGGAGAAATTACAATGGAATAGCTGCAGAGGGAATTACATGTAGCCAACAAATGTTTTTTAACAGTTCCTTCAGTTAAACATGTGTGTTTAAATGCAACTCGTGTTAGGGCTATATCAATTGCCGGTCCATTGATTTGGAATACATTGCCTGAAAATATGCACCTTTGGGGTGATTATAAAGCATTTTAAAAAGAATTGAAAACTTGGTTTTTTAATGAAATATTTAAGGAATTTTTTTTTTGGGGGGGGGGTAAATATTGACTGTCTAATAAAATAGTGTTTATGTGCTGAAGGGGGAACGCAACTTTCTACCAGAATTAGAGTTTTGTTTAACATTTTGTGTAATGATGTAAATCGTATAACATTATGACTGTTACTGTCTTTTTGTGATTGATATTATGAATGTTTTAGTCTTATACACCATTTAGATTTACTGATAAGTGCTTTATAAACACAATAAATATATAAATAAATCCACTAGGACCATTAGAGATCCAGTACTATTTCCTAGATGCATGCATGTTATAAAATTCCATCACGTGCGCATCTGACTGCCAGACTTATTATATAACATCTGCATGAATCTACACGCAGGATATAAAATTGCAGCTTATATGTCTGCGCACCCATATATACGTTTATATGGGCATGTATGCGCACGTTTTAAAGTCACCAACTTTACTTGATTTTAGTACACTGATAATCAAAATACCATTAGATAAACCTCAAAGAAAGCTCTATGTGGATATTGTAGGGATGCTTTTCATTGTGTTAAGGAAATAAATACCATTACTAGTAGGAACTGCTACTTTAATTACTTATACAACTATAATTATTATCGCAAGTGCCCTATAACCTCAAGTACAAACCAATAAAATGCTGACTTTTTAAAACTAGATTTCAATACCTGTAGCCAAACACAGTAGTTTAAGTGTTAAAACAAAGGAAAAAGAAAAGCAGATTCTGAAGAACTGGATACCACTTAGAGTATTTTAATGGAGCCTAACAATGAATGTTAAAAGTCTAAGATTCCTTTTTGTTCAACAACCTAGAGGGCTAACTTTTGGATATTAATATACTGAAGAGACTATAATTCACTTGGTATTGCTGGTGTGGACAAGAATTGCAAACAGAGTAATTAGCCGTAGGTTTCCAAGTCCTGATATAGCAGATAAGAAGATTGTTTCTCAAAATCATTGCCTACTGGGACAGATGGAGAAATATTGAAAGAAAGCATATGAATGGTTATTCCACTGTAACAGTGCTGGGTCATCAAAGTAGAAGAAAGTTTTACAATCATACTAACCCACTGATCTTTGCTATAGGTGCTAGTGATAAGATTAAAATAAGCAAGCAATATAAAATGAACTACTTTAGAAATTACAAGTCAACCATATTAAAACATCTATTTTTGCAGATCAAAACTGCACTTCATAATCCTGTGATTCCCTACCAGATCCCTCTACAAGTCATGGTCCACTTCTGCTTCAATTCAGATCCACGTCTATATGAGAAATAAACACCTGCTGGTAACATGGCCCATAATCTCAAAAAGGGGATTTATATGAAGAAAAATGTTTTAGAAGTCTAAACAAATCTGTATGTTTTGCACTATATCTTGTCAACTAAAATGACAAATGATTGATTTTGGTATTGAAAATACAAATGAATGTACAGGCACAAACATGTTTTTTGCCTAATATCATTGAATTCTTTACAATGCAATTTTGTACTCCAACATCTGGCCTCACCTTAAAACTCATGAGCTAAATCTAATATGGTACCTGAGCACTAACACACAGCAGAATGGAGTTCTAGTACATTCAGCATTTTATGAGTTATTGCCTTTGAAATCTACTGGATGCTAACTGACATTATCTCAAGAAGAAGGATAGATGAGGGTTTTTTCCCTTGGAGTCCTCATTAAGTTCTACATCTCAATGGACTATTGGATTTTACCTCTGATCTACAAGCTAGAGTTTCAAAACAGGAGTCCATCTTATTGGAACATAGCAGGAAGTCAGAATCCCTGATACATAAGGTGTCTATGATGCAAATTTCCAATGCTTTATTGCTTGGTAATTCATTCAAATTTGCTGTTGGTAACCTTTTGTCTGGAGTCAGATATAGAGGGATATTGAAACTGTTCTTTCAAAGCAGAGATTCCTTGTTTTGTGGCAAGGAGTATAGGTATTTCTTGATTTCTGGAAAATGACACAATATAAGTGAAATCTTTTCCTTCAGATGAGTCTGAATTTTGTTTATCTAGAAGTCAATAATTTTCTTTAATTTCAATTAAATATTTGGTTAAATATTGCTCTTACAATTTTGAACTTTGCGATCCTAATCAATTGAGAACATTTCCTGCAACTAAAGAGGCATCAGAGAAAGTGTAGTAGAACAATATTTAACCTGGTTGAGTGCCTCTGCCACAAAGATGGATATTCTATATCTATATGGGTTCTAAATATTTGAGTGTGAATGTTGGTATCTGCATTCTTTTATTTTTTTTCTTTCCTTGATTTATACAAAATCAGAGTGGAGGATGGCGGTTGTTCATCCAGTATGCCCACCATTTTTATTTATTGATCTATTTACTTAGGACAGTAGCAACTGCCATTCTGTGGAGGCCACTCCCAAACCTTCTGTTAAGGGTTGTAGTTGTAGTAATTGTCACTCCGTGCAGGCCACTCCCAAACTTTCTGTTTATCATTTTAAATTTTTTGAATTATATTCTAAATTTCCATAAATAAAAAGTTTTAAAAATGCCTGTATCATTCTGGTTCTAGTTTGTAATCAGCTTTCATATGGAGCCCACCTTTCAAAAGTATCCATGTTACAGATTTTTTGCATATAAATGCACACATAGAGATTACGGTAATGCTATATGTATAAGCTGTGTGGCAAGAGTTGTACAGTTTATAAAACACCATGAATTTCTGCTCTGGAAGTATATGTCTACTATGTTTCAGTACACATGTAGTTGTCCAAAGCATGGAAACCCATTTATAAGCATATACATGTATATTTTACAGGCAACATAATTGTGATACTGTGCGAATAAACACTCAGAATTAAATGTAGGTTTTTTTTATAAAGTATTTGAAAGTTTTTGGAATCATCAGTTCTCTTATACTTCCACCAATTTTCCCAATCTTTCTACAGTTCCCCTAAATCCTCTAGCAATTCACCCTGAATCCCTATCAGTTTCCCCATATCTCCCACCCAAAAATCATTGAGAATAAAGTCTTATTTCCCTTGTGCTAGTTAATTAGTAGGTGTAAAAGTATACAAACAATTTTGGTAATGTATACATGTATCTCTCAAAATAGTAACTACCACATGTATTTCTGAATTCTGTCCTGGAATGCCCCAGATCACCGTATTTTTCCTCTGATAAAATCTGAAACTGAAAATATATGCATAATCTCAATGTTTATAAAATAGTAGGGATGTGCAGAGCAAAATTTTATGTTCATATTTTTTATGTCCGAAAGGGGGTCCCACTTGCGGCCAATATGGACATAAAAAAAATCCAATGAGTTGGGTATATGTACATATGTGCAAAAAAAAAATTTAAACCCCCTCACCCTCCTTAATCCCCCCCCCAGACTTACCACAACTCCCTGGTGATCGAGCGAGGAGTGAGGACGTCATTTCTGCAATCCTTGGCGAGAAGCATGTGACGTCGGTGGCACGTCGAGTGACGCGGCGTCACGTGATTCCCGGCTCGTTCGCGCCGGACGGCTCGTTCGGCCCCAAAAAGAACTTTTGGCCAGCTTGGGGGGGCCTCCTGACCCCCCCAAGCTGGCCAAAAGTTCTTTTTGGGCCGAACGAGCCGTCCGGCGCAAACTCGCCGGGAATCACGTGGCGCCGCGTCACTCAGACGCGACGTCACGTGATTCCCGGCTCGTTCGCGCCGGACGGCTCGTTCGGCCCAAAAAGAACTTTTGGCCAGCTTGGGGGGGTCAGGAGGCCCCCCCAAGCTGGCCAAAAGTTCTTTTTGGGCCGAACGAGCCGTCCGGCGCGAACGAGCCGGGAATCACGTGACGCCGGCGTCACTCGACGTGCCGCCGACGTCACATGCTTCTCGCCAAGGATTGCAGAAATGGCGTCCTCACTCCTCGCTCCATCACCAGGGAGTTGTGGTAAGTCGGGGGGGGGATTAAGGAGGGTGAGGGGGTTTATATTTTTATTTTGGCTCAACAATCGCGATTTCCAACATATCGAACATATCTATGTTCGATATGTGGGAAATCCGATCGTTTATGTCGAATCAATTTTTTAAGTAAAAAAAAAATATGAGTTGCGTTTTACTAATGCGGTCAATCCGAATGCACACCCCTATAAAATAGCATATATGCATGCAAATGTTATTATGCACATAAACTGTATATATTTTAACACGTTGAACCCCTCTGAAAATTCACTCCACACTATGAAGCAAATTTTGAGATCTAGGCGCAGGCACACATCTGCGGGTGTTTGCCAGTACGCGCATATGGACTCAGTGGTTTTATAACATGTATGCATATATACGCATATACGCACACATGTTATAAAATCATTTATACATGCATACATGTACGCATGATTTTATATTGATGCTCGCATATGGCAACTTGAGCACATAAGTGGGGGGAATTTTAGTAGCTACACACACCGACAAGATTACCTGTTTCCCCAGGTAGTTCCCAGTTCGGCCCAGTAAAGAAGAGAACTTCCTAAATCCCCAAGCTAACTTGCCTCCCTTTTAGCTTATTAGCCCTGAGCCTTAAAACTCCGCTGACTAGCCTAGTTTATTTTGTTACATGACTTACACGCTGTCCATAGTCGAAGTAACGATATGCAGTAGGGGATGCCGGCGTGAACTTATGTACGTAAACACACACAGACTTCATGGTGCAGTTCTATCCCTCCCATGCCCCGCCCAGACCACATCCACTCTCCGCCCCTTTTTTGTGAAAAAAAATTATGCAATTACCGGGGGATACATGCACACCAGCTCATTTTAAAACCCATGCAGCACACGCTGGGCTGAGTCACACATGTATCTCCCGGCTTTGGCATACGTAGGGCTTTTAAAATTGACCAGTTTGTATCTAGTGTCATTTCTTAAAGATATATTTGTATCTGAATTTGAATGATGAATTCTGTGGTGTTATTTTGGACACACACGAGAGCATAGTGGGTGGAGGTGCCAGAAGGAAGGTATACACAAAGCCTACCCCCTTGGAAAATCCTACTGATTTTGAGAGACAGTATAGTGACTGATTATATCTATATAAGAGAGAGGATGTGAGAATAAGGTAAGACTGAATAGAACTGATACGTGTAGCAAGCAACAGCATTTGGCTAGTAGTGAAGTACATCCAGTATGGCTATTAAAAAAGATTATTCACAATCTCAAGTATAGAAAATGGTACCTTCTCTTAAAAGAGGGAAGAAGGGCTTTCAAAATTAATCTCCTTATGATTTATTATTTATTTACAAACTTTACTCTTTCCCATACAATGAATCAGTGTGGATCTCTGCCTTCACTTCTTTTTTACACATTATGGAGTAGATTTTAAAAGGTGCATGCGGGAGTAGATTGTTCGCGCAACCCGGCATGTCCAAATCTACTCCCGATTTTATAACATGCATGCGCTGCCGCACACATGTTATAAAATCAGTGTTGGCTCGCGCAAGGCTATGCAAAATCGGCAGCCTGCATGCGCCGAACCGCGCAGCCATCCTCCGTTCCCTCCGAGGCTGCTCCGAAATCAGAGTGGCCTCGGAGGGAACTTTCCTTCCGGCCCCCTCACCTTCCCCTCCCTTCCCTACCTAACCCACCCCCCAGCCCTAACTAATTCTCCCCACCTCTATTTTACAAGTTACGCCTGCCCAAGACAGCTGCAATTCAGCAAAACCCATCTATCCAGTGACTGATATAAATAAACAATGGTGTTTGCTCTCTGGAGCCCCCAATAGGTCTGGTGTGAATTGACCCATTGTCAATTAACTCAAGAATCATATTCTCAGCTGATAAATCACAGTTTACTAGGAATCTAAAGGCCTGTGCTGGATAAAGAAAATGTCATAGATTTTAGCCACCAAAGGTGAATGGTTAGAGCAATAGGCTGACAACCAGGGAAACCAGGGATCAAATCCCACTTCCCTCCTCAGGCACACCTTGTGACTTTGAGCAAGTCATTTTATCTCTCATAGCCTAAGGCATCCACTTAGAGTGTAAGCACCATAGGGAATGAACTTATTTACTTCAATTCTAATAATGCTCTTAGTATTATTTGAAAAAGTGGGCTAAAAATTAAAAAAATATATATTATGAGATATTGGCCTCTCCAGCACTGTGTGTGATCATCTAAAGCAAATTATACACATACGTACCACATCCCTAAGTATGTTTACCACATGGCAATTTGAGCAATCAAGAATTAGGAAATAAGAAGCGAAAACAAGAAAAGTATTAACTATTTTATGGTAATTTAAGGTGCATGTTACCTTGAAAAGATTTAGAAAAGTGCAATCTATACTTAAGGCTGAGGAAAAGTTTAAATCACTTTAGCAGTCTCATCAGCACAGCTATTTAAAGTAATCAGCCTTACTGCAAGAAAGGCTAATTAAATGAATCAGAAAATTATAAGACTCTGTACCTCCTCACTGAAACTGTCAGGGATGACTAAACTAGCAGATAATTATTTATTTAGCTTGGTATTTTCTATGATACCCTGCCCAGGGCATCTCACTATAAAGCACAAATAGAATTTAAAAATAAAATTAAAAACAGTAGAATTCAAGAATGTGAATCCAGGGAGCCACCCTGGTGACACAGGAGCAGTGTTGTTGTGCCCTGCCCATGAGGAGGGAGCTGGCTTTGATTCCCAGCTCAGGACTTCCACTCCCCCAGTTAGACAAGGCTGGGAATGAATACTGCAGAGACACTAATGAGAGGGTGTTATAGTCATTGTGCAATGGCGACACTCCTGGTCATGATGTGAGGGATCTCAAAGAAGCCTTGGTAAAGTAAGGTACAAGGAGATTTAAAATAGGGGAAAATCCCAAATAGAGCTGCAAAAGAAATACAATTTACTGGGAGGGAACTGCCAGCACAATAAAGGTAGGGGGGGGGGGGGGAGAGAGAGAGAGAGGCAGAGACAGCTGAATAAAACGGAGATATCAGGTATTAAGATAAGCAATTTTATGAAGCGAGTTTCAAAACTGGGCCAGAAGAATTAAGGGAGAGGTGTCTTGAATATCAGATGGCAGCCTGTTCCAGAGAGTAGGTGCTAGAAAGGAAATAGCACGAAAGTGAAGCATCACTTTCCTTTTGCAGGAAATACAAACAAGATGGTACAAGTGTGGGATAGGGCATCATGTACATACAAGACTTTCAATATTCTGGCAAATGGGAATGATTTGCTTTTACAGATACATATATATAGAGAGAGAGAGAGAGAGATGGAGCAAGAGAGAGAGTGAGCATATAACATAGCAATTAAATCATACCCTGAAGTGTTCCAACACAATACTATGTATTTTAATGTAAAAAACAAACACTAATTTATCACTAAGCAGAACATTTTTTGTATCCCATAAAAACATTTTTTAAATTTTTATCAAATCAACTTATATAAAATATGTAATACAAAAATAATTTTAATTTATACACAAAATCTAGAAAAAAATAGCTATTCAAAAACAATAAAATGCAAGATTATAAGTCTGTGATGTGCTCATCTCCCTTTCTTTAAAAAAGAAAAATGGAATCTCCTGTGAGGTGATAGTCCTGGATAATCCAATTAAACAATTCACATGAGCTTTATTTAAACAGTAGTTATTCCTTCATATAATCACTGAAATTAACAAAACAAAACCTAGAAACATAGAAGCATAGAAATGACGGCAGAAGAAGACCAAACGGCCCATCCAGTCTGCCCAGCAAGCTTTCACACTTTTTTTTTTCTCTCTCATACTTATCTGCACACCACCTGGCGCGCGCATGTTATAAAATCGGGCGTCCATGTGTGCACGCCGGGTAGCGCGCACACATGTACCTCCCCACAATTCTTTTAAAATCTACTCCTAAGTGTTTTTAAAGCATGAGCTAAACTTTTTCTATGTTTCTGTTCAAAAGGTAATTGAGTGTAGCTTATTTAAAATTTTCATTGTACTTTAAACTGCCTTTAAAAGAGCTGTGTGCTAACTTGATCCCACACATCCCCTACCAAAATGAAAGCCCAATGAGATTAGACTTAGTCACCTAAATATGTATGTCCTTGATAGGAAAGAAAGGGGAGGATATGTCAAAGATATTTAAAAAAAAGAAACAATGCACAAATTGTAAGTCTTTTCCATAGAAAAGGATGAACTAGAAGAAAGGGCCATGATATGAGGATCCAAGGGAGCAATATTAGAAAATATTACTTCACAGAAAAGGTGGTAGATGTATAGAATGTCCTCCCAGTGGAGGTAATAGTAAAACATTTTAATAGAACATAAGAACTACTGGGAGAAGTATGAAGAAACCCTAATTGTGCAGAAGTCAGAGAAAAGCCAGTGTATATGGCACTGTACCAGGAATTAAACTGGGTAGATTAGATATGCTGTATGGTGTTTTTCTACCATCGTATTTTTGGTTTCTATATATTTAACATAGTTATTTTTCATACGGCACCCTTTATTTGATTATACTGTTCTAATTTTTCATTGTGCATGTACAGTATATTATGTGCATTATATTTTTCTGTTTGCAAAGCTTTTGCAGCTTCAGCAGAATGAGCAAAACTTGACTTATAGTTATGGACGCTTTCATCTAGTCTATTCTTTATCAAATATTAATTTCAGTAGTTTCCACTTTATCGTAACACTATTTTGGGATTATATGGAAATACATTAGCAGTCAATTGCAAGTCATAAAGTGAGAAGGTGAGGAAGCAAATAAAGATCCATTATAGCACTGAGCCCTTGGGATTTAAGAAGCCAAGTTTATGAGATATTTAAATTTAGCCAGCTCCATATATTTATCTGTTATTGTTACACAGGCAATAGGAACATTATATTCAGTAGTATTGTAAGTTTTGCTCTCACATTATTAAGAAAAACTAAGTTCACTTCCTAACTGAAAGATAAAATGTGAGTTGATCTTGTCTAACATTTTGTTTAAAGTAATAGCATATATTCACACTTGGGATGTGCAGAGGGATGGCATACGTTGTATTCGTAATTCGTATTCGTCGGGGGCAGATATGTTGCATTCAACAAGGGGGGCCCCCGATATATTCATGCGTTCATTCTTATTCATTTCCCGGCTAAAACTGAATTTACTACAACCCCCCACCCTCCTGACCCCCCCAAGAATTACCAAAATACCCTGATGGTCCAGCGTGGTGTTCAGGACCCATCTCCTGCACTCACGCTGTTGGCTGCCGACCTTACTATGTCATAGGGGCTACCGGTGCCATTGGTTGGCCCCTGTGACATAGTGAGGGCAAAGGCTATCGGCGTCATTTTGAATACTGGCAGCTGACGGCCTGAGTGCAGGGGGTCGCTCCCGGACTCCCGCTGGACCACTAGCGGACTTTTGGCAAGTCTTGCAAGGGTCAGGTGGGTCCCCCAAGACTTGCCGAAAGTAAGTGGTCCAGCGGGGGTCCAGGAGCAACCTCCTGCACTCAGGCCGTCAGCTGCCAGTATTCAAAATGGTGCCAGTAGCCTTTGCCCTTACTATGTCACAGGGGCTACCGGTGCCATTGGTCTGCCCCTGTCACATGGTAGGAGCACAAGATGGCGCTGGCCATCATTGCCCTACCCTCTGCCCATTGTCTCTGAAAGACTTTTATAATCCCTTCCTTGTTGTTTTTCTCCACTGTGAGTGAAAAAATGAAAACCATATCAAGCAGAAAGTAAAACAGTGTTTGATATAATAAGCAAGGGAAAAATGAGAAGGCAGGTCCTAGGCACCCTGAGTGAACCTTCAATCTTGTTACCTCACCCTTACATCCTGCCTATCAGCAGCAGCCATGGCACAGCATCCCCCCTCTCTTGACATACTCTGTATCCATTTCTCGCCCTCTGCCAAGTCCTGCATCCCACTCTCTTTGCCCCTGTGCCCAGCATCCCTTCTCAACATGTCTCCTTCTTTCTTCTACCCCAGCATCCTTCTTTTTCTCCTTCACCCCCTGTTCAGCAGATCAGCATCACCCCAAGCTCCTTGCCCTCTATTTGCATTGCCAATCATTCTCTCTATCACCTACCTGCTCAAAATCATCTCTCCCTCTCTCTCTCTTCACCCACCCTTACCTGCCTAGCACCTTCTCTCACCTCAACTCCCCAGAAACTCTTTCAATAACTCTTCCACCCATCCAGCTTCTTCTGACTCCACCTCCCATACCTACCCAGCATCCATTCCCTTCTCTCTTATGGTGCCATGCATTTAAAAATGGGTACTTGGCACCTGGAAGTTTTTACTAGGGATGTGAATCATTTTTTGATGATTTAAAAAATCGTCCGATATTTTTTAAATTGTCAAAAATCATTAGAGTGTGCGATACAATAGCAATTCCCCCGATTTATCGTGAAAAACCATAAATCGTGGATTTGGGGGGAGGGTGGGAAAACCAGCACACCAAAACAACCCCTAAACCCACCCTGACCCTTTAAAACTAAACTCTTACCTTCCCCCACCCTCCCGAACCCCCCCAAAACTTTTTACGAGTACCTGGTGGTCCAGTGGAAGCCCCAGGACCGATCTCCCGCTCTCGGGCCATCGGCGCCATTTTGATGCCACTAATAAAAATGGCGCCGATGGCCCGATTAAAAAAAAAAACCCACCAACCCTTTAAAAATAGACCCCTTAGCTTCCCCCACCCTCCCGACCCCCCCCCCCAAAAAAAATGTTTTAAAATTACCTGGTGGTCCAGTGGGGACACGGGGAGCGATCTCCTGCTCTCAGGTCATCGACTGCCACTAATAAAAATGGCACCGATGGCCCTTTGCCCTTACCATGTGACAGGGTATCCGTGCCATTGGCCAGCCCCTGTCACATGGTAGGAGCACTGGATGGCCAGCCATGGCCCACACCATTTTTAAAGATGGCGCCGGCCATCCAGTACTCCTACCATGTGACAGGGGCCAGCCAATGGCATGGATACCCTGTCACA
The DNA here is from genome assembly GCF_901001135.1 of Rhinatrema bivittatum. Classification (NCBI taxonomy): domain Eukaryota; kingdom Metazoa; phylum Chordata; class Amphibia; order Gymnophiona; family Rhinatrematidae; genus Rhinatrema; species Rhinatrema bivittatum. The sequence goes on along the minus strand of NC_042617.1, from coordinate 419,757,585 downwards.
TGGTAAGGGCAAAGGGCCATTGGCGCGATTTTGATTAGTGCAGTCGATGGCCTGAGAGCGGGAGATTGCTCCCTGCGCCCCCACTGGACCACCAGGTAATTTTAAAACGTTTTATCGGGGGGTCGGGAGGGTGGGGGAAGCTAAGGACTCATAAAGCCAAGAAAGATTTCTATGCAAAAAGAATCCACAACTTCATCTTTGATCCAAAAGCACTTTTCTCATATGTCACATCACTTACCAAACCACCTACGCTGTCCATACCAGATCACCAAGCTCTTGACAAAGCCAACAAACTCGCCAACTACTTCAAGAAAAAAAATCACCAACCTCACCAGCTCCATTACTAACCATAATTACACACCCAACCTTCTCAACAAATCTCAGATTCAACAGAAGTTCAGCCTCGAATGCTTCGAACCCACCTCGACACTGGAGATTGAAAACACCCTCAAGAAAATAAAACCATCTTCCCACCCAGCAGACCCAATACCTACAAACCTACTCACCGCCATACCAAACACTATCGCACAACCAATTGCGAAAATCATTAACACCTCTTTAACTCAAGGCATAGTTCCCAATCAGCTGAAACTAGCAATTCTCAAACCCCTACTGAAAAAACCAAACGCCTCACCGACGGACCCAGCTAACTTCCGGCCCATCGCAAACCTTCCACTGATAGCCAAACTGATGGAAAAAGCGGTAAACAAACAACTGTCAGAGTACCTCGAAGAAAATAATATCCTCTCTCCAGCTCAGTACGGCTTTCGAAAATCACGAAACACAGAGTCTCTTCTGCTCTCGCTCACAGACTCAATACTACTAAACCTAGAGAAAAAACAATCATACCTACTGATACTTCTAGACCTATCCTGAGCTTTTGATACTGTAAACCACACAATACTCATAGACCAACTAGCAAACATAGGTATTGGAGGGACAGCACTCAACTGGTTCAAGTCCTTCTTGTGTAACAGATTCTACAAAGTCAGGATAAACAACAAAGAATCTCAGCCGATCCTTTCAGACCAAGGTGTACCTCAAGGCTCATCACTCTCACCAACACTCTTCAATGTATACCTCCTCCCCCTTTGCCAATTACTCTCCAACCTTAATCTCACCTATTACCTCTTTGCGGACGACATTCAGATACTTATCCCTATCACCGAATCTCTTCAAAGAACCATCACCCAATGGAAAGACTGCCTACAATCAATTAAAAACCTACTCTTCAACCTACACCTAGTCCTGAATGACAACAAAACAGAGATGCTAATCATTTCTCACGATTCCATGATCAACACAGCAATCCCTACACTATCCTCCACATTAAACATGGACTTCGCCACAGATGTCAGAGACCTAGGAACATGGTTGGACAACCAACTAAACCTTAAAAAATTTATAAACACCACCACCAAGGACTGCTTTTATAAACTATAAGTCCTCAAAAAGCTAAAACCTCTTCTTCATTTCAGCGACTTCCGCCTAGTACTTCAGTCCATCATCTTAACAAAACTCGATAACTGCAACTCCATCCTTCTCGGACTCCCCTCTAGCACTATCAAACCCCTTCAGATGGTACAGAACGCCGCTGCTAGAATTCTCACAAACTCCAATAAAAGAGATCATATCACCCCTATTTTATGCAATCTACACTGGCTACCCATCAAATACAGGATTCAGTTCAAAACACTCACCATCATTCACAAAGCTATAAACAACATCGCGCCCATCACATTAAAGACACAACTTCGAGCCCACACATCTTCCAGACCCATCAGAAGCGCCTACAAAGGATCTCTGTATGCACCACCAGCAAAATCACTATTAAAAAAGAGAGCACTATCAACAGCAGGTCCACACCAATGGAACGCACTTCCACCAGACTTACGCCTTGAACCCAGCCTACCTGAGTTTAAAAAACAACTAAAAACTTGGCTCTTTAGACTTGCGTTCCCAGACTCATAATGTAACCAGGCTTCCCGACCTCCTTCCCAGACTCACAATGTAACCAGGCTTCCTGACCTCCTTCCCAGACTCACAATGTAACCAGGCTTCCCGACCTCCTTCCTTCACCCTCCACTCCCACACTACCCATTGCTCATTCCCAGTCAATTCTTTGATAAGCTATTCAGCTCCAAACTTTCTGCAGCCATAACATTAATTTCATCAATGCAATCACCATTATTGTCTCCTCCAGACATACTATTGTAACCATTATTGTACAGTAGGGATCTCATGGCCGATCTGCCTCCCACTCATGTTGATCGGAGCTACTTACTCTGAGCTGTTTATTTAACTGTATTCTATGTTTATCTGTTACTGTAAATAAGCCATGTTTAACGGTTTCAATGTAAAAAGTTTTAAAGTTTTAATGCAATGTTATGTAAATTTTAATGTTTTAATGTAAAAAGCCCTGGCCAGACAAGCCCCGGGCGAGTTCCCGTTCTCTGTAAACCGGATTGATTTGTATCTCATACAGGAATTTCGGTATAGAAAAATTATAAATAAATAAATAAATAAATAAATAAGGAGCCAGTTTTTAAGGGTCAGGGTGGGTTTTTTGTTTATCGGATCGAGCGCAGCCGATAAACAAAAACCCAATCGGGCCGGACGATAAACATTTTAAGATTTGAATCGGAACCGGAACCGATCAGATTCCGGTTCTGATTCACATCTCTAGTTTTTACTGCCCCTTCCCCCCAGAAAAAGTTTAGCACACTAGGCATTTGCTTAGTTCACCTAATGGAGAGAGGGAAAGCAAGAAATAAGAATAGGGAAGAAATATAGTGAAAAAAAAAATCAAGAATGAAAACTAACCATGGTGCAAGACATGTGAACTGGAGAAAAGAGAAAATTTGAGAGTAGACCGTAGTGAACACTTATCAGTACTCTTAAAAGAAAAAAATAATAATGTGAAATCAAAAGCATGAGATTGTGAGGGGGTGTATAAATCCCATACACTGAATAAGCAGGAGAGGGATAAAATCCTGCCTGTCCTGAAAATCTTCGCTATAAGGGAAATGCTTCCAAATCTATAGAGAATAAATTCTCCAATTAGAGAGCTCATGGGAAGACATGTAAGGGCCTTAGATAGGTACAGGCTGCCTGTCCTTGCTGGTGGTCTCTGGGAGGACAGCTGAGAAGAGCTGCACTGCACTGCAACTACTGCAGAATGGAAACTGTGAAACTCTGCCTTGGTATTCACAACAGACAGTTTCTTCTGGGAGGGAAAAATAACTACTAAATTTTTCTTTAAAGGCAGAAATTCTGCTCTTTTGGGTATGCAGGCCAGGAATGTTTATGTGCCTGTTAAAACCTTAAAGGGAAAAAAAAAACTCCTGGTTTTTCAGAAGAACCAAACCTGTAAAAGTAGTCACCAGAGAGAACTTAAATCAAGTTTTCCTATATTTGCCAGGCTGTGTTTTGTGTCCTGTCACTCACTGGTGATGCAATCTACCTTAGTGACAACAAGAACTATAAATAATAACAGTTATAAAAGGCAAAACATAAAAAGTAGAAAAGCAAAAAAAAAATGGAACAAGTGGAAAGTAACAGAGCACAGAAACAAGAAGGAGAAAAGCAGAAACAGCATAAGGCAAAAAAGTATGAACAACAAGAATAAAAAAAACCTGTATGCCAAAGGGAACAAGAAAAGACTAGCAGAAGCAAGGGGGAGTCAGGAACTGAATCCACATAAGTAAATAAACATAACCAGCGCAGGAACAAGGATGATCCCTGAAAACAATAACTGCAGTATAAACATCAAGCCCTTTAGTTCAAAGTCAGATTCCCAGGTGCAGCGGAGAGAAAATGTCCTCCGCAGTGTCTCAAGGCTGGATGGAAAGAACTAAATTGCCATGGCAACCTAAGTTGGAGAAATCTTGCCTTACTCCTTGCACAGATCATCCAAATTCTATCAGTCTTATTTGCTATAAGTTGCTAAGGAAAGCAATTAAAGGTGAATCTCGTCAGAAAAAGGAATGAAATAAGATATATAGTACAATCAAAGAAGACACTGCAGGCTGGTCATCAAATCCCAACTCATTTCCAAAGGGCAGTACTACTACCCAGAGCAGCAGCAGGGCTAATTTGCCCCGCGCTCTTCTAGAATACAAACCTTCCATCCGAGACTTTTACACGCAGGTGAGAAGATCATGTTTCACAGCACAACTTGATGCTATTAATAAAGGATTGGGAATGATGCTGACTCTATAAATAGCACTGGTATCAGCCCCAGCCATGCAGGTTACTGATTGCTGGAGCAATAGCTCAAGCTGGACAGATTTGTGAGATACTCCTTTGGGAAAAAAAAAAAAATATGTTTGCTCATGAGTGTTTGCTCAGTCATATGAAGAGTTGGAGGGACACAGAACGGGAAAACAATCCAGCAAGGGGGGGGGAGGGGGCAGGGAGTGAAGACAAACCTGCATAAGGCTTGGTGACAACCCTAATAGCATTTGAATGGTTTCATTAGGCTACCATTGTTACAGCTCTAATAGCACCTGGGTAACCTGCTTGGAGCAGCAGTTACTACCTTAGCAGCAATGCTGCAGCTGCATCAGGTTTTATGAGATAGCCTGCGCAGAGCTATGGTAACCTGCAGGCTGGGAAACCCACAAAGAATAGCGGTTTCAGAGGAGGCTAGGGTATACTGCATGGAGCAACCACGGTTAAAGCCCAAACATCAATGACCATGGGGGGAGTTGAGGCAGATGTTTTGGTCCATGGGTTGACAAATTTTGACAGCTGTGCAGATTGCTACAAAACTTGGTAGTAAGACATGGAGAAAATCCTGAGTGTCAGATTAAGTACTGGTCTTAAAAGAATGAAAGAAGAAGATAATGTTTTGAAACAACCTGCAAGAAGGAGCTTAGTGCTGACGAGAACCCTGTTTTAAATGAGCCCCCTATGAGTAAAAACTAATTCCAAGCCTTTTATAAAATACCAACACTAAATAAGTAAGTATCGGACTTGGTTTTGACCTGAGCAGGCTTTTCGTTTTTACATGACGCCTTTCTACACTTCCATGGGCTTTCAGCTGGTCATGTGTTCAATATGGGGCAATGCACTGAAATGGCAAGATGGACTTTGCTGGCCACACTGGATCCGGAATATAAAATAAATGCACCTATAGCACACTTTTTAGCTACAGCATATATTATCGATATTTGTATTGCAACTTCAGCGTATACAGCACTTTGCAATGCAATTTTCATATATAGAATGTCACAGGTCTCAGAACCATACATTTTTTTATGTTTGAACACAGGAAGGAGAAACGGCTGGCTTAAGGATTTTAACCAAGAATCTCTTGTGTTTATACCTTGCTGTTTTGAATTCCAACACTATTTTGCCTCAACAGCTTGCTTCAAGTACCCCCTGCACTTTTTTGTGTAGAAATGCTTTCTTATGTTAATTCCAAATCTGCCTCTGTTTTGCTTCATATCATGATGCCATGCTTTAGAGTTTTCTTGCAGCAGAAAAAAAAGATTGCCTCTTGTGCATCACTTATACATTTGTGGTATTTGAATATCTCTATCATGTTCTCTTTCTTTCCTTTTCTCTTCAAGCGTATTTATTTGTGGGCCCCTAGTCTCCGCTCACAGGTCTTGTAGTGCAGACTTGGTGCCATTTCTATAGCATAATTTTGCACTTTGTCTACTCTGTCTTTCTTTCTCTCTACTTTGAGCAGATTCAGTCTTGGTTGTCAGAGCATAACCATTCATGAAAAAGGTTTTAAAAAAGTAGCTGTTATTAAAAAAAGACTACATCATCGATGCAGAATTTTACATGCAGGGAAGAAGTGTGTATATAAATGTAATACCTATAATTTTATATACATATTGCTATAATTATAAAACTGTAATGTACCACCATTGCTTCTTATATTTGCATACTAAAAATTAAGCAAGTGTAACATGGAACAGAATGCTGCAGGAGATTTCAGGCAGTGCATAACAAACTATTTATTAGTGAATTTTATTTATTGTAAATTATATTTTTAATATCATATATTTAGTTAGTTAGTTGCATTTCATTACAATATGTAAACTTGCACTCATTTTATCCCCACTTATCTCCAAACAACATATCTGCATAGTTGGAAGAAACAGAAGATGTCTCATGTGCAATACATAGACTTTAATATTATATATATTCACTAAGGGATATCACTCTGCATAAGCCAAAATAATAAGCTGCCTCTAGCATTTAGTGCACAGGCTTTGTGTTGCCAGTTGATCTTTTGAGTCTTTCTAGGCATAGAGAATGAGTACTAAGAAAGTACATTTGTTTGAAGTGAATAGTTAAAATATATAAAATGAGACACTAAGGGCCAGATTTTCAGAGGATTTATGCATGTAGGTGGGTTTCGCACGCCGGGCCTATTTTATAAAGGCCCGGCGACGCGCATAAAGCCCCGGGATGCGTCTAAGTCCCGGGGCTTTACTAAAGGGGCAGGGGAGAGGGCAGGGCATGGGCAGGGCGGGGGCAGGGCCAGAGGCCTCCGACACAGTGGCCATTGCCGCTGTGTCAGAGGATCCCGTGCCAGCAGGCTGCCTCCAAGCAGGCGCAAAGGTTTGACACAGGTCGGAGGGGGTTAGAGTAGGGCTGGGGGGGGGAAGGTTAGGGGAAGTGGTGGGAAGGTTAGGTCAGGAGGAAGGGAAGTTCCCTTCCAGGCCGCTCCAATTTCGGAGCAGCCTGAGAGGGAACGGGGAAAGCAGTGCGGCTCGGCGTGTGCAAGGTGCACAATTGTGCACCCCCTTGCATGTGCCGACCCCTGATTTTATAACTTACGTGCGTCTGCAAAAGCATTTGCAAGAAGCAGTCTATTTCTCTCTGGCTTTGGTCACAGAAGAATGTCTGCTTAGAAGCTCTCTCTGAGTTGAAAAAAACAGGAGGTAATTTTCAAAAGATTTTACGCACTTAAAACTGAGTTTTACATACAAGTGTGCTTTTGAAAATTGATACAATATATGTTATTGAATTGCCGATAGGCTTTAGGCATATAAGTGCACTTTAAATTGGTGCACGGGTGCAGATCTGCTTGCATTCATTGTCCCACACCCAGAGACATGACTATTTTCTAACTATATACGTATATGTGTGAATGTTATAAAATAGCCTGGCCATGCACAAAAGTGTGCCCAGTTTTAAGTGGATGCTTGTCTGTGTGCACAAATGCCGCTTCTACTGTGTAAGTGAGGACATTTTAAAAGGGACATGTGCCGACATCATTCCTGTTTTACCAGTTCCTCCCCAGTTCTCTCAGTTACCAGCTAGGACCTTCAAACCTCTCTGGTTTGATAACCTGAACACCACCCAGTTACCTTAAACTGTTTACACCCCTCTAAAATGACTTATTAGTTTTTTTTTTCTTTTACTTCCATGCCATCCAAATCAGAAGTAAAGTTACAAGGCAAGGAACATTGGCTCTCATCAGACAGCAAAAGTATTTACATGAAATTTTCTGGGTCAAGTGTTGAAATGCCCATGTACCGCCCATGCCCTGCCCAGACCATGCTCATGCCCGGCCCCTTTTTGAGAAGTTCCGAGATGTGCATGCAATGGCATTTATGCATGTATCTCGATGGCTTTTAAAATCTTCTCGGTGTGCACCAGCCTGACATATTCATGAATCCCCTAATTAATGCACGTGCCAGGCTTTTAAATCCAACTTTAAGTAGGCTTTTGAAAGTTGCTATGATAGTGTGTTACATTTATTTGCATAACTCCTTTGAAAATTACCACCTAAGCTTTTTGGATTTTTTGGCACTGGTAAAGACCTGCTTTTAAAATTCTCTGGGTTGCAGTGGTCTCATTAACTATCCCAGAGAAAAACAACAAATGACACTTGCTACTGGTTTAGATTTTTATCTTCCCTGGCATAGGCTCAGGATGGAGGATTCAGTGGTGAGTTTCAGTAGTAGTAGTAATTATTTTTGTCTCTGTCTGGACACCAGTGAGTTTAGTACTGTGTATGCTCAGAGACTGAAGAGTTTACTAGGCTGCCAATTTTTCTGCCACTTTTTTGGTTGGTGTTTAATCGTTTTTTTGTGTGTAGAGTCTGTCAGCAGTATGTGTTTGCGAGACAGACTCACACCATGGAGTGGTGCTGTGAATAGCATACCGTTATGGCACCAATAAATAAAAAAGTTCATTGTAAAAGCCAACCCCTCCCCCCTCAGTATGCAGTGAACTGATTTTAACAAACTTCACCATGTCAGGAAATGGGAGACAGGGAATGTTGGTAGGGTTGACAGCCTTTGCAGTGGCACTAATAAAAATGAGATACTTGAGCCTAAATTGAAGAGTGACTTTTTCAAGTTCAGAATGGCAGGAGAGGAAGGCAGCTGCAGGTAGAAGAAAATGAAATGTAGAGAGGATGTACCACAGTGCCTGTTCCTCTCCATGTTGTTTTGAAGCAAGAAAAATGTGGGAGAGACATCCAAGATGAACAGTTGCAGAGAAGCAGGGGTAGCAGAAGCACAATGCCCCAAACAGCAGTGTGTTCTTCTTTAGTTATTGCTGAGGCAGTGAAAGCAGTATTTGCATCAACTGATTCAGAGGTATGCTACAAAATGAATGAATGGACCAAAAAAAGAAACCAGTTTTTCCTCTGCACACCACTAGACTGTACTAAGAGCTTTCTTTCATTCTATATAAATTGCCTGCTAAAAATGATTGCTACTGTTTCAGTTCAAGCTTTATTTAGCTGTGTCCAATGTCAATTTTCTAACTACAGCTATATTAGTTCATATAAATATTTTTTTAATGCATGTGGGATTTTCTTTTGTTCTTTTTCATGTAAACATAATTGCTTTTCTATTTTCATCATGATTTTCCTGAAATCATTTTTTAAAAATATATAAAACAGTAATTTTTGAACTAAGGACAAATTCCATCAGTGCCCAGGGAGAGCAGCAGGGCTTTGCTTTGTACACAAATACCTTTGTTCTGTCTACAGAAGATGAAAGATTTCAGGCAGCCACGTACCATTCTGTCTCATTTAACAAAAACTACAGTCAGTACAAGTGCTGTAAACATTCCACTTAGTTTAAATATAAATCACCTTTTTGATTACCTGCCATGATACAAATGTACTCCTCTAAAATATTAGATCTGCAAAAATAAGAGAGGAAAAAACTGAAAAGTAAAATGAAGTAAAACTCAAAAATGTTAAGAACAGTTAAAATGCTCATTTTATGCTGCACTTTGCTTATCAATCTCAAAATGAAACATATTTGAAGATAATCTCCAGAATTCATTTTTCTGCATGCTGCCACAGCAGTGGTCACAAAAGTGTGGAAATAAATTACTGCCTATTACAAACTGTCCTTTTCTGCACACACAGTTGATGCATAGTCCTCATAAAGTCTGTCGCAAAGAAATCTGCCCAAAGACTCTCGCCTCTCCTATCTAGCTGCCACCTCTCTAGCATCTTTCTTATGGCTTATAGAGTAATGCACACGGTATGGGGAATATACATCAACAGAGTGTACAGCAAAACTCACCTGTACTCTGATGCTCCATCCCAGCTAGAACTATTGCCAGCCCCTGCCACAGCCAAGTCCCACCACTATACCAGCAGGGAGAGGTACGAGTTCATAATTATGTGCTGGTCCAGATATTGTTGGTGAAATGCCCACTATTTCTCTTTGCCTTAGCCAGCTGCACCTGCATGGAACTATGGCACTGGTTGAACAGATTGGGGATGACCTTCCTACTAAATGTAGACCCGGAGAGGACTTTGTAATTGGCAGCTAAAACATGTAACAGATGCTTAAAGTCCATGTTCTCCACTACCTCCAGGATTTAGACATCAAGGGAAATCATTTCCCTCATGCTCTTTGTTACTATTTTAGATGCTGCCTGCCTCCTGCCCAGAGAAGTACTATGGAACATCACCCCATTTCCTCTATAGATGGTTGCCGTTTCAAACATATGGCCGAGGGCTGCTGGCCTGCCACTTGACTGCTGGAAGAGGTTGTGGGATCAGCTTGGGGGAAAAAAAAGTCTTCCCATTTTCAACCCCTTTCCTATGGCTTTTATTTGGAGTGGCAGAACAAGTCCCCAGGCTAGCACTGCCATGCTCCCCTGATGCCAACGCTAGTGGGTACTGCTTCCGAAAGTGGTGCTGCATACAAGCAATTGTCAAAAGCCCCACTTACTTCCCTTGACTTGCCAGATCCATTAAGGTTAATAAGTAGCCAAAAAGAGTTCAAGAGGGCTTTAAAAACCCATCTCTTCCAGGAAGCTTTTAAGGATCTAGAACCTTCTAGTTAAGCAAATAAGGCTAAATATATTTGAACTATATAGTTTTGTTCTTATTCATTCCTGCTTTTTTAGTTTTTAAATGCAAATGGCCAATTTTTCTGTTCTGCCACTATTATTTTTATTGATTGTTTAACATATTGTATTTTTATTCATACTTAATTTATGTTTTATTTTTAGTCTAGTAATTAATTATTCTTTTTAATTATTTCTGATTTGTTTAGACTACCTTGGTATTGTAAACCGCTTTGGTCAGTTAGTTTTACTGGTAAAACGGTATATAAACTTGCTTAAATAAAAAAAATAAATAAATATCTTTCCTGCAGGGAATACATTAACAAAACATGGTCATCCATCACCTTAAAGTGCCTTTATATCAGGGATTTCTTCTGCAATCCCTTCTCTACATCTTTGGAGACTGATGCTGGCACTGAAGTTGAGGTTAAGTGTGGACCCAGAGGAAGAATGCTAGGGGCATTGCTTACTCTCTCTATCTGCGTTGCCTGCTCTTCATGGGAGTAGATCTCAACATCATCGATATCATCTGTCTCCCCTATCACTGAGCTGGAGGCTAAGAAGCTACCGACTAAACTTCCCAAATTATTTTCAGCTATTAGCTCTTAAATATTTTTTGATTCAGAGAATTCCAGTCATGTTTCTTCCTCAGAATAATTTGGTGCAAATACATTTTTCACTGCTTCAGAAACAGGAACCACATTGCTGATTTTGTGCATTTCACTTCTGTCTCCCCTGCCCTGCTAATGCCAGTCTTGGATGACTCTCCATTCTTTTCCCTCACTCCAAATCAAGAGGGAGAGAAACAGGCAATGATGGCACATGCTCTCAAATTTCAGTTTCTTCTTTGTTGAGCTGCCTTCCCCGCTTGCCATTCTGAACCTAAACAAGACCCTCTTCAATTTATGTGCAGGAATGCCTTTTTTATTGCTGCCCCTGACAAACATGCCAACATCACCCCTCTCTCTTTTCCTGACATGATAGAATGTGTTTAAGTGCACTTCCTACAGGAGGTTTGGATATTACAAATAACTTTATCGATACTGTGACCATATCCCTGCTCACATCTCCATAAAGTAAGTGGTAAACTGTGTCTTTCCCACATGCGTGCTCACACACACACCACACACACTCACACACACACACATATATATATATAGGGGCGGATTTTCAGAGCCCTGCTCGCGTAAATCCGCCCAAAACCGGGCGGATTTACGCGAGCAGGGCCCTGCGTGCCGGGAAGCCTATTTTACATAGGCCTCCCGGCGCGCGCAGAGCCCCGGGACTCGCGTAAGTCCCGGGGTTCTCGGAGGGGGGCGTGTCGGGGGCGTGCCGGGGGGGCGGGCCCGGTCGTCGCGGCGTTCCGGGGGCGTGTCGGCAGCGTTTTGGGGGCGGGTACGGGGGCGTGGCTACGGCCCGGGGGTGTGGCCGCGCCCTCCGTACCCGCCCCCAGGTCGCGGCCCGGCGCGCAGCAGGCCCGCTGGCGCATGGGGATTTACGTCTCCCTCCGGGAGGCGTAAATCCCCCGACAAAGGTAAGGGGGGGGTGTAGACAGGGCCGGGTGGGTGGGTTAGGTAGGGGAAGGGAGGGTAAGGTGAGGGGAGGGCAAAGGAAAGTTCCCTCCGAGGCCGCTCCGATTTCGGAGCGGCCTTGGAGGGAACGGGGGGAGGCAGCGCGGCTCGGCGCGCGCAGGCTATACAAAATCGATAGCCTTGCGCGCGCCGATCCAGGATTTTAGTGGATACGCGCGGCTCCGCGCGTATCTACTAAAATCCAGCGTACTTTTGCTTGAGTCTGATGCGCAAGCAAAAGTAGGCTGATCGCGCTTCTTTTAAAATCTACCCCATAGTGTATATGTGCTGTGCTGTGTGCACTAGTGCTGATAGACTCCACACAAAAAAAAAACCTTCTAAACTCACACAAAACAGACTGGTGGCCTGATAAGACTCTTCATTTCAGTCTCTGAGTATGCACTGCTCATCTTACTGGTATCCAGACTGAGACAAAAAAAAATCACTAGCACTGCTGCAACTGCAATCTCCACATTGTCTCTTTTTCAGGCCCTCTTCCAGTGGGGAAAAAAAAATCAAAAGCAGTATATTGCCTCTCTTTCTGGCATAGTGATTATGTGTAACCACCGCAGCACAGACAAGAGCAGCCTTTTACCAGTGCCAAATCCAAAAGTTTGGTAGCTTTGTTAAAACTCTGTGAGAGTTTCTCTTAGCATGTCCTTATCTACCATGAGCAAGAGAGAAATTACAGAGCTTCTAGGACATGCTTACACTTTTCAGTGGTAGTGAGTCAGCTTTACTTCATCCAGATAGTCACTATAGGCTAGTTAAATATATGCTGCACAATGATTTGCCCTCTGGATATTCTGCTTGCTAACTTGTCCTGCGTTAGCTCTGTCTAGGCTCTAACAAAGTGGTAAGGTCACTCAAGTAAGAGCTGGTTGCTATAGTTACCAGTTGCTTTTTTTTCTCCTCAGTACACAGCCATAGAGTAAAATGGGCCATAGAAATGAAAAGGAAACAAACAAATAAGACAAAGAATATTTGTTTCATTCATGGGGCTCATCCATTTGTTTTTGGGGGGAGAGAGCACAATGAAACACATATATGCTCATTTATTATGTTTTGCCCATCTGTTTCAAACAAATGCACACCCCTTAGGACCTGAAGTGTTTTGAATGCTAACATAAATGTATAACTTCCTGCAGACAATGTATAGAAAGAGTCTGGATGTCAAGGAGGTACCAATAACTTACTCAAGGTAATTTCTCTCACTCTGCTCAGTCAAATTAAAAATGACATGAGCTAACCATGACATCTACCATAGCAACCACTAGCTTATAGGATGCATTATGTGCATAATGTAAGGCTGCTGTGTCTCATACTTCTTTTTAAAATACATTTGCACAGCACCACAAAATCAGAGTGACTAATTTATGAAATTGCACACATACCTTCCCCCCCTCTCCTCACAGGTACAAAAGCTGACCTGCGTGTAGCCATGCCTTGAGCTGAGAGTTTGCATCAGTGCTATAAAAGTGGGGGCTTCTGTGCCTGCCCCTGGGGTTTGTCTTGCTGAAGTGTATTGTGAGCTGAAGCCTGTCCAGAAGCAAGAGATTTCTGAAGTGAGGCAGAGCTGATCTCTGTCCTGCCACACTGCTGAAGTAAGGCTTTCTTCCACAAAGAGAAATGTAGAAGGGCCCTGAAAATTCTAAGTAGAGAAATGTCTGCTTTTAGGTTAGCAAGCAGCACATTTAAAACTAATGGGAGAAAATTCCTTTTCACTCAATGTACAATTAAGCTCTGGAATTTGTTGCCAGAGGGTGTGGTTAGTGCAGTTGGTATAGCCTGGTTTAAAAAAGGTTTGGATAAGTTCTTGGAGAAGTCAATTAACTGCTATTAATCAAGTTGACTTAGGGAATGGCCTTTGCTGCTACTGGCATCAGTAGCATGGGATCTTCTTAGTGTTTGGGTACTTGCCAGGTTCTTGTGACCTGGTTTGGCCACTGATGGAAACAGGACGCTGGGCTTGATGGATTCTGGGTCTGACCCAGTATGGCAGTTTCTTATGTTCTTAACTTCTTAATGGTAACAAGGACAGGCCACAGGCAAAATGGTCAACTTCCAAAGAAGCAACACTAGCCTTGTACTGCTGGGAATAATTATGATATGAAGAGTGGGAGCTAAAAATATAGCAATTTTATTATAGAAATAATATGAAAAATATATAGCTATTGTGTGACAGTGATGACCAGAGTGAAGTCTACTTACCCATAATGGCATGCAGAGCTAATGACTCTGTCAGAGGGTATAAAGGCATTGTTCTGGCTACTGCTGTTCGGGTAGATATACATTTCTAGGTTGTATTTGGAATAAAGTTTAATATTTTTACATTTAGTACTCTATATTATTCCAAGCAGAAAAGATTATTTTACATTCAGTACTATATATTATTCCAAGCAGAAAAGATGATAAGCAGCATGTAAAGAACAGCCTGTAAAGAATAGCAAATCTGTCATGTGCAGTGTGTTTTCTTCTCATCCAAATAGCAGTTCTTTGCATTTCACCTCTCTCATGCTTTCATTAAACCTCTAAAACAGCAGCAATAGAAATATTCTTCTAATCATCAGTTTGACTTGAGTCTTGCCTTTGCTGTTACTTTGTTTGCTCTTATTTCTAAGGTATCCTTTATTTTTTCCTAAATATATTTTCTTTAAAATATTTCCTCACCAGATCCCCTGCATTTAATAATCTCCTTCCAAGTCCACCGATTACTTGTTCCTGTTCTTCAAAATCAGCGAACTGTCTGCTTCAAGTTTTTATAGAAATCAGCAGTGCAGCTCCCTGATTTACATAACTCAGTAATGGAAGAAGTGCTTAGTTAAGCAAGGGAAGATTTCAAAAGAGTTTAAACACTAATATCTCCTCGAGAATCCTAATGATTTTGTTTATTTTAACTTGCAGCTAAATTATCTAAAACACTTCTGCTAATATTGTGGCTTTCAATATCAGCAAAGAACGTGCAGGTATAGCCTAACATAAACTCTTGCACCAAGTACAGACACTCACCCAAATTTGAGATCCACAGAAATAGATAGGGCTGCAGCATCATAACTACTACTAATATTTTTATCATTTCTAAAGTACTGTACAGATACACATACAAAGACAAACCTGCACAACAATTGAGTTGTTGTGCAGGTTTGTGTATTGATTATAGAGCAGTTGTTGTGCAGGGAAGTGTATTGATTATAGAGCAGTGGTTAAGATTTGAAAGCAGACTCAAAAAGGTAAGCTTTCAGACTCGATTTGAATATGGCCAGAGAGGAAGCATCTCACACCAACTCAGAAAGCAGACAGCTTCATATAGGGGGTCATTTTCAAAGGAGTTACGCATGTAAATGTGACATACTATCGTAGCAATTTTCAAAAGCTATTTACTCGAGTAAAGTGCACTTACTTGAGTAAATCCTATGGACAATTCAATGGCATATATTGTAGCAATTTTGAAAAGCCCACTTACTTGACTAAAGTGTATTTACTCGAGCAAAAACCAGTTTTGCTCGAGTAAATGCTTTTTAAAATCTACCCCAACGCATATAGCACGTCAAGATGGAAAATGCAGAGTGGGATTTGGAGGTGGAGGAGAAGGGCATAGGTAAGAGGGACTATCCCAATGAATGGAGCTCATGAGAAAGGGTGTAGGGAGAGAGAAGACGGGTAATGGGGAGATGGAGAGAATGTATTTGTAAGCTATTAAGAGAACCCTGACCTGTACATGGAAGCAGATGGGGAGCAAATGTAGTGCCTTGAGAAAATGGATTACATAATCATAGTGAGGTTGAAGGAAGGTAAGTTTTGCAGTCAAATGTTTTAATAGATTGCAGTGAAGAAAGATGGTTCAGTGGGAGGCCTGCAAAGAGCAAATTGCAGTAGACTAAGCAGGAGGTGATAAGAGAGTAGATGAGCATTTTGGTAGCATGCTCAAAAAAGGAAGGGATGGATTTTAGTGCTATAGAGGAAGAACCAACATCATTTATCAGTGTTTTGGATGTCATACCAAACATTATGAGTTTGAAAGGTTAACAATGGCTACATTACAGAGGAAATCATTCAGTCAACAGCATCCCCCTCCATGTCCCGAGACTGGTCAAGTATTTCATATATTTCATATGTATTTCTCCTCACTACACTCGAAGCCATGGGCTTTAAAGAAATCATTGATAAACCTACCCATAAAGCAGGTCATACCTTCGACCTCATCTTCGTCAACTCCAATATTTCATACAACAATGTTCCGATCTGTACCCCCATTCCCTGGTCAGACCACTCACTGATTTCAACAACCCTCACGACTCAAGGGAATCCTCAGCCTCCTCAGCCCCTCTCCACCATCCACTTCAGGAAAACTTGTACGTCTGACACGCTCAGAGATCATCTCTCCAAAGAACTTCCCAACCTGGACACCACCAACCCCAACACGGCCCTTCTGTCATGGCACAATATCACAGAATCGATCGCAAATAAAGTTTGCCCTAAAGCAGTGAAAACAATCAACCCAATGCATAAAAAGAAGCAACCCTGGTTCTCCTCCGAACTTAAGCAGATAAAACAACACCTCAGACACAAAGAAAGTGATTGGCGTAAGTCCCCCAATTCCACGACTCTAACCAACTACAAACACACATTGCATCTCTACAAGAATTCCATCTTACGGACAAAAAGAGACTTCTATGCCAGCAGAATCCACGAACTCCAATTCAATGCCAGGACCCTGTTCTCATATGTCTCACAACTCACTAAATCCCCCACCCACGTCATACCAGATGACCAAGCACAATCCAAAGCAAATGAACTAGCACTTTTCTTCCAGAAAAAAACTGCAGACACTCTAGCTCGCCTTCCCACCAACACAACCTCCCCCATCCCTACCCACGACTCCATTCCTCACCCTGGAGCTAACCTAGATTCTTTTGAACCAACTACCCCACTTGAGATCGAATCCTTACTTAAGAAGCTGAAACCTTCCAACCACCCATCAGATCACATTCCAACTAAACTTCTGCTTCTCATCCCAACGACTATCTCCAGACCTTTGACCAATATCATAAACTGCTCACTCTCCCAAGGAATATACCCCGACAGACTAAAAACAGCCTCCCTCAAACCCCTACTAAAGAAACCTAACCTGGACACGAGAGATCCCGCCAATTTCCACCCCATATCTAACCTTCCTTTTCTGGCCAAAATCATGGAGAAACTGGTAAATATGCAACTCTCAGATTATCTGGAAGAACACAATATCCTCTATCCATCCCAATATGGTTTTCATAAATCATTAAGTACAGAATCCCTCCTTATCTCACTCTCGGACCACATCATCATGGGCCTTGACAAAGGACTGTCATTCATCCTGATCCTTCTAGATATCTCCGCAGCCTTTGACACCGTGAACCACACCATCCTACTAAATCGGCTTTCAGAAATTGGATTATCAGGATCCGCACATAAATGGTTCTCCTCCTTCCTCAGGAACAGGAGTTTTAAGGTAAACATTAATAATAAAGAATCTTCAGACGTCAAATCAACTCTAGGCGTACCGCAAGGATCCTCCCTGTCCCCCACCCTCTTCAATATCTATCTCCTCCCCCTTTGCCAGCTGCTTACAAAACTAAAATTAATCCACTACCTCTATGCAGACGACGTACAGATTCTGATCCCCATAACAGAATCACTCTCTAAAATGCTCTCATACTGGGAAAGCTGCTTTCAAGCTATTAACAGCCTACTCTCCGGTCTTAACCTAGTCCTCAATGCATCTAAGACAGAACTCCTTCTCATTTCCCCCGACCACTCAGCCCTAACCCATCCGACATCATCCAACACCCAGATCTCACAAGTAAGGGACCTAGGAGTCATCCTCGATAACCACCTGAATCTAAAGAAATCCATCAACAACACCGCCAAGGATTGTTTCTATAGACTCCAAGTTATGAAAAGGCTCAAACCTCTCCTCCATTTCCAGGACTTTAGGACCGTGCTCCAAACCACGCTCTTTTCCAAAACAGATTACTGCAACGCTCTCCTTCTCGGACTCCCTTTCTCCTCCATCAAACCATTACAGATGCTCCAGAATTCGGCAGCCAGAATCCTAACCAACACCAACAGAGGTTCGCACATCACTCCCATACTACGGAACCTTCACTGGCTGCCAATAAAATATAGAATAATGCACAAGGCCCTCACCACAATTCATAAAACCATATACAATCAGCAACAACTAGACCTCCAGATTCCTCTCAAATTATATTCATCCTCAAGACCTATAAGAGAAGCGTACAAAGGTACCCTGCAAGTTCCCCCAACAAAAGCCACGCGACTATCATACACCAAAGAACGAGCATTCTCTACAGCAGGTCCAACTATCTGGAACAATATGCCCACTGACCTCAGACTAGAACCTTGCCTTCGAACTTTCCGCAAAAAACTTAAGACCTGGCTATTCCTCCAGGCCTTCCCCTAACTCTCTAAGCCATTAATTGTCAACCGGACAGGACTCTGCTTTACCGGCTAACGCCCCGCTATGTTTAGACATTATAATTAAGCCGCCGTTTCTTTTGTTCCATTGCCTTTTCTAGTTCTCTTCAGTTACACTGTCCTATACCTCTGACTAGCCTAGCCTCCAAGTTATCTACCCTTGTTATATGTAACTTCCGCTCCTAGTGAATTGTTCTTGTTTAAGTTATACCCTTTGTTACTTGTAAACCGATCTGATATGAAATTTTTCATGAAAGTTGGTATAGAAAAAAGTGTTAAAATAAATAAAAAAAATAAATATATAACTTTAAACACTTACAGTATATAACTACTAGACAGAAATCATATCCAATAGGTTGATGATGTTCTAGCAGTGATGAGGTAACTGTATCCTGCAGCTAACTTTTACCTATACCCCACAATCTATGGTGACACTAGGCTAAACAGGTACTTGCAGATCATTCCTAGATTCCAAGATATCCCATTAGTCCGTGGTGGTATTACTTTTAATGTTCTGAGTTCTCAGGAGTCAGCTCTATAAGTTAAGAGACATGCCCATAAACCAATACTTGAGGGGCTGCAATGTTAAAATCCCACCAATAGTGAGGATAGTGACTCAATTGTCCATGCTCATCATCCATCAGCTGTGACCCTAGGGCCTCTTCCACCCAACTGAATAATATCCAATCAAGAACTTAAAAAATCTATCTCTCAATATTTGAAAGATGGATCTCATCAGGTCCATATAAACCAAAACAATCAGCACTGATCAGTTTGTGAGATATCATAAACCTTTGAATATTTTTAAATTACATTTTTAAATTAAGGGCTGGATTGGATTCATCATTCTTCGCAAATAGCGCACACACTCTTCACAAATAGCTCATACTATTCACATATCAAGCATAGTATTTTCAGGAACAAATTAACCCAAACGTTTTGGGCATTTTTTGGGGAACTGTGCATTTGTTTCAGGGCAAAAGGAACCAAAATTTAAAATGAATACATATGTTTAATGTCTATTAAAATGTCAGTGGCCCAAATGCATATCAAATTCCCCAAAAGACTCTTAAGAGAAACAAAAGAAGTGGCACTAATCCAAAATGAATGTACATCAAAAAATCTTGGATTGAAAACCAAGACTGCCAGATATTTCTTCATTACCACTGTAAACTAGAACTTTTTTAAAGGAGGTGCATCCTCATGGACCAGCCAAAACTGGCTAAAGGATGATCTGCAAAACAAGAAATCCTGCATGCACTTCACTGGAAATGAAACCAATATGAGAGCGCCTTCCTTTCCCAGCAGATCAGACTTACAATAATCAACATGAAAGGAATCCACTTCCATGAGGACATCTGCTTGCAAAAAAACCCAGTGCAACTCAAAATGTGAATTTTAAAAGCCCAGCACGTGCCAGAATTAGAGGATGTGTGAATATGTCAGGCCGCGAGCAGATTTTAAAAGCTAACCGCATACGTGCATACTTGCCGCGGTGCGCATAAATATTTTTTTTTTAAAGGGGCAGGGTGAGGGCGTGGTCAGTGCAGGGCATGGGCAGTCCTGGATTTAAGCATGAAATTAGCATGCAAATACTAATGCAGTGTCCCCTAACATGTAACTTTATTTCTGCTGAGGATAACATATAAGTAATTAGACAAAAAAATCTAGACAGATCAGTGGGTCTAGTGGGTCAGATCTAACAGAGGGGGGGAGAAGGAAAGCTATTAAACTAGGGGGTTTAGAAGTCCTATCCCTTAACTGGGTAAACTGGGAACGAACTGGGAAAATGGCCAATGGCATCAGCGTACGTGGCTTTTAAAATCCCCGCACTTATGCGGTACAACCCAATCATTCAAAAAGAGCCTTAAAACATGGCTCTTCAAAAAAGCATATCCAACTACCACCACCCCCACACACCTCCCCCCCTTCCCACACCACCCACCACAGAACATCATAATCACATATTGTGATCAACCCGAAAAACCCAAGCCTTCTTGCTACACTTGATGCTAAGTTTTAACAATTTTCTCTACCTCTAGTATAATTTATAATGACTCCCCACAGACCAAATGATACGCATGCTGCAAAGTTTCAATGCAAAATGTTATAAAGCTCAATGCAATATTATATAAAGTTCAATGCAATTTTTTATAAAGTCCGATGCAAAATGTTACAAAGTTCAATGTAAAACAAGAAGTCTACATTAATACACTCCTCTGTTACACAGTAAACAGGTGTGATATGTCCGATGAACATCGGCATAGAAAAACAAATAAATAAAATAAATACATAAATAAATAATAAATGTGTGCACACAGGCACACATGCAATTCAAATTGCATGCACATATGTGCACAGTCAGGCTATTTTATAATGTGTGCATATATGCGCAAGTTACAAAATATGTGCATCTCTGCATGGGCCAACGAACGCACGCACATGTGCACATGTTACATGTGTAATACCACATTGAAGGTTACTATCTACTAGTTCAGTAATCTGAAAAGCTATAAAAAGGCAAAAGAAAAGGTGGCACCTAAAAAGCACCTCTCACACCCTGTAACACAAGCTTCAGATAGCACCCAATAGAAATAACATATTGTGCTACATGGGAAGGTGAACTGGTTCTTCAGTACACCTAAGTCCTGAGTGCACAGAACCTTAAATCAATTTCTTTACTAAAAAGGACTTTGTGGGATCATGAATCATCTGGGACTTCAATAAATGGCCACACTAGCTAGAGAAATAGAAAGAGATTGCCAAAAACGATTCATATCCTTAGCATATAAATCACACAATTTGAGTATCAAATATAAGAACCAAAGCCATAGAACATTGTAAAGAATAGAAAGATATAAAGTTTCCATCCTCTATCATAAGCCTTTTAAATGTTTTCATAAAAGGAATGTTGAAGGAGGTCCCAAATCACAGTGGAATGATATCCCTCAGTCCATCCAGCATAGCCGTCAGGTGTCTGTCTGCTCCAGGAAATAGTGACCAAAAGCAGGAATACTGGAATTTAGGTAATGCATCAGTAATATCATTAGCAACATCTGGAATGTGCTTTGCAATCAACATTTTATTCAAATGTAAACAACGCAAAACCAAAAGTCACAGTTGCTCTATAATTAAAAGGTATTTAGTAGACTGATGATAAAGGGGTAGATTTTCAGAACCCTGCTCGCCTAAATCCGCCCAAAACCGGGCGGATTTAGGCGAGCAGGGCCCTGCGTGCCGGTAAGCCTATTTTACATAGGCCTACCGGCGCGCGCAGACCCCGGGACTCGCGTACGTCCCGGGGTTTTCGGAGGGGGGCGAGTCGGGGGCGTGTCGGGGGGGCGGGCCCGGTCATCGCGGCGTTTTGGGGGCGTGTCGGCAGCGTTTTGGGGGCGGGTACGGGGCATGGCTACGGCCCGGGGGCGTGGCCGCGCCCTCCGTACCCGCCCCCAGGTCGCGGCCCGGCGCGCAGCAGGCCCGCTGGCGCGCGGGGATTTACGTCTCCCTCCGGGAGGCGTAAATCCCCCGACAAAGGTAAGGGGGGGGTGTAGACAGGGCCGGGTGGGTGGGTTAGGTAGGGGAAGGGAGGGTAAGGTGAGGGGAGGGCAAAGGAAAGTTCCCTCCGAGGCCGCTCCGATTTCGGAGCGGCCTTGGAGGGAACGGGGGGAGGCAGCGCGGCTCGGCGCGCGCAGGCTATACAAAATCGATAGCCTTGCGCGCGCCGATCCAGGATTTTAGTGGATACGCGCGGCTCCGCGCGTATCTACTAAAATCCAGCGTACTTTTGCTTGAGTCTGATGCGCAAGCAAAAGTAGGCTGATCGCGCTTCTTTTAAAATCTACCCCAAATTGTTTACAACATTCACATGTCATTAGAATGCATAACTTCTTTTTGTATGGGCCAACCTATCTCCTCAAAGTATAAAATCTACCAAGTACAGAAAAAGCTCAAAGAAAGTGAAATTTAATCTCTAATCTTTGAAATGCCAGCTTGAAAGAAAATACCAAAGCTAACAGCCCCAAAAGCATCAATGAATAACTGTAAATTTCAATTGATCAATAAATGATGGAGCATGCCAAACACTAACACCGTTAATGAACAAATGCCCAAGACTATTTTAACCTGCTGTGGCACTGAAATAAAATAATGCTTCAGTACTTTACTCCTAGACAAATGTGAAAGCCTATGATCAGAATAAAATTCCACCACTTTAAAGTGTAAGAACTGTGCAATGGACAGTCAACTTCTCAAAAGCCATAGGAATTCCCGATTCCAAGGCTAGTCTCTTCAATGTGGTATTCAAATGGCCACACACATCAGATTCCACTGGGCCCCAAAAAGAAAATCATCTAGGTAATTAAGTTGCCACAGTCTGCCATCTGCATGACTTTATCCAGTACAAAATGGTAAAAAAAAAAAGCTTCAAAATATGTACAAGTTGCAGAACATATAATAAGCATGCATTAATCAAAAAAGTATTGTGAACTGAACAAACTCACATAGACAGGAGGAGTCTAAATGGATGGACTATAGGTAAAAAGTTGCTTCTGTATCCACTTTTGCCATTAGTGCACCTGAACTACAATGCCTAAAGAGTGTAACAGCCTGACCAAAAGAGGAATACTGTACTGAAAACTACAAAGGAGTCAGATAGTCATTAACACTCCTACCCAACAGATACAGTACGTTCTGGATAAGAAAGCATTTGCAGTCTTCCTTTTAGGCACTATGCCCAAAGGAAATCACTAAGCTTTCAATGAGAGGTACAGAAAAGGGGCAATCAATCCTCCCAAT
Source organism: Rhinatrema bivittatum (assembly GCF_901001135.1). Lineage (NCBI taxonomy): Eukaryota > Metazoa > Chordata > Amphibia > Gymnophiona > Rhinatrematidae > Rhinatrema > Rhinatrema bivittatum. The sequence continues at coordinate 419,734,450 of NC_042617.1, read as the reverse complement.
GCCAATTCTTTAGCCAATTTTTCTTTTATAATGTCCCTCCTCAGTGAAAATGAGTAAGCATTTCAAGACTATCCCATTTCTTACTGGATAGTCATGTAGACTGGCAAACTAATGTAAGGGATTCTAAACCCATATTTACAAACATCCATAAGCAGAGAAGCATCTCTGGTACTAGGATAGTGAACCAACTCTTGATCCAAAACTTCTAACTTAACAAGAGATGAAGTCTTGAGGAACAGATGATAGAAGGGGTGCCATATGGACAACCTTTCCCATCCTAAAATGACCTGATCAAAAATGACATCAGAATGCTGGGTAACTGCCTCCAAAAATGCAAAATCGGCAAACTGGTCACAAACAGCATTGCCTTGCATTAAAATGGTACCATGTGTTACTAATCCCTCACCCTTACTCCTGGGTGCCTCTATTGAGAAAGGAGAAACAAGATTAGGAAGTGCTTGCAAAGGAGCTTCCTGAGTTCCTGCATGAACTTGGCTGACAGCCTACTTGACAGGAGCAAGGTTTCCCAAAGGAAATTTCCATCAACCATTTACTTTCATCCCTAAAACCCCAGGCTTTGGACTTTCCTTTTGCTAACCCTTTTCAAAGTTATTATAATTTATCTAGGACCATTCTTTATAGGTTCTGTAGGTTCAGATGATAAGATTCAAATAATAAAGGAATTCCAGTTTTATCTGTCCCAAAATTCCAAGCTACGATATGAAAATGTAAAATTCAATTAAGTATGCATATTTTTTCACCTTCCACTTCTTGCCCTTCTCATTATCCATCCCCTTTTCCTTCTCCGAAGAGTCTTGCTCCTTCTCAAGTAAAGAAAATACATCAACATACTTGCCCTGTAAGATCTTACATCTTAAATTTCTGGGGAACATGAACACCCCAAGCAGCAATATTTCTAAAAGTTTGCTCATTGCTGGGGACCCCATCCTAAATGCACCCTGGGCCTGGAATTGGAGCCATTGTTGATGATACTACTCATGAAGAGAAAAGCAAAGTGAAATTAACTTCCTATTCACATTGAGACTCTGAAGACAACAAAGAAATATCAGACAAGTCTTGCAACTCAGAGGAACTCCAAACCTCTGCAGGCATATTAAGAATACCCCAGAGCCTAGACAACCTCTTTGCAATACACTTAACTGTGTTCCTGATTCCTTAACAAAAAAAAAAAATATTCATTAAACTACTAGACAAACTTGTACCTTTACCCCAGCCCATGCCAGAGTCACATCCTTGCAGCCTCAGCATCTAAAACCCTATTGACTGTCATATTTGTCCACTTTGGAAGCCCTCACAGCAAAGAAGCCCTTCTGCTGAACATGCACTCGGTCACTAACAACATGCAGGGATGGGTTTAGGATTTTGCTGCTCCTAGGCATTTTTGGAGGTTTACCCACTGACCTTCTGTAAGGGTCTGTTACAGGGCAGCAGAAGGCTGTTCTTTACTGAATGAGATTCAGCAGAGCTGGAAGGAAGCAAATCTTAGCCAGCCTGCTGCCCATAAATATTTGTCACTCTAGGCACAAGTATAATAGGTTCCTTCCTATTGAAAAATCCAGGGCTGACCACAAGCACTACTACATCACTGGAAATGTGAAATCTCCTCCTGGAATGAAGACAACTGAACAGAATTCTCAAGTTGCATAGGAGTTGAAGAACTGAGGAGTAGGAAAAACAACTCCCTGGCTGTTCCTTGGATGACCATGAGCCATGACCCCAAAGCCTCCACTGTACCCCACTGAAGTACAAGACGACACCACCTCTATAGGCCCTTGAGCAGGAGTAGCAACTGAGGACAATTCCTGCTCAACTAGCCAAACCAATTTGTTAGATCCTCTCCTACTCATAGATCAACCACTTGCAGGTCCCTCAGTACAGGGTCTGGTCTTTTGTTTATCCTTCTTTGGCACCTGCTCATTCCATGATGTAAAAAAATATCTTCTTTACTTCTTTCCCTTTATAGAAAAACAGCTTTATTAAATCAGAAATTGTATCTCAGACAAAAAGCCGAATAATAGAATATCAGCAAATTATTAAAATTCCACAATTTTAATTGTATTTTTTTAATTTTAACTAATTCCTTCACTTTACTGATGAATAAAACTGCCAAAATGAGGAACCCAATTAGCAAAGCCACTTGCTTCAGCACTCTTTTCAGTGAACCAGCCTACAATCCTCATAAACTCTAGCCTCTACCCCACCACTCCCCTGAGAGCTAAATACGGCACAGGAACACCTCAGCCACCACAAACCACCCCTCTCCCCCACCAAACTAACACAGACTGGCCCACTTCCCACTAACCACTACTGCCAAAACCACCACCAGGCCCGACAACTATGGGAAACACCAACAAGACCAAAACTGTTTAAGTGACAAGAAAAAAAATGCAGAGAAACAAGATTACTGCAGGAAATCACGGAACTGGTAAATGTTTGGAGCACAGCTGCCCCTACAGATTCTGCTGATGTCATCATTCCTTGCGGCAGCCCACAATTGCACAGCCAAGCCTTGACCCCCTTGACCTTGACCAACCAGTAATCCGATGGGATCAGAGAAAAACATGTGTGTGTGTGTGTGTGCTGGGAGGTGGGGAGGAGGGAATCAGTCAAACCCAAAAGGGGGTTCCTCATCAAGACAGGGCTTGGCCATGTTAAAATTACCCCTGCTGAACCAGGGGCTCCCTCTATTAGCTGCCTAAGCCCTTCCGGATCTATAAAATTAAAGGTAAACTTTATGTATAGGAGTCACCTGCGGCACGCCATTAGACGCACTTGATGAATGGCATAATCTCTGACAGAGCTCCGCCGCTCATGAACGAAAGCCATTCTTCACTGAGGATTTAAGATCATTAAGTTGTGACACGAGCAACCTAAATGCTGCGCAGGATGGTGTTTAACATTTCAAAAACCATAATACTAATTTGGATCCCACAAGCACATAAGAAAAAAATGATGTGCAGAGACCTTCTGATGCTCAAACCTGAAAGCATCTGGTTCTTTTCACTGCAGCACAGAAAGCATGTGCCCCACACACGGCATCACCGTAGCTGCTCGGTTTCCAAGCAATGCCCTTTCCCCTAAAATCCTAGCCATTGATTCATTCATTCAGGCACATCAGCTCCCATCGCTGCAGCAGGCTCTGAGCTCTTCTGCACCGGGTTGCCCTTCCTCCCTCCCTCGTGACAGGGAGCACACTTGTCCCAGAAGAGAAAGGTGGTAGCCCAAGACAGGGTACTGTGCCACCTCGCCTTCCTAGGCTCTGCATGCAGGAGGAGCAACTCCGGGCTGCTGCAGTTTTACCTCACCTAGTAGCACATATGATAAGTAATAGAATCAGGCATAGCAAGTGCCTCAATTAAAAAAAAAAAAAAAAAAAAAAAGGACGTCCTAATCAGAACTTCAGCTGCTACCTTCAGCACACTGCGTGTGATTTCCTCAAACAAGAGAACTGCTCTTTGGAAAAAAAAATGTTTGCTTTGGTATCGACAATGCTCTGAAAAAAAGTGTATTATACACAAAACCCTACATACCCAAAATATGCAGTGGCTCAACAACTCCTTATACTTCCATAAATCCAACAGACCACCCAGATCTCGACATGCTGCTACCTTACACACACCATCCCACAAATCCACCCTCCTTACTACAACTAAGGAACGTGCCATGTCCATCTGAGGGCCAAGGACCTGGAACGCCTTGCCTTCTGACCTACAGGAACTCTGCACACAAAAAATTCAAACAAAAACTCAAAACTTGGCTCTTCAAGCAAGCCTTTTCCTGATTCTCCACCCCTCTCATAACACAGTATCCGCCAATCATTTTGCTTTTGCATTGTACCTGTATCCTGCACTTGTTGTATAATATCTCAATTGTTGTTATGCTCTTTATGCATTTTCTGTGCACCTTTTATCCTGCATTTTTAGAATACCTCAATTGTTATGTTCTTTTTGTTATCTGTTTCTCTATAATTATATCTAATTACCCTTGTTCTCTTGTTCGAATGTAAAGCACTGTTGCTATCACTCATGTTCTTTGGAAACTGATATGATGTTACCTTACGAATGTCGGTATAAAAAAAAAACCCCTTCAATAAATAAATAAATAAATACATTGATTGATTGATTAATTAATTAATAAAACCTGCATAGCCTGAATCTGAGCAGCATTTTAAAAAACAACAAGTAATACCAAACAAAAATCCAAACAATTTTTATTCAGTTAGGGGGGGCAGAAAATTGTGTTGTCTGGTAATGTGAGCAAATGAACATTGTGAATTTATAGGTTTTGTTTGATTTAAAACATTCCATTATTGCATTTCTAATGCCCATTGATCAATAAGTTGTCTTCAGACAAAGCATCTGACTCACAGTACGACTTAGACTCTTCCACCAATCCAGAAATACAGATGATTTTAACCTCTGGCCCTAAAGCACTTTTACAGTCTACCAGGAACTTGCTTCTTTCTGTCTCTCCAATAAGGTATTGGTAGTTTTCTATTTGACTTTTAAATTACATGTCAGCTATATTTTTATGAAATTAAATAGCCAGCTTTCTGGTTGTATGCATCTAATGCAAGGCAGTATAATGTGGAATAGGAGAATGATTTGCCATTGAACCAGACACCAGTCCTTTTACCAGCACACTGTTTGGTAGGAGAGTCAATAGGCAGCTTTTGTTTCTGTTCTGTGATGGACCTTGATGGGTATTGAAATTATTATTCTCTCTTTAAATAAATGTCTTCATTTTTTTTTAATTCACCATATTCATATGATATTAAGAAAATGAGTACAATATACAAAAGAGTTACTCCATACAGAAAACAAAGAGGTTATTGGATGCATTCCGTCACTGAGAAAAAAAAAATGCCTTACAGTTGTAAAGTAGTGTTTTCCAGCTCTCTCTCTCTCTTGGAGGCACACTTAACCTGTCGGGTTTTCAGGATATCCGTAATGAATATTCACAAGAGAGATTTGCATACACCAGGTCTCCAAGGTATAGAAATGGATCTCATGCATAACAGTATTCATTGTTGCAGTGCTGAGAACCTGACTGGCTAGGTGTGCCTCCAGGAGAGGGATGGGAAACACTTGCACCACTCAACCAGCAAAAAAATGACAAACAGCCCTCTTCCCTCCCGCCTCCCAAAAACTGCGCTGATGAGATTCCAGAAATAATGAACAGATTTTACTATGATTGTTGCTGTTAGGTTGAACAGAAAATTAATTTACAGCCATAGAATACCGGAAATAAAGCGAAACATTCTGGGATGCAACTGTTATTACATGAACTTAGGAAGGGAGTCGATGCAACTAGGAGCATTCATTTTTGTCCCTTTAAAGGGCAAATCTAAATTTGGGATGGAGTTTTTTGTACATTTGACTAAAAATGTATAGTTATTTCTGCTCTCCGTACTTTTGGAATATAGGTGGTTATGAGAAAGGGGAACCCCCTCTCCCACCCAAGGATTGTAATGTGATCATACAGCATACGCATGTACCTGCTGTTTGATGTAAATATTAAGACAGTTCACAGCCTTTTGGGAAATGTATTCACATCTCGCCTTGAGAGGAAAATGGCTTGATTATCTCTGATCCATTTGGACCTTTGTGCCAGGCTGTCTGATGTGCTTTGCCTGTTGTAAGTAGGAAATGTTGATCTTCATGACTACGATTCAACTTCAAGCGCTCTCCTATATATTCTATCAGAAAGGATCACAGAACTAAATGACACAAAGAGAACAGAAATAGCTATACTGCATTTAAGAAATAAGCTGCAGGCTAGTTAGAAAGGTAAAGTCAAGAGGATGACATGCTCTGTGCAAACTGGGTCTGCTCCCCAGAGGCTGCAGGAGAGGCCTAACCTTCCCCTCAGTCAGAGCCTCTCCTGCAAATTCATACAGAAGGGGGGGAAAGATCAGGCTCTCCCTGAGCGCTACCACGAGCCCTTCTTCTTAGAATGAAGCACTGTTGTCTTCTACATTCTAAATCAATATAAGAATCATAGGCAGGCTTCAAACAACCTGTTGCTTTCAAGCAATATTTGCCAGCCCCCCCTCCCAACCGAAGGCATCTAACTGTAACTCTCTCCCAACCAGGCACCTTCAAGCTTGCAGACAGTGAGGAAGGACATCCAACTGGGAATAGAGGGGTTAACCAAAAGTACTACAGAAGGGAACACATATAGGGAGGATTACAGAGAGCTGCCCCCCTGATATAGCCAGTCAGAGCCACCAGAGTCAGAGAGGCACCAGAGTCAGAGAGGCAAGAATGGGAATAGAAATGGAGAAACAAGAACAGCACACTCCTAGCTTACAGCTCAGTACACACAGTGCCAGAGGTGTAAGATCCTCACACTGTGCCCAGAAGGTGTGAGATCCCTGCAATATGCTTTGGGTCTGGGGGGTGAGAGATCCCCACCGTGTGCCCCAGGTTGTTTTCAGTCCTTTTAGTGCGCTCTGCTCCCGGGGCATGAGTTTGCTTTTGTTTGCCCTGTGGCTGAAATGTGAGATATCCCTCAGAGTGCCCAGCAAAGGGGGCGGGGGGAGGGGGGGGGGGGGTGAGCAGTGTAACTAGAGCATGAAATATGAGATCACTTTTGTTTGCCCTATTCCTGGGATGTGAGATCTCTGCAGTGTGCCCGGGGCGTGACTTTCCAGCCGGGTGCTGCGTGTGCCAGATGCACATCCATTCCTGCCTTTCCAAGCACTCACCTAGCGCAGGCACTCAGTCTGCTCTGAGCCTTCCTTTGCCCTGACTGGATACCTGGTATTTGCAAAAGACAGAGAGAGAGAGAGAGAAAACACGCCAGAGAGGAAAAGAGAGAGAGAGACAAAACTGCGCAACAGAAAATACTCTACTGGAGCAGCCAAGCATTACAGTGTCATTTTTCATTCCTTTCCATTTTATTCGGGGACTCCGTCCCCTTAACACGAGTAGAGGATTTCATCTGCCTGTGTAATAAATCCTCTCTATTTGACTCTCACCACAGAGCAAAGAGCAGAAAAAAAATTACAGCTCAGATAAAGGCTGGTATGGTGTATATATCAAAAATGAATTTTAAACAGTCTGTCAGGGTTAACAGGGGTCTGCCTTTGGAAAGTATTCTGCTTTTCCAATGTAGTTGTTTGTCTGCAGTACAGCTGAAGGGAATCCCAAAATTGCTAAAGGCTGGCAAAGTCACACAAATGCCCTCCAGTAATGCAATGTCTAGGGCAGCCACGAAAGGATCTGAAATGGGGACAAGCATGTTTAACGTTAACCTGTGTTTCAGCATTTAATCATCTCCCACCCTTGCCAGAAGAAGGAACGAAGGTAAAAGATGCTTTTAAAAATGAACTCAAGCCTTAAATGCGCCCAGTCCAGGTATTCGGAGGACAAGATGGGCAAAATCTGAGGACAGAAGTTGCAGCAACAGTTCAGTAAAAGCCAGTGAATGGCAATAAAGGGAGCAAGCAGCTCCTGAGGGGCAGAGAAGCTATCAGTGACGGACGTCTTTATTTTCCTGTTTGAACTTCTTCAAGATATCATTTTTTAAGAAATAAATCTACGGAGTGAAATATTCACCAGCTCTAACTGTAGAGAGATCCCTGTGAGTTACAAAACCACATGCACTAATGTAACTGGCAGCATCCATGGGGCTATCCCCTAAATGCAACTTGCAGGAAGCTAATATTACACCCACCACACATGCATATGGAATTGTTTAATTCTCCATCAACACCTGGACGATTCATGTGTCTCGTTTATTACAAACCCTGCCGACGGTCCTTTAATAAAAAAACAAACAAAAAAAAACCCCACAAATGACAAAAAAAAAAAAAAGACACCTGTCCACAAGGCATTCTGTTCACCTATAATGCAAGGGTACTTGCTTCTCAAACTGAACTGAAACTACAATCCACCGAGCAGCTCACGTATCATCCCAATCTCCCACAGCAGACAACCCAGTTTCGCTTTAATTCCTGTTTTTGCTTGTTTGTTCTCATCGTCCTCCCCAAATAACCGATGCAAAGTAGAGAGAATCGGGGTGCCTCTGACCCTTCTAGACCTCCAAATCGGCAGAAGGCATTTCAAGCTACACGAAAAACCCCACCGGTGACGAACTTTGCCAGCGAAATCACAGTTAGAAAAAATAATCAACACTTTCAGGGAGCTGAAACGGCGGCGTGACTTGAAAAGCAAAGCAAATCCTAATTATAGAAAAAAGATTCCTCTTACCCTTGACTGCAGCGAAAGCCCCCGCACACAGAAGCAGCAGCAGCAGGCACTCCAGGTTCCCGGACGCAGTCATGTCCGCAGCTAATTCCCACCCCAGGCAGCGACTTGTGCGATCTGTCCGTGCCCGTCGAGGCTGCCAAAATTCACTGACAGCAGCAGCAGCAGCAAGGACCGTCCGCCAGCCCCCCCAAACCAGACAGAGATCCGGACCCGAAAAGCCGCTCTGACGCCGCCTCTGGCTCGGCTCTCATCTCACCGAGCGCAGGAGCCCGCTGCCGGGGACACACGATGCCGAGAGCTGCCTGTGAGAGCCTGGGAAGACTGGCAGGGTCCAAGGCAAAGCCACGGAGAGAGAGAGAGAGAGAGCGAGAGAAGGGGGAGGGGAGGGGGGGTGGTGAGGGGAGACAGAGAGAGAGAGAGAGAGAGAGAGAGAGAGGGCACGAGACAGAATCAGAGACGAGAAAGAAGTACACGGTGCGAGAAGGAGGAGGGAGGGATCGAGACGGAAGGAGAGCAGCAGCAGAACCCACAGGCTGCTAGCGAGCAGAAGGAGCTGGACTCAACCATCCTTTAACACAGAGAGGGGAAGGAGACTGGAGCGGCACAGGCGGAGAATTGCACCAGGGCTCCAGTCCTCTCGCAGCCTTTAAAGGACTAGCAGGCAGCAGGGGTTTCTGTGTGCCTGCAATCTTAAAAAAAAGGCATCGCATGATTTGTATTATTAATTGAGCTGTAAAGAAAAAATATATATATATATCTTTGGGGGGTGTGTGTGGATTTCAGTTGAGAGACAGAACCAAATAGACTTGGTGCAGGCTCCAGCGGCGCCTAGAGCTCGGGTGGGTTATTCAGGTCAGTCCTGGCGCTGGAGCTCCATACACACGCCCGCTTGGCAGTTACTTTTGGTATCGATGCGATGAACTCAGCCCGTTGCTAAAGCCCCTGCACTCCTCCGGAATCCCTAATCAAGCCGAGCAGCTTGCCAATGAGGAGGGAGGTGGGGGCTGTGGAGCTGGCACAGTGCGGTCTCAGCTCCGAGTGTTTAGCGTTTTAGAGAGGAGACGCTGAGGACCCCCATCATGTGTTCCCCCCATAGTTCATTTCAAGTCCCTCACCAGTGCAAATTGATCTTTTTCATACTTTGTGAACTCAAAAGCTGACATCTCCTTGGGGAAAAAAAAAAAAAAAACGGATCCTTCTCCACGCAGTGCCAGTCCTAATGACTCGTGTCACAAAGAAGAATTCCTGTCATTAAAACTCGTCTTTAAAATTCAGCGGTCCTTAGACTGGAATTATTCATATACAATTTTTCCTTCAAATTGCTAAAGTATCACTTAGCGTACCCGCCTTAAAAGTGACAGAGAAGCAGCCAGCAATCCAAGTTTCTGGCTAAGACACCTGTTATCTAGCACAGCAGTTAAGATCACGTTGTGTACTACTTGTTTTTCACGACCATGTTGTTAAAAAAAAAAAAAAAAAAAAAGTAGCCTCTTTTCATAACCATCCAAGACTGTGTAAAAGAGCCTGCTTGGTTTAGATGGCAGGGAATTAAGCTAAATCCAGCAAAGGAGATTCCAGACATCATATTCATACTGTACACTTTGAAACCGTTAAATACAGCTCTTTGCTATAGATTATGAAAATTAATGCTCACTGCTTGCTACAGGACCACTATAATTGAAATGCAAAATTATCTTGAAGGCTAGAAAATAAAGACGGACTACCCATAAGTACTGAATACGTCAAAAGGAATGCACCTTCTTGTGACACCAGTAAAATTATCTCTTCAATTTAATTTGTAGGAGTTAAAAAGTGATTATTAAGAGGAATAATTTAGCTGTATAATATAGCTGTGCTTAGATATTAAAGATTGTTGAGGTTTTTGTACAAATTTATTTATTTATTAAAGTCCTTGGCCGGAGGAGCACTGCATGTGTAAGACGTGACTCTACTGCCATCTAGTGTTCAGCATTTCTTGCACGCCTAGGTAAGCTAGAAGGTTGAACTTGCCGCTTTCTATATTGTTTTCTCATCTGTTCCTGAACTGTACTTTGAAACTTTTTTTCAGCCATCCCTAGGGTGCTACTTTGAGATACTGTGTGGAAGAATTTATGAGTGATGCTCTTTCTTAGAGCTGGTGGATACAATCAAGCCAATTATATTGCAATCCTTATATCTAGATGCAAGCCATGTAAACGTTTTGCTGTTCCAATAAAAATGAGATCATAATTGTGATACCTTTAGAAATTATATTAAAATGCATATGGCTTACCTGCATACTTTATAATGATGTGTGCAGAGGTACCTTCCATGTTAAAGGAGGGAGAAACATATCAATGGGCTGAACTAGGCCTGTAAAATCATACCATTTTTCATGTAGGTGAATTTTATTTCATAACTTCCTTTCTCCCAAATGAGTTGGGCTGAGGTCCTGACCACAGACTCAAGTGCCATTGGGCCCCAGCCCAACTTCCTTTCATCTTGGGTATCTTAGGCTAGGGATAGAGGGGGTGGGGTTGTGCCCGGGAGGAGATTTGGACATGCTGTAGTGGCCTGATCATTGTTGCATAGTACAGGTGCTGGAACTTGGATTAGTTATTGCTTGGCAGTGGACTGCATGTTGTCTAGTTTTGTGATGTGGCCTCTGTGGGCTACAATGAACAGTGTCAATGCTTCCTCTCCCTTTTTTTGTTTCCCATGGATGATTGGCATCCCTGAGACTCATGGTAGCGATTAGAGGCAGAAGGTGGGTTCATGGAGGGGGATGGGGTGGTAGCAAGGATGGAATACATGAGTGCTGGATAGGGAGGAGGTGGGGAGTGGGAGCACCCCTTATAGTTGTCTGTGCTGCAGATCCGCAGAGGTCAGACAATGTGAGCAGTGGAGAGGCTCCATAATGCATAGCTGTACTGAAGTTGCAGGAAGAGATGTCCGAGAGTTAGGGATGGCATCACTGGGCTGAAAGAGATAGAAAGTCTGTAGCCGGCTCAGTGAGGAATTCAGGAATTCAAAAGGTTCGTCGGCATCCATAAAGCCCCGGGATGTGTGTAAGTCCCGGAGCTTGAAAAAATGGGCAGTCCAGGGGAGAGGCAGGGGCAGGGTGGAGTGGTGCAGGAGCATGGCAAGAGGCCTCCGCATGGCCGCTGGGATGGGGATCGCGCGCCAGCCAACTGGCAGACCTAACTTGTGAGATAAAGGTATGGGGGGGGGGGGGGGGGGTTCGGGCTGGGGTGGGACAGGTAGAGGAAGGGAGGGGAAAATAGGGGGGGGGGGAGGGACGTTCCCTTCGAGGCCACTCCGATTTCAGAGTGGCCTCGGAGGGGAATGGGGAAATCCAGCTGGTCTCTCCGAGGGCTCGGCGCACTCAAGGTGCATTAGTGTGCACCCCGTTACATGCGCCGACCCCTGATTATTTAACGTGCGCAGCTGCGCACGCGTGTTATAAAATCAGGCATACATTTGTGCGCGCCGAGTTGCACGCACAAATGTACACCACACGCAGACCTTTTAAAATCTGCCCCTTGATGTTGTCAGCGCAGAAGGCAAGTGTGGGTAATATAGTTGGTCCAGTGGTGGAGAATAGTGAGGCTGATTGTCAGATTAGCAGGAGGTTGGGCTTTGTTCAGCATTGAGAATTGGCCAATTTGGTATTTAAAAGAGCACAGGACAGGCAGGGTGGGATTGCCCTATCAGTGGGTCGGTTGCTCCCATCATGTGATTTTTTTTTTTTTAAACTTCCCAGCCAAAGAGAAGAAGGGGGCTGCTGCAGCCTGAAGAGAAGCCGGCAGGGCTGCAGACGACAGCCATGCGGGGCTAAGAGGCCTGCAAGGCCATGGTAGAGCCCATCCTACCATGGCTGGAAGAAAGGCCAAACAGAGCCAACCCAAACAGAGATTATCGATGCTGCAGCAACATATTGATGACGTGCTCACAGGGATCACCCCGTGGGCACATGAGCAGAAGTTACTGCGGCAACATGGTGATGACAATCCTGTCCTGCGGCAACACGCTGACAATCCTACACACCCCCCCCCGCCCCCCCCGTGAGCACATAAGTGCGGCTATAGCTCAGTGAAAATCTGCCCTTGAGGGTTCCACCCCTGCGGGCTGAAGATGACCACAGCGGCCTGGTGAAGAGAGGCCCACAAGGGTACCATCTCTCGTGGGCTGAAGACCACGGTGAATTGACAAGCCTCAGGAGCTGTGTGTGTGTGTGTGTGGGGGGGGGGGGGCAGGCTGTGAAAGGGAAGGTAGAAGGAGTGGGAATGTTTCACTCCCTTGGCCTCCTCTCCCCATCCCTTCCATTTCCATCTGCCTCGGTGCTCAGCTCCCCATCCTTCCCTTCTCTCCCTATTTTTGAAAATGGAGGGGAGGAAAAGGGAGCTGAACTGAATAAGTGAAAGGGTAGGGAGGGGCTTATGAGTGAGAGGAAAGGGAATGGAAGAGGAGTGAGAGGAAAAGAGTATATAAAGATAGTAGGAGCAGGAGTGAGTGGAAGGAAAGGGTAGTGAGAGAAGAAAAGCAGGTGAGTGAGTGAGGGGGAAGGGAGCAAGGGAAGGAGCAGAAACAATGTTGGCAGTGAGAATGACTGTAAGACTGCTTGGGATAGATAGGCAGTGAGGGGTGATTGTGAAACTGCTGGGACAAGGGCATTGAGGGGTGAGGGTGAGACTCATTTCTCTTGTGTGTGTGTGTGTGTGTGTGTGTGAGAGAGAGAGAGAGAGAGCGAGAGCTCGGGGGGCCTGTATGTGTGTGTGAGACAGAGCATGGGGGGGCCTGTGTGTGGGGGGGACTCTAAGAGTGATAAGCTGTGTGTATGGGGGGGGGGGGAGCTTGTGAGTGAAAGCATGTGAGAGTGAGAGCCTGTGTATGTGTGTGTGTTTTTGTGAGAGAGTGAGAGCCTGTGTGTAAGAGAAGAGAGATACTAGAATCTATATGAGGAGATATATCCAAGAAAAGGACAATGATGTCATAGTAGAAAATACTTTGAAATCCTCTGTTCAGTGTGTGGTAACTAGGGATGTGAATCGTGTCCTCGATCGTCTTAACGATCGATTTCGGCTGGGAGGGGGAGGGAATCGTATTGTTGCCGTTTGGGGGGGTAAAATATCGTGAAAAATCGTGAAAAATCGTGAAAAATCTAAAAATCTAAAAATCGCAAAAACCGGCACATTAAAACCCCCTAAAACCCACCCCCGACCCTTTAAATTAATCCCCCACCCTCCCGAACCCCCCCCCCCAAATGAGTTAAATAACCTGCGGGTCCAGCGGCGGTCCGGAACGGCAGCGGTCCTGGAACGGGCTCCTGCTCCTGAATCTTGTTGTCTTCAGCCGGCGCCATTTTCCAAAATGGCGCCGAAAAATGGCGGCGGCCATAGACGAACACGATTGGACGGCAGGAGGTCCTTCCGGACCCCCGCTGGACTTTTGGCAAGTCTCGTGGGGGTCAGGAGGCCCCCCACAAGCTGGCCAAAAGTTCCTGGAGGTCCAGCGGGGGTCAGGGAGCGATTTCCCGCCGCGAATCGTTTTCGTACGGAAAATGGCGCCGGCAGGAGATCGACTGCAGGAGGTCGTTCAGCGAGGGTTCCGGCGCCTCGCTGAACAACCTCCTGCAGTCGATCTCCTGCCGGCGCCATTTTCCGTACGAAAACGATTCGCGGCGGGAAATCGCTCCCTGACCCCCGCTGGACCTCCAGGAACTTTTGGCCAGCTTGTGGGGGGCCTCCTGACCCCCACGAGACTTGCCAAAAGTCCAGCGGGGGTCCAGAAGGACCTCCTGCCGTCCAATCGTGTTCGTCTATGGCCGCCGCCATTTTTCGGCGCCATTTTGGAAAATGGCGCCGGCTGAAGACAACAAGATTCAGGAGCAGGAGCCCGTTCCGGACCGCTGCCGTTCCGGACCGCCGCTGGACCCGCAGGTTATTTAACTCATTTGGGGGGGGGGGTTCGGGAGGGTGGGGGATTTAATTTAAAGGGTCGGGGGTGGGTTTTAGGGGGTTTTAGTGTGCCGGCTCACGATTCTAACGATTTATAACGATAAATCGTTAGAATCTCTATTGTATTGTGTTCCATAACGGTTTAAGACGATATTAAAATTATTGGACGATAATTTTAATCGTCCTAAAACGATTCACATCCCTAGTGGTAACAGTCAAAAAAACAAACAGCATGTTTCTGTTTCTATATGTTTGGAATTATTAGGAAAGGAATGGAGCATAAAACGACGAATGTCATAGTGCTCTGAATCGTTCCATGGTGAGGCTATACTAAGGAGGTGATTTTCAAAGAAGTTATGTGAGTAAACATAATGTACTATCGTAACAATTTTCAAAAGCCATGTATGCATGTAAAGTGCACTTACACATGTAAGACATATTGACAATTCAATGGCATATAGTGTGTCAATTTTCAAAAGTCCACTTGCACACGTAAAGAATATTTATACATGCAACACCCAGTTTTAAGTGTATAAAGACTTTTGAAAATGACTCCCTTGGAGAAATATGTACATTTCTGGCCACCATATCTCAAAAAAGAAATAGTTGCAAAGGAAAAGGTACAGAGAAGGGAGGTTAAAATGATAAAGGGGATGGAATGGCTCCCCTATGAGGAAAGGCTAAAGAGGTTGGGTCTGTTCAGCTTGGAGAAGAGACATCAGAGGGGGGATTTGATAGAGATCTATAAAATCATGAGTGGAATAGAATGGATAAATGCAAATTGGTTATTTACTTTAAAAAAATACAAAGAAGTTAGTGAGCAACATATTTAAAACAAATCAGAGCAAATTATTTCACTCAGTGCACAATTAAGCTCTGGAATACATTACCAGAAGATGTGGCTAAGGCAGATAGTGTAGCTGGGTTTAAAAAAAGTTTGGACAAATTCCTGGAGGAGAAATCAATAAACTGTATGAACAAATTAGACTTAAGAAATGGCCACTACTTATCACTGCATGATAGCAACATGGGATCTATTTACTCCATGGGTTCTTGCCAGGTACTTGTGACCTGAATTGGCCACTGTTAAAAACAGGATACTGGGCTTGAGAAAGTGAGAGACTGTGTGTGTTTGGGAGCCTTTGAAAGCAAGAGCCTATGTGTGAGTGTATAAGAGCCTATATGAGACAAAAGGGAGAGGATGTGAGAATGGGATCCTGGATGTGAGAAAAGAGAGCATGTGAAAGTGAGAGCATGCATTTGTGTGTGATGGAAGAAGAAAAGAAGATAGGAGGAGATAGAAGAAACAGAAAGAGAAAAGAGACCCTGAAAAAAGAATTAGGAAAAGACAGACAAGGGGAAGTGGGAAAAAAAGACCAGGAACAACTGATTAGAAAAATAAAAAGATCAGACAACAAAAGAAAAAAAATGAGTTTTTAGTGATTGGAATATGCCATTTTTGGGAATGTGCATATATTTCTTATATATTTCTTATATTTTTGTATTTTGCTCTCTCTTTAGAGTTTGAGAGTCTGGTTTCTCTGGCTTCCTGTTTTGGTTTTATCTGCATGTTTCTATTTCTAATTTGTAGCCCCTCATATCTGTATTAGTTAAGGGTGGGTCTATGTTCTGCCTGTGTGTGATTGATGTGCAGTATTTCTGCTAGTGTGTATTTTCTTTGTAGTGATTTGTAGCAGTCCAGCTTGTTCTTTTTGCCCAGTAGGTGGTGTATTATTGTTCTATTGCATTCTATTTGTATTGCTGCTTTTTCATAAATAATGGTTCTGTTTGATTCTTTAGAGTTAGTACTGTGATTGTATGATATGGCAAGATTCTGTGTTTTTGATTTGTTTTGGTTTTTTTTGCAGGGGTTTGTGTCACTTCACAAAGTGTTCAGCAGAGGTAGGATTTTGTTTTGCTGAAGTGATACCGGAATTTGAATATATATATATATATTTTTTTTTTATTATTATTATTTATTTATTTATTTTTTTGCATGTTCGGTTATATGTGAACTTTGCTAATTCTGCTCTGCACTCGTTCATGTAGTTGTTATGATTATTGCTATTTTATTGTAGTTATGATTATATCTGCCTTTCTAGAAAGAGGATTCATGAAATAATACATTGATATTTGTTTTAATACATGATTGATTGTATCTGATATTTATTTTCTTTGTTTTTTACCTGATATTTTTGTCTATTTATAAACTGCAATAAATATAAAATTAATACAAGTTAATAAGGACTTTTTAATGTTGATATGTGCTTGAAATAAGTTAAAATATTTAAAAGTTTCACTCATGATGCATAACCGCTGTTGGACTTAGAAATTCTTTGTCAGGTGCCCTCTAAGCCATTATTTATGGATAAGGGCACAATTAGTAGGGCTCGGACTTATATGCCTACTGTTCACACATGTTAACTTTGGGTCCCCCCCAAAAAATCAGTTCTGGCTACACCACTGATCCAGCTGCAGTCAGAAGATGCATGTGCTGTAGGGAAAGTGCATGAGAGCATCAAATATCCTATGGGTCAGTTTTGAAAAAATCCCCTGGGCCGATATTTTCTTGCAATCCGTCCCTGAGGACAGGCATGTATGAGGATCATTGCATCCTGGGATGGAGGATCTGGTGGATGTCAGATGAGCAGAACAAGCACAGTGGAGCACACCAGGAGAGAGGAGAGCAATGCTTGGGGTGGGTCTAGGTGTGAGGCAGCTGAGCCGGGAAGTCACAAGTGAAAGGCAGACAAAGGGGGATTGGGGGAGGAGTGGGGGTTGGTGGGCTGGAGGTGGAGCCTGAGATTAGGCAGTTAGCAAGATTGGAAGTGGGAGATGGAAGGATTTAGGAGGGAGGTGGGAGGTGGGAGGTGGGAGGTGGGAGGTGGGGCAGACATATGTTTCAAGTTTTGGCAGGTGAGTAAGTAACTTGTGGTGGTGGGGTGGGAGTCATTCGGGGGAGGGGTCAGGGACCAGGAAGTGTAATGAGGAGGGGGATTGACTGTGATCCTCTAATTTTGAGCCTACAATGTACTCCAAGGAAATGAGGACTTCAAGGGAAGAAGTTTGGATGGAGTGGCAGCCCAGCAGAGACACAGCAGAGGCAAACTGGCCAGTAGGAGCATGCAGAATGGTGACATCAATTGAGTCTGCGAGAGCACCGAAAGACACCAGCACACAAAGGGTTGAGTTAGGGTCTAGGAAGAAGTTCATGAAGGTCAAAGGCTAGGGGGTGCCATGGCCATCATAAATCGGAAGACAAGGCATATTTCCTGGAGTTGTTCAACATTATTCCCTAGTTTTTCTGAATCTTTTGATTATAGAGGAGAATTGCCAATGCAGCAGGTGTGAGTGGACAGTGGGTCTAGGTACTACTAGGGGTCCTCAGTACTGGTGACACTCTCAGAATTGTGGGACTTGGATACCAAATGTTTTATATTTTTCACTTGCAAGAGAGGCATGGAGAGAGTATGAAAGGGAGGAAGAAGGAGAAGAAGGGGAGAGAAGGTGGAATCCCAGATAGTCATATCCTTATTTGCATTAGATCTTTTTTTATGCTTGGCAACATTATGGGTCACTGTGTCTCCTCTCGGTATGGGGCCCTGCTAGTTTACGTGGAAGACATATTGGGTACATATTAGGACTATGAGAGGTGGCTGAGCCTCAATTATCATGAACAGTTTATGGACAAGATAGAAGAAAATCATGTCATTTGGTATGCAGGACATAAATCTGTAGTTGACTTAGAGGACTGTGGGAATTTTAGATAAAACCCAGGTTTATTTTGCCCATAATTAGACTGAAAAATGAAACACTGCAGCAAAATTCACTTTAGTTAAAATGAGTTCCTCTTTTTATTGTCTGTATGTACAGAAAGAGTCTCAGCCAAGAATGGGGAAGCAGTCTTGGTATACGTTGTAACAATTCATAAATTTATACTTTCTTTCACTTCTTCTTTATGCCAAACAAGAATAGGTAAAGAAATTAGACAAACCACATGTCAAGTATTATACTTTTTCATGACTATTCATACCATTTCCCACCTATGCATAATGTAAGAGTTTGGGAAGGGGTGGAGTGTCGCTATGTAGATTTATGTTTTAAATTGTTCCCCTGTTGGGCCACCTGTACATGAGGCGGGGGACCACTTAGACCCTGGGGGGGGGATTTTCAAAGGGGTATGCGCATAAGATACGCGCGTTGCCCCCGAAAACCTGCCCCAAGTTCCCGCTGCACGCGCCGAGCCTATGTTTCATAGCCTGCCGGTGCGCACAAAGCCCTGGGATGCACGTAAGTCCCGTGGCTTTGCTTGGGGAGGGGGGGTGTCGGGGGGCGTGTCAGGGGCGTGGTGCCAGCTCGGGGGCTTTCCGGGAGCATGGCCGAGGCCTCCGAAACTGCTCCCAGGCTGGGGAATGGCGCGCCAGCAGCCGGCAGGCACGCGTGAGTTACACCTGCCTCAGGCAGGCGTAACTTTTAAAATAAAGGTGGGGCGATTTAGTTAGGGCTGGGGGGTGGGTTAGGTAGGGGAAGGGAGGGAAAAGTGGGGGGGAACAAAAAAAAATTCCCTCTGAGGCCGTTCCAATTTCGGAATGGCTCGGAGGGAACGGGCAGCGCGCGCAGGGCTCAGTGCGCGCAAGGTGCACAAATGTTCACCCCCTTGCCCACACCAACCCCAGATTTTATAAGATACGCGCGGCTACGCGCGTATCTTTTAAAATACGGCATACTATTGTTTGCACAGGGTTGTGCAAACAAAAGTACGCCCACGCGCTTCTTATAAAATCTACCCCATTATTTTATTTCCCAAGAATAAACTGCGTCAAATTGCATGATTGGTTCAAAAATGGGAACTGCAGCAAAGATATTCATTAGCTAATAATTATTAATTAGTTACAAGCTGAGCTTTACTTATGCAATCTAATGGTCTTTTTAGAAGTAAACAATTCCTGGTTATGATTGGTTTTATCTAATTTACATTTACAGCTTGTCTATACTTTGCCCTTTAGCCCACTCTCTGGTGAACTGCCTTAAGTCATCACTGCCATATACAGTATGAAGGGATATTAAGCTATGCTGCATAACCTCAGTATTGCCAGCCATAATGCATCACTAAACTACGGAAACTAAACAGAAAATTTCACTGGATCTGACAGTCAGGCTCAAGTGTATGGCTGGGAGTCAGAGTGGGCAACAGTTGGAAGGACATTTTTTTATGGGACCATTATTCTATCAGGGCAGGGAAAGCCAGTAGGGATGTGCCCAGGAAACATTTTCTGTTTGATTTGTTATTTCAGTTCATTTGCCTCCATGATTCAGTTTGTTCATTTCAAACACATTTTGGGGTAGATTTTAAAAAGCATTTACTCGAGCAAAACAGGTTTTTGCTCGAGTAAATACACTTTACTCAAGTAAGTGGGCTTTTCAAAATTGCTACAATATATGCCATTGAATTGACCATAGGATTTACTCAAGTAAGTGCACTTTACTCGAGTAAATAGCTTTTGAAAATTGCTACGATAGTATGTCACATTTACATGCGTAACTCCTTTGAAAATGATCCCCAATATTTTTATTTATTTGAATTATATTCCACTATTCGGCACTTCTGATTGCATTCAGATATTCTAGGTATTTCCCTATCCCCAGAGGATTTATAATCTAAGGGGATCATTTAATAAGCTATAATATTTTATCACAAGAGGGAAGCATTTTCACAATATTTAGCCCCCCCCCCCCATGGTAAAATAATGTGGCTGCTTCCCCACGATATTATTTCATGTGGAAAAATTCAATGAGAAAACATGTCATGGAGAAAGGGGTAAAAACACATGAAGACGGCCCAGAAAACCTCCTCTCCCAATGTGCCAAAATCCCTCCAGGGTCTGAGTGGTCCCTCGCCTCATGTACAGGTGGCCCAACAGGGGAACAATTTAAAACATAAATCAACATAGCGACACTCCACCCCATCCCAAACCCCTACTTTTCGTTAAAAGTCCACTTCCCGATCCAAACAACCCCAACCATCATGTGATAGGGGCAAAGTCTGAGTGAATGCATTTTGCAAAATGGCCACCATCTGGGCCTGGATGCTAAGGGGTGCTTCAGGCCCCCACTGGACCACCAGGGTAACATTTTAAAGTAAGGAGTTCCACTAGATTACCAGGGAATATGTTCTGTGAAAGTGGGGACTGAAGGATCCACTAGACTACCAGAGAATATGCTGGGGAGTCCAGGAGGGCTGCTACTATGAGGGAATGTTTGGATCGGATGGTTGCTTTTTACAAAAGGAAGGGATTTGGGATGGGAGCAGGGTGTCACAACATGACTATTAGATCTATTTTTTAAACTGTTGCCGAGATGGGCTGCTTTTACAAGCAGTGGGGGAGGTGGGGGTCTACCCCAGGAGGGATTTTGGTACATTGGGAGGGATAGGTTTTCCAGGCCAAATGGCCCTTTAAGAAGCAGGCCAGAGGCATCAGGATACATGTTAGCATCTCAATTCGTCTGGGAAAAAATAGCTACAATGCCTGAGTTGTAGCTAACTTTTTGGAAAATGACAATTCACGTTATTTTCTTTATATAGGATTATCTATGGATTATCTGCTTTACATGTATTTGAAAATTTTATGCATGCAAAGCAGTCCATCGAAATAGGAGTGTTTTTTTAAGGCTAAATATCACCATGATATGGATTTACCATGTGATAAACAG
This sequence comes from Rhinatrema bivittatum, assembly GCF_901001135.1. Classification (NCBI taxonomy): domain Eukaryota; kingdom Metazoa; phylum Chordata; class Amphibia; order Gymnophiona; family Rhinatrematidae; genus Rhinatrema; species Rhinatrema bivittatum. The sequence continues at coordinate 419,713,566 of NC_042617.1, read as the reverse complement.
CATTTTTATATGTTGTACTTTTATTGGAGTTTAGTAATGACCTCCTAAATTTGTGCTTGAGGTAATGGAGGGCAAATTGACTAGCCCATGGTCAGAAGGAGCAACTACAGGATTTGAACCTTAGTTTTCATGATCTGTAGCCCACTTCTCTAACCACTCCTCCTCACCTCTTTTTTTTTATTTATTTGTGTCATTCTTTCATTTCCCATTAAAGTTAATGTGGGGAAGCAATGCATCTTATTTTGGGCTCAAAAATTGGAGATTTCTATTAAAGTTTACTGAAACTTGTAGGCAGACATCATCAGCAAAGGGAAGAACACTACAATTACTACAGAATGCTACTGCCAGAATACTCACTAACACACGGAAAAAGTCCATATCACCCCCACACTAAAAAACCTACACTGGCTCTCTGTCTCTTCAGAATTCAATGCAAAACTAACCCTTATGCACAAGACACTATTCAATACAGGCATACACTGGCTACAAGACTCCCTATGCTTCCAATAGACCCACCAGATCTGCCTACCAAGGAATAATCCACACACCCTCTCCCAAACTCACACACCTCTCCTCGACAAGAAATCGAGCTTTCTCGCTAGCAGGGCCTTCCCTCTGGAACAACATGCCTCGCGACCTCCACACCGAGCCATCTACACAGACATTAAAAAAAAAATTAAAAACATTGGTTTTCAAACAAGCGTTTGAATAACCCCCTTTATCCTACCAAGTATGCCCTTAAGCAATCTCTATCCTTATCCCGCTCCCCCCTGCCCCCTCACCTCCTCTTCTTTTTTTCAACCCCCCCTCCCCCCTACCAACCCTCCTTGCCCCCATGGCAATCGTCTTAATTATCACCTGTTCATATTTACCTTACCCCTTATACATAGTTATGGCATGTTCTGAATGATTTAGTATTCTTTTCCCTGCTAAATATAATCTTGCTACTATCTGGACTTTGTCCAACATACTTATGTTAATACTACTCTCATAGTGCTTTAGTTTACTCTCTGACTATTGTATTTATTTACACCCTTGTTCCATGTAAACATTATTGTTTCCTGTAAACCGATATGATGTACAAACGGTGATCAGTATATAAAAGCTATTAAATAAATAAATAAATAAATAAATACAAGAAACCAAGACTGGGGCAAAGTAGCACCAAAAGTGTCATGAATAGACCAAAACACCAGGACAGAACATCAACAGTCCTGGTACGATAAGAGGAGCAAAGTCTCACCAACAAAGGCAAGAGCAACCGAAGGCCCCAGAAGAGGGGCCACAGGCACCAAAGACTGGCAAGAAGACTCAAAAGGGCATTGAGAGGTGCAGCAAGTATGTAAAGCACCAGATTGGCATAGACAAACCATTAGTCAATAAGTACCATAAGGGAATTTGAAAAGAACTTTGAGGACAGCACAGCTGAAGCCGAGCTACCCATCACCCAAAGACACCAGAGCCTCGGAGCAGCAGGAGCACTGGCATAAAACCACAGAGCAACATAGTAAGAAGAGTGATATTAACACCTCAATGCTCTGGAGGTAAGCAAAGCAGTTAAAATAGAGGAATGAACAGCCCAAGGTTCAAAATAGGAGCAAATGGCATCAACACCAGCGGCATGAATAGCTCAAGGCACAAAAAGAGGAGCAAAGCAATACTACCAGTGCCATGAAGATCCCAAGGTAAGAAAAGAAGGGTAAGGTAACCAACAAGAGTGGCAAAACACCCCAAAGCAGGAAAAGGGGCACTAATAACGGCAGCATATACATTTGAAGGCAACAAAAGAGAAGAGGCATACTGAGGTATCAACAGTGCTATGAATATGCCAAGACAGTGAGGGGGCCAGAATAGCTCACATAGAGGTATGTACAGCTCAAGACAGCAAAAGAGGAGAAAATGACAGCAGCAACATGAACAGTCAAAGGAACTAAAAGCAGTACTAAGACACATGAAAGATGCAAAACAGCATCAACAATAGCATGAACACCACAAGGCTTAGAGTAAGCGGTGTGACAGCAAGCTATGGGTTTTTAGTGTTACAATAAACCCAGCACTGTGGACGTATATTCAGAGCAAACAGTCACTTTTATAGAAAAAATGCACTTAGTGGTATCAGCAGTCCCAGGAATTGAGAGGGGGCAAAACAGCAAGCATAGTGACCTGGAAACCACAAAGCACTTAGTGCAAAGCTGGGCAGCCAGTACAGTTCCTTAATCTCCCTAAAGCATGGAGTGAAGGGTAAAGCAAATACCACAGTGGCACGTAATCCCCAAGCCTTAGAGTGATGAGTAAGGCAAATAGCACAGTGGCATCAAAACTACAAGGCATAAAATAGTGCAGTGACAGGGGTTCTCATGGGGACTACGAAAGGGTTAGGAGCAGGTGGGGCAACAACAATGGTTGAACAATACAACAAGGAGCTGAGCCAGGAGAGATACAGAGCACAAGGAGTGTACTAGCACCAATACTAAACAGGGCAACCAGCAGCAACACAGCAAGGTGCTGAGGTACAAAACTGGGGAAATTGGTTCTATGTAGTTGTAAGCTCAATCTGCCAGTCAGGCACTCACTTGAAAATTCTGAAAAACCCAACAGAGGGAAGTTTATTTAAAGAAAGATCAACTTTTCCGCCAACTCTGGCACAAGCCATGAATAATGTAGGCTCACGATGTCCCCTGTTATTGGTAATATCAGTTCATACTGGTTTGTGAGAGAGAAAAGAAATACTGGGTCACCTTGGCCAGGTCTGGCCAGATCATGGCCATTTGAGCTCAATATGCCAACAGATCTGTGATTATATCTTCATTGGGCTCTGCAAGATATCATGTGACTAATATTTCTTCTCCTGCAAGGGAAGAATAATCTCCTCCACTGCTAGCCACTGTAGCTATGACCTGTGCCAGGAGATCACATTCTATGGTGGCCATGAGGATGGAGGGGATAAATATGGAGAGGAAATGGTAGCTGACAGGGTGCTGCTCATGTTGACAATACTATGTGGGGGTACTCAATACTATGATGTATTCCCACACTCCCTCTACCTCTGGCATTTCCATTCCCACACCTTAGCCACCAACATATCCTTCCAGTGATTTAAACTGTTGGCCCAGAGGGTGATACTCCATTTCATCCATGGATCATGTAGTATGGCTAGCTTGTACTTATTTTTCTTGGTGAAGAGTCCCAGTATTTCTTGTACCTGAGGCTGCAAGGAGAACCCAAACAGCAATATCTTTTATGTCAGTCACTGTAACTGTTATGGTCTGGGTGTGGATCCTTGGGCCGACCGGCAAGATGAGACGGTCGGAAGGCAGACACACTCAGCGAGGGATGGATCTTCACCTGGAAACCCGCGACCCTACCAGAGGAGCTGTTAAGGCCCGGGTTGCTAGGACTTAGGCGGCTTCGCCCTGGAAGTCCGAGGTCCCCCCAGGAGGAGCCCGTAGGGACCCGGACCGCTGGGACTTAGGAGAGTCACAGGCGTGAAGGAAAAAACCTGGAGCGGACTGGGGTCAGGACTGGCAGCAGAATACAGGAACGAGGATGCGTACCGGAGTCTGAGCAGGCAGCAAACAGGCAGAATCGTGAGACAAACCAGGATCAGGACAGGCAGCAATCAGGCAGAATCGTGAGACAAACCAGGATCAGGACAGGCAGCAATCAGGCAGAATCGTGAGACAAACCAGGATCAGGACAGGCAGCAATCAGGCAGAATCGTGAGACAAACCAGGATCAGGAACTCAGGAACAGCAACTAACTCTCTCCAAGGAGTGACCACGTTGCAAGGCAAAGCTGAGGAGCCAGGTGCTGGTTTAAATAGTCCGCCGGCGTCTGACGTCAAGAGAGGGGCGGTTCAGCACTTCCGGGTGCTGGACCTACAAAGGCTGGCTCTTCGCGCGCGCGCGTTCCCCAGCAGAGGGAGGGGCCGAGTACAGGACGCGACGGCGTCTCCACGAGGGAGACGCCGCTGCCATGCGGCCAGGAAGGCCTCTTGCCTCGCGGCTTGGGATGCGGTCGGGAAGCCCGGAGGCCAGGTAAGGACCCGGTCGCTGCGCAGGCGACTGGGGTCGCAACAGTACCCCCCCTCTTACGCCCCCTCCTCAGGGGACCCGGCTTCCCGGGATTGTCCCGATGGAATTGGGCTAACAGCGATTTGTCCAGAATATTCCAGGCTGGCTCCCAGGAATCCTCCTCAGGACCACAACCCTCCCATGCCAACAGATATTCCCAGCGACGAGCCCGGAAACGGACATCTAGTACCTCTCGTACCTGATAAGTAGGTTCTTCATTAGAGGAGGATGATACAGCGTCAGTCGAGGGATGATGGAAATGAGAGAGTACCACTGGTTTCAGTAGAGAGACGTGGAACACGTTGTGAATACGTAAAGATGAGGGCAGACGGAGTCTATACGAGACTAACCCAATTCGTTCCGCTATAGTGAAGGGACCACAGTATCTTGATGCCAATTTCCTGGAGCGGCCCGGCAAATGGAGGTTCCTGGTGCTTAGCCACACCTTGGTGCCGGGTAAGAATACGGGCGCTGGTCGTCGGTGGCGATTGGCACATTTTTGTGCCTTTTCTGCAGAAGATGCGAGTCGCTGCTGGACCGTTCTCCAGAGATGATGAATCTGCTGAGCCACCGTTAGAGCTGCCGGTGATGGCACGGTAACTGGAATGGGCACCGGCGGTTTCAGGTGGCGACCAAAAACTGTCTGGAAAGGTGATTGTCCCGTTACCGAGTGGGTGTGATTGTTGTAGGCAAACTCGGCCCAGGGAAGGAGGGACACCCAGTTGTTTCCCCTTTTAGAGATGAAACTTCGAAGGAACGTCTTCAAGGACCTATTCATGCGTTCAGTCTGTCCATTACTCTGTGGGTGGAAGGCTGTAGATAGATTCAACTGTACCCCAAATTTCCGGCAGATGGCCTGCCAAAATCGAGCCGTGAACTGAGGGCCCCGGTCAGAAACGATGCTTTGCGGGAGCCCGTGAGCCCTGAAGATATGCTGTGTGAACAGGAGGGCCAACTCGGGTGCCGAAGGTAACTTGGGTAATGGTACGAGATGAACCATTTTGGAGAAACGGTCTACCGTTACCCATATCACCATGTTGCCCTCGGAAGGAGGTAGGTCCACCACAAAATCAGTGGCGATATGAGTCCAGGGTTCCGTGGGTATAGGAAGTGGTTGCAGGAGCCCCCACGGGCGACCGTTTAGAGGCTTCTGCCTGGCGCAAACAGGGCAGGAATCCACGTACAAGCGTACATCTTGGCGCACCTTGGGCCACCAGTAATAACGATTCAGAAGATCGAGGGTCCTCTCCCTTCCGGCGTGACCACCGGAGAGGGAATCATGGGCCCAAGCGAGAACTCTCTTGCGGTCCCTGCAAGGAACTACAACACGTTCTACAGAGGATACGATAGTACTGGCTAACTGGACTTTGGCTGGATCAATAATATACTGAGGAGGTTCCTCCTTTTCCTCCGGAATATCATTCCTTGAGAGAGCGTCTGCCCAGATGTTCTTAGCGGCAGGTCGGTACTTGAGGATAAAGTCAAACCGACTAAAAAACAGCGACCACCGCGCCTGTCTGGGGTTCAGTCGCTGGGCTTGGTTCAGGAACTCCAAATTCTTGTGGTCGGTGTAGACCGTCACAGGATGATTCGCTCCCTCCAACCATTGCCTCCACTCTTCTAATGCCAACTTGATTGCCAACAGCTCCTTATCCCCAATCCCATAGTTGTTCTCGGCGGGAGTAAACTTCTTGGAGAAATAGGAGCAAGGGAATAAATGGCCAGAAGGGGACTTTTGCGAGAGGACCGCCCCTACCGCAACACTAGAGGCATCCACCTCCACGAAGAAAGGCTGAGTAGGATCCGGATGTCGCAAACAAGTGTCTTGGAGGAAAGCCTCCTTTAAGTCCTCAAAGCTTGCAAGCCTCGGAAGGCCAGATTCGAGTGTCCGCACCCTTCTTAGTCAGGGTGGTGAGTGGCGCCACCATCTGGGAATACTGTGGAATAAAGTGGCGGTAGAAATTTGCAAAGCCCAAAAAGCGTTGCAAAGCCTTCAGGCCCATCGGCCGCGGCCAATTCCGGATGGCAGATACCTTGCTGGGATCCATGCGAAAACCAGTTGCAGAAACGATATACCCTAAAAAGGGCAAGGAATTCTGTTCAAAGAGACATTTCTCCAATTTCGCAAACAACCGATGATCCCGCAGAATCTGGAGTACCTGTCGAACATGTCTTCGATGAGAGACTAGGTCCGAGGAGTAGATAAGAACGTCATCTAAGTATACTATGACGCAAGACTGTAGGAAGTCCCGGAGAATCTCATTCATTAAGTGCTGGAACACTGCGGGAGCGTTGCATAGGCCAAATGGCATCACTAAGTATTCGTAATGTCCGTCCCGGGTGTTGAAAGCGGTTTTCCATTCGTCCCCGGGACGGATACGGACCAAATTGTAGGCCCCTCGCAAGTCCAGCTTTGTGAATACCTGTGCCCCCTGGAGTTTGTCCAACAGCTCCGGGATTAACGGCAGAGGGTAGCGATTCTTCTTGGTTATGGCATTAAGTCCACGATAGTCTATACAGGGCCGCAGAGACCCATCTTTCTTTGCCACAAAAAAGAAACCCGCTCCTGCAGGCGACTTAGAGGGGCGAATAAACCCCTTTGCGAGATTCTCAGAAATGTAATCTGACATGGCCCGGGTTTCAGGCTGAGATAGTGGATATACTCTCCCACGGGGGGGGAGTGGAGCCAGGAAGCAATTCAATCGCACAATCAAAAGGACGATGCTGTGGTAGTAATTCCGCTTTTTCTTTAGAGAACACATCAGCGAAATCCTGGTACGAGGATGGAAGCTGAGACCTGACATCTGTCTGTGCCAGAGGCGTTTGCGGACCCTTCCAGGGCTGGATGCAAGAACGGGAGCACCGTGAACTCCAGCGAACAATCTGGAAATCGTCCCATCGAATCTCCGTGGAATGCAGTTTGAGCCAGGGTAACCCAAGAACCACGGGATATACTGATTTCTCCAAAATCAGGAACGAAATCCTCTCCGTGTGAAGCAGACCAGTTTGGAGGATGATGGGCGTGGTACTGGTAGTTATGCTGCCAGAGAGCGGTGTACCCTGAATGGAGGTGACCCGTAAGGGTGGTTCCTGAAGCTGCGTGGAGAGCTGAAGGCGTCATACCAAGTCCTTAGTGATAAAGTTCCCTCCTGCCCCGGAATCAATGAGGGCCTGTGTGTTGAAGGAACCACCTGGGTACTTGAGGGTTACCGGCACGGTACAATGAGGAGTTGCATTTAGACAACTTAGGGAGACCTCCTCACTTACCCCTAGGTGCGGGAGTTTCCCGGCCGCTCCTTGCATTGGGCCAGGAAATGGCCCTTACCTCCGCAGTACAAACATAACCGCAAGTCCCGGCGGCGCTGCCTCTCTTCGGGGGTCAAAGCGGATCTTCCTAGGTGCATCGGTTCCTCAATGGAAGACTCCGCTGGGGTGCCGGTGGTACGAGATCCAGAGTTCGAGGATCTAGAGGTAGCTGAAGGTACGGGTGCCAGGCGGCGGGGAGAGTGCCCCTCCTTCGCTCTTTGTTGCAGGCATCGGTCGATACGCCCAGCCACGTTAATAAGCGAATTAAGGTCCTCTGGAAGATCCCGAGCAGCGAGCTCATCCTTAATCCTAGCCGCCAGGCCCTCTAGGAAAACCCCACGAAGGGCATCATCAGCCCAACCCACTTCTTGAGCAAGTGTGCGAAATTCCAGAGCGTAGTCGGCTAGGGTTCGTGTCCCCTGCCGGAGCTGGAGTAGCTCAGACGTTGCGGAGGCCTGACGTGCAGGCTCGTCGAATGCTGCTCGGAATTCCTCCACGAACAAGTTCAGATCACTCAGGGTGGGATCGTTTTTGTCCCACATGGGAGACGCCCAGTTTAAGGCTCGACCATCCAGTAACGAAAAGATGTAAGCCACCTTGATTCCATCTGAAGGAAACTGATTGGGCAGCAGGGCGAACCGTACAAAGCACTGATTCAGAAAGCCCGAACAGGCCTTAGAGTCCCCAGCAAAACGCGAGGGAGCTGGAAGCTGCGTGGGGGTATGAAGCGTCACCACAGGTGCAGGTATGGCTACTGGAACTGGAACCGGTGCCGCGGGTTCAACGTCCATGCGGGTAGCCAACCGTTCCACGGTGGCCGCCAAGGAGTCCAGTACCTGTTGCTGTTGTACCAGGCACTGAGCCAGTCCGGGAATGGCCTGCAGGCCAGCTAGGTCTGCCGGATCCATGGCCTTGCAAACTGTTATGGTCTGGGTGTGGATCCTTGGGCCAACCGGCAAGATGAGATGGTCGGAAGGCAGACACACTCAGCGAGGGATGGATCTTCACCTGGAAACCCGTAACCCTACCAGAGGAGCTGTTAAGGCCCGGGTCACTAGGACTTAGGCGGCTTCGCCCTGGAAGTCCGAGGTCCCCCCAGGAGGAGCCCGTAGGGACCCGGACCGCTGGGACTTAGGAGAGTCTCAGGCGTGAAGGAAAAAACCCGGAGCGGACTGGGGTCAGGACTGGCAGCAGAATACAGGAACGAGGATGTGTACCGGAGTCTGAGCAGGCAGCAAACAGGCAGAATCGTGAGACAAACCAGGATCAGGACAGGCAGCAATCAGGCAGAATCGTGAGACAAACCAGGATCAGGACAGGCAGCAATCAGGCAGAATCGTGAGACAAACCAGGATCAGGAACTCAGGAACAGCAACTAACTCTCTCCAAGGAGTGACCACGTTGCAAGGCAAAGCTGAGGAGCCAGGTGCTGGTTTAAATAGTCCGCTGGCGTCTGATGTCAAGAGAGGGGCGGTTCAGCACTTCCGGGTGCTGGACCTACAAAGGCTGGCTCTTCGCGCGCGCGCGTTCCCCAGCAGAGGGAGGGGCCGAGTACAGGACGCGACGGCGTCTCCACAAGGGAGACGCCGCTGCCATGCGGCCAGGAAGGCCTCTTGCCACGCGGCTTGGGATGCGGTCGGGGAGCCCGGAGGCCAGGTAAGGACCCGGTCGCTGCGCAGGCGACTGGGGTCGTAACAGTTACTGTCAGAAACTTTCCAACTTCTCCTCCAGGTTGTTGATTATTTGAAGGAGCTCACTCAGGGTGGCTCTTGTGGAGCTCAAATGCTCTACAGCATCCTTGAAGGGCATCAAGGCTCATAGGACTCCGGATAGCCAGATAAGTAGGATTTATTCAGCTATCTAATTGCCACTGAACATCCACTTATGTTCAGCAGCATCTAGATAGCTGGATAAATATAGCTGGATAAGTTATTTATCCGGCTATCTGGATAACTTGGGGGTGAGCAATTGATGGATTGGGTTTTGCTAAGTAGTGATATTAAGACTTAGCTAATAGTATATCTAAACTTAGCCAATAGTAGATCTAAACTTATACAGGTACAACTTATCCAGCTAAGTAGAAGCTTCTACGTGAATATTCAGCAGCATTGTCATGCCGCTGAAGATCCTTGTAAGTTAGCCAGATAATTGTTATCTGGCTAAGTTACATAGCTGTATAGGCTATGAATATTTACTCCATATTATCTGTCATGTGCAGCTAATCATGGTGCCTCAGGGACTATTTGTTGCATCATTAACTTATGCAGCATTAGCTAGTTGGAATTCTACTTGGTGCCTACATTCTAAATGATCTAGTGACTAAACACCCCCACTGCTTCCTGTTTTTCAAGGAGCTGCTGTGCATTCTTCATTCTCCAGTGAAAATGTCCTGCTATTTTCCGTCACCTCTATGTTAGTTCCTTAAGGACGAAGTTGCCACATTAATATAAGATATGCCATGCTAAGACACATCAAAAGTCCACCAAGTCACCCCAAATCTTTTGGGCTAATAATTGTTTATGGACTTTTCCAAGCCCCTTTCAAACCTAGGGGGTCATTTATCAAAATGCGCTAAGGCGTTTTCGAATGCGATAGCACCATATCATATGGTGTGATGCAAATCTGAAAAAGAGGAGGAGTTAGGGGTGGGATTTACCAGTTTGCAAAGTGCTATTGCATGGCTTTAACTACACCTTTTTCAGTAGTGTTAAGCTGTGTGATAGCGTGGTAAGGTGTTAGCTCATTTTGCGATGTCTCTTGAAAGGCCTCTCTCTCTCTCTCTCACTCTCTCTCTTGCTCTCTCTCCAGACCATTAAAAATGATCCCCCAGTGGTTGCATGCAGGAAATACAATAGGTCTGTCAAGTATCACAAAGTATGAAAATGTTATCACAATTTGCACTAACTTAGCTCTTCACATAGGTATTAGTACAAATTGCGATAAACTGTCTACTTGTATAAAACACACCTCTTTTGCTATTGCTTGCGATACTTATCACATTTTGATAAATCCAGGCCCTAGTTAACCACATCCACTGGCTGCAAATTCCACAGCTTGATAATGCATTGAGTGAAAGAATATGTTCTCTGATTTGTTTTAAATCTGTTCACTGTTAGTTTCGTGGAGTGTTCTCTACTCTTATTACTGTTTGAAAGGGTAAATAACCATTATCATTTTACCTATTCCACCCCACTCATTATTTTATAGGGCTCTATGCTATCCCCTCTCAATCACCTCTTCTCCAAGCTGAAAAGCCCTTACCTGTTCAACTTTTCTTTATAAGGGAGATCTTCCATTCCTTTTATCATGTTTGCTGCCCTTTTCTTTATCTTTTCTAGTTCTGCTTTTATTTTTGTATGTATTTATCTAAGTACCTTTCAAGAATCCACTTGAGTTGCAAACTATGAGGCATATAGAAATAATAATTATACAGAAATTAAAAAAAAAAAGAAGTAATGAAAAAGTCTCAAAACTACAAGTCCTCAATATTGGAGATTGAAAAACACAACCTCAGGAAAAATTATAAAACAGAGAATAAATACCTAGCATACAAAAGGAGAGCCAATTTAATTAATGAACAGACTCATTTCTGGAGATCTTGCGTTCTTCCTTCAGCTACAGGTGAAGAACATGAAAGAGAAAAAATCTTATTGGACAAAAAGGAGGAAAGTTGTGAAAGTTGAAAAAAGATATAAGAGGCATTTTGATATTTAAAGGTACCTTTGCCGGAAGTTAAGTGTGTGTTATGAGGAATGTATCTGGTTTTGGCATTCCAGTTAAATGGTAGAAAGTATTTTTCACTTAAACAGATGGAAATGAAACATTGGGATTGTTTTGTTTTATAAGAAAAAAATATGCTAACTTCTGAGCATCTAAAGTTATGGAAAAAATAGGTAGGGCAAGTGTATGCGGCACAGGGTACTTCAAAAAGTCAAGCATCACAATGTTTCTGTATAGATCCATCTCATTTCAGTAGAAGCAGATTCATTGTCCAGTTACCTGTTTATTGGGTATGCAAAGTAATACAAACTCTACTACTAATTGGAAGATGCCTGCATGGCTAGTGCTAGACATGGAATTTGTGATGTTTTTGCAGGAAAAATGGAAAAAGACTTGTGGAAAATAATGCCTAATATGTTGGAAACCCAGTCTTGATGTTGGAAACAGCTAAGGCTGTGTCAAGAGGAGAGATTATAAGCTCCACAATTTGGAAGAAAAAATGTCTAGATAGGGACATCTTCGATCTTACTAGACAGCTAGAATAGGTGAAACAAATATTTAATCAAACTCAGCTACAGCTCAAAAAGAATTCTGGATAATTAAAAAATCACTCACAGTCAAATTACACACCAGAGCATTGTCTTCTCTATTTGCTTTGAAACACAAACCATACCTTCATTGTTCAGAGGGAGGTATCTTCAAAGGATACTGATGAAACATTAGAGTTAGGGACTCCCAACAGAGAGGTTCCAATAATAACAAAAGTAGTCCAAGTGCCTATAATTAAAAACTCACCTGAGCTAAAAGATTCCAATGTATCCCTGTCAACTAAAAAGCAGAATGTAAATACAAACAAAAAACACACTTTGAAATGTTTGTATGCTAATGCCAGAAGTCTAAGAACTAAGATGGGAGAATTAGAGTGTATAGGATTGAATGATGACAGACTTAATTGGCATCTTATGTTCTTATCTTAGAGATATGGTGGAAAGAGGACAACCAATGGGACAGTGCTATACCAGGGTAAAAGTTATATCACAATGACAGAGAGGAGCATCTTGGTGGCAGAGTGGCACTTTATGTTCAGAATGGTATAAAGTCCAAGAGGATAAAGATCCTGTATGAGACTACATGCACAATCAGATCTTTATGGGTAGAAATCCCTAGTGTGTTAGGGAAGAGAATAGTGATAGGAGTATACTACTGTCCATCTGGCCAAAATGTTGAGACGGAGAGTGAAATACTAAGAGGAATTAGGGAAGCTAACCAAACTGGTAGTGCAGAAATAATAGGAGAATTCAATTACCCCAATATTGACTGGGTAAGTGAAACATCAGGGCATGCTAGAGAGATAAAGCTCCCGGATGGAATAAAAGACAGTTTTATGGAGGAATTGGTTCAGGAACCAATGAGAGAGGGAGCAATTTTAGATCTAATTCTCAGTGGGGCGCAGGATTTGGTGAGAGAGGTAATGGTAGTGGGGCTGCTTGCAATAGTGATCATAATTGAATTAATGACTGGAAGGGGGAAAGTAAGTAAATCCACAGCTCTAGCACTAAACTTTCAAAAGGAAAACGTTGATAAAATGAGAAAAATAGATGGCAGATGAAATTTAACAGGACAAGTGCAGAGTGATGCATATAGGGAAAAATAACCCTTGCTGTAGTTACACAATGTTAGGTTCTGTCTTAGGAGTTACCACCCAGGAAAGAGATCTAGGTATAATACTGCATAATACATTGAAATTGTTGGCCCAGTCTGCTGTGGAGATCAAAAAAGCAAACAGAATGTTAGGAATTATTAGGAAGGGAATGGAAAATAAAACAGAGGATGACATAATACCTCTGTATCACTCCATGGTGAGACCGCACCTTGAATACTGTGTGCAGTTCTGGTCACCACATCTCAGAAAGGATATAGTTGCACTGCAGAAAGTAAAGAGAAGGGTGAACGAAATGATAAGAGGCATGAAACGGTTGCCCTATAAGGAAAGGCTAAAGAAGTTAGGGCTGAAATCTACAAAATGATGAAAAGACATGAACAAGTTAATATAAATTGGTTATTTACTCACTCAGATAATAGAAGGACCAGGGGGCACTCATGAAGTTAGCAAGTAGCTCATTTTAAACAAATCAAAGAAAATTCTTTTTCACTCAGCGCATATTTAAGCTCTGGAATTCATTGCCAGAGGATGTGATTACAGCAGTCAGTGTAACTGGGTTTAAAAAAGGTTTGGATAAATTCCTAGAGGAAAAATCCATAAACTGCTATTAATAAGCAATAGTAGCTTGTGATTTATCTAATGTTTGGGTACTTGCCAAGTACTTGTGACTTGGATTGGCCACTGTTGGAAACAGGATACTGGGCTTGATGAACCCAGTATGGCATCTCTTATGTTTATGTTCTTATGGAAATAGGACAGGCAAAATGCTTGCAAAATTAGTTAAGGGAAACTTGGAACCTCTTACATAATAGGACTGAAAAATAACCAAAGGAAAATTGAAATCACAACAGAAGCAATCAGAACGCTCTTCTGGACATACTATGAATCTTTGTATTCAGCAGAGCCAAGTCATCAATCATTTAGACAGAAATTCTTAGAGGGAATGTCATTACCATCCCTAACTAGTTTGCAACTAGAAAAACTGAATTCACCTTAGCAAAACAAAGAGATAGCGGTGGCCATCTCTGAGCTTCAAAATTATAAATCCCCAGGCACACTGCTTGCTTTTATAAAACCCTGAAACCATTAATTTTATACACCCTCAGATTTACATTCTGTGCCATGGTAGAGAAGGGAAGCATGCCAGGAACCATGAAAATGGCCAACATAATAATAGTACTACTGAGAGCAGGCCTCTGTTGGAAACAGGATGCTGGGCTTGATGGACCCTTGGTCTGACCTAGCATGGAAATTTCTTATGTTCTTATTAGAGATGTGAATCGTGTCCTCGATCGTCTTAACGATCGATTTCGGCTGGGAGGGGGAGGGAATCGTATTGTTGCCGTTTGGGTGTGTAAACTATCGTGAAAAATCGTTAAAATCGTGAGCCGGCACACTAAACCCCCCTAAAACCCACCCCCGACCCTTTAAATTAAATCCCCCACCCTCCCGAACCCCCCCCCAATGCTTTAAATTACCTGGGGATCCGGCGGTGGTCCAGAACGGCGGCGGTCCGGAACGGCCCCCTCAATAGAATCGTGTTGTCTTCAGCCGGCGCCATTTTTCAAAATGGCCGCCGCAAAATGGCGGCGGCCATAGACAAAAACGATTCGACGGAGGAGGTCGTTCCGGACCCCCGCTGGACTTTTGGCAAGTCTTGTGGGGGTCAGGAGGCCTCCCCAAGCTGGCCAAAAGTTTCCTGGGAGTCCAGCGGGGTTCCGGGAGCGATTTCTTGCCGCAAATCGTTTTCCGTACGGAAAATGGCGCCGGCAGGAGATCGAGTGCAGGAGGTCGTTCAGCGGCGGTCCGAAACCCCCGCTGAACGACCTCCTGTAGTCGATCTCCTGCCGGCGCCATTTTCCGTACGAAAACGATTCGCGGCAAGAAATCGCTCCCGGAACCCCGCTGGACTCCCAGGAAACTTTTGGCCAGCTTGGGGGGGCCTCCTGACCCCCACAAGACTTGCCAAAAGTCCAGCGGGGGTCCGGAACGACCTCCTCCGTCGAATCGTTTTTGTCTATGGCCGCCGCCATTTTGCGGCGGCCATTTTGAAAAATGGCGCCGGCTGAAGACAACACGATTCTATTGAGGGGGCCGTTCCGGACCGCCGCCGTTCTGGACCACCGCCGGATCCCCAGGTAATTTAAAGCATTGGGGGGGGGGTTCAGGAGGGTGGGGGATTTAATTTAAAGGGTCGGGGGTGGGTTTTAGGGGGTTTTAGTGTGCCGGTTTTCCTGCCCTCCCCCTTCCCCCGATTTACGATTTTTTAACGATAAATCGGGGGAATTGGTATTGTATCGTGGCCCTAACGATTTTTTGACGATTTAAAATATATCGGACGATATTTTAAATCGTCAAAAAACGATTCACATCCCTAGTTCTTATCACCTTCTTACATCTTGCCATAGACCCATTTCACTGTTAAATTTAGACATAAGAATATATACCAAAATACTAGCTAACAGATTAAAGGTGATGCTACCAAGTCTGATTTCAAGAGGACAGTATGGATTTGTATTGGGGAAGAAAGCCAGCATAAATACATCTAGGATAGCAGTTTTAATGGACTTAAGTAAGACATTTTGAATCCGAGATTGGATGTTAGTGGAGTTTGATGCAGAAAAAGCTTTTGATAGTGTCTCCTGGCCTTTTTTATTTAGAACATTAGAAATTTTTGTTTTTTCTAAGTTTTTACAAAATGCTATAAAATAAAACAGTTGTAACCAGGAGAATGCTCATGCTTGGTCCCTCATTATTCTTAAATAAGTACACATAACACAATTATTTTAGCATAGTTTAGGCCACAGCATTATTGAAATAAAGTAATATTTTTACACAAGCCACAAGCCTAACCAAGCCAATGTACCTCCAACCACTTGCCAAGTTACTTGCAAACCAGCTCCTCCAGCCAATTAGCCAACTCAAACACCCCAATACTGCCAGAAGGCCATAAGCTCCCCTGCCATACCACTAGCTGGGGAAGCTCACATCAGATCCTCCATATTAGCTCCCCTGTGGTACTTTGACACCCTCGCCCTCACTCTGCCAACCAGGTAGATTGAATAAGAAGGAGGAATAAAGAATGACTAATACATATTTTATGGCTAGGGTATCTGCCACAAGCACAGGGAGACATGTCTACCCAGTGCTCTCACCCAAAAACTGAAGCTTGCACAAAAAATTCTTAAAAGTGGAATTATTTGTCCTAAAGTTTCATGAATGTCATTCAGCAACAAATCAACACCAATATTGGACAAATGTATATCAACAATTCGATATAAACCAACACAGTCAATATCAACCCAATCATGCCGAATTTGTCAACCACCCATCTTTACCACCCATTTCCCAATTTGCCTATTAACTTTAATAAGACCCCTGGTCCATCTTTTTTGATCTCTAAAACAATGTTTGGGAATTACATCAGACCAACAAAGTACCAAGTTAGGAAGAGATTCAAAAATAACAAGGAAATCCTTTGTAACTGCTCACTCAAAGCACAATTAAGCTCTGGAATTTGTTGCCAGAGGACATGGTTTGTACAGTTAGTGTAGCTGGGTTCAAAAAAGGTTTGGATAAGTTCTTGGAGGAGAAGTCTATTAACTGTTATTAATCAAGTTTACTTAGCTAATAGCCACTGCTATTGATTGCATCAGTAGCATGGGATCTTCTTGGTATTTGGGTACTTGCCAGGTTCTTGTGACCTGGTTTGGTCTCTGTTGGAAACAGGATGCTGGGCTTGATGGACCATTGGTCTGTCCCAGCATGGCAATTTCTTATGTTCTTATGTTCTAATTAACTGCCTACAAGTCCATTGAACTAGATTATTCTCACCCACATTTACAATTAATATATTTGGTCACTGCCTACTGACTAAATGATGTCTTAATACATGCAACAATTGAAACCAGTACATTCATCTATTATGAAGCCAGTGCAAATAAACTCTTCCTGGATCCAGGCCCAAATGAATGCCTAGTGACTGATGAACCACCCTCCACCCAGCCCAGTGTACAAATGAATGACCCATAAGCCAAATAGACCATCTGGTTCTCCATGAATCTAAAAAAGAAACACTATATTAAATCAAACATAAATGGCCGAATTTTAATTCCCCTGCGCGGGTAAAAAAAAGGGGTTATGTGCATGAAAGGGCTTTGTACACACTGTGTG
Organism: Rhinatrema bivittatum; assembly: GCF_901001135.1. Classification (NCBI taxonomy): domain Eukaryota; kingdom Metazoa; phylum Chordata; class Amphibia; order Gymnophiona; family Rhinatrematidae; genus Rhinatrema; species Rhinatrema bivittatum. The sequence continues at coordinate 419,696,631 of NC_042617.1, read as the reverse complement.
CATCTTCAAAGGGGCCCAGCCATGTACTTAACCCCGTAACACATCGAAGTGCCAGGCCCAGATAAAGGGGTAGTCCAGAGGCAGGGAGGGTCAGCGCTGGAGGCGGATGGTACAGTGGCCATTTGCTGCCATGCCGGGGAAGAGACTACTGGCGTGCTTAAGTTGCTACTGTAAGCAATGAAATAAAAAAAATAAAAAGGTAGGAAAAAGGGTGAGGAGGGTGAGGAGGGTGAGGAGGAGAGGGGAAGGGGAAGGGAAATTAGGTAGGGTGTTACGAAGTTCCCTTCTAGACTACTGGGAGGGATCTGGGGAAGGCCGATATGCGTCGCCATGTGAAATTTGCAGATTTCTATCCCCTTGCACGCACCTCATGCACGTATGTGGAAGATTACAAAATCCAGTGCATGTGCTCGTAGCCCAATGATTTTATAACATGCACGTGCCGTCATGTGGATGTTATAAAATTGGCGCATCCACGTGTGTGCGCCGGGAAGCACCGCAAATGGATGCGCACGCGCTTCTTTAAAAATCTACCCCAAACTGAACATTTAATGTTAAAATCTCCCTGTTAAAAAATGTTATTATTGTAAAGCTTGTTGCTAAGTTATGTTACATTGTGAACCGAGGTGATGTTTTGTAAACGTGCCTCGGTATATAAAAAACACTTAAATAAATAAATAAATAAATAATGAACATAAGACATATAAGCCCAGATTGCCAACGTCCAATATGCATTATTGATGATATAGGCAAACCCAATCTCAAGGTCGATGTTGTTACACCTATACGAAAAGAATGAATCCCAAACTGAACTGCATCCAAACCCAATTCCCAAAGCAATCTCCACAAAATTGCCATAAATTGATAATGTGTCAAGGGCATACCATCCAAATGCTATAAAAAATTGTTCAGTTATGTTCAGTTCAGAGTTAGCAATCTGTTTGGTTCGGAATTAACAGTCTGCTTGGAGTTAGCAATCTGTTGTTATTTAGGAGAGCTGTGGGTGGATCCTTGGACCGGTGGCAGATGACCATGCCCCCGGGGGAAGATCCCGAGAGGGACCACTGGTCAGGCTCAGAGTATGGAGACAGACACTCTTGACCTTTTATTAGACAGTATTCTGAACCACCAGAGGTGGCAGTAGTGAGCTGGAAGCACCTGGCTGTGCTGTAGTCCCTCAGATACTGGAACAGCAATCCCTGGGGGCTGAGCTGTAGAGAAACTGAAATATAGTGAGTAGGCAGGGTATGCAGAGTTCATGTACTGAACCAGATGGTAACACTCACACAATGTCTCATAGAAGCCCAGGAGCTAGAATGTATAGGCCCTCGAGGAGCAAGTACCTGGTTCCAGGGAAAGCTCTGAGAGAGCGATGGTAACTCATTATACAGTTGGCAGTGATGACTTCCAGGCAGAAGAGAATGCCGAGTAAGTCTGGGAACGAGGGCCCTCGAGGAGCGAGTACCGGTTCCAGACTGTCACCTGAAAAACAAAGGAGAGAGCGAGGCCCCCAAGGAGCAGGTAAATCCGAGGAGGCAGAGTAGCTTAGGTAGAGTAACCCTTGCTAACTCAATCTGTTAGCAAATTCTAAGACCTTATATATCCGTCGCGGGTGACGTCATCTTCAGGGGACGTCCCCGAAGTTCGCGCCATCGCCGGTACTTCAATCGGGCTGCACCGTGCGCGTGCCCCTAGGCCTCCAGGAAACATGGCGGGTTGCAGCATCTAGCCAGTCCGGGGATGCTGGAGGACCTTGGCAGGAGGACGCCGTGGCAGCCAATCTTACTGCGGACAAAGAGGAAGGTGCGAAAGAGGTAAGGAGGGCGGAGAGAGGGCATCAGGAACCGATGGACACAACAAAAATAACTCTCACCTGATGGGCTCACTTTCAAAAATTGCCACATGTTTATGATAGGACACATTACCATTCCCAAAGTTTTATTCAAAAATAATTCCATTCCCCTATCAACCTGATCAGTCTTAGAACTCCACACCCATTACTTTACTTGAGTCTCAAAAATCAAAACATCACCCAATAATAAACCTCTTTTAGTAAAATCATACTTAGAAGATGCTACCAATTTACCAATCCTAAAAGCACCAAAAACGCTAAAGAAAATTCTGCTCAAAATAAATATAGCTCAAATTTTGAACTACAAACTTTCCCTGATATACGCCATAACCTTTCTAATATATCATGCACAATAATACATTTCCAATCCAAGGGCATCACATCCAATTTTGCCCAACCCTGCAATATATTTTTTAATAGAAAACTAGATCCAGGATTACCCCATCTGTATGCTTTACTAAAAAAATGAAAATCCAGCAATATGACTCATAGCCACTCCTTTCAAGTAACCCCAATCACCAGCATACAACACATATCTTATCATGAATTCTTCTGGGACAGGTCCACATTGCTATCCCAAGCTTCTTAGAAATGATGTCACTTTCAGCCTTCCTCCATTATATGCAACCCACATTGCCGGAGCCATTGATTTATGAAGACATTTCCGTGCTGCTTCCTACCAAGACTCCATAAATAATCCGGTATTGATGTGCTCTCCAAATCCACTCCAGGGCTACCTTTCTGAATGTATCCCACTTAAAATGAGATAAACAATCAGCAATCTTGTTATTTTAACCTGGAACATGACTTGCTTGCACAAAATACTCTTCAAACAGCATAAAACCAATTAAGAACAGAAGAACATGCCATACTGGGTCAGACCAAGTGTCCATCAAGCCCAGCATCCTGTTTCCAACAGTGGCCAATCTAGGCCATAAAAACCTGGCAAGTACCCAAAATTCCCTCATTAATGTACACCGAAGTGATATCTCTGATGAGCGGCGGTATATAAAAAACTTTAAATAAATAAATAATGCTGATACCATTGGCCATTAAGCAGAAATTTAGCATTGGCCATTTACCAGAAAATCACATTTTTATCCTTCAAGAAGTCTGGCCAAACCGTTAATGCTACAGTAAATCAGGAAAAGCTCTAAAAAGTTCATATTCTGTGTGATTCCTGACCCTGCACCATGCCCCACTAAAATATACACTGAAAACTAAACCACCTGATGCATCAGAATAGTATTCTAAATCATTACAAGTAACTACCTCTGTCTGCCAATTTGACACTCCATTAAAATCTTGTAAGAATTGTCTCCATACCAACAATCCTCTCTCATTCCAGCTGTAATTCTAATAAAATGATGCTTTTTGAAACACATGCCATAGATGACGATAATCTCCTTAAAAAAGTCCTTCCCATAGGAATAACTTTACAGGCAAAATTCAAAGCTACTGACTAATGATTGCATTTTGTTTAATGTCACTTTTTAAATTCTGCATGCTCTTCAATCAACTCATGAAGCTTTAATACTTTAACTTCCAGTAAATGAAAGGTCATCTGCACTGTAGCAATCTCTATACCCAGAAAGGTTAAAGTTTGAACTGGTCTTTCCATTTTTTTCGTGATTAAAGGAATACTATATTCTTTAGCAACTTCCATAAAACTCTAAAGCAATTTCTTACAAGTATCCATACCATATGGGCCCATAAATAAAAAAAAATCATCTAAATAATGAACAACATTCTTAAAACCCAATATCTGAGTCGTAACCCAATGCATAAATGAACTAAAAGCTTCAAATAAAGAAAAAGATATCGAACAGCCCATGGGTAACACTTATAAAAATAAAACAATCCTTGAAATTGAAAACCAAGCAAAGGAAAACATGACAGGTGAATTGGCAATAATCTAAATGTATCTTCAATATCAACTTTAGCCATCCACAAAAAAGCACCATACTGCCATACAAGTACGATTGCAGAGTCAAAAGGTGCGTATTGCACTGTACAAAATTCTCTATGTAGAAAATCATTAATAGATCCACCAGTAGGGTAAGACAAATTATGTATTAAGCAAAAATTACCTGCCTCTTTTTTAGGAATTGCAGGCAACTGAGATAAAAACATATTTTGAAAAGGCCTAGATTGAAGGGATCTGCAATTCTGCCCAATGCTATCTCTCCCTTTAACTTCTTCATTACGACCCCTTCCTTTAATCATATAGATACTGAATTAACTATCTGATTGTTGACAATACTCCCAACAAAAGGAATCACAAAACCTAATTCAAAACCTTTTCTAATAAGGGAGGGGAAGGTGGGGGGAGGGCGAAGAAAAGTTCCCTCCAAGGCCGCTCCGAAATCGGAGCGGCCTCGGAGGGAACAGGCAGGCCGCGCTGGGCTCGGCACGCGCAGGTTGCACAAATGTGCACCCCCTTGTGCGCGCCGACCCCGGATTTTATAAGATACGCGCGGCTACACGCGTATCTTATAAAATCCAGCGTACTTTTGTTCGCGCTCGCGTAGTTTTTAAAAATCTGCCCCATAGTGTATTATAAGGGTTTAAAATAAATTTGGATAAGTTGGAAGCAGTAGATAATTTAGCAATGGGGATACCCACTTGGCCTAACTTTCCACTTTAAAGTGCTGCAAATACTATTAAATATCTGGGCATTCAGCTCCACAGAGTTATGGGACGATGGTACTCATCTAATATCACCCCAATTATAAAAACATTTCAAACTAGTACTCAACTTTCTTTATCTGTACTAGGGAGAATAGTACTGGGGAGAATAGTACTGCTTATGATGATGATATTATGATGATATTACCAAAATGACTTATATTCTCCAGATGCTACTATTGATATTAAAACCTATGGATATAAAGCTCTTGAATCAAATATGCTCTAAGTTTATATGGAATAATAAAAGATCTTGGCTATCAGTAACAAAACTTTCAGTTCCAGATGCGGAAGGGGGATGGGGATTTCTGAATATAAAATGTTAGAATATTGGGTACTTGTTGAGATATTTGGGAGACTAGTTGAAGAAATAATTATTCAGATACTAGACTGGTTGAGTAATTGTTATTCAGATACTAGACTGGAACAATGGTTAATGGCCCCATTTGATATAAGGAATTTGCCTCATGCTAGGCAAATTACTTTGCCAGAAACCATAGCTACCAATCCTTTGGTGAGGGCTATGAAACAAACTTGGACGTTCACCTGCCAACTCTTCTTGCTACCCTGGGAGGAAGCTCTGTTGCTACCAATAAGGGGGAACCTCTAGTTCCCTCCAGAAGACCACAGTAAGACATTCAGACTACTAAGTGAGGGGAAAGTATTTTTTTCCATATAACTTTTCATTGAACATATCAAATTTATTGTTTACTTCATAATCTCATTAAAGCAGGGATAAAAACACTACTTCCAATAAGTACCATGATCTGTGCATTATTTTATAAACAGCCAAAATATGAAAATGTATTCTTTTGAATTCTATCAACTGAAATTGGGACTCACATATAAAGATATGTTTTCCTATCTACAATTGATGAGTTATATTTAATCCAAAATATTGCATAACAATCAAGGCCTCATCTCAAGGGATTTTCAGAAGCTGCTACAAATATTCCAATAAAATAACTAAAAATAATCTAACTGCTATAGTTACCTAAATTCAATAAGCAGGTATACCATTTTAAATTCTTTGGTGAAGGCATGGGATGTTGATCTTAAAAATGCAGTTGGAGGGGAAGATTTAATTGATAGTCTAGCATGGCTGTCTACGTAACTAATACTGGTACCTCTTAGAGAACAATTGAAAATAATTGTATAGAGTTGTAATCTCTCCTCATCATGCTTGCCAGATGGGTATTCGTGCAACCTCTTCATGCTTCAGATGCTTAGAAAATAAGGCTACTTTTTTCATTGTGTTTGGGAATGCACTCCCATTCAGAGCTTCTGGACAGAGGTGCTACATCAGTTATCAATAATTTTAAATACTTCTAGTTTACTATAAAAATGAACATAATTATAAAAACATAAATATAAACTAAAAACTCATTCAGACATGTTCAAGATGAATAAGAACTGGGTCAGACCAAAGGACCATCAGCCCAATATTCTGTTTCCAAACGTGGTCAATCCAGGTCACAAGTACCTGGCAGGATCCCAGGGGGTTTACAGATTCCGTGCTGCTTATCCCAGAGATAACCAGTGGATTTCTGTAACTCCATCTTAATAATGGTTTATGGACGTTTCCTCCAAGAACTTGTCCAAACCTTGTAAAATCACAGCCACATTAATTGCTTTCACCATATCCTCTGGCAACACATTCCAGAGCTTAACTATGAATTAGGTTGGACTTGTGTTGGCATTACTGACTGTGTATGAGTTTTGGTGTATGTAGTGGCATTTTCATTCACATTTTCTGGGCCTTGTTGGAGAAATGAGCTGGCTGCATCTTTAGCTGGAGATCCAGGTTCCAAAGGTTTGTAGACAGAAAATGTAATGGTTATGCAGAATGTGGTGCAGTTGTAGATCTACTGGTGAAAGATGGATCAAAAAGAGGAAGGATAACTAGTGATGTTCTAGATGATAGGGGATTGGAAGCCCTGCCCAGTGAGATAGGGCATGGAATTTTTTGAAGATTCAGCTGCATGAAATAATGCAGTTTATTTTGCACAGTAGTGGTGGTGCACCCCTACCCAGTTCACAGTGATACTTCAGAAGGTTCTGCTGTACATCAGGAAGGAGCCTAGTTTTTATGGCATTGGCTTATTTTTGATTGGGGCTGCTATATGTTGTCACATTATCATACAAGTTATCATGTAAACCGATGTAATAACCATGTTTGAATGTCGGTATATAAAAACAAACAAATAAATAAATAAATAAATATGTGATGTGCATTCAGGAGTTCCAGGGTCAGTCATATGGCAGATATGTGGATGGCTGGCTTTTATCAGCCCTGGTTACTCAGCATTTTGAGTGAAGTCACTAACATTTTGTTTTATACAGGTTTTTCATGGAGGGTCTAGCACAAATAGTGTCCTTGGCCATGGACTATTCATTCATCATTTGGGGCTTTCAGAAAGCTTATTGGTTGCCATACAAACCACACTTGCAACTGACCTTGCACAAGGTAGTGCTCCAAAGGTTTGGACAATGTGCTATGATATGGGATTTGAAAATTGTAGGTTTTTTGGTGATCTGAGGTTTTGATGACTTGGGGGGGGGGGGTGCTGGTCATGTTTGGTGGTTATTGCTGCTGTGCAGAAGAATTTGGCCACCTTAATTTTGTTGCTTTCTTCTTGGTGTTATGTTGATCAGATATGGGTTTATGGGGTCATGGCTTTAGGAAATTGAATAGTAAATATGTTCCTGGCTGCAGAAGTAAGGAGGGGTGTGCATCCAAAATGATTGGACCATGGATGGTTGCATGGGTTTGCACCAATCAGTTGGAGTTAATTTATCTAATGTGGGACTTGACTTATTATAGAATGCATTACATAAGATGCTGGAAAACATCTTTGCACTGCGGTTGGGGTCTATCATTATCTGAGAGGACATAGGTAAACTGTAGTTGGCTGGTGTCTGTGGCAGGTGACCAGAGACATTTGGAGGTTTGCAGGGGGGGGGAGAGAGGGGGTTTGTTTTATCTGTTTGGCTTGTTATGTATGGGGTAATGCTGATGGGACACAGGGTGAGGAAGAGGCAGTGTATGGGTAAAACAGAGCAAGAGCAAAAGAGGAGCTAATTATACTCACTAGTGGGTAGCTGCTGTCTGCTCACCTTCATGTTGACTGTTTGATGTCTGTAACCCTAGCAAGTTGAAGGAGACCCATTGCTGGGATGTGGCAGGAGGGTTGCCCAGGCATTGGATGTTTAACAGAAGGGGATATATTTTTGGAAAATTGTAGGTTTTTTGGTGATCTGAGGTTTTGATGACTTGGGTGGGGGAGGGGGGGGGGCTGGTCATGTTTGGTGGTTTTATATACTTGGAGTAGCTCATTTTTTTTAACTTGTAGATATCACAAATAAAATTATGGAATGCCATTGTTGTGGGATATATTAAGAAGTGCATGAGAGAAGAATAGAAAAATTCCAGCTGCCTGGGATAGTGGGAGGTGAGCTGGTTGGGGTCATGACCACTGAGAGTAACCTGGAGCCATATATCTATTTATTTATTTAAAATTTTTTATATACTGCCTTTTCAATAGGAATTGATCAAAATGGTTCACATTAGGGCACATACATAGTATACACATAAAATAAAGAAAGTACATAATAATTGAATAAAAATATAAATAAAATAATATAAAATTAAAAGACGTCATTAATAAACATATTTAAAATAAAAGTAACTATACCTAGATTGGAACATAATAGGAGAACATAGATGAAAATGTTGAGGATATAGAACTTGTAAAGATTAAGTGTATTCTGGTATGTATGAATTAAATGCTATTTGAAAAAGTAAGTTTTTAGTGTTTTTTTTTTAATTCCTTGGTATTTGAGATTTGTTTAAGAGAGTTTGGTAGGTTGTTCCATATAGATGGACCTGCAACTGAAAAAGCTCTTTTCCTGGTTATATCTAACCTAGCAAGACTAGAGATGTGCTTGGTTTTTTTCTACCGGGTCGTTTTTCGGTTCGAATACTTCGTGGTATAATTCGGGTCTTCTCGTTTCGTTTTCGGTTCGTTTGCCCGAAAACGAAATGAGAAACCCGAAACTGGACCGAAAAACGAATCGGTAACGAAGCGAAAAAAAAAAACCACCCCAAGCATTTAAAAACAATTTTAAGCATTTTCGTACATATATAACAACCCCCCCCCCATCCTGATCCCTCCCCAAGACTTACGAAGATCCCTGGTGGTCCAGCGGAGTCCCGGCTTCCATTTGCCATGCCCTCCGTGCCCTAGTTCGTGCCAGTGCAAGCCGCGCGCCAAAATGGTGCCGAATAGCCCGAACGGTGCCGAATAGCCTTGGGGGGGTCAGGAGCCCCCTCCTGACCCCCCCCCAAGGCTTGCCAATAATCCCTGGGGGTCCAGCAAGGGTCCGAAAGCGATTTCGTTTTCGGCTGCCAGTAACCAAAATGGCGCCGATAGCCTTTGCCCATACTATGTCACAGAGGCTTTCGGCGCCATTGGTCAGCTCCTGTCACATGATAGGAGCACAAGATGGCGCCAATGGCCATGTGACAGGGGCTGACCAATAGCGCCGAAAGCCCCTGTGACATGGTCGTTCGGGCTATTCGGCACCATTTTGGCGCGTGGCTTGCACTGGCACGAACTAGGGCACGGAGGGCATGGCAAATGGAAGCCGGGACTCCGCTGGACCACCAGGGATCTTCGTAAGTCTTGGGGAGGGATCGGGGGGTGGTGTATTATAATTAATTTAAATTTGGGGTGGTTTTTAATTAAAAAAAAATAATTTTTGCCCCTCTCCCCAGGCAAACCCGAAAACGAATTTTCCCCCGAATTGCGGGGAAAATTTTGTTTCCGGTTTCGGGGGCTCTGAAATAACAGCGTTTATGTCGTGTTTCGGATACTCCGAAACAGAAACGAATTAGGAAATTTCGTTAAATTTCCTAAATAGGGCGAAAAACGAACCACATCTCTAAGCAAGACAGACCGAGTAAGTTTTGGTTTAAGGATCTCAGATGTCTTAGCAGGTTTATAAATTCTCAAAGTGGAACACAGCCAGGTTGATGATGGGTTATGTATGAGTGAATTAATAATGGACAAGGTTTTATATTGAATTCTAAATGTAATAGGAAGCCAGTGTACTGAAAACAGAATAGGAGATATATTGGCCTATCCTTCATTCAACTTGGGCACCTCAGGATGGGTATAGAAGGTGGGGTGTCAGAGAGAAGGTTTGCATACAACCCTCAAGGTCTAAATGCTGCCAGTGCAAGTAGGGCTGGGATTGCCTATTGTTTGGCAGCAGGCTGCATGTTGACTAGGATTAAGAATGTAGTCACTGTAGGGTAGAAAAGAAGATGGCAAGATTTCCTTTCCCTCTTTCGCTCCTTGTGGGCAATCGGTATCCCTCTCAATCATCCCTTTTTGATTTTTTTGTTTATTAATTTTGATTTGGTTCGGGGGTGGGGGGGGGGGTGCCAGGGTATCTAAGCTAGTCTAGGGTTTTCTGGAATATCATTGGTATGTTTTGTCTAATTGACATATTATGTACAGGATATTGCAGAAAATGTGTTGCAGGGCAGGGGTGGGCAGCACATGGATAAGACAGAGCAAGTGCAAAGTGGGCTAATCACACTTGCGGGTAGGCACCTGCTAGGATATGGTACTGAAGGCTCACCTTCATGATGGTGTTCTGCTGTTTTATGCCTGAAGTCCTGAGAAGTTGAGTATAGCCCACTGCTGGGATATGATAAGAGGGCTGCCTACACATTGGGATTTGTGTGGGGATGGGTGAGTTGGGAGGTTAATGTTTCTGTATATAGAAATACTGGCTTGGGTCTTTTAACATGTGGTTACCCCCAAATAAAGTGTGCTCTCTTATATTCCACGCTGATTTTATATCATTTGAGTGGGATATATGAATTGTTAAGTGTGAAGGGAGATGGGAAGTCTCAGCTGCCTATGTTAAGAATTTAAGGCTTGTGAGAGACGTGTAAAAGCAGTGGGAACTGAAATCCTATGTTTATCCCCAGACCAGATGTAGCAGGTGCAGTAGCAGTACAAACTTCCTCACACATTGCTTTTGTAAGGTGTTTCAATCAGGCAAATACTACTACTACTACTATTACTACTACCACTTATCATGTCTATGGCTCTACTAGACATATGGAAGCACCCGTATAAGGTGAAAAAGTAATTCAGTCTTCCTGGCTGTGCAAATTTGGGCCTCTCTCCTGAGACAGAGGGAGATGGTGCCAAGTACTGCCAAACTGAGAGTGTAATTGTATTGAGGCAGACATCTGTCTATTGGGAACTGGACTGAGACTGTCAACTTTGTAATGTCTTTTTTTAAGATTTTCTGTAATGAACAGCTTGCCTTGCAGCAAGACTAATGTTGAGGAAACCTTGTTTTGAAGAAACAGTAAAATCCACATAGAAAGGATTAGGAGAAGAAGAAAATCTGGTATAAAAAATGAAGGGCATTCTTCTGTGCTGCCGTGTTGAATAAGGGAGCTGGCTCTTTCTGTTTAAAGTATTATGCAGGGAGACTTTTCAGGAAATATATTGCTAAAGAGATTGGAAAAAAAAACACCTAAAATACAATGCATACTATGGTATTCCCATCTCTCTCTTACCAAAATTACTTTTTGCTTCTCCCACATAAGCTCTTCCTCCCCTGTGTTATTCCCATTTCTCAACCCCACAGAATGCACTTTACTCTGTGGTCTTTTGAGAGATAGAATACTTTATTGGATATATAATTGACACAGCAAAATGCTTCACACTTCGAAATGTCAGATAATCAGCAAAACATAGGCAATCAAACAAATATGTTTGAACTAACAGACGATAAGTATAACCTTGACCAATTCTAGACACTTCAATACAGGGGTGGCCACAGCTTTGCCTGAAGACATCAGCTCACTAGCCAAATTCCACATAAATGCATAATCTGTGACAGTTAATTCTTTTGACACAGGATTGGCTGTGGAAGCCTTACCCTCTTTTTCTTGCTCAGTGAGAGCATAGCCTTCAAATCTTCACCCGTAATACCATTCTCCAATTGTTGAACTTGTTCCATAGAACTAATGAAGTCAGTGCGATGCAGGTCCCATAGGATGGTGCATCTTATAGGCCCTGTTGAAGCCAGAATTGGCTCTAGTTCTTTATAAAACAACTTGTGATGCTGGGGCAAGAAACTCTGCCTCACCCTCATCCACATCCACACAAGCAAAGGAGATCACTCGTTGTATGTCTCAGGTGTAGTCACTACTACCACCCACTTTACAATGACTACCATGAGCAACTTCTATCACCACAGGCCTCTGTACTGCAGGCTGGAGTCTGCATGGCAGGGTGGATGCAGAATCTGCCATGGAGAGCCAAAGGCTGTTGCTCGGCCGATGGCCCCTTTAAATAGGCCATTCTTCAGCCCTGCTTCCCGGCCATTCACTCTCCCTGGCCTGACAGGCTATTGGGCTCAACCTCTTCTATAGCTTACCTGCCCCAACCCTATCCTTCAACTAACTTTCCCTCTTTTCTTCATCCTTCCCCTCTAGCTATTCAGACATTGGTTTAGTTCCAGAGGAGAAGAAAGCCCCCCCCCCCCCCCACTCACATCATGGCATTACCACCCTGTTTGGATTCAGCTCGGCATGTATGGTGCAGTTATAGCAACCAAATTAGGATTTTGATGAAAGATAAAACTAAAACAGTCTGGGGTTACACTGGCACAAAAATTAAACATGATGAAGACAATTTTCAAAGCCATTTATGTGGGTAAATATAAGGGATATGGGGGAAAATGTTTTTCTTAATTTTATTTGCATTCAGATATTTTTAATTTGACTTTTTTTTTGTTGTTTTATGGGGGTTTTTTCTGTTTGCTTTATTTTACTTATTTCATAAAATAGTGTTCACTATTTTTAAATAGTGGGCCTATTTTCCAAAACACATGTTTAGAATTTTCAGGGGGATAACATATTGATTTTGTGGTAAAATTCACCAAAATAAATATTCCTGATTTGGTTCGGATTACCATTCATTTTAAAACAGATGCACATCCCTAGTTAATACGATATATATAAGCAAAATGACTGTCTGACAGTTTTCCTTCCTTAATATGAGGAAAAAGTTCACATGGTGGTCCCTAACAAATTTAATTTTAACCATGTTCCTAGGGTGTTTTGGATAAGATCAGAAAATAATACACATATAAATAAATTTTCAAATAGCTTGTGCATGCTGCATTTTGTGGATATTTTTTACATTATCCAGAATTAACAAAAAGCAGATTTAAGCACATAAAGCCACACATGCACATAGGTAAGAGCAAGTGTAACTCTGTGCATGTGCATTTACACATTTTTAAAAATGAAAACTAAGGGCCGAATTTTAAAAGTGCTGCTTCACTAAAAGTTCCATGTACATGAGTATGTGGGCCACATGTGAGCCCTTAATTATGTGCATATATGCGTGTGTATGATCTAAAAAAGAGGGAGAAAAATGGGCGAGGCATGGACAATATTCAGGGCAGGGAGGGGCCAATGTTATAAAATCCAGGGTCGGCGCGCGCAGGGGGGTGCACAATTGTGCAACCTGCACGCGCCGAGCTGAGCAGCCTGCTTCCGTTCCCTTCAAGGACGCTCCGAAATCGGAGCAGCCTCGGAGGGAACTTTCCTTCCGCCCCCCCACATTTCCCCTCCCTTCCCCTATCTAATCCGCCCCCCAGCCCCAACTAAACCCTCCCTGACCTTTATTGAAAAAGTTACGCCTGCCTCTGGGCAGGCGTAACCTGCGCGCCCCGACTCTCCATCCCCCGGCCCCATGGCTGTTCTGGAGGCCTCGGTCCCGCCCCCAGAATGCCCCTGGGCTGGCACCCCGCCCATGGCCCCGCCCAAGGAACACCCATTTTTTTCAAGCCCCGGGACTTACGCGCGTCCCGGGACTTGCGTGCACTGCTGAGTCTATGCAAGATAGACTCGGCGCGCGCAGGGGGAGGCAGGGGTCGGTTTTTGGGGGTTGCGCGCATATCTTAAGCGTGCAACCCTTTGAAAATGTACCCCAGTATTTTTTAAGCCTAACACGACAGGATGAGGGGTCTGGGTCAACTGGGGAGAGTGCCGGCTGAAGAGCCAGAACAATCTGGATGACCTCGAGACAGACTGGGCAAACTGGTGGACTGCATGGCAAAACTGGGAGTGTACTTTTCACAAGCATGCTTTAAAATCTGCTTACCTCCGTGCATTAATCCTCTTATCTCTGCGCATTAAAGCCGACAAAGTCCTAACAGGTGGATTTTAAAAGCGTTGCTCAAGCAAAAATGGCCACATACCCGTGCGTGCATCAAGAAATCCCCATTTTAAAAAATCTGACCATAGTACGCATCGGCTTGTTATAAGGAGGATCAAGTCTGGAGATCTCTCATTTTAGAACGTTTAGGAGAATGTAAGGATTTGGGGTCAGAGGGGGCTTGCAGGATGAAGAATCAGAGGGGTATTGAAGTCCTCGATATGAACTAGGCAAACTGGTGGGCTACTTGGAAATACTGTTTTTTCCCCTTGCCGAGCATGTTTAGAATATGCTTGCATATGTATGTAAAAGCTGCTAAAGACCTAGCCAGAACTTTAAATAATACGTGTGTACTTGCGAGCACAATTTAAAATTGCAATCTCTCTCCACTCGCACACTGAAACCTGCGTTTATGGGCGCATGTGGGTTCCTTTTAAAACTACCCTGTAAGGGAGATACACAAAGTACATTTGCTCAAGTAACAGCTTAAAATTATTTATTTTATTTATTTATTTGAAGCTTTTATATACCGAGGTTTAGCACATGCCTTCACCCCGGTTTACATTGGAACGAAACAATGATACATAGAACAATTTGAGAAACAAAAGTATATGCAACTAGCATATGGAGAAGGAAGTAACAGGAATAACTAAAAAATAATTTAATTCAAATAACGAAAAAGAAAATAGAAACGAAAAACGAGGAAGGTATGTACAAACTCGTGCTCTGAATACAAGATAGTCTGAATGGGAAAAGTAGGAAATGAGGGGGGGATGGGGTAGGTAATGGAAGGAGGAAGGGGTAGGTAAGCGGAGAAGAGAAGAGGGGAGAAGGATGGGAAGCATGAGGCATCACAATTGTGGATTGCTTAAATCATCATTGAAAGTCTGGCTGAAGATCCAGGTTTTCAGTTCTTTTTTGAATGATTTATTTTCGATGATAGTGGTGAGGTAGCATGGTAGGGCGTTCCAGAGTTTAGGCCCCGCTATGGAGAGAGCTCTATTTCTGGTGTTAGTAAGCTTAGCCATGGGATATGTGGGTATTTCGAGTAGACGTTTTTCAGAAGTTCTGGTGTTCCGTTGAGGTTTGTGGGGGTGGAGCACACTTATGCGCAGTAGGTATATTTTAAATCATATGCATGGAACATTCCAGCATATGTCTGCTCGCTCTCCCATACGCATGTGCATGGGCACCCTGGCACTTGTTTTAAAGTCCCTATGTATAAATCCCAATCCTGCTCCATCTCTGTCCCCCTGAATGCCAATTTAGTATGCACATAAAAGTACACACAATATCCTGTTCCACGCTCACCAGTTGGGCTGTTTTACAAAGGCCACTAATGCACATAAAAGCAGGTTTTATGTGCAAAACTGCCTTTGAGAATTATCCTGAAGATTGTATTTTCAAATTTGCATGCAGTATTTTCTTGGAAAAATCCACCTGCTCAAAAAGCAGCTGAAAAAGTAAGGGGGGTCTTGTACATGCTACAGATTGAATGGGAATGTACCATTGCACTTAGCCTCAAATTGTACAGCCTGAAAAATGCTCCTGAATTTGCCAGTCAGCGGTAACACAGCACTTTAAAAATGAAATAAAAGCAGATGAAGCAGGCAGGCTATATAATGCTTTGTATTAAAAAAATGTAAAAAGGTGGCCTGCCTCCACTTTTTTTGCACTCCAAATTTAGCACTGCTAAAAAGCAGAGGAAAAGTTGGTTGAAATGGGTTTTTTTTTAATTCCTTGATTTAAAATTTTGTTTTTCATGACTTATGGTTGCCATGCAAAACTGTTCATCTGGGGACCGTTTTGAAGGCTTTCTATCTGTTTGGAGAGCAATAAACAATTACTATTTTCCCACTGATCCCTATTGTTCCAGAATTCCTAGCCTCTTTTAATTAGTGTCTCAATAGTACTGCATTTAAATATTTAACACCTCCCCCTCTGAATATATCAGGGGCTAAATTAGGTGCCTACATGTACACCACTGTAAAACCCTATTGCACTTAGCTGCTTTTACAGTGAAATGTTTAATTAGCCCTTCTAAAATAAATGTAACCCCGAGCTCTGAACACAATACTACTGAATTAGATTTTATTGTCATCAGTTGCCTTAGTGCTTCCTTAGAAATAAAGGTCAACAAATAAGTTGTAGATTCTACTTTTTTTTTATTGGTCTAAGTTAAAACCTTTTTGATGAGTTTTCATTTACCTTTACCAGCTCAATGCAAAATGAGCCAAGAATTGACCTTTCATTCTAGGTACCCTGCTTTTACTCTGTCTTAGATGTCTCGGTCATTTACTTATGTCTTCTTTACCATTTCTATCCCTCACTTCTTTGAACCAGGTTCGCCGCTCTCACTTTTCAAGGGTAGATCTGCTTTCTGCATATCACAAGGGAGAATCTAAACTAATCCCATGTTCTAATTCATATTTAATAAGATAAATCCATACAGATCTGTGATGAATTCACAGGAACAATGTTTTGATGTTGATTTCTACAGGGGAAAACTGTGCCAAAGAAACCCGTTGAGGTAACCTTTGCAAAAATGTGAGCACTTGCCTCTAGAATTCCAGATCCAAAATATGAACCAAAATACTCTAAAAAATGTAATTCACACCACCTTGTATTAATTGAACAATGAAGAATGTGATATGTATTTGGAGGTTTCAAATAAATGAAAATCAGTTTTGAAATAATCAAACTTTTCTAAACAAGAATAACTTTAATGTAGGTAAAATATTCAAAAACCAGTTCACTCAGTCCTTCTTCAAGTCATCAAGACCATCTTGGTTCTTCAGCCTGAACAACCCCACAGTTCACCCAACTCGCCAATAATTCACAATACACACATTTATTATCACTTATGTAAGATAATAAGCAGGTATAAAATTAAGTAAGTTGGCAAATCTACATGCATTTCTTTTAAAATATCAACTTACATGCATAAATGTTGGCTCCACCCCAGAATGCCACAAGATCACCCCTTTTTACTTGTGTATATGTGTGCACAAAAGCAAAAATATGTGTGTGTTGGTTAAAATTCAATAGCATGAATGCGAGTAGCTATCACTTACTCAGATATATGCTAATTTTTACATATATAACTGTTTGAAAATTCACCCCTTAGAAAATAGGGCTCTATATTTGTTTTGCAAAAATTAGGTTTACTGGTTACCCTTATTTTTGAAATATTGTTCTAGACCATATCTGGCATACATCTTGAATTTTTCAACTAAATTAGTTTTGATTAATTGAAAAGATTGATGATACCATCACTGATTATCATGCCTCTGAAAACCTTTGCTTACACACCAGAAGCTGCATCATTCAATTATTACAGGGTAGTAATAACTATTTTTAGAGTATTTTGACAGCCATCTTCAATTTGTCAACATAGCAGCAAATATTTTTGTGAAGGTAGTTCCAACCAATTTCTTATGGAATTATTTTCTCATGTAGAAGCCACAGTCAAACCTGTGTCTCCATGAATGTACTCTATAACAGGGTACCATCAAGCTAGGGTGAGAGAACATGGTAGAAAATTTCATCTTTTTGAGACATTCCTCACTCTAAATGACATCAAACCTTCACCAAGGTGTACCGTGTTGTTCATACGTCTCACTCTACATGTGAAACTGGTCCCTAAACCCTATACCACCACTAACACCTCACCGCGACTTATCCGGTGGCCCTCCTATAGAGATATAAATAAGCACACACAGTGAGGCCCTCCCCAGAGGCGAGCTTTCTCTCTCTCCCTCTCCCCTTTACCCCAGAAATGGCAAAAATGCAATTCCAAAAATGTATTGCAAATTGCATTATGGCCATATTGCACAGCTTAAGCCTACGGAAAAAGATGTAGTTATTTCTGGCGTTAAAACCGTGCAATGTTATGCTATTGCATGGTGCAATATGGCCCCCTATTTTACTAATTCCCGCCCATTTCTCATCCTCAAAAATTTGCATTCTCACTGTGTGGTACAGCGTTTTTCACATGCGATAATGCATTATCGCATGCGAAAACACCATAATGCACTTTCATGCATGACCCTGTTTGAGAGTTAAATGAGTAACTTGTCTGACTACATGAACTCCACCCAGGAACACCACCAATTTATTCAGATAAACTTTATACAGTTAATGACAGAAGAACATAAATCACGGTGAACCTAGCAGATGTGGTAGACCTGATTGACAAACTTAAGAGTAGTAAATCACCTGGACCAGATGGAATACACCCCAGAGTTCTGAAGGAACTAAAAAATGAAATTTCAGACCTATTAGTAAAAATTTGTAACCTATCATTAAAATCATCCATTGTACCTGAAGACTGGAGGATAGCTAATGTAACCCCCATATTTAAAAAGGGCTCCAGGGGCGATCCGGGAAACCACAGACTGGTTAGCCTGACTTCAGTGCCAAGAAAAATAGTGGAAAGTGTTCTAAACATCAAAATCATAGAACATATAGAAAGACATGGTTTAATGGAACAAAGTCAGCATGGCTTTACCCAAGGCAAGTCTTGCTTCACAAATCTGCTTCACTTTTTTGAAGGAGTTAATAAGCATGTGGATAAAGGTGAACCGGTAGATGTAGGGTACTTGGATTTTCAGAAGGCATTTGATAAAGTTCCTCATGAGAGGCTTCTAGGAAAAGTTTTGTTTGATTAGTTCCCTCTTTTTTTCTCCCCTCCTCATTTGTTCACATGTTAATTCGTTATATCTGTTCGATGTAAACAGCCATCCCAGACACCTGTTTCAGTTACACTGTAAACCGATGGATATCCCTGATGAACGTCGGTATATAAAAATTTTAAATAAATAAAATAAATAAATAGGAAAAATAAAAAGTCCTGGGATAGGTGATGATGTCCTTTTCTGGATTACAAACTGGCTAAAAGACAGGAAACAGAGAGTAGGATTAAATGGACAATTTTATCAGTGGAAAGGAGTGGGCAGGGGAGTGCCTCAGGGATATGTATTGGGACCCTTACTTTCCAATATATTTATAAATGATCTGGAAAGAAATACGACAAGTGAGGTAATCAAATTTGCGGATGATACAAAACTGTTCAGAGTAGTTAAATCAAGAGCAGATTGTGATAAATTGCAGGAAGACCTTGTGAGGCTGGAAAATTGGGCATCAAAATGGCAGATGAAATTTAATGTGGATACGTTCAAGGTGATGCATATAGGGAAAAATTACCCTTGCTTTAGTTACACAATGTTAGGTTCCATATTAGGTGCTACTACCCAAGAAAGAGATGTAGGCGTCATAGTGGATAACACATTTAAATTGTCAGTTCACTGTGCTGCGGCAGTCAAAAAAGCAAATAGAATGTTGGGAATTATAAGAAAGGGAATGGTGAATAAAACGGAAAATGTCATAATGCCTCTGTATCGCTCCATGGTGAGACCGCACCTTGACTACTGTGTACAATTCTGGTCGCCGCATCTCAAAAAAGACATAATTGCGATGGAGAAGGTACAGAGAAGGGCTATCAAAATGATAAGGGGAATGGAACAGCTCCTCTATGAGGAAAGACTAAAGAGGGTAGGACTTTTCAGCTTGTAGAAGAGATGGTTGAGGGGGAATATGATAGAGGTGTTTAAAATCATGAGAGGTCTAGAACGGGTAGATGTGAATCAGTTTTTTACTCTTTCAGATAATAGAAAGACTTGGGGGCACTCCATGAAGTTAGCATGTGGCACATTTAAAACTAATCGGAGAAAGTTCTTTTTCACTCAACGCACAATTAAACTCTGGAATTTGTTGCCAGAAGATGTGGTTAGTGCAGTTAGTATAGCTGTGTTTAAAAAAGGATTGGATAAGTTCTTGGAGGAGAAGTCCATTACCTGCTATTAATTAAGTTGACTTAGATAATAACCACCACTATTACTAGCAACTGTAACATGGAATAGACTTAGTTTTTGGTTACTTGCCAGGTTCTTATGGCCTGGATTGGCCACTGTTGGAAACAGGATGCTGGGCTTGATGGACCCTTGGTCTGACCCAGTATGGCATGTTCTTATTTTCTTATGTTCTTATCTCAATAAAGGGGCCAGATATTCAGATCTCAGGGTTTGTCCAGTTATCTCATACGAATGTAAGAACATAAGAATAAGATATGCCATACTGGGTCAGACAAAGGGTCCATCAAACCCAGTATCCTATTTCTAACAGTGGCCAATCCTAGTCACAAGAACCTGACAAGTACTCAAACATCAGACAAATCACAAGCTACTATTGCTTATTAATTACCGTAATAGCAGGTTATGGATTTTTCCTCTAGGAACTTGTCCAAATGTTTTTTAAACCCAGTTATACTAACTTCCCTAACCACATCCTCTGGCAAAGAATTCCAGAGCTTAAGTATGCACTGAGTGAAAAAGAATTGTCTTTGATTTGATTTAAATGAGCTTCTTGCTAACTTCATGGATTGCCACCTATTATCTAAGAGTGTAAATATCCGATTTACATTAACTTCTTCATGTCCTTTCATTATTTTGTAGATTTCTATTATATCCCCCCTCAATCGATTCTTCTCCAAACTGAACATCCCTAACTTCTTTAGCCTTTCCTCATAGGGCAGCTGTTCCATGCCCCTTATCATTTTGGTCACCCTTCTCTGCATTTTCTACAGTGCAGCTATATCCTTTTTGAGATGCGGTGACCAGAACTGCACACAGTATTCAATGTGTGGTCTCACCATGGAGCAATATAGAGGCATTATGACAGCCTCCGTTTTATTTGCCATTCCCTTCCTAATAATTCCAAACATTCTGTTTGCTTTTTTGATCTCCACAGCACACTGAGCTGACAATTTCAATGTCCACTATGATGCCTAGTTCTCTTTCTTGGGTGGTAACTCCTAAGATAGAACCTAATATTGTATAACTACAGCAAAAGTTATTTTTACCTACATGCGTCACTTTGCACTGTTGAATTTCATCTGCTATTTCAAGCCCAGTCTTTCAGTCTTGCAAAGTCCTCCTGCAATTCATCACAATCTACTTGAGATTTAACAATTCTACATAATTTTGAGTCATCTGCAAATTTGATCACTCTTTCCAGATCATTTATAAATATATTAAAAAGCACTGGTCCAAGTAGAGATCCCTGAGGCACTCCACTGTTTACCTTTTTCCAGCATGAAAACTATTTAATCCTACTCTCTGTTTCCTGTCTTTTAACCAGCTGGCAATGCACAAAAGGACATCACCTCCTATCCCATGACTTTTCAGTTTTCTTAGAAGCCTCTCATGTAGAACATTGTCAAATGTCTTCTGAAAATCCAAATACAGTACATCAACTGGTTCATAGGGATGTGCACAATTTTTTTTTTTGGTTCATTTTTGGGTTCGGGATGGACCATTCTCCAAACCCAAAAACATTTTTCCATTCGTTTTCAGAAACGGACCGAAAAAACCCCCCATCCCACCTCAACCCTTTTAATTTACTTAATTACAACCTCCCAACCCCCCAAAACTTACCAAAAGTCCCTGGTGGTCCATGGGGGCCATGGGAGTGATCTCCCCCTCCCGGGCCGTCAGCCTTTTGCTGGTGTGCCAGAAGATCGTGTGCCGGCAGCAAGCTGCACCTGCTTCGAGCAGGTGCAAGAAATAAGTTAAAATGTTTTGGGGGCTAGATTAGGGCTAGGGGGCTGGAAGTTTAGTGGAAGGAGTAGGAAGGATAGATTAGGTGGTAGGGAAGTTCCCTCCCAGGCTGATCCTAAATTGGAGCGGCCTGGGAGGGAACGGGGGAAGGCCACAGGCATCAGCACATTCAAGTTGCACAATTGTGCACCGCTTGCACGCGCCGTCTGCCAATTTTATAACATGCGCGCACCAGCACATGCACGTTATAAAATCAGGCATCCATGTGTGCATGCCGGGTAGCACTTGCACATGGATGCGTGCATGCACGTTTTAAAATCTACCCCTAATTGAATGCAAAGAGTTTGAATGCTCAAAGAGCAATATGGAATCTGTTAATAGATACTGCTATTCAATAAACCGCCTGTCTAAACATTGTAAAGCTGCACAGAATGTAGCAATGACAACCATTCACAGCCATCCACCAGATGCTACAAGCCTAAACTCTCAGAATGCTGCTACCTCCATGTTGAAGCATAGTAGGAGGATAATGCATCAGAGACAATGGTACCTGAAGTTACACCAAAAGCACTGAAGTCTTGGTAAGTGCCATGATAGAAGATTCTGTTTAAGGATATGCTTAGTTATAGTGCATCCCAAAGGACAACCTGAGAGGTAAGTAAAGATGTGTGTTTTTATGGATGATCAAAGCAATAGGACCCTGGCAAGATCAGAGTTTTTTGATTTGTTCAATGTACAAGAAGACTACTCCCCATATATGCTAAGATGTGTTTAGGAAAGGTAGAGATAACAGGGAGAAGAGAAAAGGGATTTATGATAGAAGAAGCCATACATGACAGCATGAGATCACCACTTCCCATGCTCATAGAATGCAACCAGTTACCGAACAACAGGTGAGAAATTCCTACACCAGAAATAGCATAACATCATCCTCATCTGAGGCCTATAGCCAAACTTCAACCTTTGGATCCTGATGTTTAAATCGTAGTTCTTCTCAGCAGAGATGTCCTGGGGCTACACAATGTTTGTCAGCTGCACAATAGTCCTCGCAAAGACCCCTATGCTCATTTGCCTTGACCTAGGATGGGTGATAATGGGTGATGTCTATTTTGACAAAATGTGTAAACCAGAGATTGTTAACTCCTTCACCACCAATATACTAGAGGACAGATGCACTTCACAGTTCAAGCCATGTCTGAACCATTTCTCTGTCAGAAAGATACCTCTCCATATACGGTGACCAAACCATCATCCTAAAACCTACATTGAAGACCTCACATCTAATGATTGAGAGCACTATCTAGGAAATGCAGTATTCCAAACTTAGAAAGAATGATGTAAATTTTCCCTCTCTATAGAGAACAAGGAATTCCTGAAGATAATGAACAAAGAATTCTTTAAAGATGAGTCAAAAAATCTGGGTGGCTCCTCTCCCAGAACACCCAGACATTAACTTCCCAACAACAAAATGCAGGCCCTCTTACAGATTGCCTCACTACAGGGGACTTTGGACAGAAAACGAGAAACCAGGGACCGCTTTGTGACCTTTATGAAGGACATATTCAATAATGGTCATGCATTGACAGCCCTAACTCTGATGGAGGGTGAAGAATGCTGGTATTTCCCTAACTTCTGTGTACACCATCCTCAGAAACCAGGTTAAATCAGAGTTATATTTGACTCAAGTGCTCAGTTCCAAATGGTCTCTGAACAATGTGCTTTTCACAGGGCCTGACTTAACCAACAATCTCTTGGGAATCTTAATTTGATTCAGAAAAGAACCCATTGTCATCGTGGCCATTATACAACAGATGTTCTACTGTTTTATTGTCCATGAAGACTACAAAAACTATCTAAGATTCCTGTGGTATTGAGACAACAACATCACCAACAATATCATTTAGAACAGGATGGATATGCATGTTTTCAGAAACAGTCCTGCAGTGGCTAGCTATTGACTCAGGAGGACAGCACAAGAAGGAGAGAAGGGGTATGGCACAGATGCCAAACGATTCATAGAAAGAGATTTCTATGTGGATGATGGCTTAAAGTCCCTACAAATTAAGCAGCTATTGACTTGTTAAAGAGAACCAGTCAATGTTAGCTGAGGCCAATTTCAGGCTCCATAAAATAGCCTCCAATGGTGCCAACATAATAAAAGATTCCATTCAAAAGACCTGAAGACCTCCAGTGTAATCTTGGAATAAGTTGGGACCTTAGAAGAGACATTTTCACATTAAAAGTGAGAAGAAATCATATATCCACTATGGCTTTCTGTCCACATTCAATAGCTTATATGACCCATGCAAGTTCATGACTATAGTCACCATGTAAGGGAGGTCACTATTAAGAGATCTTTCATCAGAAACAAAAAAGTGGGATGCCATGCTGCCTCTGGAAAAGAATAGGGAATGGAAAATGTGGATGGATTCTTTCTGAGATGTTGAGCAATTTCAAATTCCACATCAGTATACTTCTGTATCTCTCTCTATATCACATTAGAAAGAATTGTGTGTCTTTTTAGATGATGTCAGGAGGAGGTAGGGCCCACAAAGGATTTATCCTGGGCAATGCTAAATTAGTTCCTCAACCTAGCCATACCATACCATGACTCAAATTATATGTTGCAGTGTTGGCAGTGGAGATGGGCATTCAGCCAGACTTGATCAAGTGCAACACAGACAGCAAGGTAGTGCTGGGCTACATATACAACCAAATCAAAAGGTTCTACATAAATGTAAGCAACAGGATTGAGCTCATCAGGAAATCAACAAGACCAGAGAAGTGGCAGTGTGGTTCACTGATCAGAACCCAGCAGACTCTGTCACAGGATCTGTCCCAGCAGCTCACCTGATGTGGACAACATGGCTAACTGGACCTGAATTCTTCACAACTGGATTCCCAGCTGAAAGAGGCTCCTTTAAATGCATAAATCTGGGATTTGTCACAGAATTCTGCCCAAAGACCCCAGACAGTACTACAGACACATGTCACCCCTGGATTTTCTACACAAGACTTTACACATTTAATGAACTCATAGTCATAGGATGCCATTCTGTGTTTTGTACAGCAAGAAGTTCATGCCAAAGAAATCAAGGGCATCATCAAGATTGACAACATTCCTAAAGATAGTTTTCATTGGAATTTGAACCCATTCATTGATGAAAATGGCTAAGGCATTCATCAGAAATAAAAAAATAATTTCTGTATGCAGGTTTCTATGTCCTCTCTGTATAATTATACAAAATTAAACAACACTCATGAGGAACCCAATTTTTACTCCATTTTATTCTTTAAATAATGTATTTTCAGGGAAATCGTATCAGAAATAATGTGCACTTACAGTCATCTAGCTCTTGCCCACATAGGGCTGCAACCATTGTGCGGAGAAGGGGCATTTATTTGAAGACCTAAAGTGTACGGTGCTTGAAGTGTTGAAAAAAGATCAGCGAGGAGGCAACGCCATCCAAAGATTTTTGCAAGAGGAGCAGAAGTGGATCTTTAAATTGCGGTCTGTACATCCTGAAGGACTAAACAAAGAGGTCAATTGGTCGGTATATCTGACATAAAGAAGATGATTGGTGTGAAGTGAAGGAGGTTGGTTCTCATATAAGACTCACTTCTATTAGGGAGTGTTGAGCAAGAAGCGCCATTGTTTGAAAGTGTTCTTTGGGACGGAGCCGGTTCACGGCTAGAGAACCAAAGTAAGTCCAATTGTCAGAATGGTCGCGCTTTTGAAGTTTATTATAAATAATAAAAATATTTTATTGTTGTGTCATTGCTTAATTTGTGTTCTCTATATGTTGAAGAGCTAACCCTTATTATTAATTGCTGTTTAAATGTTGCTGAGATTCTGATTGGATTTGTTCCTGCTTGTTCCTCCTCTGTCTATGTTCTCCTACCTCTTCCTATTGGTCTTTTGCTCCTTTGAATCCCTTGGAGTCCCTACATTCTGCTGAAAGTTCAGTTTGGAACTTGCTGTACACAAGCTTGCAGCTCCCTGGATCCTCTGCAGGTTCCTAGAAGCATCATTCTTTTCACCTTATATAGCTCTCATTATCATATTTCAGCAAACATTTATAGGGACAGCACAGAAAAAAATTCTGCACCAATAGCAACAGCATTTTGATGCATTAACAAAAACTGCTTTCACAGATCCTGTGTCTTAGGATCTAAATCAGGGAACATCCATAATGTTTGACCCCAAAACTCCCCTAAAATGTAAAGCAAAACTTCATAACCATATTAAAATCTCCTTCAAACACAAAGGATACTATTAATATAGCCCTGTTAGTTTTCCCCCTCCTATGAGTTCTCAAGGAAAGCAGATAACTCCAGAGTATCCATAATCACTTCTTGCCCAGAATTGTCCAGTTCTTCCACACTTCCCGAGCACTACTTAGATGGCAAATAGTAAGCACTATTTGCCAGAGGATGTGGTTAGTGCAGTTAGTGTAGCTGGGTTCAAAAAAGGTTTGGATAAGTTCTTGGAGGAGAAGTCCATTAATGGCTATTAATCAAGTTTACTTAGGGAATAGCCACTGCTATTAATTGCATCAGTAGCATGGGATCTTCTTAGTGTTTGGGTAATTGCCAGGTTCTTGTGGCCTGGTTTTGGCCTCTTTTGGAAACAGGATGCTGGGCTTGATGGACCCTTGGTCTGACCCAGCATGGCAATTTCTTATGTTCTTATGTTCTTATGTTAAGGGAGGCAAAGAATCTGCTGGAATCTTGAGAATTTTCTTTTAAGAATCTCTTGAACAATCTGAAGGGCTAATCAATGGGATCTTAAAGTTCAAAACTCTTAAATTTGTGGAATGCATCTTATTATCAATAAATTCAATCTGTATTATAATCCTCTCTCATTAGATTATCACCCACTCACTGCAAACTATTCAGTTTCCCTTCTATGGACTCCAATTTCCCACTGAACTGTCCTAGCTATGCCATGCTCAGCCCAGCTGATAGGCAGTGTCCCTGGTCTTGATTTTAAGGAGCAGAGAGGGATCAGAGAGGCCACTGGAGATCCTGGCTGGGCCCAGCTCAGCCCAGCTGGATAGGCCCAGGCCCCAGGTTGTTTTAGAAAGGCAGATGGAGGGTTGTAAGGCCTCAGGAAGGCCATTTGTTTTAAAATGAAAGCCAAACTATCTGAAAATGTTTGGGCATTTTCATCAGAGATCATTTTTTGTTCATTCCATTTAGAACAAACTCAAAATGGTCTCATTTCTCCCATTTTGCACATTAGTTTCAATCAAATCTCTAGTGAACATTAACAAACTTCAATGAAGTAATATAAACAGCTAGATAGCTAAACCATTCATTTACAGCAAGATATGCAGAGATGGATCCCTTTAATGCCTCACCAGCTGACTGTAACTGCTGCTCCGTGCAGGCTAAAGCAATTGCCCTATCCAGGGCTGCAAATGTTGCTCTGTGCAGGCTACCCCAATGCGGAAATATTTTATGAAAAATTGCCACAAGCTACTCTGGCTCTTCATTTCTATCCTTTAGTCTTTAGAGAATCTCATTGTTTATCTCGTTTGACTTTCACTACCATTCTTGTCTTCACCATGTCTTCTGGGAGGGCATTCCAGGCATCTACCACCCATTTTTCTTTTTTGAGCCCCCAAATGTAATTTTACCTGGAAAAAAGTGGATAGTTTTTAAACCAAAAGATGACCTGGGTAGATTGCTTTTTTAAATCACCATTTTGCACCAACATGATATATCATGTTGGTGCAAAAAAAAAAAAAAATGCTGGCACTAGTAAAATATAGCCTAGGGGTTTCTAGACTGGAAAGTTCACTGGCAGGTTGAATCTCTCCTTCTTACAAACAGATCACTTCTAAAGAAGAGGAATGGAAGCAAGAGGTGGTGGAGGAGGAGCAAGGTGATGATCAGAACCTGGAGAAGCAGGAATCCAAATTAGAGAAACTGTTTTTCCAGGGCTATTTTCACCACCTTTTTAACAGGCATTATTTTTTGGCACTAACGCCCCTCCCCTGAGGTACATTTGGCTTGATAAATGTCTTAATTAAGCCTGTTTAATTTATTACACTCATATTCCTTCTTTAACGTTTACTTACAGCTTTCTTTGCCTTCTAATTAAAATGCAGGTCAAGATGGCTTTTTTTTCCCCTTAATTGCATTTCCTACTGCATCTAATGCTATTTAAGTAGCTAGCAAAGTTAATGCCTTTTCTTACATTAATTGCTTCCATTAGCATCAAAGTTAGCCTTCAGAGCCACTTCTAAGACTTCATGCATCAGCCCAAATGGGGGAAGGGGAAAGGTTATCAAAGTTTTTCTCCAGTACAAGATTTTCTCCAGTTTTATCAATGCAAATATCTTGATTTCAGCAAAAAAGACACCATTACACATCTGCTGCTGATGTGAAACTGGAGAAAAAATGTTTCTCAATCTTTCCCTTTATTTTAACTGATTTAAAGGAGACTCTGGTGCATTGAAAGTCTGATTCATTTAAAATGTTCTTCCATTATGTGTCTATGGGAAAAAAATGTTGATGAATCAAGCCCTAACTAGATTCTCAGGTACTTAAAATGTTGGAGATTCTTGCTAAATGCTGAAGACTTAGAGGCAAGGGTACCTTCTCCCAATGCATAGTTCTGGTAAATAAGTGAATGCCCTGGTATATATTTTCACTTATGTAATTTTTATTGTTAACCACTTTGAACTTAATCTAAGCAGAATTTAATTTTTTTTAAATAAATAAATACAAGACAAAGAAGATCAGAGGCAGAATAAATATTTAAAATCTGTAATGATTTTGGAAATAAATGGATTTGCTAATATTTGCAATCTATCTTGGAGTTCTAATAGGGAATGCATGCTTTTTATAAAGCATATGGAGTAGACGAAGCTCAAGCAAAATATTAATTGCCTATTTAGAATTCTTATAATGCAAGATTACCAAGCATTATCATGATAAGTAAATTAGTAAGCTTTTCTAATAGTAATAGCACAGCACAAGAGACAGTGCAGGAAGTGAGTAAATCAGAATATTGGTCTCAGGATAATTTAATTTAGAGACTTTGGAAAATCAGTCTGATTTATTATGTTTTAGCTTAATAAAGTCCCATTAAAACATCTAAACAAACAGAGCATTAGAACATTTTAGAGATGACAAAATCAAACCAGCTCTATATTTATTCTATATATCAAACCGTTGCTTCTTTATAAGCCCTGCAGACACGCTGTTTCTCTTCCAGAGAGAGAGGCTTGAAAGTAACATGATAATAGACACCCATGTTAATGATTTTAAGGTTTGACTTCTGTCCCAGATTGATTTATCCTAAAGTCCAAACAGCATAATAACAAAGAATGGGGAAATATTTATAGTAATTATTATACTTGCAGTAGTATTAATTTGTAATATCATAATCTATGATAAAGTTAAAGTCAATCAGTGTCTTTTATATAATTTATTGTAATCTGCCTTGTCGTCTGTGAAAGAGTGATGAATCAAATTCTAAGAAATAAATAATAAGTAAATGTAAACATATGAGTGCAATAGGTATGCCTTTAACCCTCCTTTTGTTTATAGTATTATTCCAGTATGTAAAGGAGTATATATCAAAATCCTTTAAAAGATCAGGACCAGGCATTTAACCTGATTTACCTTAAGGCCATGAACAGGGCCAAATTTAAGATAGTTCCATGGTGATAGGTGCCCCTTTGAAGCTGTGCTGGCATACGGCACTATAGCAAGCAGAAGCTGGTTTATTTTTGACCTGGATATTTGGTACCTTCAAATTTGGAACCCTAGGCATTTGCCTATATTATCTATGTCTAAATCTGGGCCTGGTCATGAATGAAGGGAACCTCAGCCTCCAAGGCATTTCTCTAAGTACAGGAAATAAAGAGAGGCATAGGAGGGAACAGAAAAGCTCTGGGGAGAAGGAAAAGGCAGATACTGTGCAGAGACACTGTCTATACATGACTGCTATAAGTCTTGACTTAAACTGAGGAGGTCAACAGGTTGTTTCTGCTATTATTCTATTTCACTGAGGACCATATTTAGTAGGGATGTGAATCGTTTTTTGACGATTTAAAATATCGTCCGATATATTTTAAATCGTCAAAAATCGTTAGGGCCACGATACAATACCAATTCCCCCGATTTATCGTTAAAAAATCGTAAATCGGGGGAAGGGGGAGGGCAGGAAAACCGGCACACTAAAACCCCCTAAAACCCACCCCCGACCCTTTAAATTAAATCCCCCACCCTCCTGAACCCCCCCAAATGCTTTAAATTACCTGGGGATCCAGCGGTGGTCCAGAACGGCAGCGGTCTGGAACGGCCCCCTCAATTGAATCCTTTTGTCTTCAGCCGGCGCCATTTTGCAAAATGGCCGCCGCAAAATGGCGGCGGCCATAGACAAAAACGATTCAACGCAGGAGGTCATTCCGGACCCCCGCTGGACTTTTGGCAAGTCTTGTGGGGGTCAGGAGGCCCCCCCAAGCTGGCCAAAAGTTTCTGGGAGTCCAGCGGGGTTCAGGAAGCGATTTCTTGCCGCGAATCGTTTTCCGTACGGAAAATGGCGCCGGCAGGAGATCGACTGCAGGAGGTCGTTCAGCGGGGGTTCCGGACTGCCGCTGAATGACCTCCTGCAGTCGATCTCCTGCCGGCGCCATTTTCCGTATGGAAATGATTCGCGGCAAGAAATCGCTTTCTGAACCCCGCTGGACTCCCAGAAACTTTTGGCCAGCTTGGGGGGGCCTCCTGACCCCCACAAGACTTGCCAAAAGTCCAGCGGGGGTCCGGAACGACCTCCTGCGTCGAATCGTTTTTGTCTATGGCCGCCAACATTTTGCAAAATGGCGCTGGCTGAAGACAAAAGGATTCAATTGAGGGGGCCGTTCCGGACCGCCGCCGTTCTGGACCACCGCTGGATCCCCAGGTAATTTAAAGCATTTGGGGGGGGGGGTTCGGGAGGGTGGGGGATTTAATTTAAAGGGTCAGGGGTGGGTTTTAGGGGGTTGGCTCACGATTTTAACGATTTTTCACGATATTTTTAAAACCCAAACGGCAACAATACGATTCCCTCCCCCTCCCAGCCGAAATCGATCGTTAAGACGATCGAGGACACGATTCACATCTCTAATATTTAGCAACTAGCTGGACTGCAAAGTCAGCCAGATGAGCGTATTCTCCTGACTTTGGATGTATATTCAGTAGCGCAGGGTGCACTATTGAATATAGACGGCTATCTTAAAGCTAGCTGAATAAGTTATAAAGCTAATTTAGGAACAGCTCTATAGCTTGACCAGAGTTAGCTGGATATGTTATCTGACTAGCTCTGATTATCGGAGTTAGCCGGATAACTTAGCTGACTAACCTAACTTCTCCCAGAACCCCACCCCTCAGAATGCCCTTGTTATCCAGATAAATCTTAGCCAGATAATAGGTTATCAGGTTAAAGTTTAGCCAGATAAGCAGGGAAAATATTCAAAGGTCAGCATTTAGACAGATAACTTGTGAGCAGGACCAAAGAGTTGCCTGTGATTTATCTGGATAAATGACTCTGAATATGAACATAAGAACATTAGACTTGCCATACTGAGTCAGACCAAAGGCCCATCAGACCCAGTATCCTGTTTCCAAAAGTGGCCAATCCAGGTTATAAGTACCTGGCAGGATCAAAGGGGTAGGTAGATTCCAAGCTGCTTATCCCAAGAATAAGCAATGGATTGCTGCAACTCTACATTAATAATGGTTAATGAACTTTTTCTCCATGAACTTGTCCAAACCTTTTTAAACGCAGCTACAATAATAGCTTTTACCACATCCTCTGGCAATGAATTCCAGAGCTTAATTATGCATTGATTAAAAAACTACTTTCTCTATTTAGTTTTAAATGTATTACTAATAACTTCATTGTGTGTCCCCTAGTCTTTGTACTTTTCAAAAGAGTAAACGCTTACTCATTCCATTCTCTACTCATTATTTATAGACCTCAATCAGATCTCCCCTCAGCCATCTCTTCTTCAAGCTGAAGAGTCCTAACCTCTGTAGCCTTTCTTTATAAGGGAATTGTTCTATCTCATTTATAATTTTGATCACCCAAAATTATATGGACCTCATTATAAATAAAAGATATTCTGTGGAGAAAAGGCTGGAGTCCAGACTGCTCTGTCCTTCGGCACACTTATGAATCCCAAAGACTGCTTGCATGGTAACATGCAGTATTATTTGTTTGTGAATGAAGTATTGTATTAATAGTAAGCATGAAAATTTGTAAATGCAAATTAATAGAATCATTAATTAGTTGCTCAGCAGTCAGCTTCCTAATATCTTTCGATTCCTACATTGTAATCTCTGTATTATTTCGAAGTTCTCTGGGGCATTTTCAGACTGCTAGTGCTGATATATATCTTCCATTGAATGGGAATACTCATGGAAAAAAATTTTAATTATTCAATCCAATGACTAACTTGACTTTCCATTGCACATCTCCCTGCATACATATTGAATTCAGGAAATTGAACTGACCTCATAGCATTTATTTGTGAAAATTTAAATTTAATTTTTTTGGCAGACAATGATATCTTCTATTGACTCAACGTAAGATGATGTTGTATATGAATTTTCATGATCACGTAGGCTATTTGTTCAGATATGACTCCTCTTTACATTAGGAAAATGTAATGATCTTATGATGGAAAGCATTCAGTAATTTCTCTTCTAAGAGCTGTTATTGTAAAGGAATTTAGATTGTGGATCTCTGTTCAAACAATGGTAATAGAACCCATGAGGGAGGGAGTTATACTCAACCTAGTGCTCACTAACGGGAATAATGTCTCTAATGCCCGGGTGGGTGCCCACCTCAGCACCAGTGATCATCAAATGGTATGGTTTGATACAGCAAATAGGATACATAGAAGACACATGAAGACCCGAGTTTTGAATTTCAAAAATATAAACTTTGTAGAAATGGGGACGTACATGGAGGTAGAACTAGAAGACTGGGAGAAAATGAGAGAGGTGGAACAACAGTGGGCCAAACTAAAAGAAGCAATTACAAAGGCGACTAATCTTTATGTTAGAAAGATAAACAAAAGCAAGAGAAATAAGAAACCAATCTGGTCCTCAAAGGAGGTGGCTGATAAAATAACAACAAAAAGAACAGCATTCAAGAAATATAAAGGATCCCAAAAAGAGGAAAACAGAGAAGAATATTTGGTGAAAATGAGGGAGATAAAGAAAGAAATCAAGGAAGCAAAAAGTCAGGTAGAAGAAAGGATTGCCAAAGAGGTAAAGGAAAGTGACAAAACATTTTTCAGATACATCAGAGAAAGGAGAAAGGTCCGGAGTAGTATAGTGAAATTGAAAGGTGACAATGATCAGTGTGAGGAGAGAGATGAAGAAATGGCTGAAATATTAAACAAATACATCAGTTCAGTGTCCACTAAAGAAAACCCTGGAGAAAGACCATCGCTAATTAACAAGACTGTGGATGGGAGTGGAGTAGATGAAACTCCATTTACAGAAGAGAATGTGTGGGAAGAGCTAGGAAGACTGAAAGTGGATAAGGCCATGGGGCAGGATGAGGTACATCCCAGGATACTGAGGAGCTCAGGGATGTTCTGGTGGGTCTGCTGAAGGATGTATTCAAAAGATCTCTGGAAAAGTGAGTCATGCCAAAAGATTGGAGAAGAGTTGTGGTGGCCCTGCTTCACCAGAGTGGGAGCAGAGAGGAGGCTGGAAACTACAGGCTGGTTAGCCTCACCTCGGTGGTGGGAAAATGAATGGATATTCTGCTGAAGGAAAGGAAAGTGAACTGTCTATAGTCAGGAGGAATGCTGGACCCCAGACAACATGGATTCACCAGGGGAATGTCCTGTCAAACAAATCTAATTGATTTTTTTGATTTGGTGACTAAAGAATTGGATCAAGGAAGAGCGCTCAATGTGGTCAACTTGAATTTCAGCAAGGCTTTTGAACTGGTCCTGCATAGGAGGCTTGTGAATAAAATGAGAAGCTTGGGAGTGAGCAGCAAGGTTTGTATTGCAAACTGGTTGACTCATAGAAGACAACGTGTAACCTTTAAAAAGGAGATAGAGCAGTGTTTAAACTAGAAGAAAGGGGAAAGCTGACAGTCGCTCAGGGGAGGGAGGTATCTTCAAAGGTTACTAATGATGCATTAGAATTAGGGCATCCCGACAGTGAGGTTCCAATAATAAGAAAAGTAGTCCAAGTACCTGTAACTAAAATCTCACCTGAGCTAAAATAATTCTAACTTATCCTATCAATTAAAAAGCAGAATGAAAAACAAACAAAAAACAAACTTTGAAATGTTTGTATGCTAATTGCTAATGCCAGAAGTCTAAGAAGTAAGATGGGAGAATTAGAATATATAGCAGCGAATGATGACATAGACTTAATTGACATCTCAGAGACATGGTGGAAGGAGGATAACCAATGGGATAGTGCTATACCAGTATACAAATTATATCGCAATGACAGAGAGGAGCACCCGGAAGGCGGTGTGGTGCCTTATGTCCAGGATGGAATAAAGTCCAACAGGATAAACATCCTGCATGAGACTAAATGCACAATCGAATCTTTATGGGTAGAAATCCCTTGTGTGTTGGGGAAGACTACAGTGAAAAGAGTATACTACCATCTACCTGGTCAAGATGATGAGACGGACAGTGAAATGATAATAGAAATTAGGGAAGGTAACCAAATTAGTAGTGCGGGAATAATGGGAGATTTCAATTACCAAACACCACACGGGCTGGAGCTGCACTCTCAATCAATAATCCAAAACACCACAAGTGCAGAAGAACTTGTCGAATCCAAATGTTTATTATTTTTGCAAAATTCATATGGCAACTCCCCTGTCAAAATTTTTTTGTATAATTCCAATCACAGGTAGGGGTCCCCCGACACGGACCCCGTGTTTCGCCCACTGGCTGCGTCGGGAGGGACAACACCATATAATTACACAATCTTGGATAGTTTCAACAGACCGGTTAACAGACGCAGCCAGTGGGCGAAACACGGGGTCCGTGTCGGGGGACCCCTACCTGTGATTGGAATTATACAAAAAATTTTGACAGTGGAGTTGCCATATGAATTTTGCAAAAATAATAAACATTTGGATTTGACAAGTTCTTCTGCACTTGTGGTGTTTAGATTCAATTACCCCAGTATTGACTGGGTAAATGTATCATCGGGACATGCTAGAGAGATAAAGTTCCTGGATGGAATAAATGACAGCTTTATGGAGCAATTAGTTCAGGAACTGACAAGAGAGGGAGCAATTTTAGATCTAATTCTCAGTGGAGCTCAGGATTTAGTGAGAGAGGTAACGGTGGTGGGGCCGCTTGGCAATAGTGATCATAATAATGATCAAATTTGAATTAATGATTGGAAGGCGGACAGTAAGCAAATCCACGACTCTCTTCTTAAACTTTCAAAAGGAAAACTTTGATAAAATGAGAAAGATAGTTAGAAAAAACTGAAAGGAGCAGCTGTAAAGGTAAAACGTGTGCAAGATGTGTGGTCATTGTTAAAAATGCCATCCTAGAAGCACAGTCCAGATGTATTCCACACACTAAGAAAGGTGGAAAGAAGGCAAAATGATCACTGGCATGGTTAAAAGGGAATAGCCACTTCCATTAGCAATGGGAACATGGAATAGACTTACTTTTTAGGTACTTGCAGGTTCTTATGGCCTGGATTAGCCTCTGTTGGAAACAGGATGCTGGGCTTGATGGACCCTTGGTCTGGCCCAGTATGGCATTTTCTTATGTTCTTAGGTGAAAGAAGCTATTTTAGCCAAAAGATCTTCATTCAAAAATTGGTAGAAGGATCCAACAGAAGAAAATAGGATAATGCATAAGCCGTTGGCAAATTAAATGTAAGACATTGATAAGACAGGCTAAGAGAGAATTGGAAAAGAAGATGGCCATGGCGGCAAAACTCACAGTAGAAAAATTTTTAAAATATATCTGAAGCAGAAAGCCTGTGGGGCAGTCAGTTGGACCGTTAGATGATCGAGGGGTTTAAAGGGGCAATTAGAGAAGATAAGGCCATCGCGGACAATATTAAAATTATTTCTTTGCTTCAGTGAAGGTTTCATGGGTAATGATTCAGATAGACTGAACCAGATCACGGTGAACCTGGAAGATGTGGTAGGCCTTATTGACAAACTGAAGAGTAGAAAATCACCTGGACCGGATGGTATACACCCCAGGGTTCTGAAGGAACTAAAAAATGAAATTCATAACTAGTAGTAAAAATTTGTAATCTATCATTAAATCATCCATTGTACCTGAAGACTGGAGGGTGGCTAATGTAACCCCAATATTTAAAAAAGGGCTCCAGGGGCTGATCCAGGAAAACTACAAACCAGTTAGCCTGACTTTAGTGCAAGGAAAAATAGTGGAAAGTGTTCTAAATATCAAAATCACAGAACATATAGAAAGACATGGTTTAATGGAACAAAGTCAGCATGGCTTTACCCAAGGCAAGTCTTGCCTCAAAAATCTGCTTCACTTTTTTGAAGGAGTTAATAAACATGTAGATAAAGGTGAACCAGTAGATGTAGTATATTTGGATTTTCAAAAGGCATTTGACAAAGTTCCTCATGAGAGGCTTCTAGGAAAGTCAAAAGTCATGGGATAGGTGATATGTCCTTTCGTGGATTACAAACTTGGCTAAAAGACAGGAAACAGAGAGTAGGATTAAATGGACAATTTTCTCAGTGGAAGGGAGTGGGCAGTGGAGTGCCTCACGGATCTGTATTGGGACCCATACTTTTCAATGTACTTATAAATGATCTGGAAAGAAATATGACAAGTGAGTTAATCAAATTTGCAGATGATACAAAATTGTTCAGAGTAGTTAAATCACAAGCAGATTGTGATTAATTGAGGAAGACCTTGTGAGACTGGAAAATTGGGCATCGAAATGGCAGATGAAATTTAATGTGGATAAGTGCAAGGTGATGCATATAGGGAAAAATAACCCTTGCTATAGTTACACAATGTTAGGTTCCATATTAGGTGCTACAACCAAAGAAAGAGATCAAGGCGTCATAGTGGATAACACATTGAAATCGCCGGTTCAGTATGCTGCGGCAGTCAGGATAGCAAACAGAATGTTGGGAATTATTAGAAAGGGAATGGTGAATAAAACGAAAAATATCATAATGCCTCTGTATCACTCCATGGTGAGACTGCACCATGAATACTGGGGTAGATTTTATAAAACAGTGCGAGCGCGTACTTTTGTTGGCGCACCAGGCGCAAACAAAAGTACGCTGGATTTTAGTAGATATGCGCGTAGCCGCACGTATCTTCTAAAATCCAGGATTGGCGCGCGCAAGGCTGCCGATTTTGGGCATCCGGCGCGCGCCGAGCCGCGCAGCCTGCCTCCGTTCCCTCCGAGGCCGCTCCGAAATCGGAGCGGCCTCGGAGGGAACTTTCTTTTGCCTTCCCATCACCTTCCCCTCCCTTCCTCTACTTAACCCACCCCCCCCGGCCCTATCTAAATCCCCCCTACCTTTATCCGTGGATTTACGCCTCCCGGAGGGAGACGTAAATCCACGCGCGCCAGCAGGCTGCTGGCGCGCCGAGACGCAATCCGGGGGCGGTTCCGGAGGGCGCGGCCACACCCCCGAACCGCCCCGGCCTGAAACCACGCCCCCGGGCCCGCCCCCGAAACGCCGCGTCCCGTCCCCAAAACGCCACGCCGATCGGCCCCCGCCCCCCGACACGTCCCCGACACTCCCCCGACTGAAAACCCCGGGACTTACGCGAGTCCCGGGGATCTGCGCGCGCTGGCGGCCTATCGAAAATAGGCGCGCCGGCGCGCAAGGCCCTGCTCGCGTAAATCCAAATCCGCCCCACTGTGCACAATTCTGGTCACCGCATCTCAAAAAATATATAATTGCGATGGAGAAGGTACAGAGAAGGGCTACCGAAATGATAAGGGGAATGGAACAGCTCCCCTATGAGGAAAGACTAAAGAGGTTAGGACTTTTCAGCTTGGAGAAGAGACGGCTGAGGGGGGATATGATAGAAGTGTTTAAAATCATGAGAGGTCTAGAAAGGGTAGATGTGAATTGGTTATTTACTCTTTCAGATAACACTGGGCAACAATGAAAGTGTTAGTGACCTAAAAGGTCCTACTTGTAGTATCTTGATGTGCTGAACACGGATATGACCATGAAAAGTTTTTATTGGCTCTCGTTTTGAAAATATTTAATATAGTTCACTTTCTATGTTTAGTCATGTAAATTTATCCAGTTGGACTGTAAATAAGCCTAGAATGATGTAATATTGCATCATATTGCATAATACCATCATGCACACATCATCCAGAGTTTATTACATCATTTTCTGCTGCAATGCAGTTCTACTGCCATGCTGCTGCTGAGTAAGCTGACGTCAGCAGTGTACTATATGAAGCCCAGTCAGAAAGGGTGAGCATTTGAAATATTCATGCTGGCTGACTACTGCTGGACACTCCCGATGGTGGAGACCTGCAGGGTTTTGCCTTCTCAGATAGCACCAACTCCCCCTCTGGCAAAATCTATGGGGTAGATTTTAAAAGACCCGCATGTGCATCTATATGCACGCAGTTCCTGGCGCGTGCACATGGGTGCGACTATTGTATAACATGCGCACATCGGCATGCACATGTTATAAAATGCAATTCCCGCATGCTCTTGCGCACCAGATTTTAATGTCTACGTGTCCTTGTGTGGGTGGATGGCCTCCTCCATGTGCACAGGGATATTTTAAAAGAATCGCGCGGCAACGCAATCAGGCCTTTGCCCAGTTCCCTCCCAGTCTGCTCCAATAAAGGAACAGACTGGGAAGGAACTTCCCTAACCCTAACTCTATCCTTCCTCCCTCTTCCCCTCTCCTCCCCGACCCCTAAACCTACCCTAGCTATCACAATCTTTTTGTTTTTATACTTACTGCTCCTCTGGAGCAGAAATAAACTTCGCACACTGGCCGGCTGCCGGTGCGCACTTCATCAGCATCTATTGCCCTGCTCAGAGTAGATTATATTTATGATGACTCATTGTCATCTTTCATTCAACCAATTTCCGATCCATTCTACTACCTTGAGGCCCATTCCCAGGATTTTCAATTTGTTCATGGTCTTCCTATGTGGGACAGTATCAAAAACTTTGCTGAAATCCAAATACATCATATCAAGTACTCTTCCTTGTTCTAATTCTCTAGTCAATCAGATTTGTCTAATATGATCTTCCTATGGTAAAACCATATTGATGCAGATCATTCAACCCACTGCATTGCTGATAGTTCACTATCCTTTCCTTCAGAAGCATCTCCATTAGGTTTCTCACTGAGAAAGTAAGGCTAACCAGCCTGTAGTTTTCAGCCTTCTCTCTGCTATTCTCTTTTGAAGTGGGACCACAACAAATATTCTCCAATCTTGTGGCACCACTCCCATTTCCATGGATCTGTTGAACAGATCATTCAACAAACTCTTGGCACATATCTAAGCTCCCTTAGTATCCTGGGATGTACTTAATCCAGCCCCTTGGCCTTATCCACTTTCAGTTTTCCTAGCTTTTCCTCATACATTCTCTTTTGGAAATGGAGTTGCATCTACCCCACTCCCTATAGTCCTTCTCCAGGGTCTTCTTTCGTGAACACCAAACTGAAGTGTTTCTTTAATCCTTCCACTTTTTCCTCATCTTTCTACACCCTTTTCTTCTTTCAATCTTTCAATACCACCTTTTGTGTTCCTCCTGTCTCTGATACAACTGAAAACTGTTTTCCACCTCATTTTACGTCTTTGGGTAATCCTTTTTTCCACTCAAGCTTTTACCATTCAGATTTTTTTCCTATTTCTTTCAGCTTCACCAGATATTCTTTTTTGTGCGACTCTTTTATGTTTCTTTGTACTTTTTGAATGCTGATCTTTTTGCCTTTGTTTTTTTGGCCACCTCTTTAGAAAACCATAAGGTTACCTTTTCTTCTTACTTTTATTCACTTTTCGAACATAAAGATTTGTTGCCTTTATTATAGCTCCTTTTAATTTAGTTCACTGTTGTTCCACTTCTCCTATCTCCTCCCAGCCTTTTAGCTTCTTCTCAAAGTATATCCCCATTTTAACAAAGTCTGCATTTCTGAAATCCATGACTTTGTGCTTCTTCTGTTGTGTCCCTGTCTTAGTCTCTATATTAAACCATCTGATGATCACTGTTGCTTAGGTGGGCACCTACCTGGACATTAGAGATACAATATCCATTTGTGAGCACCAGGTCCAATATCATTTCTCCCTTTGTGGTTTCCATCACCATTTGTCTAAGCAGAGACACTTGAAATTCATCCACAATCTCCCTATTCCTGAACATCCTCAGTAAAGACCTAAGCAAAGAACTCCTTTGTATTTTGGCTATGTCCCGTCTTCTCTGAACACCTCTTTTCTACCTCTTCATCTAGTAGTCTTGTTTTTGATGTATTTGAATAAGCTTTTATTATTAATTTCTGCCTCTGTGGCAAGTTTTTTCTTAAATTATCTTTAGCCAACATTATTAATGTTTTACATCTAACAGGACAGTGCTTATGTATTTTCCTATCCTTCCATTTTTTAAAAGATTACTTTTTATCTTTAATTGCCTCTTTCACCGCATGATTTAAACTTGCTAGAAGCCATCTGGTCTTCCTTCAGTCTTTTTTAATGTATGGAATATATTTAATCTGAATTTCCAAGATTGCATTTTTCATATTGTTAAAACATTCTCTCTTAAACATCTAACTGATGGGCCGATACAGTAAAGTCCGCGGGAGAGCGGACGAACGCCTGCTCTCCCGGCGCACGCACCGGCCCTTCGCCGGTGCGTGTGATTCTCTATTTAAATTAGGTGATGCGGTAGATCCGGGTAAAAGGAGGTGCTAGGGACACTAGCATGTTCCTAGCGCCTCCTTTTTGACAGGAGCGGCGGCTGTCAGCGGGTTTGACAGCTGATGCTCAATTTTCCCGGTGTTGGTTCTCGAGCCCGCTGACAGCCACGGGCTCGGAAACCGGACACCGGCAAAATTGAGCATCCGGTTTTCAGCCTGACAGCCGCGGGCCGAATTCAAATTTTTTTTACTTTTTTTTTTTTTTTTACTTTTTTTACTTTTCGGGACCTCCGACTTAATATCACTATGATATTAAGTCGGAGGGTGCACAGAAAAGCAGTTTTTACTGCTTTTCTGTGCACTTTCCCAGCGCCGGAAGAAATTAGCCTTAATGATACAAAGAACTTATGACTGAGAATCTGCCAGCACACCTGATTTGGGCTCGGTATCCACTAAGTACAAAATGTGCAAACAGCACAGGATACCCATCCTATAGGACAGCAACTATACTATTTTGGCCACAAGTCATGGCAGCCATACGGATAAGCAAGGGCCTCAAACCTGTACGCACTTTCCCGCTCCTTGGGGCAGTGCATACGTTCAATGCCAGTACTTCCCGCTTCTCGGGGATATCTATACATCCTTTTGGAGACTCAAATCGGGCTTCCCTGCTCCGTGGGATAGCCTACGTCATTGCATCAGTACCTCCCTTGCTACGCAGCTCCACCTCCCAGGGTTGCCTCAGCAGTATACCTCCGGCACTCCTTGCCTCATGCTTCCCGCTCCTCGGGCCTGCCTAGTGCCACCCTCTTGGAGATCTCCGCCCAGGTACTGCTCTCCAGCCTACCAGCTTCCTGTGGGGTCCCTCATTGCTGTGTCTCTCACCCTGCTCCTCGGACCTTCCCACAGATTCTCTCCTAGAGCTCCTGCTGTATCAGACCTCGCCTCCCAGCAGTGTGGACCTGTGGGGCTCCTCCTCACAGGTGGTAACAACTCCCACCTTGGGCCAAGGGCCCATGAAACCCACAAATCATAACACAATAGGATTTAAATACTGACTTCCCTGGTTCATAGGCCACTGCTCTAACCACTAGACTATTCCTCTACTGCCTGTATGCTTGAGAATGAAGACCACTGACGATTTTAGTTGCCACCCTCTAACTGACTCCAACAGGTTTATATCCTTTTGAAAATGCAGTGGTATGATTTCATTTTTTCTCCAGAAAACTATCTGCACAATAGCAGTTGTAAATGTGTGCAGGTTTTTTTTCTGGGATTCATTGCCAGAGGATGTAATTACAGCAGTAAGTGTAAATGGGTTTAAAAAAGGTTTGGATAGTTTCCTAGAGGAAAAATCCATAAACTGCTATTATTTAATAAGCAATAGTAGCTTGAGATTTAGTTAATGTTTGGGTACTTGCCAAGTACTTGTGACTTGGATTGGCCCATTGTTGGAAACAGGATACTGGGCTTGATGGGCCCTTGGCCTGACCCAGTATAGCATATCTTATGTTCAGTGAAAGTGAATATTCACTGAAAATGTATGCAAAGTCTCCTCATAAAAACCAGCTGCAGAAGTTCCAACAATGCAGGCAGCCTTAAAATTACCCCCTTAGAAGGCAATATTCAAAGCCATTTTCAGAGGTAATGCAACATTTTACATTTGGAAACTGGCTCTTTGAAAACTGTCCATCCTCAAAGTGCATACAATTGTAAGTGTTGTTGTACAATGCATGTTATTTCATCTACACTGTTTGGCCAAATTACTATGGATGGGGTTATACAGGTAACAATGTGAGGTATGCTTGGAAGTTTTTTATAATCAGGCTAGTAGTTCCCAAGACAATTGGAACTATTTCTGTATGTTTCTGCCATTTTGTTTTGGTCCCTCATTGTATCTCCTGACCACTTAATGTTTTCTGTCTCTCCATAAATAGTTCAGTAGACTCACATGATTCTCACACATCTATTACAAATGCCATTCTTGTTCATTTATTTTATAAAAAACTTATACTCTGCCTATAGTGAAACTCATGTGGTGTTTTCCTTCTGTATCATTAAAGCCAGTTTTCTAGCATCATACTTTTTTTTGTTGCAATGGAAATGTCCCAGGAGATTACAACTTCTTGCTATGCAATTCTGTTGGAATTTTTCTGATACCACAATATTCTTGTATTTATAAAGCTTACAGAGGATGGGCCTCTGTATATAGGTTCACTGACATAAGCTTTTCAACATACAGTAACAAAATGTTTCCCAATTTTGTGCTATAGAACTTCCATTTGTTTGTTTAATTTCTTGCTTTCTATTTTTGATGTAAACCATCTTGCACACAGTCTACTATCTTGCTAAATTATCCCATCTTTTTGACTAGTCTGCTATTTTGGCTTTTGCTTCAAATAGTAGCACACTAAAGGGGTCATTTATCAAAGTGCTATATGGTATTTTGCATGCAAAAATGCCATTAATGAGAGGATAGTTGGGCTGGGCTCAAAGTTTTGTGAAATTGTATTGCATAGCTTTAATGTGAATTTTAACTACCCCTTTTCCATAGGGCTGTGCAATAGTGTTTTTAAGTTCCTGGAGAGTCAGCCTAGCTATGAGAGAGAGAGAGAGAGAGAGAGAGAAAGAAACTAGCCATAATGGTCTCACACTAGATAGGTATTTATATCTCTATGGGAGGCCCACCTAGTAACTCGAGGTGAGGTTTAGGTATTAGTGTAGGGGTTAGGGGCCACTTTGACATTCAAAGTGAGACGTACAAACAGAACAGTGCTCTCTTGTGAAGATTTGATGACCTTCAGAGTGAGGAAACTCACCCAATGATGAGATTTGTGCAATGTTCTCTCAACCTAGCTTGATGGACTCTCTACTTGGGTAACATCAAGCTAGGTTGAGAGAACATTGCACAAATCTCATCTTTGGTGAGTTTCCTCACTCCGAGGGTCATCAAATCTTCACAAGAGAGCACTGTTCTGTTCGTACGTCTCACTTTGAATGTCAAAGTGGCCCCTAACTCCTACACTAATACCTAAACTTCACCTCGAGTTACTAGGTGGGCCTCCCATAGAGATATAAATACCTATCTAGTGTGATGGTATCATGGCTAGTCTCTTTCTCTCTAAGCTTAAAACCTCTACACATAGCCCCTCCAGTGCTTGTATGTAGGAAACACCAATTCTGGCACTTGTCACACTTTGCATAGGTACTAGTGCAAATTATAATAAACACACCCCTTTTCCTATCACATGCAATATTTAGTGTATTTTGATAAATCCAGGCCTAAAAGAGCATAAGACTAGCCATACTGGGTCAGACCAAAGGTCCATCATGTCCAGTATTCTGTTTCCAACAGTGGCTTATCCAAGTCACAATTACCTGCTGGCAGGATCCCAAGGTGTAGACAGATTCCATGCTGCTTATCCCATGGGAAAGCAAAGGATATCTGCAACTCCACCTTTATAATAGTTTATGGACTTTTCATCTAGGAACTTGTCCAAACCTTTTTTTTAATTGCAGCTACACTAATATTTTTTACCACACCTCTGACAATGAATTCCAGAACTTAATTATGCATTGAGCAAAACATTATTTTCTCTTATTAGTTTTAAATGTTTCACCTAGTAACTTCATTGTGTGTCCCTTAGTCTTTGATAATATAGCAATGAGAAACCATTTGCTTTCAGAAATTGCTCATTGCCCCTGAAGTAAAGGCAACTGACACACTAAAAAGAAAAAGTAGGCCCAAAATCGTATATAATAGGGTTGGTTCTCAACTGATTAATTACATTGAATGTAAGTTGGTTTTGTCTCAGTGTTCACAAAGAGGTTAAGTCAAGCATTTCAAATGGGATATATTTCCTACACAAAGAAGAGAAACATAGTGGAAACATTTGGATTGTACTCTATACAGGAAACAATAGATATCAAACCATCATGGATTGTAATTATGTCAGTGCATTTTTCTTTGGATACTGTGCTTTGTGTACTTGTTGTAATGTTAAAGCATGTGATTTAACATAAAAAAACAAACCTCAGCCTTTACAGATTTAC
Organism: Rhinatrema bivittatum; assembly: GCF_901001135.1. NCBI lineage: Eukaryota > Metazoa > Chordata > Amphibia > Gymnophiona > Rhinatrematidae > Rhinatrema > Rhinatrema bivittatum. Next base: position 419,652,299 of record NC_042617.1, on the reverse strand, counting down.
CATAAAAGACAAATTTTTGGTGCAGTGAACTATACCTCATATTTAAAAAATGTTCATTTGAAAGCTGTTCTTCAAACATCATATTGTTTTTATTATTATTGTAGGAGGAAAATAGCAGTATTATTTGTAAAAGCTTATATAGTATTAGCTTTTCAGTTTTATTCAGATAGAATGTTGAATTATTTTTCCTTAAATAGCAGTGACTATTTAAAATGCTTGTTTTCTTTTAAGTTTTTTTCTTCAAACAATATTAAACAGAATTTTCCTTGGGGATTAGTGCTGGTGCCAGTTCAATTCGATATTTTCAGGAATGTAGTTACAGATGGGCTAGCAGGAAAGATCTGACTTTTTGTAGATGGCAATATGATCTGCTACACACTGGACAACCTTAAAGGAACTGAAGAGTGATCTAAGAAAGCTTATGGAGTGGTAAATTGTTTGACAACTAAGATATCATGAAAAAAAATAAATAAAAAACAGAGTCATGTATTTGGGTTACAGATACCCAAGAGAACATTATGAGAAGAGGAATGAGATATTTATTTATTTAAAAATGCTTATGCACGACTTATTTTGAAAATACAATACTAAGCAGTGTACAAAACATACATTCAAGGCATAAATCACAATAAAATTCAACATAAAACAAAATTTGCAACAATAGAGAATTCTTGGGGTGATCTTATCCGATGATTTAAAGATAGCAAAATGGTGAGACAAGGCATTTGTCATATCATGAGGGATGCTTGAATACATAAGAAGAAGCATAACCAATAGGGAAAAAGGAGGCAGTAAATCCTCTCTCCAGATTGTAGATGAGAGCTCATCTGGAGTACTGTCTCCAATTCTGGAAATCATAACTTCATAAGGATATACCATAGTGTGAATAGATATTGTCCAGGGAAGGGCAAAGAAAATGGTTCAGAGCCTGCACCAAAAGTTCTGTGTGACTTAAAGTCCTAAATATATATACTCTTGGGGGGAGGGAGATTGACAGAGACATTCAAATACCTTAAAGGCATAGATAACACAGAAGAAGTAATATGGTTTAGTGGGCAAGAAATTCTGCACTAAGTAGTTATGATAAAAAGGTTGAAAGAGAAGGAAGTAGGCTCATGTCTAACGTTTGAAATTATTCCTTCAAATAAAGGGTGTTAGATGCATGGCAAAGCCTACAGGATAAAATAGTCACAGAATGGAAGAAAGCCTGGAACAGGCACAGATAATACTTAGTTTTGAAGAAATGAAGGATAACTAAAGATCAACTGCTGTCTCTGACACTGCAAAATTGGGCATTCAGGCTTTTTCTAACATCAAATCCTGCATAAAGTAGTGCAGTTTCCATATCAGTCCACACGAATACACAGAATAAATATTAACAAATAACCCCCCCCCCAAAAAAAAAAAATATATATATATATGGTAAAACCTTTTTAATTGAACTAACTTATATTGCTGGACTAGCATTCAGGAGATAATGCCCCCTTCCTTGGGTCAGAATATAATTCTCTTTTATTTAACCATTATTTCCAAGTACAGTATCGTACATAGTCTGTGGTTTTATTAAAGCTGATCACATCAGATAAAAGTCATATTCATGGGGTTTAATCTTTCTACTTTTGTGTGGGTCCAAATGTTTGGAGTCCTTAAAGGGGTCAGATGGCAGGGTTTTATGTAGTTTACCAAACAAGAAGAGACTGCCCTCTGCTCCAAACTCAGACCTTATTTATGATTCTAGTCCATAAGACCAAGACGTGCTCCTGTCAATGCAGGTATAGTATATGTGCCTTCTATCCCAATTACAAAATGTTCTAATGAAGTTCAATCTTAAAAAAGTCTTTCATAGTCTCTGCTGAGAGAAGAAGTAAAGCCAAGAGAAGCTCTCCTAAGATTTAGCTCACAATTTTAGAGCAAAAAATCATTATAGTTTAAACTATAATCATTAGAAAGGTGCTTGTTCACCTAGTCTGCACGGGATTAGTAGTTTTAATCACTGTTAAGGAATGTAATGATTTAGTGGGTGGAAAAAAAAGGTATACCAGAAAGCACCATTTTTGCTCTAAAATTGTGAGCTAAATCTTAGGAGAGCTTCTCTTGCCTTTACTTCTTCTCTCAGCAGAGACTATGAAAGACTTTTTTAAGATTGAACTTCATTTGAACATTTTGTAATTGGGATAGAAGGCACATATACTATACCTGCATTGGCATGAGCACGTCTTGGTCTTATGGACTAGAATCATAAATAAGGTCTGAGTTTGGAGCAGAGTGCAGTCTCTTCTTGTTTGGTAAACTACATAAAACCCTGCCATCTGACCCCTTTAAGGACTCCAAACATTTAAACTTTAAAGTATTCTCCTGGGGGAAATCTGATCAAATAAAAAAAGCATAGACGTAGATGGCAAGGCAGAAAAATAGCTTGAGAAAAAGAGAAAGAGAGAGATCTTTACTTTTAAAATGCTTTCATTTCAGAAGAAAAGGAAAGTAATAAAAAATAGATTTAACATTTAGCACTTTGTAAGCATAGGAAAAATACTTACAAATAAAACACGTAAATCACCTTCCACACTTTTATAAAGTACAATATCAATAGCCCAATTTGTTTTAAAATTTTGAATGGCATGAATCATTTTATAATGCTTATAGTCTAATTTAATTCTTGAAACAGTCAAGAAATGGAAAACAGCAAGAATATTCTCCAGCTCTGAGTCAGAAATTCTGTTTTTCCTACTTTTTAGAATAGCCAGTTTGCATTGTTCTATAGGAAAATTTGAAAAACACACAGAGCTGGATTTTAAAACATACGCATGCAGCCTACATGTACACGCGTTACCTAGCACGTGCACATGTACGCCCGATTTTATAACATACGTGCGCAGGCACATGCATGTTATAAAATCCGGGGTCGGCGCGCAAGGGGGTGCACAATTGTGCACCTTGCGCGTGCCGAGCCCTATCAAGCCCTGCTGCCTTCCCCTGTTCTCTCCTAGGCTGCTCCGAAATCGGAATGGCCTGGGAGGGAACTTCCTTACCCCCCCCCACCCCATCTTCCCTTCCCCTACCTCCCCCACCCTTCCCCCCTACTTTTGTTGCTTTCTTATTTTTGTTTTAAAACTTACTTCAGCCCTGGGGCTGAAGTAAGTTGAGCGCGCCGGCCGACTGCTGGCGGGTGATCCCCGCCCAGAGGCCATGCAGAGGCCTCTGGCCTCGCCCCCGCCCATGGACCACCCCGCCCCCAGACCGCCCCTTTTGTAAAGTCCCGGGGCTTACACACTTCCCGGGGCTTTATGCGCATCGCCGGGCCTTTTGAAAATAGGCCCGGTGCGTAAGGCTGGTTACGCGCGTATATCCAGAGGATTTACGCGCGTAACCTTTTGAAAATCCGGCCCACAGCCTCTCTCTTTTCAAACCAATAATTAATCACAAATAAAACTAGAGAAATCAAAGCAAATAAAGAAAAATGTTTTAAACAAAATCAAAAAGAAGTTTTAACCTAGGACACTTTAGGAACACATGAAAATGTTTTCCTTATTTGAGAGAAAAGACAGTCCCTGATACCTCAGAATTTAAATGCTTCACAAACACATTAATAGTGATCATTCCATGCGAAATGGAGATTTCCAAAGTGTTTTAGAATTGGAGGAATATATAGTACTCTCCAGGAAGGCTTTATAGACATGTTTGTCTCTAGCTTCTCTCTCCAAATGATAACTAGGATATACTTCAGAAAGGATGTGCAGCTGTAACATTTTCCAGAGAACAGGGACATCCCCAGCCCCCTCTTAACCCATCAATAGGGACCAACAGTCAAGGGACAGAGTGAAGACTCTCCCTCCTGCCCATAAGTCTTTGGCACTTTAAAAATGATGCCAGATGCCTGCATGACAGTGATAAAGTGATGTCACTTTGGCACCCATCTCAGAGATTGCAAGCACTGGAATCCCTGGGGAACCAAGATGACGGTTGTCTAGAGTGCATGTTCAGATGTTTTCTCTCCTGGATTTCTACAATTTATTTCAATGTTCCTTATTTAAAATGCTGCATACTAATAGAAAGGCTAAACTAAGAGAAATTTCAACATCTTCTCCTATACCTGACTCCGGTCAGCAATGGATTATAACATTCTTTGTGTCTCCACTGCAGCAGGCATCAGTGAGTGGGGCCGCTTTGGAGCTCGGTGGGAAGTGAATGCCGGCTCCTTTGGCCAAAGAAATATCTTTGAGTCCGAGTGTGCTGATGGTTCCCGCGTTACCATCTGCAACTTCTGGAAATCTTCCGACGGATCTCTCAGCGTCCTGGATAAGGAAACCAAATGAAGAAAAAAAGATTATTATTGCCCTGAAAAGAGATGCTATTTTGATGCCATCTTCAGAAAGTGCTCATGTTCGAGACTCTACGGGCTCTGTGGGATCCCTGCAGAATTTTGAGGCTGGGAAGGTTAGCAGTAGGGATGTGAATCGTTTTCCATATCGTCTTAACGATAGAAATCGTGTGGCAGGGCAAGAAAATCGTCTTAGGCACGATTTTTTAGTTAAAAAATCGTTAAAAATCGTTTTTTCCGATTAGTGCGCACTAACGGGAGTTAGTGCGCACTAACTGAAAATGATACAATTTGACAATTTTCAGGTCAGTTAAGGTCAGTTTAGGAATGAATATGTATTCCTATTGGCTGCCCTCTTATTTATTCATGTTACCAAGTTTCCTACTGACAGTATATGGGGGATGGGAAATGGAAACAGTTGGTAGCTTGACAAAACAAGTAATGTGATCAGTCAATGTGACTAGAACTTGTGCCCTAACCCTGATACCAGGGGTATTGTGATCTTCCTGCACACAGTGCCCTATCCCTATTAATACCAGGAGTGTTGTGATCTTCCTGCACACAGTGCCCTATCCCTAATACCAGGGGTGTTGTGATCTTCCTGCACACAGTGCCCTATTCCTGATACTGGGGGTGTTGTGATCTTCCTGCACACAGTGCCCTATTCCTGATACCGGGGGTGTTGTGATCTTCTTGCACACATCCCGGTATCAGGGATAGGGCACTGCATGCAGGAAGATCACAACACTCCTGGTATTAATAGGGATAGGGCACTGCATGCAGGAAGATCACAACACTCCTGGTATTAATAGGGATAGGGCACTGCATGCAGGAAGATCACAACACCCCTGGTATCAGGGATAGGGCACTGTGTGCAGGAAGATCACAATACCCCGGAGGAGTGAGGGTCAGGCAGCTCCCCCCTGTCTGTGAAGCCAGCCTCTCACTAGTAATGCAGGGAGGGAGCTGTCTCAGGCTTCACCATCCTCCCCCCCCCTCACCCACACACCATTCACTAGCTGGGACATGGGGGAAGTCAGGAGTGAGGGTCAGGCAGCTCCCCCCTGTCTGTGAAGCCAGCCTCTCACTAGTAATGCAGGGAGGGAGCTGTCTCAGACTTCACCATCCTCCCCCCCCCCCCTCACCCACACACCATTCACTAGCTGGGACATGGGGGAAGTCAGGAGTGAGGGTCAGGCAGCTCCCCCCTGTCTGTGAAGCCAGCCTCTCACTAGTAATGCAGGGAGGGAGCTGTCTCAGACTTCACCATCCTCCCCCCCCCCCCCCTCACCCACACACCATTCACTAGCTGGGACATGGGGGAAGTCAGGAGTGAGGGTCAGGCAGCGCCCCCCTGTCTGTGAAGCCAGCCTCTCACTAGTAATGCAGGGAGGGAGCTGTCTCAGACTTCACCATCCTCCCCCCCCCCCCCCCCTCACCCACACACCATTCACTAGCTGGGACATGGGGGAAGTCAGGAGTGAGGGTCAGGCAGCTCCCCCCTGTCTGTGAAGCCAGCCTCTCACTAGTAATGCAGGGAGGGAGCTGTCTCAGACTGGTATCAGGGTTAGGGCACTGTGTGCAGGAAGATCACAACACTCCTGGTATTAATAGGGATAGGGCACTGTAAGAGATGACTGTAGTAGATTGAATAAAGATCTGATGTTTCTGCTCTCCTCACACCAAACAAAAACAACACACAAGCAGAGAAGCCCTTCTTACAAAGCTGAGCTAGTGAGTTAAGTAGGAGGAAAAGTAAACATACTTGTGCCAGTGTGGCTACTTAAAAAATACACTTACCAACAATCAATTACATATATTTGAACTGTGTACAGTTCCAGCCAGGACCACCTTTCTAAAATGCACAGTGATTGGCAAATTCAACATGCACTAGCATTTCAGGTGCCTGCTAACAAAAATAATAAACAAACAAGTTCTAGTCACGTGAGTGCTGATCATTACATTACTTTTTTTGTCAAGCTTCCAACTGTTTCCATTTCACATCCCCCCCAACCATTACCTCAGTATTAGCCTTGGTAACATCAATAGATAAGAGCACAGCCAGCCAATAGGAATACATACATACATATTCATTCCTAAGTGACCTTTACTGACCTGGGAAGTGTGAACACTTTGTTTCATTTTCTGTTGGTGTTCGTTAGTTTCCAGTTCCATTTCCCATCCCCCCAACCATCACCTCAGTGGTAACCTTGGTAACATCAATAGATAAGAGGGCAGCCAGCCAATAGGAACACATATTCATTCCTAACTGACCTTCAGTGACCTGGAAAGTGTTTATTTGTATCATTTTCAGTTAGTGCGCACTAAATCGAGTTAGTGCGCACTAACGGGGAGTTAGTGCGCACTAACACGATTTAACGATTTTTAACGATAAATCGTTAGAATTTCTATTGTATTGTGTTCTATAACGATTTAAGACGATATAAACATTATCGGACGATAATTTTAATCGTTGAAAAACGATTCACATCCCTAGTTAGCAGGGACTCCAACGAAGGAAGAGGAACTGAATCCAAGGTATGCTTAACTTTACAATCTTCTCTGACTCAATCATCTGTATTAACTCTGGACTCTATTTGGAATGTGTTGACATCATTGGAGAAAGCTATTACCTTACTAACACAAGTTATGAAGGATCCTAATGCTAAATCTAAATCAATGGAATCTCAAATCACATCTCTAGAGTCCAAAGTGATAGTATAGGATACAAAACTGGCTTCAGTTGTGACAATTCAAAGTAATTTGATTAAGTCAGATATTGCTCTTACCAAAAAGTTAGAAAATATTGAAAATATGTAGAGAGTTTTGAATTTGAGGGTCTTAAATTTTCCTTATTTGAAAGCAATTTCACTGTGGGAGATGTTTAATAATTACCTAATACAGATCCTCAAATTCCCTAGAGAAGCACTTCCTGCGATTACGAATATATATTCCATTTTATCATCTATACAATCAATTTCAGATAATCAAGGTGCCTCTTTAAATGCTTCAGATATGTTAGAACTTTCACTGGAAACAGAAATATCTTCTAGAGCAACATTAACAGTATCTTTTGCATTTCCATCTGAAAGAAATTCCATTTTTAAATGTTTCTTTCGGAATCAATCCTTCATCATCTTCCTTATTGAAGAAGTGTAGCTGATATCCATCACCTGGGCATGCAGCATACCGTAGACCACATGTACCTTGTTGATTTGCCCTGCTAGAGCTGCTGCCTGGGTCTACCTCAGCCAGCTGTGACCAGCACACCATCAAGGAAAGGTAGGCATGTTTTCCAGATATCACTGTGGACATGGATGCTACCCTTCTCTACCTTGGCCAGCTGGGCCTGCATGAAAGTCTGGCACTTAGGGGTCAATTTTAAAAAGTCTGCATGCACGTCCATGTGCGCGTGGTTCCTGGTTCGCGCACACGAATGTGCCGATTTTATAACATGCGTGCACCTGCTCACTCGTTATAAAATCCGATGGTTGCACACACATGCGCAACCCGCAACTCATGCATGCGGGGGGGGAGGGGGAGGATTTTATAACCTATTTATTTATTTATTTATTTTGTTATTTAACAGCTTTTATATACCGGTATTCGTAGATACGTGCGGGCCTCCCCCAGTTCACTCCCAGTTCGCTGCAATTAAGGAGCGGACTGGGAGAAAACTTTCCTATCCCTAACCCTCCCTTCCTACCTCTTCCCCTCTCCTCCCTGACCCTTAACATAACCCTACCTATCCCTATTTTCTTTATTTTGTTACTTACTGCTCCTCCGGAGGAGAAGTAATCTACTCGCCAGCACATGCTTCCCCAGAGCAGTGGCTAATGGTGCAGTCCCAGTCTGCCCCTGCCCCACCTATACCACGCCTCCTGGGTCACCCCTTTTCCCTCCGCTGGCACTTCTGCATGTACCGGGCTTTACACGTATGACCTGGCCCATTGTAAAATGCATGCTGTGCATGCAAGGCCCAGCCACATGTGTAAACCCCGGTTTGTACGCGCGTAGCACTTTGAAAATGTACTTGTTAGTGTGCAGGGCAAGGATAACCTGTCTATTCAATATTGTCTAGAAGGGCATATTGTAATAGGGGCTAAAATGTGCAGCAACTGTATAAATCCCATGTTTTCTATGATCTGTAAGGGTGGATTAATCAGAGAAATTATTTCACCAATGTCCTTTGATGCTACCTACATCTTACTACAGGACAGTAATGCAATAAAACTCCCCATTTGCTACCTGGTATCTTGCCACTGTTGTGGGGTGAGGTGCTACTTGCCTCTCATTTCACTGGAGGAAGAGGGTGGGGAATTGGCTTGAGAGACTGACTATCCCTTGTCTATGATTTTCCTGCTGCTGCTGCTGCTGCTACTTTGGTAGATGGTGTCCCCAGACTAGTACTGGTGGTCTCCACTAAAACCAGCAGGTATTTTTTTTTTTTTTTAATAATATGGCAGTCCACTGCTTGTAATATAACCCCCGGGCTGATAGTCTTGGATAAAGGCCCCAGGAACTGCACTTCAGACTCTGATATCCAAACTTCCCATGCTGTTGCTTTTAAGCTAATTTCCAGGATTGCCCAAATGGGGGAAAGAATTCTCTTCTAGACCCTGTGCATTGCATTTAGTAAATCCCAATGTTAATGTCCTTTATAAACTAGCAGCAATAATTATGCTGGAAACACTAAATGTTTCCAACATAACTTTAATGAGGAATGATGAAATTTATGAAAATTCTTTACATCTTTAGTTGTTTCAGTATATGGCGGTACAAGGTAAAATCTTTCAGTAGAATTGTGACTTTTTTTTGTAAATTTATTGGACTGGTCCAATTTAATTCCATTTGATTAATTCCTTAAATGTTATTGCTTTTAGTATCACACATTTATCTATATTTATTCATCTAATATTTCTTTTGTGAAATGTATTGACTTTGGACCACAACTCCCTACCCTAAAGAGAATGCCATAGAATTTAAATTCACAGTTGCCTTCAAATCATAGTGCTATGCTGTTGCTATATTTCAATCCCATAGACTGCTAAAATCACACAACTAGGATTGTAGGAAAATTCATGTATTTTAAAAAAAAATTGCCATCATGATTCCTTATCTTATTTATAAATGTTATGGAAAATTTAGGGGTAGGCACTATCTACAAGGAGGTTTCTAAAATAAGCACCCTATGAACAGGTTTATGTGAACAGGATAAAGAAAACTGTATGAGTAACTACCAAAGCAGCAGCCCATACACAGAGATTCAGATACCCACACACACACACACACACTTTCTGCTAAATGATCAATGGTGTATTATGTAATTTATAATTTCGAAGGATACACTGTAGTCCACACTTAGCAATGTACCTTTCTGGTCCCTATTACCCTAAATGTTTTTCTCCCTCTTATCCTCCTGGCTTGAAGTCCTTTCACCGTGTCCAAGGGTGAACTTCTTCAGGGAATTCCTCTCAGGGACTGGGGACTGCCTCAATCTCATCTGGCATCTTTGCTGTTGGTGGTTGGAAATGTGGCTGGAGGACTGGCTTACTTATCAAAAACCACTTGCTTTATATAGGTTTATTTCATTTAGCAATACTGTCTTAGAGCATTAGTGGGGTTTGGATGGAGTCTCTTTTTAACTGCTTTGCAATTGTGGAGTCTAGATGGATGCCTTGTTGACTTTATGATCCTTGGTGGGCCCCTGTTACCAGGATAGGTCCCACATCTGCTTCTGTTAGAATCTGTGTCCCCTCTACCCCACCACCCCACCTATACATGCAGAGTGATGTAGGGTGCTGACTATTTTCTAATGATGATCCCAAGGGTTTATCAGAATTTGCAGTCTAGTAATCAAGCTTATTTATCACTTGCTTGTTGAAAGTCCCATATGCAAGTTCCTTTAATATTCTCCTCAAGGCCTACTGCTTCAGCCTACTTTATCCTATTCGTATATACTAATCCTATTTTTAATCTAAACTCAAGCTCTACCATAACATAATTACTGGACAGTATTTCTCCTGTGTCCGAATGAACTATTTTCATAAGGCCTATCAGATATATTTAGAACATGATTTCTAAAATGTGTTTTTCACACATAGTATGAACAAAATAAAACACTTTTAAATCAGACTTTGGAACACTTTTGAGGTTGAATGATATGAATCCTATTTTAATAGCTTATCCCAATAGTAGTTCTTTCATATTTCTGAATTGTCACAATAATGAAGATTTTGCAATTAGGGATGTACATTTATTTGAAAGAAATGGGTAAAACATGAGAAATGAGTCTATATTTGTTTCATTCATGGTCTTCCAAAATGAATGGAGAGGTCCCATAAATAAAACAAATAATGTTTGTCTCATTCATTTAAGTTTCTCATTGAAGTCTACAGTTATTGAAGTCTATTTCTATACTCTAAGAGGTTGCTCGTGCAAAAAAACCCAGTCAAATATATGCATATGTGGGCTGCACATGAGAAACGCAAATTTTAAGAATCTGGGAAGCTGTACATATGCTCAGAATAAGGAAGTGGAAAAAGGGCAGGGCCAAAGCTGATGCATTTAACCATAAAGTTTTTAGCCCTTATAAGTGATGAAAAGGAGTAGATTTGTATAAAGCAGCTAGCACTGCAGTGTACAAATCAACTCCTCTTGTTAGACTTTTCATGACTTGTAAGGAATATAATTCTTTACTGATATCAATTTTACTATAAATACCTCTGAATGTGTCTCTAACAACACCACCTAACCCCAACACATATCCTGAAAACCCACCCCAATTCAAAGTGCCCCTCTAGAGTGGTACATATATAGAGAGTATCAGAGTGACCTGATATATAGAGGTGCATTCTCTCTCTCTCATACACACTCATGGGTACACATGCATTCCTTTTAAAATATACCCATAATTAAATAAACAGGTGCAGATAATTTAGCAACCAACACTTTCCTATGTGATCTCAGAGCTGAATCAGTGCAAATTGTAAAGAAGACAAATCACAGAGAAACAACTTGTTAAAATAGACTATAGCTGCTACCTGAATCAAGTGACATTAACCTTCTCTCACATAAACTCTGAAGAGGGACACAGGATGGAAGCGGTCCTAAGAAGAGCAACCAAAATGATGTGGGGTCTGTATCAGAAGACCTATGAGGAGAGGCTGAAGTATCTGAATAGGTATACCCTGGAAGAGAGGAGATGCAGCGGAGATATGTTACAGACCTTCAGATACCTGAAAGGTTTTAATAATGCACAATCATCAAATCTTTTCCATTGGAAAGAAATTAGTAGAACTAGGGGTTATGAAATGAAACTCCAGGAAGGATGACTCAGAACCAATGTCAGGAAATATTTCTTCATGGAGAGGGTGGTGGATGCCTAGAATGCCCTTCCAGAGGAGGTGGTAAAGACAAAAATGGTGAAATAATTTAAAGGGATATGGGATAAACACCATGGATCCTTAAAAACTAGAGGATGGAAATGAAGGAAAGACTGCATGTGGGTAACGTTCTGTTACGGTGGTTACTACCCTTAACCAATAAACCTACATACTGTTAACACAACTCCATCATCGCTCTCTTTTTCAATGGCAAGGAGTAACAGGGAATTGGATTCAGATAGTAAACAATGAGGGCGCTGACTTTTACAGTTTGATAAACTGATAATCATAGGGCTAACATGCACAGTGCAACAGATACTACCATAAGCTTGCTAGCCAGACTGGATGAGCATGTGCAAGAAACTCAGTATTTCCTCTCTAGTAGTTGGTAGAGAAGGATGTGTGCTTAGAAATTCTTTTGGAGTTTAAAAAGTTTAGAAAACTTTGAATTTGAGACAGTTTTTTGGCTGCTTCTGATCTTCTATGTGCTGAAGTGGTCTCACTCACACTGTGCCAGAAAAAGTGGCAGTGCATTGATGCTGATTTTGATTTTCCTCTTCATTGGGTAAGGTCAATGTGGGAGACAATGTAGAGGAAGTTGCAGTAGTGCTAGTGACTTTTTTTGTCTTTATCTGGACACCAATGAGGTGATATAATATTTGGCCGGTCACAGGATGGCCCTGCAACCAGCCGCACTCACACTGGAAACCACCGACCAGGCCCAATGCCGCCTAACTCTCAGCATGGCAGGATCACTGCTATTGCATCTGCCTTTGGCCATGCCACACTGAGTTCTAAGAAGTGCACGTGTTCTTCTGCATGGCTCTTAGAGGTCTCATGGTGGGAACCAGGACTCGGCACCTCCTGATGAATTCTGCCCCCCCCCCCTCCCCAAGGCCATTTAAACCCAGCTGGAGCCCTGGATTATTGCCTCAGCAATATGTCCTTCTGCTTGGCAGTGTGTGTTGCTTCTTCCTTTGCTTGTCTTGCTGTTCCTGTGCTTCATTGTTCCTGCCTGCGAGCCCATTGTTTGCCTTGCCTAGTTGTGCCCTTGCTCTGCCCTCTGTACCTTGTCCTTTCCCTGCCATGCTCTGTTTCTTGTTGCCTTATCCTATCTGTTCTGTCCTATCCTGTTGCTTGGTGTCTCATCCCTGTCCATCCTGTCTTGGCCTCACTTACAAGTTTTGACCCCTGCTATGAACCTCACTACTTTCTGCTTGCTGCCTGCCCTGACCCTTGGCTTGGAAATGGACTCTGACTTCTCGTTGCCTGCCTTGTCCCTTGGACTAAATCCAGATATTCTCTGCTCCCTGCCAGCCCTGACAACTGTCTATACCTAAACTGTCTCTGACTGCTCCTTGAGGAACAGTCTGCTGAGCCCTGCTGGCCTCTGGAACCCAAAGGCTCAACCTGTCAAGAATCAGACTCGTACAGGTGAAGCTCCTGACCCTGTCCCAAGAAGGGCATGTCTGCAAGCTGTCGGCATGGGCCTACTAGGTTTGCCTACTAGGCCGTGTCAACCATACCACAGCCTAAGGGCTCACAACCATGACAGGTGAGAAGTGCACACTCACTCAGACATCCATTTTCAGCCACTGTGAGGCTCAGCTAGTTAGTTGGATAACCTTAATTGGCTAACAAGAAGGGTATATTCAGTGGTGCAATTGAACCACTCAATATATCCAGCTATCTTAAAGTTAGCTAAAGAAGTTTATCTGGCTAACTTTAAGACAGGTTAAACTGATAAGTGTCTTGCTAGCTCTGAGTATCAAAGTTAGCCTGATAACTTATCTGGCAAACTCCACTTCTCCACGGAATGCTTCCTGCCTACCCTCAGAATGTCCCCACATATCCAGCTAAATTTGTACTAGAATAACTATCCTTTTGTAATTTTATCTAGCAAGAATTTAGTTATCTGATCAACTAGTCATCTAGCTAGAATTTAACCGGCAAAGTTTCTAAAAATGCTTTTTTTGCCATTCAGATGGTTAACTTTTCAGTTAACCAAAAAACAACAAAGGACACTGTGTACTGTTTATCTCTCAATGCTGTGATAACCAATCAAAATTAAAAATTAAAAATTAGTAAGGATGAAACCGCATCAGCAAGCCTGACAACGGCAGTCGGTCAACTTGCCGTCTGGACTACTCGTCATTTGCGGTATGATTTTATAAGTCCAACAACTTTGTTTTAGTGTAATAGAAAATTATTCAAAAAACAATTCTGAAAATGATCTGTTATCAAAAGTATAATTGAAAACTGTAACCCGACAGTGGCCGGTGTTTCGCGACGTCACAGTCGCTTCCTCAGGAGTATGTTTTCAGACAGATACTGTAATGAAAACCATAGAAAATAACAATTATATTTTTGCACGACATGGATTTATACTTAGCTTTGGATGGCACAGCAGAACAAACCTTCGACCCGGACTATAGCGACTCAAAAGATTCCACTCCAAATGGGACAGAAACTACCCTGAGCTGGTTGGCCCTTTAAAAAGCCCGCATTTTCTGGGCGTGATGACGTATGACGTACTAGATTGTTTCCTGAAAACTCATCGCAGCATCTCATTGCTATGGTAACTCATCGCAGCATCTCATTGCTGTAATAACATACAGAGAATCACAAAAAAACTTGCAGTTGTTTTTTGGTTTACTATGTTCGGACTGTGAGTTTGGGGTTCTTTATTTTTGTTGTAACTTTTCAGTTATCCATCTAAATTACTTTTTCATATGGACCTCTTTGATACCAAAGTGAAGAGTCTTACCAGACTGCCAGTCTATTTGGCTGTGTTTGCATTAACAGTTTGCATGTGTATATGTATGTGTGTGGAGTCAGTCATCAGTACTGTATACAACAAGGCGCATATGCACTGTATATGAGTGTGTGTGAGAGACAGACAGTTCTCCACACAGTGAGTGGTACTATGAGTGTAGGTACAGTTACAGTATTGATACATACATTCATTTGTAATATCCATATCTCTAGTAGGTAGAACACGTCAACAAATTCCATCATTTCATGAAAAAAGTGGGGAGGGAATGTTGGCAGGGTTGTCAGCTTTGCTAGGAGCAGAGGAAATGATATAGATTCAGCCCAGTGTACAGCTAATAGCAGCAAGAAAAAAAAGACACCAGTCTAGCACCAAAATTGAAGAGATTTGCTATGGAGTGGGGTGACTGGAAGGTATCTTAAGGAAGAAGAAATGGAAATTTGATGAGCATGTGCCACAGGCCAACTGTTCCTCTCCCTTTTGTTTTGGAGCAGAGAGAAAGGGTAGGAGAGCCATCTATGACAGAGTGTAGCAGGGCACGGGCATGGGCATGAACTGGGTCAGCAGATGTGCAACAGTAAAAGCTTCTCTACATTAGTTACTGCTTCTGAGTAATGCAGGCAGTATTTTCAACAACTGATTCTGATGAATAATCTTATATGGGATTTTCTAATCAGAAATTGAATAATTAGTAACTGAAAAAAAATTGGAGAATAAGTCAGTAGTATGTTAGCCTCCACTTCAGTGATGATGGAGATAGATGATGAGAACAACCTCCAACAAGTAGAGGCAGAACTGGTGCACAGCATAAGCAATGCCCCTATCATTCAGGGTCCAAACTTAACTTCACCAACAGTGCTAGCATTAGCCCCAAGGATGTTGAGAAGAGATCATCAAAAACATTCCTTATTTGGGGGCATTTGAAAGTGTCTTGCTCACTGCATTCACTGAGAAAAAAGATATCAGTAGAGGAAAAAACGTGGAGCATCTCACAAATGCTAGTATGCATCATTACCTAGAGAAGCAACATCTGCTAGCATTGGAATCAGGGGAGAGGGTGGGGTCACTCCTAGTCTGTGGATCCCTTCTGCTAATCTAAGTAAAATTCATAGAAAAAAGGTTGAAAAGGGGAAGTCTTTTCCCCAAGATTATCCCATAGCTCCTTCCCGCAGTTAGGTGTCAGGCCAGCAGTCCCCAATCATATGTCCGAAGTGGCAACCCATCAGAGAAGAAATAGGGTGGTGTTCTGCAGCACTGTCCTGGGGCAAGAGGCATGCCTGCCCTAAAGTAGTAATGAGGAGGATTAGGGAAATGATTGTGCTTGATGATTAGTTACTGCAGTGAGTGAGGAATGTGGGATTTAAGTGTCTGCTGCATGTGTTAACCCCCAATTATAAAGTCTTCTCTAGGACTACATTTAGTGGGAAGGTCATCCCCACCCTTTACAACCAATGTTATAATTGCCTGCGGGTGCAGCTGGCTATGTCGGATGGAAGTAGCATACATTGTACCAGTGATATCTGAACCAGCACAAATGCTACACATGATTACTTCTCCCTGATCACACACTGGTGGGATATGGCTGAGGCAGGAGCAGGCAGAAGCTCTATCAGGAAAGGAGCATCTGAAAATAATGAAACAAATGAATGTGACCTATAAAACAAACAAAGCAAAACAAAAATGTTGTCTCTTTACACACCTATGTACCATAGTTATTTAAAATATCACTTTTTTTGTCTTACTGACCCCATATTATTGACCAGAAGTATTAGATCTGGTTTGCAAATTCTTAGTGGGAATTTAATGCTGCAGAAAAGCAGGGCTAATTTTAGCTACCCTGCTTCTTGACCTGCTTTTCAATGTAATTCTAAGAATTAAATACCATTCCATTAAGTGCTGTCGGATCTACAAGCAAGTCCCTTAATTTACCAAATCACTTTGGTACTATAAAAGTGAAAAAGAAAATCAGGAACAATATGGTCTACTGTTATTTGCTTTCATTCGTAGTGATAAACACCTAGGAGTGAATTTTCAAACATATATGCACATAAAATGCTATTTTACATGTGTATACAGTTCTTTTGAAAATTACCCAAGGGATTCTATGCAGAATATTATGGAAGCAATTTCACATATACTTTTACATGTACTTGAAATAAGTATTCCTGGGAGCAGAGTTAGGACTGAAACTATTTACCTGTGTACTTTCTAAAATCAAAAATATGTGGATAAATATACTTGTGAACAAATACACCTTCTCCCATGCAGGATTAAAAGTGCATGTGTATGGCAAGTGTTCACACGTACTGGCTAATTTTCAAAGTGGATTAATAGGTATATGTATACTTTGAAATTTAAGGTTGAAGTCCACATATACGTAGACTTCAACCCGGGGATGGTACATTTTAAACAGCCTTGTGGGCATACATGTATGTGTGCATGGTTGCATGCAGTGGCGTAGCCACGGGTGGGCCTGGGTGGGCAGCTGCCCACCCAACTTAGACCCAGGCCCACCCAACTGGCACCAGAACTGCAAGGCTGTCGCAGGATCCCATCCCCGTGACAGCGAACAAGAGAACCCACGCCTCGCGCGCCATCACTACACACATGGGGAAGCGCTGCTGCAGCCGTATGGCCAACCGATCTTCCTGTTTGGTGGGGGAGCGGAAGCACCGCGCACAGCTTCCACTTCCTCCCCCCAAAGCAGGAAGATCAGCTGACCTCTCCTGTTGCCACTGGCCTCCTGCTATCTTCGGGCCATACGGCCCGCCGAACTTCCTGTTTGGGGGGGAGTGGAAGCGCAGCGCACAACTTCCGCTTCCTCCCCCTCTCCCCCCCCAAGCAGGAAGATCGGCGGGCCGTACGGCCTGACCCCGAAGATAGCAGGAGGCCGGTGGCAGCAGGAGAGGCCAGCCGATCTTCCTGCTTTGGGGGGAGGAAGCGGAAGCTGTGCACATGCTTGAATGTGTATGTGTGGATGAGAATGGGAGTCTGGGTGTGTGTGTGGGTGAGAATAGAAGCTTGAATATGTGGGTGAATGGGAGCTTGAATATGTGTATGTGTGGGTGAGAATGGGAGTCTGGGTTGGTGTGTGGATGAGAATGGGAGTCTGGGTTTGTGTGGGTGAGACTGGGAGCATGGGTGTGTGGGTGAGACTGGGAGCATGGGTTTGTGGGTGAGAATGGGTGCCTGGATGTGTGTCTGTGTGTGCATAAGAATATAAGCTTGGGGAGGGGTGAGAAAGGGAGAACTTGTATGTGTGTCTGCAGAGAATGTGAGCTTGTGTGTGTGGGGGGAGTCTGTGAGAGAAAGAATGTATGTGTGTGTGTGTGTGTGTGTGTGTGTGTGTGTGTGTGTGTAAGGGAAGAAGACAGTAATAGAAGAAAGACACTGAAAAGGAATTAGGAAATGAGCAACAAGGGAAAAAATGGGAAAAAGAGACCGGGACCAACTGATTAGAAAAATACGAAGATCAGACAACAAAGGTAAAAAAAATAAATTATTTTGAGATGTTAGCAATTTAAATATAAGCAACACAACCGCTCTCTCAAAATTTATGTATAAAATCATAATAATAAGAAGGCTAAAGTACCACAAATCACCATGAATTATGTTTGTATCATTAAGTAGACCTCATAATTAGGCATAGATATGAATGCTATTCTGCATAACGTTTTACACCAGTAGTATAATCATGGGTCAGAAAAGAATTTTATATGCTTAGTGAGTCCAAAGTGAAAATAATTCAAAGTTGATGTAGCATGACATTTCCCATTGTATTCATTGTTGCAGATTTTCTTAACTCATCATAGTATTGACAACATTCAATTTCTTAAGGTAATGTAGCTACTTAGCTTTTTTTGCATGTGAAGAAACGCCTGAGAGTTAAAGATGTTACAAGGCTCGAGGTGTACTAGCCCGACACGGACCGTGTTTTGGCGTCTGCCTTCATCAAGGAGCCGAATGTATGTGAAATGATTTTCATGGCATTTTCACCAACATGGAAGTAATGCGTTTCCTCACATTCCTACATTATCTTAAGAAATTGAATGTTGTCATTATTTATTTATTTATTTATTTAGCACTTTTATATACCGAAATTCTTATAACAAGTTACAAGTTTTGGGTACTTGCCAGGTTCTTATGGCCTGGATTGGCCACTGTTGGAAACAGGATGCTGGGCTTGATGGACCCTTGGTCTGACCCAGTATGGCATTTTCTTATGTTCTTATGTTCTTAAATCAAATCGGTTTACATTATAACGATAACCTTCGCATGAGAATGCAGTACATTAAACAAGGATGAACTAACTTGGATCCATGGAACTGGGTTTAAACAGAGAAAATAAATGCAGAACTTTAG
This sequence comes from Rhinatrema bivittatum, assembly GCF_901001135.1. Lineage (NCBI taxonomy): Eukaryota > Metazoa > Chordata > Amphibia > Gymnophiona > Rhinatrematidae > Rhinatrema > Rhinatrema bivittatum. Next base: position 419,633,461 of record NC_042617.1, on the reverse strand, counting down.
TCGGCAAACCGGATACTGACTTAGCAGTATACTCAAGCGACTAAGAAAGACAGTGGAGCATGGTACTAAGGAGAAGCATTCTTAGAACGTCTGTACAGTGTAAGGCTAACTAGAGATGAGAGACTAGTGGCGCATAGCAAGATAGATCCATCTAACCATTTGAGTTAAGGGAAGGCTTGGTTGAAAAACCAGGTCTTGAGTCTCTTTTTAAAGGTGATCGGACAACGTTCTAGACGGAGATCCGGGGGGAGCGAATTCCATTGAGTTGGGCCAGCCATGGAGAGAGCTCTCTTCATTAATGAAGTTTTAATAGGAGTGGTCTGGAGAGTGTCTCTGTATGCTGATCTCACAGGTCTGGCATGTGTACGAGGTTGAAGTGGGATTTTAAGCTCAAGTGGGGTGATGTTGTGAATGGTTTTGTGAATGATTGTTATTACTTTGTAGGCGATTCTGAATTTAATTGGGAGCCAGTGAAGGTTCCGCAGTATGGGTGTAATATGGTCTGTTTTGTTGGTATTGGTCAGAATTCTTGCTGAGGCATTTTGTAACATCTGTAATGGTTTGATGGTATTAACCGGAAGGCCAAGTAGAAGTGAGTTGCAATAATCAATTTTTGAAAAGATGATTGCTTGGAGGACTGTCCAAAAATCTTGGAAGTGGAGAAGAGGTTTCAGCCGTTTTAAGACTTGAAGTTTAAATAAACACTCCTTTGTTGTGTTATTGATGAAACTTCTGCAGTTCAGTTGATTGTCCATGATGACTCCTAGGTTTCTGACTTGGGGGGAGAAAACTGGTTGCGTAGAGGGGTATGTGTTGGGCAATGCGTAATTACCGTCTTGGGTGATGAGAAGGAGCTCCGGCTTATTGGTATTCAGGATCAGGTTGAGGCTTGTTAGGAGGTTGTTTATGGCTTGAAGGCAGGTGTTCCAGAATTCCAGTGTTTTGTATAGTGAATCAGTGATCGGTATAAGTATTTGTACATCGTCTGCGTATAAGTAATGCGTTAGGTTTAATTTGGTGAGGAGATGGCAGAGTGGGAGAAGGTAGATGTTAAAGAGGGTTGGGGATAATGAAGATCCTTGTGGGACTCCTAGCGTTGAACAAATGGGGGGAGATTCTTTATTGTTAATTTTGACCCTGTAAAACCTATTTTGAAGGAATGACTTGAACCAGTTGAGAACGGTGCCTTTGATGCCGATGTCAGATAGTCGATTTAAGAGAATAGAGTGGTTCACTGTGTCAAAAGCCGCTGATAGGTCGAGGAGGATGAGCAGTCAAGGTTGTTTTTTTTTTAGATTCAGGAGAATGGTGTCTGTTAATGAAATTAAAAGGGATTCTGTGTTTCTGGCTTTACGGAATCCAAACTGGGATGAAGAGAGGATTTTGTTGGTGTCTAAGTATTCTGAGAGTTGCTTATTTACTATTCTTTCTAGGATTTTGGCGATGAATGGAAGGTTTGCAATAGGGCGGAAATTGGCCGGGTTGTCCGGTGAAAGATTTGGTTTTTTCAGTAGAGGTTTTAGAATAGCAAGTTTGAGGGGGTCAGGTACTAGGCCTTGTGATAAGGAACAATTAATGATCTCTGCAATAGGCTTGGCGATGGTTTTTGGAATGGCGATGAGTAGATTAGGTGGGATTGCGTCCATTGGGTGAGAGGCTGGTTTAAGCTTTTTTATAACGATTTCAATTTCTAAAGAGGAGGTGGGTTCGAAGGTTTCCAAAGATGTAGTCAGCTGTGCAGAGGGGGGGATGTGGGGTGGGGGAGGCAGGGCTTTCTTGTCCGTGAGTGGTGCAATGAGGTTAGAGATTTTATTCTTGAAGTAAATGGCTAATTCCGCTGCTTTGTTTGCAGCTTGATCATCTGGGATAGTCGTAGGAGCTGGTTTAGTGAGAGAGGAGACTAGAGAAAATAGGGCTTTTGGGTCGAAGATGAATTTATGGATTTTCTGTGCAAAGTAGTCTCTCTTTGCCCGGAGGATGGAGATCCTGTATTGGTGCATATGGGATTTATATGCTGTCAGGTTTGCTGATGATGGGTTTTTATGCCATAGCTGTTCCCTGTTTCTGAGTTCTTGCTTGACGGTTTTTAGTTCAGGTGTATACCAAGGATTTCTGTTGTATTTGTTGGATTGAAGAACTTTGGTGGTTAATGGGCAAGTTGAGTCTGCCACTTTTTTAGTGATTTTGGACCAGGAGGATGAGGCCGAGACTGCGTCTGTGAGGTCCATCTGTTCTAACTCTGAGGACAGCTGAGAGCTAAGGAGGTCCAGGTTACATAATTTCCTGAATTGGACCGTGGTTTTCTGTGTCGATGAGGAGAGTGGTTGGTGGTTCTTCAAAGTGGTGGATATCAGCTTATGATCTGACCATGGGACTGGAGAACATGATGTTTGAGAGAATGGGATGAGGTTTTCATTTATAAAGATTAGATCCAGGGATCGTGAGGAGAGCGGACGTTTACCTTACAGCTGATTGAGCCCGAGGGTAGGAGAGTGCTGCCCGAACGGAGCCTGAAACCATCTACAGCTGTGATTTCTTTTCCTGTTGACGCCGGAGGGGCGTGTACTAGGGGCGAACCTGGAAGTCCTGCCTACTTAAGAGAGCCTGCAGCGATACCTCTCTGGATCGTGAGGAGAGCGGACGTTTACCTCACAGCTGATCGAGCCCGAGGGTAGGAGAGTGCTGCCCGAACGGAGCCTGAAACCATCTACAGCTGTGATTTCTTTTCCTGTTGACGCCGGAGGGGCGTGTACTAGGGGCGAACCCGGAAGTCCTGCCTACTTAAGAGAATCTACAGCGGCGCGCAGTCGACGCTGGCGCGCTGCTTAAGCCGCGCGCGCTAAAGGGGCGCGCAGTTTGAGAAGGGCTTAGCCGGGCTTCGCCGAGATTCGCCGGGATAAGCTAATGTAGCTGTACTGGATTTATTTCCTGTTTTATTGACTACGGATACAGACCCCTGGTGCAACGGTGCTCCTCCAGGTAGGATTGAATCTATTCTATCTCTCCTCACGATCTCCTAAGTGGATCCTTCTTTAATTAAATATATACATCGAACCTCCAACACAAGTTTGTCCTTGAATAGATTTCTGGATTATAATTAATCAAAATGCCACACACGAAAAGGAAGGCGAAAATAAAGCCTTCGAGTGATGTGGCTGATATTGTTACGGGACAAAAAACTGTGCTGGAATGGCTAGACCCATCGAATACCCCGGTAGGGCAGGCCGCTGGAGGGATAGCACTGGAACGGAGTGCTACCTCCCTGGCCACTGAAATATCATTGAGCCCCGGGGCGCCGGTTCCTCCATCTCCACCCGGGAAAGGGGAAGGATTCTCCCCAATAAACCCGAATGGTTTATCAGAGGAAAATGCGAGCTCTGTGGATTTTAGAGAGGGAATGGAAAAACAAATTGAGAAAAAGAACCCCATTGACCAGGAAAAACGGGATGAATACTCATTGGAAAAGTTGGAAAACTTTACACAAATACCGAGGGAGTTTAGTACACCAAGAAATGTTGACTCTCTCAGTAGTAATAAAGAAAAGATTGAAGTGATAATCAAAATGGATACTTTGCCAAGTAAACCTGTAAATGTAACATTAGAAAGCTTATGGAATTACATGGAAAAGCTAGACGTTTCATTAAATAAATTGACAGAAGTAGCCATTAAAACTTCTAATTCACTGGCTCAACATACAACAGAGATGGGAAAACAAAGAGAAGAAATGAAAGTCATGGATAAAAGGATACTCCAGGTTGAAAAAATTCAATGTCATCAGATGGTAAAGGAGAATGTAGTAGATTTAAGACTGGAAAATTTAGAAAACACAGTTAGATCTCTAAATTTAAGAATTAATAACTTCCCAGTGATAAGAAAAATGGATTCTATTGAGTTGTTTAAGAGCTACCTAAATCTAGTTTTAAAAATACCTGAGAAATGTATGCCAGTAATTGTTAAAGCTTTCTATTTGGGAGTAAGAAAAAAGAAAGAATCTGTTTTAGAACATCAAGGAAAAAATGGTAAAGAGATAGAAGTTGGGGAAAATTCCATAGATTTATCTGACCTCCTACAAAAATCTCAGGAGGAAATTGAAATAAAAACAAGGGAAACCCTTTTAGTGCAATTCGCATTTGCTTCAGACAGGGACAACATAATGAGATCTTTCTTTCGTAATAGACTCCTAACTTTTTATGGTCAAAAGGTGTGGGTTTTCCCAGACCTTGTTAAGAACACTCAAATTCATAGGAAGAGTTTCTTACAATATAGGAAAACAGTGCAAGATAAAGGGGGAAACTTTATATTGAAATACCCCTGTAAATGCATTATTAAATTGGAAGAGAAAATTTATGTATTCCATGATCCACAGGGTCTCAAAGACCTCCTCGTGATTAATGACCAGCAAGATAAGAATTAGGTCTTAGAAAGATGTATATTTTCATACTTATGTTCTGTTTTTTTTTCCTTTTCACCGTTCATAATTTTGAAGGTTTCCACTTTATTGCCTTAAAATATCTTGAATGAATGAAAGATAAAAGATGTTTCAAGAAATAATAATTTGATATGTATTTAATTCTGACATTCAAGACAATTTTCTGATGTAAGTTTGTTTATTGTATTAAAGATGAAAGCAATAAATAAAGAATTAAAGATTAGATCCAGTGTGTGTCCTGCTTTGTGTGTCGGTTCGTTAATGATCTGTTTGAATCCCATGAAGTTGAGCATGTTGAGAAAAATGTCGCAGCTGGAGGAACAGGGGGACGCATCCACATGGAGGTTGAAATCACCCAGTAGTATGGCAGGCGAGTCAGTGTTGATATGTTTGGCAATGCGTTTGATTAAAGGTGATGGGTCTGATTCAAGGCAACCGGGGGGGGGGGGAGGGGGCATAAATAAGGCCTATTTGTAGGTGGTTAGATTTAAAAATTGCAAGCTCAAGCGAGGAGGATGTGTTGGTGAATTGAAGCGACAATCCAAGTTTTTTGTTAGCGGCTAGAAGCAGACCGCCTCCGCTTTTCCTTGGTCTGGGAATAGAGAAGATATCATAGGCATGTGCTGGAAGTTGGTTGATTAGCACTGTGTCTTCTGGTTTTAGCCAGGTTTCGGTGATGGTACATAGGTCCGGTTGTGCTTCCGTGAGATAGTCATAGAGGAGGTGGGTCTTTTTCGAAAGGGATTGAGCATTAAAAATGGTTAGGGAGAATAAGATGAGGCCCAACAGTTGGTTAAGGGGAGAGATCATTATAGGAATGAGTCTTTTATGTTGGATGGTGGGTAAAGAATGCTGTTTTGCTATGTTTCTCCTACTATTGTGGATGATCGGGATGGCAGACGTGGTCATACTTGGCTCTTGTTGAGGTTGGAAAGAAGGGGAAGGGAGGAAGGATAGGTTGGTGTCAGCTGAGTCGGGGGACTGGGAGTGGAAGGCCGCTAACGGCTTTGGAGATATGGGGGGGAGAGTGCACTCTGTGGGGATAGAGCACAGACTATTTACTAGCAGCATCATTACTGCTAGTAAATTATTTTACTAGCAGTAATGATGCTAGTAAAATAATTTACTAGTAGACTATTTAGTTTTACTAGAAATTCTGCAACAATGAATACAATGAGAAATGTCATGCTACATCAACTTTGAATTCTTTTCACTTTGGACTCACTAACCATTTAAAATTAATTTCTGACCCATGATTATACTACTGGTGTAAAACGTTATGCTGAATAGCATTCACATCTACGCCTATGTATGAGGTCTACTTAATGATACAAAAAAACCTAATTCACTGTGATTTGTTTTGTTGATAATCTGTTGTACTTTAGCCTTATTATTACGAGCAATTTAAATATGTCATCTTTGGGAATGTGTATTTCTTATATTTTTGTATTTTGCTCTTTCTTAAGTATTCCACTGTTCAGAAATTTTAGTTTCTTAGGCTTTCTATTTTGGTTTTATCTGCATGTTTCTGTTTCTAATTTATAGTCTCTTATTTCTATATTTTAGATAAGGGTCGGTCTCAGTTTTGCCTGTGTGTGACAGAAATGCAGTATTTCTGCTAGTGTGTAGTTTCTCTGTAGTAGTAGTCCAGCTCGTTCTGTTATGCCGTAGGTGATGTATTAATGTTCTAGGGCCTGGTGTAGTACTTGCAGTGCTGCTTTTTCATAAGGTTGCTGTTTATCCTTCATTTTTTTATTTTATATTCAGGAAACCAGTAAGTGCTAAATTTGCCTGGATAACTGAATATGAATAACTTCGGCCTTGTGGTTACAGGGATAATTTAGCTAGATAGACTTGCTAACTTTCCTGCTGACTGGATTTTTGAAAATTGACTTGTAAGTTGAGTTTATTCAGTCTAATAAAAAATATAATGATTAAAACTATTATATTTTCCTATTAGTAACCTGAATTTCACTCATCTGTTCAAATTAATTTGTGGTATAGGGCATAAGGTATTCAGTGATATTTATCATGATTTGTATTGCTGTATTAAATTTCATACTATTTATTTATTTTTATATACCAACATTCGATCGAACATATCACATCGGTTTACAGTGAAACTGGAATTAAGAGGACATAGCTCTCTTATTATATCTTACAGTATAACTTAGCGTATACATTAACTGGAGTAATGAAATGTTTATGTTCTTAGTAGCAAAACAAAGTTTCTGCCGGCACCGGGAAAGTGCACTGAAAAGCAGTAAAAACTAGAGATGTGCATCGTTTTTTGTGTTTGTGTCGTTCTTCGTTTTTCGGCCGCCATGGAAAATGTCGTTTTTTTTCAGTTCGGGTCTTTTTTTTTGCGAAAAATTGATTTTTAGTTAGTGCGCGCTAACAAAAAGTAACAAAAAGTAACAAAATCTAACGGTTTTTGTTAGCGCACGCTAACGGGGAGTTAGCGCTCACTGACTCCCGTTAGTGCGCACTAATTGGAAAAACGAATTTTTGTGAAAAAACAGGAAAATCCAGATTTTTTTCGGGCTCCCTGAAACATGCCGAATTGGACAATTTCGTTGCAATTTTCCAATTCGGCAAAAACGAATGCACATCTCTAGTAAAAACTGCTTTTCTGGGCACCCTCCGACTTAATATCATGGCGATATTAAGTCGGAGGTCCCGAAAGTTTCGAAAAGTTAAAAAAAAAAAATTTGAAGTCAGCCCGCAGCTGTCTGGTCAAAAACCGGATGCTCAGTTTTGCCGGCGTCCGGTTTCCGAGCCCGTGGCTGTCAGCGGGCTCAAGAACCGATGCCGGCAAAATTGAGTGTCGGCTGTCAAACCCGCCTACAGCCACCGCTCCAGTCCAAAAGGAGGTGCTAGGGATGCACTAGTGTCCCTAGCACCTCCTTTTGCCTGTTTTTACCGCCGGGCCTCATTTGAATAGAGAATCACGCACAGGAGAGTGGCCTCAGCGCGCGCCAGGAGAGCGGGCATTCGCCCGCTCTCCCACGGACATTTCTGTATCGCCCGTCAGTGAGTAATCTATCATTGTCAGTCTGTCTCATCTACAGCTCTGCTGCACAGGGAACCTGCATCCAGATCTCCCTATACTATGTGAGATGGGTCTCCTCTGTCAAGGGTCCTTGGACTGCTACTTCTGGATCACCTCACTACTGCCACCTCTGGTGGTATATCTCAGCTGTATAATAAAAGACAAATCTCTGTGTTTGTGTGTCTCGAGTCTAGCCTAGTACTGTGGTTCCTCACAGGGCTCCTCCCCGTGGGCGAGGTCATCTCCACAGTACCCAAGAATCCATTCAAACACCTCAAAACCATAACACTCTGTACCTTTTCCAATGCAATTATATCTTTTTTTTTTTTTTTGGAATGTGTTGACCAGAACTGCACTCAGTACTCCAGGTATGGCTTCACCATGGAGCAATAAAGAGGGATTATGACATTTGCTGTTTATTCTCTATTCCTTCCCTAATAATTTCTAACATTCTGTTTGCTTTTTTGATTCAGGTATGGCCCACTATGATGCCCGGTTCCTTTTACTGGGCTGTAGTCCTAATATGGAACCTAAGATCTTGTAACTACAGTTTGGTTTACTTTTACCCATGTTGGCCCTGAATCCCTCAGGCTGAGTGATACAGGGGTGAACAGCAAGATTTCAAAAAGAAAACACAGGTTAACCTATAGCCACAAAAATAACTTATTTCCAAAAATAATACCATTCACTATCTCCATAAGGAATCAGAATCTAGAGAGCTAATGCATTCATCCAGGACTTGGGCAAACTCTTTCCTTTCACTATCAGAAGGACTGGTGCAAAAATGATTCCTTCCAAAATAATGTACAAAAGAGAGATCTAGCACACCAAATCCTTGTTGTGGGTTAGCAGGTGTTCACTGAAAGAATACAAAAAATCCAAAATCAAGGTATTCAGCTTGCAGATCATAAAGTGCACTGGATATGGATTTTACCAATATCACCTAAAGAAGCCCAACTATTGTTCCAACCCTATAAAATCTTATAAAAGAGGAGAAACAGTGTATCAATCAATTTATTCTCATCTCCCCTCAAGCTGAATACCTTGGTTTTGGATTTTGGTATTCCTTCACAGAATACTTGTTAGCCCACAATAAGGAGATCCTTTAGTAGTGTTTTTCTTACATGTTCAGACCAATAGCCATATGCCTTGAAAAATTATTTGTCTTGCACAATTATATTTATACTGTATTGTGTGGTGTCTGTGTTATCAATTGTACATTGGAAAGTCAACTTGAACAATCTGTGTATAGATTCAAGAACATCTGAGCTGCATTCAATGAGAAAAAATAGAAGCACCATTAGTGTCACATTAGATTGCTGCACATCACACTATAGAGGATTTAACTTTTGCAGTTTTCAAAAAGCCTGAGAAATGAGCATGGGGACAGGATTTTGCTGTTACTTTGACCAGGACAGAGTCATACCAAAAGGTTTAAATAAAAAGATCAAATGGTCTGTCTTTTACTAAAACATTTTAGCCAGAAGTAAGACATGTTCATGAACAAAGCTGTGAATTGGTGGAAAGATATTTAGATACCAAGATCAGAGAATGTCATGTGTGGCACTGGCCAACATTTTGAATTATGGAGATAAGACATCAGTCTGGTTGACGTGAGTTTTAAAGATAATAATATTATCTCTTATCTCTGTTCTTCTTTTTAATATATATATATAAATATAAATGTTCTAGGTGAGATTAAATTGCCCCTAAAGCAGGCATGGAGATGCTGAAACTCTGAAATTTCAGGTGGAGAGGATATGCTATCTGTATTGAAACAGAATCACATTCTGAAACATCAGTGAGAGAGTGGACCCCATAGATTGAAGCAGGATATCTTTATACTGTGAAAGTTTTTGAGAAGTTAGCAGACAGTTTCTTATTATTTATCCTCCAGTCTAACATCATTGAAAAGTGAATTTTAAAAGTCCAGCGAGTGCATTATTTAGGGGATGTGTGAATAAGTTGGGCTCATACGCACCAAGCGGCTTTTAAAAGCTGGTGAGATACATGTGAATCTCCTGCAGTGTGCACATCTTGGAGGCTTTCAAAAAAGGAGCAGGGTATGGGTGTGGCCTGGGCATTTCAGGATGTGAAGCTGAGATGTGCGCATAAATACTTACATGCTCCAGCACGTACAGAGTCCCCCTTCTGTGTAACTTTACTTCTGCTATTGATTCCATGAAAGTTAAAAAATAAAGAAAACTAAGCAGATGTGCAGAGTGTTAAGGGGGAGAGTGATGGGTATCAAATCACAGGGTTGGAGGACCTATATTTTAACTGGGTGGTTGAGAGATGAACTGGTAAAACTGGGAATGGTGTTGTCAAGCCCCTCTTTTAGAATCCCCTCATTTATGCAGTAGAAGTGAGATTAGTGTGCCTATGCACGCGCCCACTTAAAAGTTTGCACACATATGTGTGTGGCCAGTCTATTATATATATATAGCCACATCTCTGGGCGTGGGCCCATGCATGCATGCACATGTGCGCTGGTTTGAAATGAATTCTCACATACATTTTTTAAATGTGACTTACAAAACATTTTTTTTTAAAGTTATTGCTCAACATTTTAAGCCAAAAGATTATGCAAATTAATTGTAGTCATAGAACACACTAGTATATGATTAATTATATGTGGTAGATCACATCCATTTGCCTTGTCTTATTATCACCTTGTATGATACCAGTTTAAGGTAGTAGTAACATTAGTGAGTGGAGATGAGACAAATTGATATACAGTTTCTTTATTTCTCCTGAGTATAACTAGAATAAAAGCATTGCATATATGCCTGTTCAACATTCTATGTTTGTCCACATTAGTCCATGACTGTGCTCAAATTTTTTTAAGTTAAACTCAACTAAAATTAAGATCATCTAATTGGTTAGACCAGGCTCCCTGGACCTAACTCATGTTTCCTCTTTGGTGAGGTAGCCATACCAGTGCAATACCAGGTTTGAAATCTTGGGCTCCTAACTGACCAAGCTTTTTCTGTGGATCCACAGATCACTCAGGTCTGTATATCCTGCTTTATGCACTTGTGCTTCTTAAATGTCTGCAGCTTTTCCTGCATAAAATAGATGTTATGAAATTAATTACTACTAGACTCGACTTCTGTAATTCCCTTTTGATTGTGTTGTTATATAAATACTTTAAAACACTGATGCTCACATTTCCTGTAACCTCAGGTAATAGCAATCTAAATAAATAAATAAATAAATAAATAAATAAATAAATAAATAAGCTCCTACTAGCTCAACTCCAACTGACAACTCCACAGAACACACTAGGGATCATTCAGATATGCAGAGGTTGGATAGGACCATTACTGCAATATCTCTAGGGCTATTGTGGTTAGATGTTACATTCCTCTGGCCTGTACTGCATAGCATGGACCTTCCAAAGGAACATACTTCTTAGTAAGGCCAATTGAGCCTTACACATAACAAAAATACAAATATATCTTCAAATGAATTATTCAGTTTTCACCCTATCTCCCTTTACCATCATTTGCCAAGATTCTGGAGAAATGTTATTTGTTACAGCCTGATACATTAATTCATGGTACTGCTGTTTCAGACAATTATCAATTCAGATTCAGAAAAGGTCATAATATAAAACTGCTGCTGCTCCCGTCTCCACAACTAGGCCCTCCTCCTGGTGACCTCAGCTGGATCGATGCAGATGGCCCTTTAAATTGAAACATGGCCCTTGCGGACACCCTCTTCAGCCGGACAACCCTCCCAGCATTGAGGCTCGCGTGATCGGCACCTACCTATCGGGTAAGAGCCCCTCTGCACACACTGCCGGCCCTACACGCCGCTACCGAAGTCACTCCCATCTCCACAACCAGGCCCGCCTCCAGGTGACCACAGCTGGAGCAACGCAGACGGCCCTTTAAATTGAAATGCGGCCCTTAGTGCGCCCCTTTGTGTTGACCTTCCCAACACAACCACCGCCTTTTGCCTTTACAACCATATCATCCAACAACCCCACCTCTCAGCCCAATTCCACTCTGTTAAATTGTATGTCACCCCCTCCCATTCTCCTCCAACCCCCCCATACAGCCCAACTACCCTCAGATCCCTATATCATCCATCTCCATCTCAAGCGTCCCCCTCTCTCCTCCCTTTCCTCACCCACACCTTTATCACCAATACAGCCATCTTCCCCCCTTTTTGTCACGCTTCTTCTCTCTACCTTGACCTCCATCTTGCTACTATGCAAGCTCATCCCATACCTAAATTACCATACCACTCTTACAAACACATAAATCCCCCCAGAATTCACCCCTCTACCCTCCCAAGATCCCTTTTACCAATCATGATATCCCCCCTCACACAACTTCTTGGCCTCATAGCCTTCTCCCTTATACTATTTAACTCCCAATCCCTCGTTAAAAAGACCCCTATCTTAAATGACATATTACTTGACCTCAACCCAGACATCTGCACCATTACATAAACCTGGTTCAGGCAAACAGATTTAATCCTCATAAACCAACTACCCACACACCTCTACGACATAATATCCATGCCAAGACAGAAAAAAGGAGGGGGAGGACTCCTATTAGCACCTAAGAAAAACCTCAAACTCCGATCTCAACCCATCAAAATTGAACCCAGACTTGAAATCAGACTCTTCAAATCATCCAGCCTCCAAGTATGTCTTGTCTACTCCCCTCCTGGCCTTCTTTGCTGGCCATTCCCTAGACTTAATCTTTATTAACTCCCTTATCCACTCATCTGAATCCCCCTCATGCACCATTGTCCCATGGTACGACCACTCACTAATAAAAACAAACCTATTATTAAATAAAACCCCCTGCTCTTCCCCCAACCTGAACTCAACCATTCAATTCAGAAAACCATGCAATAAAGATGACCTAATTGAATCCTTCACTAACGCCCTAAACGACCTAGACAGTTCAAACCCTGAACTTGCCATCTCCAAATGGACCAACATCACCACAAACATTGCCAACAAAATCTGCCCCCTCACAACTAAAGAAATCAACCCCTCCCACAACAACAAAAAAAGCCTGGTACTCCACCAAACTAAAAAAAATCAAGTGCCACCTTAGAAACATCGAAAAAAAAATAGCAGAAAGATCCCACCCCAACTTCATTAGCCACCTACAAAAACACCCTTCACTATTACAGAACTACTATCCTGAAAACCAAAAGTGACTTCTACTGCCTAAAAATACATAATTTCCAATTTAACGCCAAAGCTCTTTTTTCCTATATTTCCGATCTTATGAAAACCTCTCCCCCCCCCCATTTCTGACTCTGATTCGATAATTAAATGCAATAACATTGCCCTCTATTTTAATGACAAAATCACTAATCTTCTATTGAAGCTCCCCCCCCCCAATGCCAACAGTACCCCTAAAAGCCCTAACACTATCATTGACTCCTTTGACATAGTCTCCATTTCAGAGATCGAATCCCTCATCAAGAAGATAAAACCAGTGTCTCACCCAGCTGATCTAATCCCACCAAATTCATTCAAATCTATCTCCAACATTCTAGTCAAACCCCTATCTGAAATCATCAACTCTTCCCTCACTCATGGTAACATCCCTGCCACTCTTAAACAAGCCATAGTCAAACCCATCTTAAAAAAACCCAACCTGGATCCCTCTGAACCTGTCAATTTCAGACCAATTTCAAATCTCCCCTTCGTAGCAAAACTCCTCTAGGAAGAAGTCAACACCCAGCTCTCAGAACACCTCGAGAAACACAACATCCTATTCCCTTCACAATTCAGATTCCGCACATTCTTTAGCACTGAGACCCTACTCATTGCCCTCACATACACACTCCTCAAAGGTCTAGACAACGGCCACTCATACATCCTAGCCATGCTCGATATTTCTTCTGCTTTTGACACCATCAGCCAAAAAATTCTATTAAATAGATTAACAGAAATTGGCATAACTGGCACTGCCCTGCTATGCTTTAAATCATACCTTGACAATAGGCAATATAAAGTCAAAATAGGAAACAACAAATCAGTTTCCATTAAACCTACCCGTGGTGTACCCCAAGGCTCCTCACTATCCTCCACCCTCTTTAACATCTACTTGCTGCTTCTCTGTCAACTACTATCTGACCTTGGTCTTACTCATTTCATCTATGCGGACGACTTCCAAATTCTAATCCCCTTCACCGAATCTATCCCCAAATCCCTCCAAATCTGGAAAAACTGCCTATCCTCAATTAATCTCCTCCTTACAAATCTAAACCTCGCCCTCAATGCCGCCAAAATGGAACTCCTTCTCATATCTCATAACCTGACCACTAATCCCCACACCGACACCAACTCCAATCCCACCTCACCCCATATCTTATACCAGGTAAGAGACCTTGGCATCATTAAAGACAGACAACTTAACTTAAACTTCATCAACTACACTATGAAAGACTGCTACCACAAACTACATGTCCTCAAAAACTCAGACCCCTCCTCCACTTGAATGATTTCTACACTATCTTCCAGGCTATAATTTTCCCCAAAATTGACTACTGCAACTCCCTCCCACTAGGCCTCCCTGCCACCACCCTCAAACCCCTCCAAATGCTACAAATTGCCACTGCCAGAGTCCTCACTAACACATGCAAATACGATCACATCACTCCCATCCTCAAAGACCTCCACTGGCTCCCTATCCATTTTAGGATCCTCCATAAAACTCTCACTTTAATAGGGATGTGAATCGTGTCCTCGATCGTCTTAACGATCGATTTCGGCTGGGAGGGGGAGGGAATCGTATTGTTGCCGTTTGGGGGGGTAAAATATCGTTAAAAATCGTTAAAAATCGTTAAAAACCGAAAAATCGAAAAACCGGCACATTAAAACCCCCTAAAACCCCCCCCCGACCCTTTAAATTAAATCCCCCACCCCCCCGAACCCCCCCCCCAAATAACTTAAATAACCTGCGGGTCCAGCGGCGGTCCGGAACGGCAGCGGTCCGGAACGGGCTCCTGCTCCTGCATCTTGTCGTCTTCAGCCGGCGCCATTTTCCAAAATGGCGGCGGCCATAGACGAAAAAGATTGGATGGCAGGAGGTCCTTCCGGACCCCCGCTGGACTTTTGGCAAGTCTCGTGGGGGTCAGGAGGCCCCCCACAAGCTGGCCAAAAGTTCCTGGAGGTCCAGCGGGGGTCAGGGAGCGATTTCCCGCCGCGAATCGTTTTCGTACAGAAAATGGCGCCGGCAGGAGATCGACTGCAGGAGGTCGTTCAGCGAGGCGCCGGAACCCTCGCTGAACGACCTCCTGCAGTCGATCTCCTGCCGGCGCCATTTTCCGTACGAAAACGATTCGCGGCGGGAAATCGCTCCCTGACCCCCGCTGGACCTCCAGGAACTTTTGGCCAGCTTGTGGGGGGCCTCCTGACCCCCACGAGACTTGCCAAAAGTCCAGCGGGGGTCCGGAAGGACCTCCTGCCGTCCAATCTTTTTCGTCTATGGCCGCCGCCATTTTGGAAAATGGCGCCGGCTGAAGACGACAAGATGCAGGAGCAGGAGCCCGTTCCGGACCGCTGCCGTTCCGGACCGCCGCTGGACCCGCAGGTTATTTAAGTTATTTGGGGGGGGGTTCGGGAGGGTGGGGGATTTAATTTAAAGGGTCGGGGGTGGGTTTTAGGGGGTTTTAATGTGCCGGCTCACGATTCTAACGATTTATAACGATAAATCGTTAGAATCTGTATTGTATTGTGTTCCATAACGGTTTAAGACGATATTAAAATTATCGGACGATAATTTTAATCGTCCTAAAACGATTCACATCCCTACACTTTAATACACAAGACTCTGCATAACCAAGACATACAATGGCTAAACAACTCTCTACAATTCCAAACCCCCATCAGACCCACTAGATCTGCCTACGCCGGCACCCTGCATATCCCCACACCTAAACTCACCCATTTCATCTCCACCAGAGCGAGAACACTCTCCATTGCTGGCCCCTCCCTCTGGAACTCCATGCCTCCTGACCTACGACTGGAACCCTGCACTCTGAATTTCAAAAAGAAATTAAAAATATGGCTTTTCAAACAGGCATTTACTTAACCCCCCCTCACCCTAATACTCCCGTATATATATAGTTACTGTTTTCACTTTATTGTTTATTTACTTACTGTTTCATATTGTTGTAACTTAATTCCTTAGCTCTTTACGACCTTAATTTATATCCTCTCTATTATTTATAATGTTCAATGTAACTGCTTGCTCTTTTCCCCTTTTACTATTTGTTTTCTGTAAACCAATGTGATGTACATACAAACTTCAGTATATAAAAGCATTAAATAAATAAATAAACAAATAAATAAATAAATATTGTAGGTTAGGACAAGGGTGAGTGGGTATCCTGGTTCAGTGTTTCTGCCACATTTGACACCATCTGTCATGATTTGATTGAGCAGCTGCATAATATTGATATAGGTGGTCTAGTTCTGTCCTGGTTTATGTCTTTTTTGCCGGTGAGAAAGCAGTGGGTGCAGATGGTGAGTTCCTCTTCTTCTTGGCATTCTTTTACATTAGGAATTCCATAAGGCTCAGGGTTCTCCTCTGTTATTTTTAATATTTTGCCTCAGTCCTTTTTAATAGTTGGCCCCTCTGGGGTCTGTTCTTAGGAACCAGGGGGGTAGCTTATTTTGTTTGTGCAGATGACATCCAGTTTTTTATCCCTCTATTGAGAATTGTTTCTTCTCCAAACCTTTCATTGAAAAAGCATATTTAAGGTCAGAGATTGGCTGGCTATGAATGTTTGTTATTTTATGTGTAAAAGACTAATTTACTATGGATTAGTAAGGTCTCCCTTCTTGGAAATGTTTTCCCTGTCTTGTCTGAGCTTAGAAGTCTTGGGGTCATTCTAGACTCCTGGCTCATCATGAAGCTGCACATTCATCAGGAAGCGAATATAGCTTATTTTAAAATAAACTTATTAAAGCCTTTAACAATGTACTTCCTGCAGATCTGTTAACAGTATTGCAATCTTTAGTGTTTGATATTTTGGACTACTGTAATAACGTATGGGTGGGACTCCCTAACAACTTATTCAGAGCACTGATGCTAGGCTCCTATATAGGATGGGATATAATGAGCCTATTGCCCCAATATCATGGGAGTCACGCTGTTTACCAGTTAAGTGGTGATCTCAATTTTAACTATTTATCTTGCTTTATAAGCTTTTATATTCAGATCATGCATGCTCAGTTGTTTAAAACTCAAAATGGCATGAACCTGAGCAATCTTTGATATCCTTTGGGGCACATTTACTGTTGACATCATCCATATGAGACTGTAAACATTGGTTAACTTGTGTTAGAGCTTTTTCTTATTCTGTTCCCAACCATTTGGAATATGTTACTGGCTGTACTTAGGAAAGAGAGGGACTTGAACAATTTTAAAAATGTGTGAAGCTATTATTGTTTTATTGATGCTTTTAAATGAGTTTTGCTGAAAATGTTTTAATTTGTTTATGTTTTACTATGTGATATTATGTTTGTTTTACAATTATGAATTTTTATTTTGTGACCAGCATGAAACAATTGTATTGAAAGATGTAGAATATGTCTTTTAATGATCTTCCATGAAAAGTTAAATTTTGTTAAGGTAGACTACAGTATATGTCTTTAACAATAGTCCAGCCTCTTTATACAGCAATCAATAGAGCAAAACATAAATATATAGTTAGAAGAAACATTTTAACATGTGACTAGGTTAGGAAAAAATGAGCACAGAGAAGATATGATTCCAAATATAAACTATGAAGATATATCTAGTATTATATTTTTTTATATTTTCTTTAGGCAGGTGCTTTTCCAAGAAGCATTATTCATGTTCTTGATTAGCTCCTGTAAGCAGTTGCTCTCTGTGTTTCCCACTGGCAGCTGTGTACTTTTCCTCTTACTCTCACATCACGAGATGTAAATAGGAATAAAAAGAGAGTGCTAAGCCAAATTGCTATGCACTGCAGCATTTGTGCATTAAAATTTAAATGCAAAATAGTAGATCTAAATGAAAGCAGTGTTTCTTTAGGTTTTCTTTGAATAAGACATGGACAGTGTATAAGAAAAGGATTGAGAAAAATTGAAGTAATTCTAGATAGTCAAAAGATGTATTTCATTTTCTTTGGAACTGTGAGAGCTGTGCTGATAGGCTTTTATGTGCATTTCCCACACATACAGTATTGAACGAATAGCAGATAAATATATGCTAGATCCTCAAGGATATGTAATAGTCAATGTTTTCACAATTTTCTTAGCTAAATAAGGTGGTCAACTGGATGTATATAATTCTATTTTCATAAAGATTAAGTATAATAAATCTTGGAAACAAATCTAGTTGTTTTAGATGGTTTCCAGTCTTTTCATTGATGTTTTCACTTGTGTGCCAGCAGAAATCACCCCTGAGAATTAGAAACACTGAAAATGCACCAAACTGAAATACCACCTGCCAATAACCTTTCTGAAAAAGTAAAGTAGAATCCAATTTCTTCTCTCAGGGTTCTGTATCATCAGTAATCTGACTTTCATTAAAAGAATCCTGTGAATATCTGCTGCATTTTACAAATAATTGTAGAAATATATTATGGCAGCGTTATGGAAAAATAACAGACTATAATAATGGAGCCTAAAAGCTTCTGTCCTCATGTGCTATATCTATGTTAACTATATTAAAAATAGCTACTTTGTATTTTGATACAGTCTGAAAAAGATATGGATAAAATGGACAAGGAATGTTTGGAAAGTGTCTATCTTTCCAAAAAAAAATTTGACTGTGGTATAGCAACTAAGCCATCATTCAACCAAGCTGTAATTTCAGTCAGAAAGTAGAAGCAGACCATAAGGTTTACAGTGGAAAGCATGACTCACCTACTATAGGTGACCCTATGCACACTCTCTTCCTCCCTTTGGTTCACTAGAGAACCATGATATTCAATAGAATAGTCTCACATAAATAGTGGTGGTGTATCCATTTCCCAGGTAATCAGGACAAAAAGGTGCTGCAAAGCCCGATTTTTTGCTGACCAGTTAGGTGCATGCCCCAAAGTGCTTTCATGGTTGGGCTTCCCATAGTGGACCCTTAATCTGGTCTGGGAAGTACCATTCTGGGACCGTCTACTGGGTTATGTTTCTCAGAACCCCATACAGTTTTGTCCTACTACAATAGGTTAATAATCTCAGAATAACTTCCAAGGACAGAGGATGAAGACCTTGCAGCATCGAGTCAGTGAAATCATTCTGAGCATGCTGCAGGTGGGGCATGCTAATGGTGTGTTTTAAGGAAAATGGGGTCACACAAAGTCTGCCCTGAATAGGTATGCTAGTGGAAGTCTCTAGGATTGTTATTTTTAGACCCATTCCAGAACTTCTGGAATTATTCCATATCTGACCCTTTCCCTCTTATATCACTCTGATATATACATGTATTGTAGCACCCTCCTTGATCCTTCCTATGGTGAGGAGGTTAATTATAGGAGTGACTGAGGTCTCACACATTCATTTTATCCCAAGGTTCTACCAATTGGTGGAGAAGCTTCTGCTTCAGGCCTTAGGTGGGGGCTAAGTCCTTCCAATAAAAATCCTCACACAATAGTGGTGTTCCAACACATGAAATTTACTGAGGAATTACTTCAATAAATGTAATTTAACAACTGGTCATTTCTCTGATGTGGAATTAATAATACATAGTGAATGTGGCATATCAATATAGTCCCTAGGAATTTCAAAACTGCTTCCCAAAATTTCTGAATAAATAAATATGCCCAAAAAAGATGCCCCAATGTGCCAATCTATGTTATCTAATATGTAATTGTGCAATTTCCATTTGAAATGCTCTTTGCTGGAAAATATAAAATCTCATCAAAAATGTATATTGAATTTCCCTCCAATTATTATTGACTGATACAATTTTAATTTGTTTGAAACAACTCTGTAATACCTGCACTGTTACACTGGTATTCACCTCTCCTTTCCACTTTTGTAATATACCATTAATCAGTATTGTGTCATTATTTTGCACCAACCCAGAATAAAAAGTTGAAACAGTATGTCTGTCCCTGTGTTCTGTTAAACACTGTTTTAAGATTAACAAATAAATGCAGTTGAAGATCCACCATCTTTAGTGAATGAATATAGTGATATAATTTGAGATACATATATAAATGGTGACTATCTATCCAATATGTATCTTTCAATTCTTGAAATCCCCTTACACAGTGCTCAATAGTGAATACATATGAGATACAATAGATATGTCTGGCTCTCCACAAATGCAATGTTCCTCTTCACATTCCAGGTAGAAAATCTGTTTCCAATTAGGGGTAGATATGGAAAAGCCTTCAGGAAACCCCTTGAGTATTACATAACTATCTCCAACATTTTACCATGGTCAAACTGCTTAGTTTAAGACTCACTAGAAAACACTGAATGCAGCAAATACAATAGTTCCAGAGGAGCAACCAATTGATGCTTTAGCTCCAAAGGAGTATAATAAGAGTTATTCCATAGCCAGTCACCCAGATGGTGCAGATTACAAGCCATATTGTACAACTAAAAATTGGGCAAATCCAAGCTTCCTTGTTTCATGGGCATTAAATTAGATGTGTTTTGAGAGGGTGTACAAGAAACTCCCTCAGAGCACTTTAAAGGACTGGCCACAATTATGTGGCCTGGTCTGCCTTAAGAGCACACCCAGCAAGGGATTCTGGGTCAGGGAGGTTCCCTTCAGCGGGGGATAAGAGAGCAATGCCCAGAGGGGTTAGGAGGGCCCCTGGAGAAAGAAAGAGAATTGCAATGAACTGTAAGTTGCATTGTTACCTTTGTACGTTTAATTTACTTAGAAGAGCAAAGCTGATTTGGCTATTACTTTCTACAAGTAAAGGCCCTGATTCATCAAGGCATTTTCACATAGACACAAAATGGGAGAAAAGCCTTAATGAATCTGGCCCAAAGAGATTTATAAAAGATTTTTTTGCCAGAGTCCAGCTTGAATTCTGTTCTCTGGCTATCCTATGATCACTCATATCACACATATATATTCTAGCTTTCCCTCCCCCCCACCCTCCACAAAATTTTTCAAATAATTCCATGCAGCAATGAGTTCTCCTCAGTCATAGAAAAGGGTACAAGCTGAAAAATGTACAACATTTCGGGAGTATCATCAGACAGAGTAAATGGATCTTCCCAAGTAAAGATTATGGGGCAGATTAAAAGCTACGCGCGGGCATAGATTTGTGTGTGCAACCCGGCGTGCACAAATCTACGCCCGATTTTATAACATGTGTGTGCAGCCGCACGCATATTATAAAATCCAGGGTCGGCGCGCGCAAGGGGGTGCATATTTGTGCACCTTGTATACACCGAGCCCTAGGGGAGCCCCAATGGCTTTCCCCGTTCCCTCCGAGGCCGCTCCGAAATCGGGAATTGGAGGGAACTTTCCTTCTGCTCCCCCCACCTTTCCCTCCCTTCCCCTATCTAACCCGCCACCCACCCAGCTCTACCTAAATCCCCCTTACCTTTATTTTGTTCTTTACACCTGCCTGTGGCAGGCGTAACTTGTGCGTGCTGGCCAGCTGCCGGCTTGCAATCCCCTGGAAGGGCCGCTGTGCTGGAGGCCTCAGTCCTGCCCCTAGACAGCCCCTGGACTGGCACCCTGCCCACGCCCTGCCCCTTCCCGCCCCTTTTTCAAAGCCACGGGACATATGCGCATCCTGGGGCTTGCGTGCGTCACCGGACCTATGCAAAATAGGCTCGGCATGCAGGAACGGGTTATAAAGGGTTACGCGCGTATATTACGTGCGTAACCCTTTTAAAATCCGCCCCATAGGGAACTTACCACACTGTTGCAACAAAGGTTTGGTAAACTGAAGACATTTCTAAACTATAAAGTTGAAATATTTAAATGAATAACTAGCCCATTTTAATGGAAACTCATTTTACCCAAATACTTTAATTTTCATCCAATATTATGATAGCCTCAGATTTATCCTGATTAAGTTTTCACCCTAATAAACTTCTATACTCACACAATTATTGCATAAAACTGTGAAGAGTATTCAGAGTCTCCTCTATGGATAAGGAGATCATCTGTGAATGCAACAGTCTTAATCTCCAGTTGTCCTATCTGAATCCCCACAGTATTTTGATCCTCTCTCACCTTTCGAAGCAGAGGTTCCAAACACAACTACAACTAAAAAGAACAATCTTGCCTGATTCCCATGTACAATTCAAACTTGTTCAAGATGACCCTATTAACCCAAACTGTACCAGCAGGTTTAAAATCTAAAGTCTGAATAACCCACATAAAATTTCCAGTAAAACCAATGTATGTTAAGGCTTCAAACAAAAAGTGCCAATCAACCCTGTCAAATGTCTTTTTGGCATCAAAACTAACCAAGAGGAAGGGATCTTCCATCAAAAGCAAAATTCCATAGAAGCCAGTACTCACTAGGGGTGTGCATTCGTTTTGAACTTAAATGTAAAACGCAACTTTTTTTTTTTTTTAACTTAAAAAAGTGATGAGGCGAAAACGATTGGATTTCCAACTTATTCAACATAGCTATGTTGAATACGTTGGAAATCGCGATTGTTGATCCTAAATAAAAATTTAAACCCCTCACCCTCCTTAATCCCCCCCCAAGACTTACCAAAACTCCCTGGTGGTCGAGCGGGGAGTCAGGACGCCATTTCTGAACTCCTTTGCGAGGAGCACGTGACGTCGGCGTCACGTCGGAGTGATGCGGCGTCACGTGATTCCCCGCGGGTTCGCTCCGGGACCCTCGTTGGACCCAAAAGGAACTTTTGGCCAGCTTGGGGGGGCCTCCTGACCCCCCAAGCTTGGGGGGTCAGGAGGCCCCACGGGGAATCACATGACGCCGTGTCACTCCGACGTGACGCCGACGTCACGTGCTCCTCGCAAAGGAGTTCAGAAATGGCGTCCTGACTCCCCGCTCGACCACCAGGGAGTTTTGGTAAGTCTTGGGGGGGGGGGGATTAAGGAGAGTGAGGGGTTTAAATTTTTATTTGCACGTATGGACATAGACTCAACTTATGGAATTCTCCATATGTCCATATTGACCGAAATTGACCCCCCCTTTCGACTTATGGACTTATGAACATAAACTTTTGGCCTGCACATCCCTAGTACTCACCATACATTGAGAATGGCTTGACTGCCTTTCACAAAACCTTCTTGATCTTTGGTTATCAATTTGGGGAGTATCCTAGCCAATCTATCAGCTGTTATTTGAGTCACAAATTTCATATCAAAATTTAATAATGAAATAGGGCAATAACATTCAGGTACTTTAGGGTCCTTACCCATTTTAAAAAGTACCAGAATCACTGATGTATTATTATTATGGCCCCTAATTTTCCACTCAGTTATCCAATAATCATATATCTTATTCAAAGACAAATAGATCTGAGAACCTATGGGATAGATTTTATAAAACTACGCACGTGCGTACTTTGGTTCGCGCACCAGGCTCGAACAAAAATACGCCGGATTTCAATAGATACACACGTAGCCGCGAGTATCTGTTAAAATACGGGGTCAGTGCGCGCAAGGCTGCCCAAAATCGGCAGCCTGCACGCTGAGCCGCTCAGTCTGCCTCCGTTCCCTATGAGGCCGCTCCGAAATCGGAGGGCTTTGGAGGAACTTTCCTTCCACCCCCCTAAACCTTCCCCTCCCTTCCCCTACCTAACACCCCCCCTCCCCCCGGCCCTATCTAAAGCCCTCCTACCTTTGTTGCACAAGTTACGCCTGCCCAAAGCAGGCGTAACTTGCGCACTCTGGGCCGGCTGCCGGCGCGCCATGGTCCGGTCCGGGGGCTGGTCCGGAGGCCGCAGCCATGCCCCCGGAACGCCCCCGATGATGTGCCTGCCGCAACACACCCCCGACATGGCCCTGATGACGCGCCAGCCACGACACGCCCCTGACATGCCCCCCCCCCAGGAAAGCCCCGGGACTTACGCATGTCCCGGTTCTTTGCGTGCACCGGCAGCCTATGCAAGATAGGCTCAGCGCGCGCAGGGGGGGTTTGGCGTAGGTTTTCGAGGGTTACACACATAACCTACACGCATAACCCTTTGAAAATCTACCCCTAAGAGCTTATAAAATTCACTAGGTAGGCCATCCACCCCAGGATCCTTTAAATTCTTGGCTCCCACTATACCCGTCTGTATTTCTTCTGGAATAAGGGGTTTATTTAAATCAGACAAATCAATTATTTATTTGTTTATTTATTATATCTTTTCTGTAGCACTTATACAAATTCTAGGTCTGAGTGGTTTACAAAATATAACATACATAATCAAGTTTTAACAAATAAAATCATTAATAGAATAAAAAAACATCAATTATTAAATAAAATTAAAAACAAACATACAATAGAACAGCATAAAAATCAAACAAGACAGGCAAATCCTTCATGCCCGATGATCAGTAAACACTAGTGAACATAGATAAGTTTTTACAGCCTTTTTAAATTCTCTTGCATTTGTAAAGAGTCAAATTGAATTTGGTAACAAGTTCCATAATATAGGCACTGCTATCGAAAAGGCACATTTTCGGGTTAGATCTAGCCTGGCTCTTTTGATATTTGGAACCTGCAGATAATTTTTGTTGATTGATTGTAAGAGTCGCGGAGGTTGATATAGATGTAAGGAGGAACAAAACCCATATGGACGATGCGCTGTGTATTAAATTATGGTTGATGGATAGTATCTTGTATTGAATACGTTGAAATAATGATAACCGGTGAAATTATTGTAAAACTGGAGTAATATATTCTCTACGGTTGGGTTGTATTGGTGAATAAATAGGTTGCAGTGTTCTGGACTAATTGAAGGGGACATAGTATATGGTCAGGGAGGCCTGAATAGAGT
Organism: Rhinatrema bivittatum; assembly: GCF_901001135.1. Taxonomy (NCBI): domain Eukaryota; kingdom Metazoa; phylum Chordata; class Amphibia; order Gymnophiona; family Rhinatrematidae; genus Rhinatrema; species Rhinatrema bivittatum. The sequence continues at coordinate 419,609,080 of NC_042617.1, read as the reverse complement.
GAGTTACAATCATCTAAACCAGTCAGTATTAAAGCTTGTATTATGGAGTGGAAATCTTTCGAAAATCATCTTCTGACACCTGTGCACAGATATTTTTTCACAGTATCCTTATCCCTTTCTTCCACTTTATACAATTTGGTATAGTATTTATGAAAAAATGTTTCATAACCCCTTATTAGTATTACCCATTTTCCAGGTAGGGGATCTCATTGCTGCCAGAAAGTTGAGGTGATACTAATTTTTTGTAAATTAGCCAACAGCTTGCCTGCCTTATTTTTGAACTGAAAAACCTAAACATAGTACTGGGGGCTCGTTTGTGTGTGTTGATGGATAAAAGAATTGAACTCTTGTGTCACAACCCCCCCCCCCCCACACACACACACACACACACACACACACTTATTCTGAATAGGAGATCTAGCCAATAGGGATGTGAATCGTGTCCTCGATCATCTTAACGATCGATTTCGGCTGGGAGGGGGAGGGAATCGTATTGTTGCCATTTGGGGGGGTAAAATATCGTGAAAAATCGTGAAAAATCGTGAAAAATCGAAAAATCGAAAAAATCGCAAAACCGGCACATTAAAACCCCCTAAAACCCACCCCCGACCCTTTAAATTAAATCCCCCACCCTCCCGAACCCCCCCAAATGACTTAAATAACCTGCGGGTCCAGCGGCGGTCCGGAACGGCAGCGGTCCGGAACGGGCTCCTGCTCCTGAATCTTGTTGTAAAATGGCGCCGAAAAATGGCGGCGGCCATAGACGAACACGATTGGACGGCAGGAGGTCCTTCCGGACCCCCGCTGGACTTTTGGCAAGTCTCGTGGGGGTCAGGAGGCCCCCCACAAGCTGGCCAAAAGTTCCTGGAGGTCCAGCGGGGGTCAGGGAGCGATTTCCCGCCGCGAATCGTTTTCGTACGGAAAATGGCGCCGGCAGGAGATCGACTGCAGGAGGTCATTCAGCGAGGGTTCCGGCGCCTCGCTGAACAACCTCCTGCAGTCGATCTCCTGCCGGCGCCATTTTCCGTACGAAAAACAATTTGCGGCGGGAAATCGCTCCCTGACCCCCGCTGGACCTCCAGGAACTTTTGGCCAGCTTGTGGGGGGCCTCCTGACCCCCACGAGACTTGCCAAAAGTCCAGCGGGGGTCCGGAAGGACCTCCTGCCGTCCAATCGTGTTCGTCTATGGCCGCCGCCATTTTTCGGCGCCATTTTGTAAAATGGCGCCGGCTGAAGACAACAAGATTCAGGAGCAGGAGCCCGTTCCGGACCGCTGCCGTTCCGGACCGCCGCTGGACCCGCAGGTTATTTAAGTCATTTGGGGGGGGTTTGGGAGGGTGGGGGATTTAATTTAAAGGGTCAGGGGTGGGTTTTAGGGGGTTTTAGTGTGCCGGCTCACGATTCTAACGATTTATAATGATAAATCGTTAGAATCTCTATTGTATTGTGTTTCATAACGGTTTAAGACGATATTAAAATTATCGGACGATAATTTTAATCGTCCTAAAACGATTCACATCCCTACTAGCCAATGTAATTGGGCCTTCAACTATACTAGTTCTTTAGCAATATCCTTCCTCTTCTTACTGGAATATGATATACAACCCCCTTTAATACCACTTTTGCTGTATCCGAGAACAAGTTGTATCATCCTGATGTTCCCCATTAAAGGCCTCATATTCCTTCATTTGTTACTTATATAATCTTTAAAATATTAGAATATGATACATATCAAGAAGGAATCTCCACTTAGACAGCCCCATCCCTCTGGGAAAAACTTTTCAAGTCACATCACACAAGGGCATGGTCCAAAATACCCCCATCCTTAATTTCTGCCCCCCCTATTTTAGAAAAATATTCACAATTGATAAATAGATAATCCAACTGAGATGGACAATCATGTGCTCTGGATATATGCATATAAGACTTCTCCAGAGGATATAAAATTCTCCAAATATTAAGTATATCCACGGTATGACACAGATATGGGATACCTTTATGTAACTGAAATGTGCTAACAGTGCTATAATATGGCTAGAGAAGCAATACAATTGTGGGTCATGTACATTGTTAAAGTCCTTTCTCCCCCCAGTTAGAACACAAATTTGTGAATACTCTAATAACAACTTTGCCAAAGATGTGAAAAAAAAAAGTGAATAAATATTCTGAGCAAAAATCTTCCATCTGGGTCCTGTACCACTTTTTAGATGCATGAATAGCATCAACGTATCCTTTAAAATTGTTACCCCTGCAGGTTTGGCTCCTGAGGAAACATAACAAACCTGGCCCAATCCTTGCCTTTTTAATGTAAGATGTTCCAATTCATTCAGTTTTGTTTCCTGGAGAAAGATCACATGGATCTTATGCCTATGTAATGCTTGCAAACTTTTATATCTTTTAACAACTGAATTTATCCCAGAAACAATCCATGTAGCAGACCTAAAAGAATGAGTCATTAGTCTACTCTATAGTGGATCTTAGCTCATGCATACCACTTAAAAGCATAAGACTGCAGCCCCCTTCCACCTCCAGCCTAGACTGCAATCGCATTGAAGGAGAAAAGCTAATAAACTGATGGTAATTCCCAAAGCCATATATATATATATATATATATATGTTACCACTGACCAAAACTTCACCCCAACCACTTAATACCACTCTAAGACTCACAAACTCCAACCCCCTAACTGCCCCCCTGACTTTAATATCCTATCCCTCAAGATTCCAAAATACCCAAACATAGGTAGAGGTCATAAATGTCTTGTGAGTGGAGCCTCTCCTCTGAAGCTAATGCACAAAATAAACCTCTAAATAATAGGTTCCATGGGCAGTGGTTTCCAGGTTGAAAAATAATCCATTGACATGTTTAAATACTGCCTCTGCAAGTTAAAGTCACAGACAGAGCAAGGAATTCAAAAGGGGAAGCCAGTGAGTGCTCAGAAATAGTCAAGCATTTATAATAGAAGGAAAAATTAAAACAGAATCACTGCAGCTCGATAAAAATCAAAGACCAGTTATCAAATGGGTCAAGTTTGTCTAAAAGTCTCCATCTATCACATAGTGAGAGAAGAGCCGAGGTAAATTACTAAACAATTTTTAGAACACACAAAACAAGAGATAGCCACAAGTCCATGCTCATGGGGATCCTAGGTCCTGCAGAAAGGTTCTAGCCACTTCTGCTGAATCAAAAATAATTGTTTTGCCATTGTAAAGTGATCTCAGACATGTTGGGAATTGAAAAGTTAAGTATATATATTTCTTAGCCAACTGTGTACAAATAGGTGAACACATCATCCATTTCATAGCTGCCGTTGTAGAGTTGTCTTGAAAAATCAGAATTTTGTGCTCATTGGAAAACAAGTCTATCTTCCTCCCATATACGCTCAGAATCTCTACTTTATAAACAAAATTGAGGAGCCTGGGAATCACCTTGCCAGGTCTTATTATCTGTTCAGAGTTAGGGATTACACGATGTAAACACTCAATTCTCAGCTCTCCATGCCCTGAGTTCAGTTGCAATTTAGTGACTGACCAACAAACCAACACACAACCAAGAGCTTTCCATCTTGAATAGACAATGGGAACCCTGTAAACCTCAAATTATTGCAGTGGAAGTGATTTTACAAATAGTACACTTTATCCTCCAGCTTCCCCCTGGCCTCTTGCAACTCTTGCATCTTAGCCTTAAGAGCATTCATGCAGTTCTCCCTCCCTGAGACCCATGAATCAGCCTCTGAGAGCCTTTAAGCAATGTCCTCTATTTGTGCCTGAATTTCCATAATTTCTTTATAAACTTTGTGAAAAATTTCCACTACTGCAGACACTACAGCTGCCACTACTTCAGTGACTAAAGGTCCCGATTGACCTTGCTTCCGGGCTCCTCATGGGACTGTCCAGCATTTTAGAGTCCAGTAGCTTTTTCTTATCCTTGTCTTTCTTAGTAATTTTCATCAGGACATGCTATAGACATTCAATTCTTAGATGGAATAAATGACTCCTTCATGGAGCAATGGGTTCAGGAACCAACAAGAGAGGGAGCTAATTTAGATTTAATTCCTAGTGGAATGCAAGATGTGGTGAGAGAGGTAACGGTGGTGGGGCCACTTGGCAATAGTGATCATAACATGATCAAATTTGAGCTAATGGCTGGCATGGGGATAATATGTAAATCTACATCTGTAACACTAAAATTTCAAAAGGGAAAATTTAATAGAATGAGGAAAATTGAAAAAAATTAAAGGTGCAGCTTCAAAGGTAAAAATTGTACAACAGGTGTGGACATTGTTTAAAAATACAATCTTAGAAGTGCAGTTCAGATATATTCCATGCATTAAGAAAGATATGAGGAAGGCAAAATGATTACCAGCATGGTTAAAAGATGAGGTGAAAGAGGCTATTTTAGCCAAAAAACATCCTTCAAAAATTGGAAGGATCCATCTGAAGAAAATAGGAAAATGCATAAGCATTGTCCAGTTAAGTGCAAAACATTGAAAAGGCACATTAAGAGAGAATTTGAAATGAAGTTGGCCATAGAGGCAAAACTCATAATAAAAATGTTTTTAAATATATCCAAAGCAAGAAACCTGTGAAGGAGATGGATGGACAATTAGATGACAGAGGGGTTAAAGGGGCTCTTAGGAAAGGTAAGGACATTGCAGAAAGACTAAATTTATTTATTTATTTATTTAAAAACTTTTCTATACTGTTGCTAAGTTAAATACCATCGCAACGGTTTACATGTAGGCACATATTTAATGAGGGGAAAAGCGTACTATAGTACATTCTAACAGGTGCCGTTAAAGGTTCGGTTACAATATATCATTAGACATAGACATTTAGCGAAGTAGTTCATGACCAGTTGTACCAAGGTACTTACACGGGTAGTTTTATCACACATAGTATTATAGTTATGTTTGTTGTGGTGTAGAGTTCATAGACTAATCTATTGTAAAGTTCTACGTACTGTGTGTCTGTGCCTTTCTGTTTTTTCCTGAATAATTTCTCTCTATTCTTTTCTTCTGTGTTTACTAATGAGGATAGTAACATAGTAATGATGGTAGAAAATGACCAAAACAGTCCATCTAGTCTACCCAGCAAGCTTCCCAAGGTAGTAAGTGCCACTCCATGCAGGTTACCCCCCCCCATGGATGTTGGGGAGATACCATTCTGGAGATGGTTTTCAAGGGTGATGAGTCAGTTGAACTGAACCAAATCACTAAGAACCTGGAAGATGTATTAGGCAAGACTGACAAACTAAGGAGTAGCAAATCAACTGGACTGGATGGTATGGAAGGAACTCAAAAATTAAATTTCAGATCTATTAGTTAAAATGTGTAACCTATCTTTAAAATCGTCCATTCTACCTTAAGACTGGAAAGTGGCCAATGTAACCCAAATATTTAAAAAGGGCTCCAGGGGCGATCCGGGAAACTATAGAACAATGAGCCTGACTTCAGTGCCAGGAAATATAATGGAAACTAAAGATCAAAATCACAGAAGATATAGAAAGATATGGTTTAATGGAACACAGTCAGCAAGGATTTACCCAAGGCAAGTCTTGCCTCATAAATCTGCTTCATTTTTTTTTAAAGAAGTTAATAAACATGAGGATAAAGGTGAACTGGTAGATGTAGTGTTTGACAAAGTCCCTTATGAGAGAGTTTTAGGAAAACTAAAAAGTCATGGGATAGGAGGCAGTGTCCTTTGAGACAGGAAACAGAGTAGGATTAAATGGTTAATTTTCTCAGTGGAAAAGGGTAAACAGTGGAGTGCTTCAGGGATCTGTACTTGCACCGGTGCATTACAATATATTTATAAATGATCTAGAAAGGAATACGATGAGTGAGGTAATCAAGTTTGCAGATGATACAAAGTTATTCAGGGTAGTTAAATCACAAGCAGATTGTGATAAATTGCAGGAGGACCTTGCAAGACTGGAAGAATGGAAATCCAAATTGCAGATTAAATTTAATGTGGGCAAGTGCAAGGTGATGCAAATAGGGAAAAATAATCCATGCTGTAATTACACAATGTTAGGTTCCATATTAGGAGCTACCACCCAGGAAAAAGATCTAGGTGTCATAGTGGATAATACATTGAAATTGTAGCACAGTGTGCTGTGACAGTCAAAAAAGCAAACAAAATGTTAGGAAATATTAGGAAGGGAATGGTGAATAAAATGGAAAATGTCTTAATGCCTTTGTATCGCTCCATGGTGAGACCGCACCTTGAGTACTGTGTACAATTCTGGTCGCTGCATCTCAAAAAATATATAGTTGCAATAGAGAAGGTTCAGAGAAGGGTGACCAAAATGATAAAGAGGATGGAACATCTTCCCTATGAGGAAAGGCTAAAGAGGTTAGGGCTGTTTAGCTTGCAGAAGAGATGATTGAAAGGGGGATATGATAGAGGTCTTTAAAATCATGAGAGGTATAGAATGGGTAAATGTAAATTGGTTATTTACTCTTTTGGATAATAGAAGGACTAGGGGACACTCTATGAAGTTAGCAAGTTGCACATTTAAAACTAATCAGAGAAAATTCTTTTTCACTCAATACACAATTAAGTTCTCAAATTTTTTGCCAAAGGATGTGGTTAGTGCAGTTAGTGTAGCTGTTTTTAAAAAAGGTTTGGATAAGTTCTTGGAGGTGAAGTCCATTAACTGCTATTAATCAAGTTGACTTAGGGAATAGCCTCTGCTATTACTGGCATCAATAGCATGGGATCTACTTAGTGTTTGGGTACTTGCCAGGTACATGTAGCCCGGATTGGCCACTTTTAGAAACAGGATGCTGGACTTGATGGACCCTTGTTCTGACCAGTATGGCTATTTTTATGTTCTTATATTCTTATATTGTGACCATATATATTTTGTGAATTATCCAGATGCTCTATCTAAGGAAAGATAAAATGGAACTAGAAAAGCTACTAAGAAGGACAAGAAAAGTTTTAAAGGCAATGCAACTAGAGATGTGCTTCGGCCAAACCTTTTGGTTAGGCCTTCTTTATCGCCTGCCGAAGGAAATTTTGTTTTCCCGTGGTTCGGGCCAATTTTTTTGGCTGCCCCGAGAAAAAAAACCAACCCACCCCAACCCTTCAAACTCAATTACCTACAATCCTCCCACCCTCCCAAGCCCCCCCCCCCCCCACCCCCAAACTCGCCGAAAATACCTGGTAGTCCAGCGGGGGTCCCAGGAGCGATCTGCCCCTCTCAGGCCATCGGCTGCCACTAATCAAAATGGTGCTGGTGGCTCTTTGCCCTTACCATGTGACAGGGGCTATTGGTGCCATTGGCCATCCTCTGTCGCATGGTAGGAGCAATGGATGACTGGAGCCATCTTAAAAAATCTTGAATTCATAGATGATACTTTGACTTATTGGGTTTTGTATTTAGAAAAGAAGAGAACCAATTTAATACCACCTCCCCAATCTCAAACTGGGCAAGGCGGGTTCACAGTATGACATGATGTAAAATATCAAATGCTGATGAAATAAGATGACCAGTAGAAAAGCTTGATCCTCCCTTTTTGAAAGGAATCTATGCTAGATCTTAAAAGTAATTCCATGCTTTGTTTTTTTTTAAACCTGAATTAGAAAATATATTCTTATAAATAGTTCTGAAGTTGATTCAGGACAATGCTTTTGATTAATTTGATGATAAATGGTAAAGATGATACTGGTCTATAATTAGAGGGCATATTGGGATCAGTATTGGGTTTCTTTATTAACAGATTAACTGAGGCCTTTTTAAGTGAGGGGGGAGGTAAGGAACAAGATAATAGAGAAAGATTCACATTATTAGTGAGTGTAGAGCAAATATCATCTTTAAGAACTCTTGTGATGGCTGTTTTGCAGGGATATAATGGACAGGAAATTAGGTTCATTTATTTGACAATACTGGTATTCTGAACTGTACTTACTGCTTCAAAAAAGGACCACAGAGGGTTAGAATCATCAATTATTTGAAGGTTGCATTGCATTGGTAGGTATTCAAATTTAGTGCCAAGATCAGAAATCTTGTTTTGAAGGAATCTAGCCAAGACATAGGGCAATATTTTGGTACTCATTCTAGTGTATGTCAATCTAGAAACTGTGAAGAATAATTCTTGAGAATTATTTATTGCAGATTAAATGGCTTTTCCATAATAATAGTTTTTTCTTTAATGACCACTTTTCTATAGCTATCCAATGTTTCCATGTAGTTTAGCTTATTTAAATAGGATGGGTGTTTATGTTAATGGTGCTCTGCCCTCCATAAAAGGGCTTTTTCATTTGTCAGTTCTGATTAAAAACAAGGAGCTCTGGAGGACCTTTCATTTATAATAGGTTTTAAAGAATCAATAATGTCAAGAGCAAACTGAAAACAGTTATTCCATTCTGCAATATAAGCAGTAAGGTCTTGACAGTCTATAGTAAGAATTTTTGGTATCTATACTTCACAAAGTTTCAGTATTGATTAGATTTCTTTTGAGTAAAAGTGTATTAGAGGAATTCCCATGTACAGATGAGAAAATGTAAAAGAAAGTGGTAACTCCAAGGTATATCTTGGTGTAAGGTTAGAGAGAACTTGTTGCATCTGTCAGTCGCATACGGTTGTGATCGCTCTGCCTCATCTCTTTTACCCTTTTCCTCCTCCATTGGAAGAATGGCTGCCTCCACTGCTGTTTGCCGAAATCCTCAGCGTCTCCGAGCCAGCATGGGCGTTCCTGTCCACCATGATTCTTCCTGAGGCCTCCTAGGGCACGCGCGCACACTACCAACGTTTTTGAATACATCATGGTGGGAACCGTGGGGGGGGGGGGGGGGGGGGGGGGGGGGAGGGGGGTGCGGCCCCACTACATGACATCAGTACCTCTGGGTATTTAAACCTCCGCTCCGCTCCAACTGAAAGAGTTAGCAAGGACTACTGTTTTGCTAATCTGACCGCTTCTAAGCTGCTCACTTGGATTCCTCACTACTCTCCGGGGTATCTCGCTACTACAGAAGCTCTGGGTACCCGCTCCTCAGGGGCCTCTCACTTCTACTCGCCTTTTGGGGTTAATCTGCCTAACCTTAAGGACACCTGCTCCTCGGGGGTCCTGTCTGCTTTCTTTCAGGAACCCTTCGGCGCTCCTAGGTACTCACTCCTCGAGGGCCTATTCTGCTCAGGGTATCCTGCACTCGGACCTCGGGTCCTTCTCTTCATCTAACTACCGAAGGAAGTTATCAGCACTGCTACTCTGAGTATCACTACGTTCCAGCTCTCCTCATTCCACAATTCAGGTTCACGGCTTATCCTGTGCTGCGGAACACTACCGGAGCTTTGCTACATCTGAGTGAGACCATCATCTACAGAGACTGTCTGAGCACTGTGATATCTCTGGACTACAGCAGTGTCCATTCCTTAGGCAAGATTCTACTCATCAACTGCAGTATAATAAAGCTTTCTCTCCTCATTGCTTACTAGAGACTAGCCAATCGTTGTGGTTCCCCACGGGGCCCCTTCCCGTGGGAGGAGTCATCACCACTTCGACCAAGAGTCCACAATATGCCACAAACCCAACAGAACTTTGAGTTGCTGTGAGGTTAGAACTGCCCAATTAATGAACCTGTTACGGTCGTGGACCCTTGAACCGTCTGAGACAGTTGGTGGAATGCTATGGGGACCCACAGCAAGCGTCACAGCTGGGAGGCAGCACGGAAGAGACTCAGAAGAGGCTTCACCACTGGAAATCCGAGGTTCCCCCAGGAGGAGACCGTAGGGGCCCATACCTCTTGGACTTAGGTAGGACCCTATGTGACCAAGGATCCAGACTGAGGCCGAAGAGATGGACGAAGGAAGGCTGGGCCCTCGTAGTTGAAGAGTCTTCACCCTCGGAAGCCCGTGGCTCCCCCAGGAGGAGCCCGTGAGAGCCCGAGCCGCTGGGACTTAGGAGAATCCTCTGGGCCAGCAAGTACCGGATACCTGAGGTGGTGGAAGAAACCAAGTCAAAGTCCAAGAGCAAAGCCGGGTCAAAAGCCAGAAGTCAGAGATCCAAACCAAAGCCAGGGATGACAGCTGAAGACGGAGTCATGGGACGGAGCCGGGTCGAAAGCCAGAAGTCAGAGGACGAACCAAACCAGGAGAGGAAGCTGAAGATGAAGTCAGGGGCGAAGCAGTGTCAGAAGCCAGGAGTCAATAACCAGCAGATGCAAACCGGAGTCCAACGCAGCAACTAGAGACACAGAAGAACTGTGGAACCTCGTTGCAAGGCCCTGTCTAGGTGAAGCTGCAGGGTTTAAATATCCTGCAGCATCTGACGCCATCCAGGGCATCCTCTATAGTTTTCCTGTGCTGGCCCCTTTAAGAAGGGCTCCTCCTCCCATCATGTGTGTCTAGGGGGCGGTGCCAGCCACCACGGATCGTTGGCATCTCTCCCGAGGAGGGAGAGATGTGCTGGAGGCCATGCAGGCCTGAGAAGGCCGCAAAATGGCCCGGGTCATCCCCGAAGTAGGTGGAGGGACCGGGGCATGGCCCGGGACTGCAACAGAACCATCTGGGGCCCTGCAGGCAGCAGGCAAACATGCTGATGCTAGAACTATGGCTAGACTTCACCTAGTAATATCACAAAAGGAATCTTCCAAAAATGATTTCCAAAAAGCCTTCACCAATCAACTCTGTCCCGAAGGTATGAAGCGTATTAAGACATAGTGTCCTAAGAAGAGAATATACAGATATATTGTTGCAACACATTTGAGCACAATGAGTTCCTTCCTTTGTAATGACTCCTGATGAAGCAACCTTTGTTGCAAAACACCAGCTGCTGTCAAGTCATCTACAAGAGAGTCATCCACGGGAGCAGACAGATTGTCTTTAAAAATACCATTTTTCTGATATATTGGAAGCACTAGGTGATCTATATAACTGCAAATGATTGAAATGACCGAACGGCTTTGATCTTGAAAAAGCACGTTGTCAAGCTTGCTGATGCGGTTCATACATTTTAAATTAATATAATGAAAAAACACAAGGCTTGATGAAGGCTTTTTGGAAATCATTTTTAGCAGATACCTTCTATGATACTAGCATTTGCTTGCAGGATCAATTTGGCTCTTTGTTTTGTTTGTTAGACTTCACCTGAACCAGCCTCTTCCCCTGCAGGTTTAGTCCTTGGGCAATGAGGCCAGCAGGACTTAGGCAATGTTGATTCAAGGGAGAGTCCAGAGACAGACCAAGAGTCAGGAGAGGTAGCAAGTAAGACTGAGTCAAAGTCCAAGCTGATGTCAGAAACAGAGGATCATGTGAAGACAAACAAGATACAGTGGAGCAAGACAGACAAGACATGACAAGACAATGACACGGCAGGGAGACTGGAAAGACAACAGAGATATAGCAAAAGCAAAACCAGATCACAGCAGAGGAGAACAATTTGAGACTGGACAAAGCAAGGCTGGACGAGGCAAGACTGGATGAGGTTAGGCTGAATGAGGCAAGTCTGGAGAAGGTTGATCTAGACAAAGCTGGGTAGGTTAAGGCTGCACGAGGCGAGGATGGATGAAGGAACACTTCAGCATGCTAAGCAGCAGACCAACTGTTGTGAAGGTGCCAGCTGAAAGCGCAGCTGGGGTTTAAATCCCCAGCCAGTGCTGATGTCATCTTACAGTGCCTCCCTTGCTTTCCCTCCAATGGGTCTTTATCAATGGGTACTTGCTGTGGATGCAGACCTAGAGGGCCTGGTAAGAAGAAGACATGACTGTATCCAGCTGCACAGCTGTCAGAGGTAAGTTCTTCCAGTTGCAGTCTCATGCCATGACTGGCAAATGTAACACTTGGCTTGAGATGACAGATGCAGAACTCTGGCCATTCATTGATTGACTTGTAAAAACTAGTTCTAAGGTGTGACCATGAGAATGAGTTGGTCCTTCTACCACTTAAGAACATAAGAACATAAGAAAATGCCATACTGGGTCAGACCAAGGGTCCATCAAGCCCAGCATCCTGTTTCCAACAGTGGCCAATCCAGGCCATAAGAACCTGGCAAGTACCCAAAAACTAAGTCTATTCCATGTTACCATTGCTAATGGCAGTGGCTATTCTCTAAGTGAACTTAATAGCAGGTAATGGACTTCTCCTCCAAGAACTCATCCAATCCTTTTTTAAACACCGCTATACTAACTGCACTAACCACATCCTCTGGCAAGAAATTCCAGAGTTTAATTGTGCGTTGAGTGAAAAAGAACTTTCTCTGATTAGTTTTAAATGTGCCCCATGCTAACTTGATCCTATCCTAAAGCATACATAGTGGAGAGAAAATTGTCACAGAGGCGAGAATTTTTATTCACATGTATATTTAAATTTTCTAGCACTAGAACATTGTTTAAATTATTGCTTGATTTCTAACTGTGTGACTAGGACTGGGGTGTAGTTAGAAGAGACTGAGCCGGAGGACAGTAGAAAAGACAACACCCCAATATTTGTAATTAATAAACATTACTTCATGTGGGGAGATTATATCAAGGGAGTTACATTCTAAATCCTAGCGATCATTTGGAAAGTATGAGCAATCCACCACCTCTTTTTATAGTTCTTGGTTTGGAAAAACATTGATAATCAGATGGGCATAGTTATTCATTTGTAAGTATAATGTCTAGTCCAATAGCCATGATTCTGTGACACAGAAAAGGTCTGGATGTGTGTCCACAACAAAATCATACACCATTCCTATTTTATTCCTGATTGATCATGCTTTTATGAGATAGATTAAAAGAATGCATGAAGAGAGTGAAAATAGTTGTGTTTGATCTAATGCAAGGGATCAAATGAGAATACTGAAGTAAGCTATTCTTATGTCTAAAATGTGCCAGTTGACCATATCGACCTTGACACGTAATCATGGGTATGGTAACTCCCCAACAATGGGAATATGCTGATTAGGAGCTTTCATATTTCTACAGATGCTAACATACAGTCCCTGAAGACAGGGCAAGAGAAAACACTTGAAGCCAAAGTCCAGATCTGTTTGAAATGAAGCAAATTGTGGTCATCAGGGAGCATACAAAGGAGTATACAAAAGGGCAAGCCCCTTTGTGGTGCCCCTTCATCACATGTCAAAGACACGCACCCTTCCAACACGAGGCTCCTCCAGTGTCACCTCTGGGATTGAGGCCCTCAAAGATAATGCCATCAGTCCTTCAACCCATGAGAAGAACTGGTTTGAGCCTGGAAGTAGGGATGGGCATTCGGGAGAAACAAAATAGAAAATGGAACACAATTTCCTATTTCATTTTATTTTGTTCTCAAAATGAAAATTTTGAAAATCTAATGAAAATTTGTTGGTTTTCATGTTTCATTTTGAAAACAAAAGAATTGAGCCATTGGGCCTATGCCCAGGGTTAAACCTGGGGCCTCACCTAAGGAATAGGCCGAGGTCCAAAGCCAGGGCTTCGTCCTTCACTCAATTGTGATTCTGGGGTCTTGCCCAAAGTCCAGGTTGAATGCTGGGGCCTCTGTGGAGACCACAAAAATTAAGCATACATACCTACTCCATCGGGGATCCAGCAACATGATCCAGGCCCAGCCCAATGCCTGGGTCACAGTCTAGGCCTGAAACCAGGGCCAGTGCTACAGCCTGGTCCCAGAGTCTAGGGATCAACCCGGACCAGGCTCAGCTCTGGAACCCCACCCAGTGGCTGAGTCCCAATGCCTGAGCCTTGGCCTAGACCCAGGCCTGAGGCTGGGTCCTGACCCAGGGGCCTCAGCCCAGGTTCAGGCCTAGGCCTCTGATGTCTTCTGGTTTCTTTCTTCTATGACGAAATGATGCCATTTGCTCGTGAGACATGGTAGTTAATTCTACTGCATCTTCCCCATTGGAGGGCACCATTTTGAAATACGGTAACACATTTAGACTGCTGTAAATAAAAATGGTGCCTTCTGCTATGGAGCAAGCAGTGGAGCTAATTAACTTTGGCGCCTCCCAGGTGGACAGCATTATTTCATTAAAGAAGAAATAAAAAGAATACAAAGGACTAGAGGTTGGGGCTGGGCCTGAACCTGGATAGAGGCCCTAAGGTTTGAATCCGGATTTAAGCCTGGGTATGGGCCACAGCCCCAGCATCGGGATCTGGTCTTAGGACCAGGCTGCCATGTCTGGTTTTGGCCCAATTCTTGGCCTATAAGGCCTAGGTGTCAGGATCCGATAGAGACCTCCAAAAATTGTAAAAAACAAAACAACTTACCTGCTCTGTTGGGGATCCAGAATCATGATCCTCGCCCAGCCTCAGCCTAGGCCCAGGACAAGGTCTGACACCACAGACCATCCAGAGACTGGGTCCTGATAGTGAGCCCAGCACTGGGACCTGAAACAGAGGCTGGATCCCAATCCCTGGGCCTCAGCCTAGCCCGAGCACAGGATCCCTTGTTTATATATTTATGTTTAAATATTAATGTACACCATGGCATTTAATTTCTTTCATGCACAGTGATTTTGTGCATATGTAAAATAAAATAATCTTTTTAGATGAACTGTTATTGTTCAGTATAACTTGTGCCACACATTCTTCTATTGCGATTTATCTATATGTGTGTGTGCTTTTCACTTTGCCCTCCTCATATGTGTATGGCATTGACATACATCAAAATGATGCCACACTCTGGGGTGAATACGCCGGAGGTAATTCACTCCGGCGCGACCCCAGCAGATGCCATCATTTGGCCGTGAAGGACTGAAGAAAGAAGATGACATATGAAGGAAATCCCAAGCCTGAACAACAAGGCCTGGGCTTGACCCTGAATTGAGGCCCAGACTTCAGGACTCAGCCTCCAGGCCAAGTCATGGCATCTGGCTTTGGTCCGAGCTGAAGCCCTACTGTCGGTACATGGTTGAAGGCCAGGCTGGGTCATAGCGTCAGGTCTGGGTCCAGGCTGAGGCCCAGGCATCGCGACCCAGCCTCAGGGTCAGGTCACAGCATTGGGCCTAAATCTGGGCCAAGGTCTCGGCACCGGGACCTGGCCTCCAGGTTGTTTTATGGCATTGGGCCTGGGTCAGAGGCCCAGTTATTGGGGCCCAGCATCCATGTCGGGCCAAAGCCTCGGCTTTGAGTATGCCGAGTTCGCAGTGACCTACCGCGCCCTTGGCCTTCAATAGGCAAAGGTGGCAGTAAGCTACCACATCCTTTGCCTATGCAAGGCAGAGGTTTCAGCTTGGGTCTAGGCCAAAGCCAGCAGATCCTCACAGGACCAGCTAAGATGGGACTAGGGTGGATCCTGGCCCCATCATTTTAGCCGGCAGAAGGCTGGCTCATTTTCCTGTTTTGGCTGCTATTTTTTTTAATAATTTGATTCGATTTTTTTCTCACGAATGAAAATGAATTAAACAATTCAAGAACCATAATTTGTGGCAAAAAACCTCCCAAGAGCAAACCGAATAACGAAAACAATTTTTTTTTCCTTCCATATCCCTAATGTCTATACTCAAACTGAAGCCTCAGCCTTGGGAAGGCCTAGCCACAGTAGGTTGCCAGGACTTCAGCCTAGGCCCTAAACAAGGCCCAGGCTCTCAGGCTTGGACCTGCAGCCTGGGCCTAGGCCTTAGCCAGAGCCCATGACCAGGCCCTCTTACTGGGCCTGACCCAGAGACTGGGTCCCAACACCTGGGCCTGAGCCTAGGCCAGGTCCATTGCTATGGCCCAGTCCAGAGACCAGGCCCCAATGCCAGATCCTCAATTTTGGGTTCGGGCCAAGATCCCAGTGTTGGGGCCCGGTATTTGGGGCCAGTTCATGATCCTGTAACCTCAGTGCAGGTTCAAGCCAGGGCCCAGAGCCGAGAACTCAGAAGTCTTTTGTCTTCTTTCTTTCTTTTTCAATGAAATTAGGCTGTCGACTTGGGAGGCATCAAAGTTAATTAATTTTGTAGTATCCTCCCTAGCAGAGGGCACCATTTTTATTTACAGCAGTGTAATTGTACTGTCTTATATCAATTTATATCAAAATTGCACCCTCCACTGAGGAGAATGCAGCAGAGTTAATTTTGGTGCCTCCCAAGCAGACGGCATCATTTCATCAAAAAAGAAAGACAGAAGATTTCCTAGGCCTGGGCCTGACCTTGGACCAAAGCCATGGGTCATGACCCATAGCTTTGGTCGTGTTCCAGCCTCAGGCCTGAATATGGGCCAAGGTCCCAGTTTCGAGACCTTTTCTCCAGGCTGGGCCTCTATGTCAACCCAGGCATCGGAACCCGGCAACAGGATCAGGTTACATCATCAAGGCAGGGTCCCTTGTTTATATATTAAGTACACCATGGCATTTAATTTATTTCGTGCACAGTGATTGTGTGCATAAGTAAAATAAAATAATCTTTTTAGACGAACTGTTATTGTTCAGTTTAACTTGTGCCACACATTCTTCTATTGTGAATGCCATACACATGCCATATATCAAAATGGTGCCGTCTGCTGGGGTGAATACACAAGAGTTATTTCACTCTGGCACAACCCTTGCAGATTCCATCATTTGGCAGTGAAGAGCAGAATAATGAAGTTGTTGGACTGGGGAGCTCCCAGACCTGGACACCGAGGCCTGGGTCTGATCCTGCGCTGAGGCTCCGGTGTCAGGAACCTGCACTGGTTCGGGTCATGGCATTGGGCCTGGACTGGGTTAAGGCCTTGGCTTCCAAGTCAGGTCACAGCATCAAGCCTGGGTCCAAGCCCCAGCCTTGGCTGAGACCCCATAATCATGACCCAGCATCTGGTCTATTCATGGCATTTGGCCTGTCCTCAGGACCCGGCCTTCAATGGAAAATGACTGATCAGAAACGGTTTTTGGGTTTTTTTTACATTTTAGGGGGCCTCAGCCGAGACCCTGGCATTGCGGTCGGGCCTAGGGTGCATTCCCTGCTTTGGGTCTCTCCCTAATCTGTAGGTGAGGTCCCAGCTATGGTCCTAAAACTAGGTCTGATGCATTTTTAAAAAAAAATGAACTGAACAAATAAGGTTAATTTCATTCAGGAGTCCCCCAATTTGGTTAGGGGCCCCCCAGATGAAATGAATTTGCCGTATTCATCACATTTTGCAATTTTGTTTTAAATCAATGGACATCCCTACTAGGCATTAGGACCAGGCCTTGTTCCCATCACCTACGCCCAGGTTGAAGTTTCGGCCTAGGCAGGATGCAATGCCCAGGCTTTGGCCTGGGCCTAGCTCTCAGCATCAGATCCACCTTCCCAAACCGGGTAAGTGGAGACCATTGAGGATCCTGGCTCCCACATTTTTTCAGGTGGCAGGGATGGGTTGGGAATATTGGAGGCCTCGGGAGGTCCCTTTTTTTTTTCATTTTTGGGGATTTTTAATGCTTTTTTCATTTTTTGTCAAAATAATCATTAGACGAAACGAAAAATGTGGGAAACCAAACCCCCCAAAATGAAACAAAAAAAAAGTTTTTCTTCTTCCACCGCTAATAGGAAGTACAACTCATCTATGCATTTTTTTTTTAACTTGGGCTTCTGCTAACTTTCAAGATCATGAGGACAAGTTAGGTTTGCATACCTCTCAGTTAAATGCTGTTTCTTTTCAGATTTCCTTGCTTCAATATTTTATGTAGTATTAGTTAAAGTGAATTTATTTCTTAAAAAGTTGAAATCCTTGAAAATTTTGCAAGATATAATAACATGAAAGTACATAATTTTCTTAAACTGAAAAGTCTTTCTGCATGAGACTTTTAAGAAATATTTGGTGCAACATTAGAAAATATTATAGTAGCAAATCCCTCCTGTGAGTAGGGTATTTTATTTAACAGCTCCCAAGAGGGAAATTACAGTTCAAGATGGTGATATTGAGCCATTAATTTCCACAGATAGTCTAGCTGTATTGTCTCTTCTATAATCCCTCTCAGGAAGGAGTAATTGGGAGAGGAACATTGATAGTGGTTATTGCCATAGAAGTGGATAGAAATCTTATGTTGAATCTTTATTTTAAGGAAAGGCTTTCCCTTTTTTTAATGTCAAAAGGTGAATATAATTCCTGATCAATCTAGAGCTTTTAAAGAAACATATAGAAACATAGAAACATAGAAATGACAGCAGAAAAAGACCAAACGGCCCATCCAGTCTGACCAGCAAGCTTTGCACTTTTATTTTTCTCATACTTATCTGTTTCTCTTGGCTCTTAGTAACCTTTTGGTTCTATTTCCCTTCCACTCCCACCATTAATGTAGAGAGCAGTGTTGGAACTGCATCTAAGTGAACTATCTAGCTTAATTAGTTAGGGGTAGTAACCACCGCAATAAGCAAGCTACACCCATGCTTATTTGTTTACGCAGACTATGTAATTCAGTCCTTGTTGGTTGTTGTCTGTATATAGATCCATTTTTCTTCATTCCCCCTGCCATTGAAGCAGAGAGCTATGCTGGATATGCGTGAAGTATCGGTCTTTCTCCCCAGCCATTGAAGCAGAGAGCTATGCTGGATATGCGTGAAGTATCGGTCTTTCTCTGCTGCCGTTGAAGCAGAGAGCTATGCTGGATATGCGTGAAGTATCGGTCTTTCTCCCCTGAATGTAATGTTGAGGTCTGATGTATCAGTATTTGTAATTTATATACACACATACATATATATACACACACACATATGTATTTAATGTATATATATATGATATTGTGAAATATTGGCTTTTAGCAATTAACAGATTGAAGGAACTCAAAAAGTATTATATAAATATTGTTATGGGAACTGGCCGCAGAGGCCCGCGGCTAGCTCCCTTCACTTGTCAGTGCAAACCCCAGCTGACCAGACCCAGATGCCTCGCGGCGGCTTGGAACAGCCACAGGTGCACATTGCTGCATGCTCTCCTCTATGGCTCTCCCACACTGCCGCCGCGACCCGACCAGGCCACTGCAGGGATGCCACACACCAACCAGGCCGCGGTCAGGCCACGAGTTGGCCTCTCAGCTAACCCCCGGGCTCCCAGGCACGAGCGTGTGGCACGTGACCACTTTTCAGTGTCACCTGCGAGAGAGGCCCGAACGCCTCCTCCTAGACAAGCTTCATCTCTTGTTCCTGAGTTCCTGTTCTACCTGATGCTGCCTGCCAAGACCGTTGCCTGCTTGCCTATGAGATATGCCGCCAGCCAAGACCCTTGCCTGCCAGACTATGAAATATGCTGCCTTTCTGGACTCTTGCCTGTTTACTACTGTTTACACTGTCCGCCAGGACTCTTGCCTGCCTGACCTTGACCAGTTCCCTGAGACCCCCATGTAAGTCCAGCTGGCCCTGGTACCTGAGGGCTGGTATTGGTGAAGCCCCTGTGGGGTCTCAGGCATCACCGGCCTCGCCTGCCAATGGTGGACACCCGTGGGTCTCCTCCCCACTGGTTGAACCATCTCCCCTTCGGACCAAGGGTCCACGTTGCTAACAAATATATGGATGAGTGACACCATCAATATTATAATCATAAAGACTATAGACAATTTAACCTTTTTTGTTGTTCCATATTAAAAAAAAATTTACATTTTTTTATTACACAATCAATTATATACAAAATATAAAAATGTCACAATATTGAAGAAACAAACTTCATACAAAACCACTCAGTCCATACACCTCTATACTGCCCTTCACTGCTCGCTTACCATTTCAAAAAACATTCATAAGAATAAACTAGACCATAATCATATTCATCTGAAATGACATTACACTTATTTTAAATATATACACTTGTTTCAAAAAAGTATGCCCCCAATAGTCTCTTTCTAAATACAATGCCTTGTATCCCTTGTGCTGCTTATTTATTAGACATATTTGCAGCTTAGCTGGGATTGTGCAGAGACCATGTTTATTCTGTTAGCATATTCTCAGCTCAGTCCCTACAAAGGCTTCTGTTTTGCCAGATATCAGCTTCATCAAGGGAATGTGTTTATAGCCGAAATAATGAATTTTTGTGCTTCTTCTCAAAAAGCTGCTCAAGCTGATAGTTTTCCAACAAAGTGCTGAATTTCAACACTGTTTACCACGAAATATTATGAACATATTAGAGCTGTTGATCATGGGGAATACTGAAAAGTAAATATAATATATTACCAATGTACATATGTGTACCTTTCAGCTACTTAAAAAATATACCAGTAAATCAAAAGGTTTTATTCAAACCTGTGAGTAGTTGCTCATTAGCTTTACTAATCCCTTAATGAATTTATCATCAAATCTTGAATCAAATTGACTAAAATGTTTGAGATATATTTGACTGCTCACTCATACTCTCTGCAAACATATAAAAAATATAATTAAATCAATCTTTATCACCCAACTATAGCACTAAATCTGTAACCATTACCACAGCAGCTATAAACCTTACTGTGAGATCTTTAAACTACAGACTACTTTGGAAGGGATGCTCGCAATCACCAGACATTTTGAATTCAAAGTGGCATTTTCAGTTACAACTGGAAGCGGTATGTTCTTGTACCTTGCTTTACTTTATATAAATTTTATTTGTATTTGTCAAAGAACAGATGATCACCCAATATGAATATATAACCTAATTTGTATAAGGTTTATAGAAACATAGAAACAGAAATGATGGCAGAAAAGGACCAAATGGTTCATTCAGTCTGCCCAGCAAGCCCATGGCAGCATCTGCCATGCCATACAGATCTTCCCTATAATGGTAGCATCAGGGGGTGGCATCTGCCATAGCATACAAGTTACCCTCATACTTAGTTTCCCAAACCATTAAAGACAGAGCCCTTGTTCGTTACTATCTGAGTCCAATTCGCCATTATCTCTTGCCGTTGAAGCAGAGAACAATGTTGGAGTTACATTACAAGTTTAAGGCTTATTGGTTAAAGGTAGTAACCGCCACACTAGCAAGTTACCCCCATGCACTCTAATCCCCATTTCTATTCTCTAGGCTTTAGGGATCCACAGCGTTTATCCCATGCCCCTTTGAAATCTTTCACCATTTTTGTTTTCATCACCACCTCTGGAAGGCATTCCAAGCATCCACCATCCTCTCCATGAAGAAATGACATTGGTTCTGAGTCATCCTCCCTGGAGTTTCATTTTGTGACCCCTAGTTCTACTGATTTCTTTCCACTGGAGAAGATTTGTCAAATATGTATCATTAAAACCTTTCAGGTAACTGAAGGTCTATATCATATCCCCCCTGTACCTCCTCGTCTCTAGGGTGTACATATTTAATTGCTTCAACCTCTCTTTATAAGTCATTTGATGGAGACCTCCCACTATTTTTGTTGCCCTTCTCTGGAATGCCTCCATCCTGTCTCTGTCCTTTATGAGATATGGTCTCCAGAAATGAACACAATACTCCAGGTGAGTCCGTAACAAGGACCTGTAAAAGGGGATTATCAACTCCTTTATCTTACTGGTTATTCCTCTATGCAGCCCAGCATTCTTCTGACTTTAGCTTTTGCCTTGTCACATTGCTTTGGTGATTTCAGATCGCTAGACACTATCATGTCAAAGTCCTTTTCTTGCTCTGTGTACAACAGGTGCAAAGGTTTCAGAGAAAGAGTGTGAAGGATACCTTTATATAATGATCTGGTAGGTCTGTTGGAAGTGTGGAAGTGGATCGTATCTTTCAACCAATGCATGTTCTGGTTTTTTATGTATGATGGTGAGTGTTTTATATGTTATGCAGTGGTGGATGGGGAGCCAATGCAGATCTTTGAGGATTGGGGTGATATGGTCACATTTGAGTGAGTTGGTGAGTATTCTGGCAGCGGCATTCTGAAGAAGTTGAAGGGGGTTTAATCGTGGCTTTGGATAGACCAACTAGTAGGGAGTTGCAATAATCTATTTTGGAAAGGATAATGGCTTGTAGTACTGTTTGGAAGTCGGTAAAATGGAGTAGAGGTCTGAGTTTTTTTAGAGTGTTGAGTTTAAAGTAACAATCTTTCATGTTCGCGCTGATGAATTTTTGGAGGCTCGACTTTGTGCTAAAGTACCGCCCTAGGGATAAAAACATCAGAGCAGATGCCTTATCTCGCTCATTCCTCTCTGAGGATACCCCAGAGGAATCACAACTGTTTCGATTCCTGCCCATGGAGCTACTCTCCACAAGCAGGCTTCTCCACTTACTCACCACCACTGCTCTGATCTTGACCTCCACCACTTCCTATATGCCGATGACATTCAGATACTCATCCCCATTACAGACTCCTTACCTCCACCTTTAAAAGATAGGAAAACACACTTTCATCTATAAATAGCCTCCTCACACACCTTAACCTTGCCCTAAACTCCTCCAAAACAGAGCTACTCATTTTTGCACCACCTCATCACAAAATTAATACTCCCCCCCAAAATCTCTCTTTTTCACAACATGCACAAGATTTAGGTGTCACAATCGATCATCACCTCAGCCTCCAAAAATTCATCAGCGCAACCATGAAAGATTGTTACTTTAAACTCAACACTCTAAAAAAACTCAGACCTCTACTCCATTTTACCGACTTCCAAACAGTACTACAAGCCATCATCCTTTCCAAAATAGATTATTGCAACTCCTTACTACTTGGTCTACCCAAAGCCACGATTAAACCCCCTTCAACTTCTTCAGAATGCCACTGCCAGAATACTCACCAACTCACTCAAATGTGACCATATCACCCTGATCCTCAAAGATCTGCATTGGCTCCCCATCTACCACTGCATAACATATAAAACACTCACCATCATACATAAAACACTTCACAACCAGAATATGCATTGGTTGAAAGATACGATCCACTTCCACACTTCCAACAGACCTACCAGATCATTATATAAAGGTACCCTTCACACTCTTTCTCTGAAACCTTTGCACCTCAAGTCTACCAAAGAGCGGGCCATATCCATTGCTGGTCCCTTTGTCTGGAACTCTATGCCACCTGAACTCAGACTGGAGCAATGCACACAGAAATTAAAAAAAACAAATAAACTTAAAACATGGTTATTCAAAGAAGCCTACCCCTAACCCCACGCATCTCAATTTTCGCTGGATCATCTCTACACAACCTCACCTGCCCACCCTGGATGTTTTCCTGCCTATTACAATCTATTTATACATAATGTTTTGAACACCCTAACTTTTCACCCACCTCTCCCTCACGCCAATGAAGACATTGACACATGACTTGTAAATAGTTATCTACTATTAATTTGTTATATTGACTATACTATTATAACGCTACCGCTGTTGTAAAATGCTGTCTTAGTTTGTTAGGTATTTATGATTTCCAAATTCCTACGTATGCATCTATCCCTGCCTCTCCATGCATCTAGCACTCTATCTCTATCCTTTGCAGGCTCACTTCTCCCATTCTGCTCATCCATATTTTTTGTAACTGATTTCTCTTTCTATTTCTCCCTGTTTTTGCATTATAAACCGGCATGATGTCTCTGATGAATGTCGGTAAAGAAAAGCCTTAAATAAATAAAATAAATAAATAAATAATCACTCCTTCAAAAAAGTGAAGCAGATTTGTGAGGCAAGACTTGCCTTGGGTCCACACAGTACAGTGAGCCCACCGTAGATGGCAAGCTGGAATGGAGGGAGCCCTGTCCACTCCAGAACCAGACAAGACACCAGATGAGACAAGTACCCCCTCCCTTGGAGGAGGCCCTGCAGAATGAGGTCAGGCCCCAGGGAAGGCATGCAACAGATGCTACCATCCTCCAGAGTGGGAACTCCTCAGGTGTCCTGAGCTCCCAGGTTGAGATCCCCCACTGATGGCTCCCAGGGCGAGCAGTCCCTAGATGGCATGAGTTCTACGGGTGGGAACCTTGTGGGTAGCTCCCAGAGCAGACACTCTCCAGCTGACACAAACAGGAATCCCGTGGGTGGCTCCCAGGGTGAGTCCTCCGCAGGAGTCCCTAATCCTCAATGAGTAAGAACACTGGGTAGTGTCAACCCATCGAAAGGCGATACCCAGATGGGGAATAGGCCTAACCCACCCATCCTTTTACTCCAGGGAGAGGATAATTGAGACCCCAGGGGTCAAGCCCATAGAGGGAAGAAAAATGTGAAGAAGACAAAAGGGGAGGAGCCAGGCCTGAGCACACTAACCTCAGCCGTGAGATCTTACACAGCCATTGCAGCTGGAACCCTCCCCCCCCCCCC
This sequence comes from Rhinatrema bivittatum, assembly GCF_901001135.1. Taxonomy (NCBI): domain Eukaryota; kingdom Metazoa; phylum Chordata; class Amphibia; order Gymnophiona; family Rhinatrematidae; genus Rhinatrema; species Rhinatrema bivittatum. The sequence continues at coordinate 419,585,014 of NC_042617.1, read as the reverse complement.
CCCCTCACCCTTCGGAAACAGCAGAACCAGGCATGCAGTACCTCCACAGATCATCACGGGAGGGCAATGCAGCTTGAGCCGTAAACATGCTCTTCATTGTGAGATGCTGGCGTCAGGAGATATTCACATGTATACTCTGGCAGCAGCACAGATTGTGGGGGCTGAGAATCTCTGCTCTGCCAGCAAGGAGAGCGGCAGGGTGGTTATTTATTTTCACTCCTTGGCCTCTGTAAACAAAGCCTTGATCACCGGGCTTGTGGTAGAGAACACTTTTCACACTCTAGAGCCCCTCAACATGCAAGGGGTGAAGGTGGTTCTTTCTAATGTTCCCCCATTCCTAACTGAGGCCGGGCTGAGGCAGCAGCTTAACTCCTTAGGGGAAGTGAGATATTCCATCACTGTCCTTCCCCTAGGGTTCAAAAGCAAGGTGATGAAGCATGTGGAGTCTCATGAGCGACAAGCCTGGATTGTGCTCCCCAGAGGAAAAGAGGAAATAGAGGGATGGCTCCCTGTGTGGGATGGGAACTGCTCATATAAGCTCTATTATACCACCTTGGAGGACCAGTGCTACTCATGCCTAGAAGTGGGGCACATCAGAAAGGAGTGTCCTCGGAAATGGGGACACATCCAGAAGGAGCAGGAAACCACCCCCTCAACTGGTCCTCCTGGAGCCGCTGAACTCAGGAGTGGTACTCCGTACACCAGGACCCCCTCGCCCCTAGAGGGGCCAGCCAAGGCGGTGACTAAATCAGCCACATCAGATAAGCAAGGCTGCAACGTCTCGGCAGGCTTCTGGGAACCACTTGCCCCCACCAATGTGATCAGAAGGTATCACCCCTCTCCTAGAGAGTTGAACAAGGAAAACAAAGTTAGAAAACTTAAGAAGGAAAAGGAAAAGAGGACGAAGCCACCTCCAGCTGAAAGAGTGGATGCTCTTCTCCCCACCCCCTTGAAGGCATGCCAGAGGCAATCGAGCCCCCGCTTAAGAAAGGGAGCAAAGCTTGCACCCTCCCTATGGGAGAAACAGCTGGGTGTTGCTCGGGCTCGGCCCCAAACCGAGGACACCATCTGCGGACCCCTCCGAGGACTCAATGGCGGAGAAGGACAAGATGGTGATACAAGGTGGGGAGATGTGTGAGAGAGAGGATGAGGGTGGGGAATCGCTTATTTGCCCATTGCTTCCAGTCCGGGCAGAGTGTGAGACTACCCTGCCGATACAAGTCCCTCTCCCCTCCATCACCTCAAACAGCAGAAATGAGAGGAAGAGGGCATTTCCCTCACGGAAGCATCGAGAAGCAACTGAGCTGGACCTTTGCCTTAGAGGCTTGCCCTCCTAGACCAAAAAAGAAGGCCCCACCACCTATATCTGGGCTACCTGTATTGGAAGTATCAGGGGTACCAGTACGAGGCTGGGACATAGATAGCTTTATGGAGCTCATATGCAGAGGTGCCCTGGAATCCCCCTTCCAGTCCAATCCCATCCTGGACCTCCCACTATTTAGCCCACTCCCTGATGGAGACTCTGAGGAGGTGAAGGCAGGAACATCTGTTCCTCCCCACCCATCTATGGAGGTGAACCCATTGATCGGAGAAGTCTTGGTGGGGAGAGACAGGCCTCCGGAGTCAAAGACAGGAGAAAAGCAGTGCGCAGAATTATTGAGCACCCTGACTAGGCATCTCCAGACTGTCAGGCTGGTCGATCACCTCCTCAATTGGTAGGAGGAGGTTCAGGTCAGCCAAGGGAATGAGGAGTCCTGGGAGGGTAAGGGGCTCTGCGCAATTCGCGTGCCCTCCCTCAATGGGGTGGGCCTCATTCCCTACCTCCCTGTGTAGGGAAATGGACTTCACCCTGGGGAGAGAAACATCGGATCGTTGGATTCGGCGATGCACGGAGGAGGAGCTCTTACATCCCACTCTATCAGGAAGCTCCGCTCGGCAGCGGAAGCTACTGAACAACTGGACCCGAACCTCCTCCTACCAATTGAGGATGTGATCGACCAGCCTGACAGTCTGGAGAAGGAGGACCAAAAGGGGGCAGGCGACCCCTTGTAAGTTTCCACCCCATATGACTGTATGATTTGCTGCCAGAGAATAGCTTTGACATTTGGCACTTTGAATGTCAATGGCTGCAGGGGAAGAGTCCGGAGGCACTGGGTGCTCTCCTTCCTCACGGCGGGAGGGTACTCATTGTCCTTCTTACAGGAGATGCATTCCTTCCCGGGGTCTGAGGCAGCTCGGCTCCTGGGATGGCACGGCAGGGTGGAGCTGAGTCATTCCACCAGACAAACCGGTGGGGTAGCCATCCTGCTGCAGAACGCCTGCAGGCTGGTGCTGGATGTCAAACCCATCATGCCAGGTTGGATGCTTCACCTTCAGACCCGGTTCAAGGCTGCACAGTTAACCTGGTTAATGTGTATGCCCTGAGTTCCGGGTACGAATGTGAGGCATTCTTTCACCAGATGTCAACCTATTTAGACACCTTGGACGCCGATGAGGAGGTTGTGCTTGGGGGTGACTTTAACTGCATCCTCGAGTGCCGCTACCATTCGGAGAGTGACTGATATTCCTCCTCATCAGCTGTCCTGAGGGAGATGGCTCACCGCCTCTCCCTGGTGTCTGGTGACAACATCACCCCGGGAGAACGGACGGCCACACCTTTATCAGAGTGAGGTTTGGACTGGTGTCTCACTCTTGGATCAACCGTTTTTATTTCTCCTTTGGGATAATGTCACGAGCCTTTTCTAGTTCCAATGAGGTAGCAGCTTTCACGGACCACCATGCGGTGGTCATGAAAGTGAGGTTCGACTCCGTCAGGCCTCGGGCTGCCTATTGGCACTTTAATAACTCACTTTTAGAGGAGAAACACAGCTCATGAATGCAGTCCGTGAGTTTTGGGGAAACTGGCGTGAGCTCAAGCTAGACTTCCCCTTGCTTGCCATCTAGTGGGACATGGGGAAGGTCTGCCTCGGGCTTCTCTGCCGGCAATATGCCAGAGACATCAACAGGGAGTGGCATCTCCAGATGGAGTGGCTGAAGGAGGAGCTGCTCACTCTTGAGTCGGAGCTCCCTGACGTAGAGCACCAGCTACAGATAGAATATGAGGAGAAGAAGCACACCCTTCGGGACGTTGAAGAGCGATGAAGCCAGTGGGCTTTTGTATACTTGTGAGTCCAGTTTCTATGAGAAATGGACTATAGCTCGTGCTTCTTCTACGCACTAGAGAAGAGGAGGGGGAAGAAGGGGTGGATGATGTGTTTACTCTCTGCTGATGGAACCCCCTTCACAGATCCAGAAATGATTAGGAAGAGGGCATGAAATTTTACTCTGCTCTCTTGTCTCTGGACCCTGTAGACCCCCAATGCCTATGGGATGGGCTTCCCATGCTCAGTCAGCGTGACAGGGAGAGGCTGGATGAGCCCTTCACTCAGGCTGACCTCTCTGCTGTACTAGGTCAGATGCCCCGCAATAAAACACCGGGCATCAACGAACTGAACATTGAGTTCTTCGCCCATTTTTTTTTATCTCCTGGGACCTGATCTCCTGTGGGTGCTGGAGGAATCCTAGGAGACCGGCGTCCTACCCCTTTTCAGTTGCCATGTGGTGTTGACCCTCTTACCTAAGGAGGGAGACCTGTGCGACATTCGGAATCAGCATCTGGTCTCCCTGCTATGCACGGACTATAAGATCTTAGCCAAGGTGATGTCGCGGTGGCTGAGGTCTGTGCTGGTGGGTGTGATTCACCCCCATCAGTCCTACACTGACCTGGACTGGACCATCTTTGACAAAATCTTTTTGGTCCAAGACCTTAATCATTATTGTCATGGGGCTGGTCTGTCAGTAGGCTTTTTGACCCTTGATCAGGAGAAAGCTTTCGATAGGTGGATCATACATAACTCATGGGAACCTTCCAGGCATTCAGATTTGGTCCCTGTTTCGTGGGTCTTCTCCGTGTCCTGTATTCTTCTGCAGAATGCCTAGTTAAGGTGAATTTGTCCTTGATGGCGCCTCTGGCATTCAGTCAGGGAATGCGTCAAGGGTGCCCGCTTTCCGGGCAGCTGTATGCGGTGGCCATCAAGCTGTTTCTGTGTCTTTTGTGGAGATGGCTCGTTGGACTGGCACTGTGGATGACGGAGATGCGGATCAACCTGTCGGCCTATGCTGATTACGTGCTCCTCATGGTCCAAGACCTGGTTGATTTGAAGAGGGTGCGAGCCTGCCAGCGGGTTTTTTCATTCGCATCCTCTGCCCGAATCAACCCAGCCAAATTATCTGACTTTGGGTAGGGCCGCAACAGGTGAATGCACCCCCTAGCCAGTCTGGTAACTTTTTGTGGAGCAGGGGGACCCTCAAATATCTGGGTGTCCACCTAACCACTGTGAAGGCCGCAGCCCCGGTGAACTGGAAGGAGCTGGAGGTGAAGATTGCAGTTCATCTGAGGGCATGGAAGGGTCTAGTCCATTTGATGTCCTTCTAGGGGAGGGCCTTAGTGGTGAACCAGCTGGTGTCCAGCATGCTTTGAGGCAACCTTCGGAGTTCATCGCCAGGACCAAGAGGGAGCTGCTGGACTTATTCTGGGCCGGGAAGCGGCATGGGGTCTCCACAGGTATCCTGGGCCTCCCCCTCAGGAAAGAAGGGAAAGGGGTGGTGGTCATCAAATGCAGACTCCACACCCTGCATCTCCAGGCCTTGTAGAGATTCCTGTATGCAGACCCACCTCTGCAGTGGTGCCCACTGAAGGAATTTTTTCTCTAAGTGGGCAGGTTGCGGTATGACTGGCAGCTTTTGGCGATCAAAACAGAAGTGTTCGCACGTGACTTCTTGTTGCTGCCAGACTTCTACCAAGATGTTTTCAAATCCTGGGGTGTGGTCTCCGGAAGAAGAGACCCCTCAGGGCCCCTGAGTCTGGATGTTCCAGAAGAGCCCCTTCTTCATAACCCCGCCCTGGTTGTGAAAGCCCTGGAGTTCCCTCAGGTATGCTGATGGCTCATAGAGTCTGGGACAACACAGGTCGGAGATCTCCTGAGCATAGACCTGCGACATTGGGTATACTCAGAAGTGCTGGCCCAGCGCTTGGGCATGAGGCACCCGTATGTAACCGGTCAACTGCTCAGCGAGATATGAGGCCTTTTTACCCCCGACCCCTCCAACCTGTCCGAGGGGGTCCTTCAGGCCAGGAGTCCCCACCCCTGCCCTCTCCTGCCCCCAATCTTCTGAACCTGATTATCGGCTCCCCAAAACATCAAGGATCCCCTCGACTTCCCTGTCCTCTTCCCCACAGCCTAAGCATGTTAGATGTGATCCAGCCAGTTCAATTCTGCACAGCACCTATGAAAGCGATAGCCGAGTTGGTACACCATGCAGTGCACCGAGCCACCCTCTCCGCCTGAGTGGGTACACCTTGGCAGAGAGTGTTGAGCAGTGTACTGAGGCCCTGGTGGGAGGCGTTCTACTCTGAACCAATCCCAAAAACCACCAGGGACCTATGCTGAACGACCTCCTGCAGTCGATCTCCTGCCGGCGCCATTTTCCGTACGAAAAACGATTCGCGGCGGGAAATCGCTCCCTGACCCCTGCTGGACCTCCAGGAACTTTTGGCCAGCTTGGGGGGGGGGGCCTCCTGACCCCCACAAGACTTGCCAAAAGTCCAGCGGGGGTCCGGAAGGACCTTCTGCCGTCGAATCCTGTTGGTCTATGGCCGCCGCCATTTTTCGGCGCCATTTTGGAAAATGGCGCCGGCCGAAGACAACAAGATTCAGTAGCAGGAGTCCATTCCGGACCGCTGCCGTTCCGGACCCCCAGGTAATTTAAGTCATTTGGGGGGGGGGGGGTTCGGGAGGGTGGGGGATTGAAGGAGGTAGGATTTGGCAAGGAAATGTTTAAGTTATTTGGGGGGGGTTCGGGAGGGTGGGGGATTTAATTTAAAGGGTCGGGGGTGGGTTTTAGCGGGTTTTAGTGTGCCGGCTCACGATTCTAACGATTTATAACGATAAATCGTTAGAATCTCTATTGTATTGTGTTCCATAACGGTTTAAGACGATATTAAAATTATCAGACGATAATTTTAATCGTCCTAAAACGATTCACATCCCTATTATATACAGCCACACCGTGTCAAAGAATCCAAGACTGCGGGCCATGGACCTCCTAGTGAATTTCTTACTAGCCAACCAGGAACAAGAAGCTAGATGGTGGCATCCCAGGATTCTTTTCTGAGCATTGGTGTGGTCTAGACTGCAGGCAGAGTTCCAGCACATGGCATCCACTGACACCATTGCTGAGTTCAGGTGGAAGTGGGTGATCGATGCTGTGCTTTGCTTGGTAGGCTTCATGCCTCAACCTTCCTTGGTACTATTTATCTAGAGGAAGAGTCACCTAGGTCTATGATTTCAGGGCAGTGGCACATGTCCATTTAAGGATATGCACGGGAAAAGTGAGGCGTTCCCATCCTTAGTCAGCCATAGTCTTGGGGTCCTGCTTGGGCAAATGGGAGGAACCACAAAGCCCCCCTACCAGGGTTACAGCCCCCTCCTCCCTCCTCCCAGGCCCATGAAGATAGCCAAAACCCATCATCAGAAACCTTGAAAGCGGGCTCGGCAGTGATGAATGCCTCCCCCTCCTCCATGCTCCTACCCATCTGAGCTCAGGAGATAGAGAACCTCTGGACAAACGTAAGTCACAGAAAGAGTGGTTGCATCAGTTTTCAGGGCATTTTATGTGGTCACCTGAGGGATGCAGTGGCCACAAGGGCCTCATGGAATATTTGAGGAGATTGCCTTGAAATATTAGCCTCTGCTGCCTGGTTCTGCCCCAGGCCTTCCCTGGGGTGATCCGGGACGGGTTTTCCTCCCTGGACATACTGTGAACCTCATCACAATATTTATATGGATGAGTGACAACAATGCCCAATCATGGTTTGTGCAAATTTGACTATAATGCTGGAATTTGTTAAAGTTTTGGTAAACACAGTAATAGCAGAAATAAGCATGATAAACTCTTGGCTTTTAGTGTCTGCAGTGCAAACAGAGCCAGGTGCAGGGAACTTCAGGAAGCACCAGAATGGAGTCTTTAGGAAACACCACATATATATATGTGCTCAGGTATTGTTATAATTTTAATTATGGGATATAATTGTTAATAATTAGCATAGCCCCATTTGAATTTCCCTTAAGGGGACTTAATCATTGGATGTTTTCACTTTCATTGTAATTGTTTCTATAATTTGTTATTTTGCCTAACATCTTTGATTTTTCCTTCAATGGCATGTTTTATGTTATTGAAAAACTTTTATTAAAAAAAAAAAGAAATAACTGAGCTTGAGTGCCTTAGCAGCCAAACAGTTCATTTTACTTCCTACGGGAGCAACTTTGCTAGATTTAAAACTCATTTTGCAATATGAAATATTTAAACAATACCTGGGAAATATGCTTGTTTGCTTTTTTAACTATCAGATAACTCAAAAACATTAACAATCTTCAATTATATTTGCAATTTTTTATTTGTTTTTCAGAGCAATGTTACAAATAAAACAAATTGAAATATACGTAACAACCAAAAATAGTCACACAATGGTCAGATAAATAGACCTAAAAATCTATCAGGGAGATAAGCACTGCTAATTGAAAAATTTTGCAATGCCTATTGATTTTCTCCTGTACTATCCACAGTAATAAAATATAAGAGATGCACATTTCACAAGGCTGGCAGAGAAAAGAAAAAGCAAGAACATCTTTGCATAATTCTCAGGGAAACAGGAGAAACAGCAGCTATAGCAGCAATTATGTCATATCCTGCCATTCGCTCAAGAATGAGACCAGAGTCAATACTGAACATCAACAGAACTATAGAATTATCCTTGTTATAGTCTTTTTTAGGGTAATGCAATATAGAGAAACCTATGATTTCCTACTGAGAGGATTGTTCCATTGGTTGCAGGAGGATCAGAAGTAAAATTTATTATGGGTAATTCTCCTATATGGGAGACAAAGGGAGTGGCTCCTAAACTATATAAACCTCTACCACCATCTTAGTTTATGAATTGTTCAATTACCCTTGCAGGGTCAGCATGTACTTTTGATGCTCCTGTATTGTTTATTTTGTTTAAACTAGAGATGAGGCCTGTGTAGAGTGAAGAAGAAAAGTTCTATTTGCTGATTTCCCATGCCTTTTGGAAACCTTTTGTGTAGGAGGAGGATGTTTTTCTACCCTTCCTTCCTCTGGTTTAGTTTCCCCTTTGCATAAGAAATTTATTTTTTGCTATTTGAGTACCCTAAGCCCACAGACTCTGTTTATTTAGCGGAGTATCGTCTCTCCCTCGAGAGGCCCAATGGACCACAAGTAGTCCTGCGGAAGAATAAATTATCATTCATTCTTGATGAAAGAGGAGAAAATGGTTAAAGTACTGGTGAATAGGGATGTTCATTTGTTTGAAACAATGGGTAAAACATGACAAATGGGTCCATATTTATTTCATACATGGCCCTCTAAAATGGATGGAGAGGTCCCACTTATGAAACAAATAATATTTGTCTTATTTGTTTATGTTTCCCATTCACATCTATGACCTATTGAAGCCTATGGCTGTGTTTTGCTGAGAAAAAAAACCTGGTAATTGTTGCAACCAGCAAATTGTCTGTATGACCTCACCATATTATTAAAGCCTTGTCAAAGCTGAGGCAGGACAAGTTGCCAATGAAACCACAGAGAAAACACATCACAGTGAAGCATCTTTCTAAACTAGTCTATGCTGCTATCTTCATCAAATGATACTGATATCTTCCCTCTGTAATCTCTGAGCATGTGCATGAAGCTCTATAGTTCCTATCTAGCAGTTGGTAGAGAAGGATGTGTGCTTATAAGCTATCTTAGAGTTTAAAAAATGTTTGACTATTGGATTTGGCACTTGATTTTGGCTACTTCTGATCTTCTCTGTTCGCATGAGCAGCAGTAGTCTCATTCTTACTGTGCCAAAAAGAGTGGAAGTGCACTGTAGCTAATTATGATTATTCTCTGCACTGTGGCAGGGTTGGGGTGTGAGACAGTCTGGAGCGTGAAGCAGCCATGCTAATAAATTTTGTATCTTTATCTGTTCACTAGTGAGGTGATCACTGCACACTCAGAGACTGAAAAGTCTAACAAAGCTACCAGTCCTTTTGATGCTGTTAGTATTCAACAGTTTTTTTGTGTTTGGAGTCAGCACTAGAACACAGCACAGTACACAAACACATTATATATGAATGTGTGAGATAGACAGTTCTCTATACAGTAACAGTATCTCAGAGATAGTAACTATAAAATGAGCATGTGCATACCCACATATGCTGGAATTTTAAATCATCCATGCAGGTGTGTACATATAATTTATAATATGCCTAGTGCACATAGAGGTAGATCCTAAAAAGGTACGTGCGCTCATACTTTTGTTCGCACAACTGGCGTGAACAAAAGTACGCCAGATTTTATAAGATACGCGCATAGCTGTGCGTATCTTATAAAATCCGGGGTTGGCGTGCGCAAGGCTGCGTAAAATCGGCAACCTGCATGCGCCGAGCCACGCAGCCTGCCTCCGTTCCCTCCGAGGCCGCTCCGAAATCGGAGCGGCCTCGGAGGGAACATTCCTTCTGCATCCCCCACCTTCCCCTCCCTTCCCCTATCTACCCCACCCCCAGCCCTACCTAAATCCCCCCCTACCTTTAGTTGTGCAAGTTACGCCTGCCTGAAGCAGGCATAACTTCGTCGCACCACCTCGGCATCCCCCGGCACAGGCCGCAGTGTCGGGGGACTCGGGACCGCCCTCCCGGCCCGCCCCCGAACCATCGCTACACACCCGGACCCAGCCTGGACCGCCCCCTGACCCCGGACATGCCCCCAGGACACACCCCCGGACTGCCACCACACCCCAGACACGCCCCTTTTACGAAGTCCTGGGACTTAACGAGCGTCCCGGGGCTTTGCGCGCGCTGGCAGCCTATGCAAAATAGGCTGCCAGCGCGCGAGTGCCCTGCATGTAAATCTGGCAGGATTTACGTGCGCAGGGCTTTTAAGATCTAGCCCATAGTGTGCTCCTAATTTTATGCAGTTATGTGTGGAAACTGTACTCGCGTGTCTTTCCTTAGAGTTTGTCAGCACCATTTAAAACATATGCACGTGAAGGTTTGAGCACTCAATCCACCAATTTGTCCACTCTATAAGTCTTTAAGACCCATCTGGTCCTTCATCCCACACTCCCCTCAGTTTAACCAGACCCCTCATGCAGTCAGTTTTTGGCTATAGCGAGTTTCATTCTGACAAACACCTGAAAAATAGCAGAAGCAAATATGCACAGTTAACAGTCCAATGTTGCACTATATTCACTGGTTTTAAAATCGGGATTTGTGAATGTAAATGTTGCTCTCATCCCAGAACACCCCTAAACTGCTCAAATCTGCTCCCTTTTCTTGTATTTTCTGTTGCACATGGACGCACATATACCTCAATATTTTCCCAGTTTTTTTTTTAATTTTTTACTTATATCTTTCTTAGTTTTTTCAAACAATACAAATAAGGATTATACCTTACCATAAGGTATAGCATTTAAACATATATGTACAAGAAAATTATACTTTATATAACCTCACTAAATTATTATGCTATTACCTTATTTTTACCATGAAATCTGAGAGACCCTCCTAGGAAATTTAACGGAGCACTTTAGATATCATCAATTTAAACTAAAAACTAGAAAGTAGTGGAGATATCAATTTTATCTCCTGGATTCACAACAGATCTAACAACATCTGGATATACCCATATCCTTTCTCCCAAATACAATTTATTCCTATACCTAAGAAAGTTTCTTAAAACATTATCTCTATCCATTGCAGTAGTAAATGTTACCAATAATATTACCCTACTCTCTATCTGCTCTTCCTGAGAGATCTCTAAGAAACCTGATAGATCTTCTAGAGGGGATGGTGTCATTATATTTTCCTTAGAAGCACCTCTTTCTCCTTCTCCTTCACCTCTTTTTGACATATCAGGTAAAAAATATGCTTTAATTATATTAGGCAAATTGGTGGGGGAGTAGAATAGCACTTCTTGTAGATATTTATTTAGTTGTTCATTAGGAGAAATAAGTTTGCATTTGGGGGAATTTTTCATTCTCAAATTATTATATCTGAGTCTATTCTCCAGATTTTCTATTCTTTTATCAGTTCTAAGTTCCCCTTGGATCAGATTTGCTTGTATCTCTTTCATCTGATCTACTTGAGTATTCAATTTTCGTATTTTAATAGAGTTTGATAATACTCCTGGATTCACTATTATGGACTGATCTTGAAAACCTTGGAAAGCTCGAGTTAAGGAAATAATTGTTTTTTTCAAAAATAGATACTGCATTCCATAATACATCTAAAGTAACAACTTCTGGTTTTTCTAACAATGTAATCTCTGGTATGCACACTGGAGATCTCTGAGAAAAACTGACTAAACTACCCCTTTCTGTTGAAATTTCCCCTTCTGTGGATAGTGGCATGGAGCTGCCAATTCCACATATTGTCCCGATGTTAATCTCTTTCAAGGTGGACAAAATCTTCTCGCTTTGAGTCTGTCCATTCTTTATAATGGCTGCTCCTACCTCGACCACTTATCCCATCTGTGACATCTTCAGTCTCAGGGGGTCTGCAGTATCAGCCATTCTATTATGGATAGGGCATGAAGGGGTCTCAGGAGTCCCAGGGCTCAAAGATGTTTCATCAAGGGGTTCAGGATTCTGCTCCTGATCCGGTAATAGGGATGTGAATCGTTTTAGGACGATTAAAATTATCGTCCGATAATTTTAATATCGTCTTAAACCGTTATGGAACACAATACAATACAGATTCTAACGATTTATCGTTATAAATCGTTAGAATCGTGAGCCGGCACACTAAAACCCCCTAAAACCCACCCCCGACCCTTTAAATTAAATCCCCCACCCTCCCGAACCCCCCCCAAATAACTTAAATAACCTGCGGGTCCAGCGGCGGTCCGGAACGGCAGCGGTCCGGAACGGGCTCCTGCTCCTGAATCTTGTCGTCTTCAGCCGGCGCCATTTTCCAAAATGGCGCCGAAAAATGGCGGCGGCCATAGACGAAAAAGATTGGACGGCAGGAGGTCCTTCCGGACCCCCGCTGGACTTTTAGCAAGTCTCGTGGGGGTCAGGAGGCCCCCCACAAGCTGGCCAAAAGTTCCTGGAGGTCCAGCGGGGGTCAGGGAGCGATTTCCCGCCGCGAATCGTTTTCGTACGGAAAATGGCGCCGGCAGGAGATCGACTGCAGGAGGTCGTTCAGCGAGGCGCCGGAACCCTCGCTGAACGACCTCCTGCAGTCGATCTCCTGCCGGCGCCATTTTCCGTACGAAAACGATTCGCGGCGGGAAATCGCTCCCTGACCCCCGCTGGACCTCCAGGAACTTTTGGCCAGCTTGTGGGGGGCCTCCTGACCCCCACGAGACTTGCCAAAAGTCCAGCGGGGGTCCGGAAGGACCTCCTGCCGTCCAATCTTTTTCGTCTATGGCCGCCGCCATTTTTCGGCGCCATTTTGGAAAATGGCGCCGGCTGAAGACGACAAGATTCAGGAGCAGGAGCCCGTTCCGGACCGCTGCCGTTCCGGACCGCCGCTGGACCCGCAGGGTATTTAAGTTATTTGGGGGGGGGGTTCGGGAGGGTGGGGGATTTAATTTAAAGGGTCGGGGGTGGGTTTTAGGGGGTTTTAATGTGCCGGTTTTTCGATTTTTCGATTTTTAACGATTTTTAACGATTTTTCACGATATTTTACCCCCCCAAACGGCAACAATACGATTCCCTCCCCCTCCCAGCCGAAATCGATCGTTAAGACGATCGAGGACACGATTCACATCCCTATCCGGTAACCTAACTGACTCTCCTGGTATAGTCCCCACTCCAGAGTAGAACTATTTAATCTTTGTTTGAACTGGGGAAGGCTGATGAGGGGTCGAGGTTTCCTCCCTCACCTTCCCCTTCCTCTTTGTATGCGGCATTGGGTTCAGTAAGTAAACAAATGTCAAACAAATATTTGAGTTCCACTTACCGACTCCTTTCTATCTATTGTTAGGTCTCTCAGTGAAGGCTGCTTGAATCAGAAGACAGATTATTATTTAGAAGAAATATTAAAATTCAAAAGCTTTAGGCAAGCTTTTTTCAACCAAAGCCACACGCCCCTTCGGAGCACGTGGCTTAGGCAGTGCGCCGGCGTCGGCTGCGCGCCACTGCAAACCTGTTTTTATTGGCTGGATCTTGGTGGGGGTGGAAGTGACGTTACACCCCTCCTCCTTACTGGGACTCCCAAGTCAGGTCTCAAGACTCTTTTTAGCAGTGAAAAAAGCCTCCTTGGCTAGAACAGAAGTCCTTTGCCGCTTCTTTTTCAGGTCATCCCCATCTCTCGTTGCTGCAAGCCTGTTTTTATTTGCTGGATCTTGATGGGGGCGGAAGTGACATCACGCCCCTCCTCCTTACCGGGACTCCCGAATCAGGTCTCAAGATTCTTTTTAGTGGCGAAATAAGCCTGCTTGGCTAGAACAGAAGTCCTTCGCCTCTTCTTTTTCAGGTCAGCCCCATTTCCCCAGTTTTAAAATTAGAATTGCTGACACGCTTGGCCCATATACTTGTGTATATGGGCCTTTTATCATGAGCAACTCTTTTATAATTCACCCCTAAATAAATTAATTTGTAATATCCAACTCACCAGTAGGCAGTGCACTTGAACAAATTCCATCATGACAGGAAAAGGGAGAGGAGAGGATATTGGCAAGGATAGATGAAGTGGTGCAAAGGCAATCCAGCAACGTATCAATGCTAAAAATGTTAGTCCTGCCACAAAATTAAAGAGATACTTTTTTTTTTGTCAGAGTAGCAAGAGTGGAAGGTAGCTCAAGGACAAAGAAACAGAACTTTGTAAAGCATATTCTACTGCTACCTGTTCCTTTTGCTCTTGATTTTGGAGCAGAGGGAAAAGGTGGGAGAACCATCCAAGGCAAACCATAGCAGGGCAGGGGTACACACTGAGGCAGCAGTAGTTCAACAGACAAAATCAGCTGTAGGCTTCTCTACATTGGCCATCACTTTTCAAGAAATGGAGGTAGTATTTTAAACAATTGATTCTTTTTTTTTATTTTATTGCAACAATTTAACAATAATAGTATATGCACTATAACAACATCATAATGTACTGTGTACATTCCAAAGAGCATAATTGACTGATTCTGAGGAAGAATCTTGTCTTTGATTCCTGAATCAGAATTTGAACAGATAGTAGCTGAAGATAATTAGGGAGGATTAGTCAGTAGGGATGTACATTCGTTTGCGACGAAATAGGAAATAGAGATGATATTTCCTATTTCATCATGTTTCGGGGGGCAATGAAATGATTAGAAAACCCATGAAATTTCGAGTGGTTTTCTTATTGTTTTTTTTTTTTTTGGGGGGGGGGGAAGAGGACACATAAAAAAAAACAACCCCAAACCCACTCCAACTCTTCAAATTTTATTAATTGCTCCCCCCCATCCTCCCGACACCCGCCCCAAGATGTACCATGCCTACCTGCCATGCCCCTGAAGTACCACCTTAGGGGTCTTACTGCTCTTGCTTTAGTTACCTTCTAGGCCACAGATGTACCATCTTATGGGTCTTGCTGCTAACACTCAGCCTACCTGTTTCACCTTAGGATCTTACTGCTATTACTCTCCTCACCTGCCAGGTCTCAGATGTACTAGCTTTAGTGTCTTGCTGCTACCACTCTCCCTATCTGCTATGGCCCAGAAGTAACACCTTAGGGGATCTTACTGCTAGTGCTCTGTCTACCCACCAGGCCCCTGATGTTCCCCCTTAGGGTTCTTGCTGCTACCACTCTGCCTACCTGCAATTTCCCAGATAAGAACATACAAATTACCATTACCCTGTTTCCAACAGTGGCCAATCCATGTCACAAGTACCAGGCAGGATCCCAAACAGCAAATAGATCCCATGCTGCTAATGCCCAGGTATAGATATTGGCTTTTCCCAAGTTTATGTGATTAATAACAGTTAATGAACTTCTCTTCCAAGAACTTGTCCAAACCTTTTTTAAACCTAGATATGCTAGCTACTTTTACCACATCCTCCAGCAATTAATTCTAGAGCTTAATTATGCACTGAGTGAAAAATAAGTTTCTCCGATTAGTTTTACTAACTTCTTGGAGTGCCCTTTAGTTTTTGTATTATTTGAAAGAGTAAATAAATGATTCATATTTATCTGTTCGATTTCACTCATGATATTATAGACCTCTATCTTATCCACCCTCAGATGTTTCTTCTCCAAGCTGAATAGCCCTAACCTCTTTTAGCCTTTCCTCACAGGGGAGCCATTCCATCTCTTTTATCATTTTGGTGAACTTTAGGGGGTCTTGCTACTATTGCTTTGTCTACCTGCCAGGCCCAAGATATACCACTTAGGGATCATATCGCTATTGCTCTGCCTACCTTCCAGGACCCAGATGTACCACCTTGGGATTTTATTGCCACATGACTACCTGCCATATCTCTTATATACCACCTTAAGAAGAAAAATTTAAGACCCACGTGTGGGCGCACATGTGTGCACACACGCGATTTGATAACATCTGCACATATCTGCATGTATATGCATGTGTGTTATAAAGTAGGCTATTTGCTTCTACATGCACACACGATTTTCTATTGATGTGCGCATGTTCACGTGAATGCCATCTCAAGTGCACAAGTGGGGTAAAATTTAGTAGGTACACGAAGTGATTTCCTAAACCCCCTGGCTTACTTGCCTCCCTTTTATCTTATTAGGCCCGAGCCTTATAACTCTGCTGACTAGCCTAATTTTTTTTGTTACATGACTTACACGCCGTCCATAGCAGAAGAAAGGTTATGTGGTAGGGGACCCCGTAGCACACTTGTGTATATAACTACTTTATGCACTGACTTTATGGTGCAGTCCTGGCCTGCCCATGTCCCGCCCCTTTTGGTGACCAAATATTTTTATGCACGTACCAACAGATACGGGCATACCTGCGTGGGTTTTAAAATCTGTGTGGTGTGTGCCAGGTTGAATCATTCACATATCTCCCAGCTTTGGTGCGTTTAGGGCTTTTAAAATCAAAGAGTAAGGTTCTTGATACTATTGATTTGCCTAACTACCAGGTTTCACATTTACAATGCTAGGGGTCTTGCTACTACTGCTCTACCTGTCTGCCATGCCCCACATGTGCTACCTTAATGGTCTTATTTCTACTCTTTTTCCTGAATGCCAGGCCCTAGACCTTTGAGGTCTTGCTACTATTGCTCGTACTATGTGCCATTCCCCTGATATACTACCTTAGGTGTAATGCAATTAATATTCCTGCTTGCTATGTCTATTATGTACCAACATGGGAGCTTTTCTGTTTGGCTTGCAACCTAATTCTCCTACCCTGTTTGGTTTTTTTTGTTTGTTACACTGCAGAATTTTGTCCACAAAAGAAAAATGTGAAAAAAGTACAAATTTCTCCTCCCAAAATATATTTTATGATTCTTCATTTTAATCTATCCTGCTATAATCCCAGCCTATTTCTTCTACCCTGTTTGTTTTTTTGTTACGCTGTGATGTTTTTCCACAGAAGAAAATGTGAAAAAATAAAACAATAGAAGTTACTCCTCCCACCCCACATTTTTAAGGTTCTTATTTTTGTTTTACCCCTTACAATCCCATCATATTTCTCCCTTTCCATTTGTTGGCTATACTGGAGTGTTTTTTCTACTGAAAATATATGTGGAAAAACAAAACAATACAAGTTTCTTATCCCACCCCATCTCTTTTATGGTTTTCTTTCGTGCTGTGTAGGTCTATCTGGCTTTTGTGCTGTTTGCAATTCCCCACATTGTATAACTTGGTGGTTTAGACACCTTTGTGCTGTTTGTGATTGAGCATATTCTATGACTTTATGTTTTAGATGCCTTTGTGCTGTTTGTAATTGAATGAACTCCATACCATGGGTGGAAGGGTTGACATTTTTGTGATTCCTTAAACTATATGCCTTGGGGGTATATGCATCTTTGTGCTGTTTGTAATTCACCACATTGTATGCCTTGCGGGTTTTGACACCTCTGTGCTATTTGTAATTCCATGCACTGTACACCATAGGGATTTTTATGACTTTATGCTGTTTGTGATTCCATGCATTGTACACCATGGGGCTTGTGATGCCTCTATATTATTTGCATTTCCCCATACTGTATACCTTGATAGCTTTGAAGCTATTACAGCTTTTGCAATTCCACTCCTTATGTCTTGGGGCTAGTGCTTGTCTGCATTTATTAGCTCTACAATCATTCTTCACAGTTATAAAAGTAACAGATGGAACCATAACTGGTTTACTAAGCTATTCACAGTTTCACTGTACTGGCCATGTGTACATAATACATGCATGGCTCAATTTTTATAGTTTGACAGAAGCATATGCTAGTCCACTTGTAGGATCAACCACATTCCTCCTACAGAGACAGTTGTCCCCTGCTCTGTCTGTCTTTGATATTCTTTTCAAAGACCCTTCCCTTACAGTACTTGCCAGGTCTCTTGGTCTTGACCTGGCTATCCTCTAATTTGCATGTTTGCTGCACCACTCCTCAGGCACTTCATGCTGCTCCAGGTACTGCTCTATCTTTACAGTTTCACAGAAGCATGTTCAACCTGGTAGTAATACCACTATCTGGGACAGGCATCCCTTACTCTGGCTGTCTTGGAGCTTCTGTCCAACTCAATTTCCCCAACAGTACTTTGAATTTGAATTTATTAATATTTATATTCCAGATAAAACTTACATAAAATTGATAACATACAGTTCAGTATTATGTGATCAACAAATAAACAGTGCTGCTTGAATAAACAACTTCACTCAAATTCTTGCCAGCTCTTGGTACTACCCTGGCTATCTGTTGCTTTTAAAAATCATCAACACCACTCCTGTTATTACTGCTATTACTTTAGGATGCTTCCTTTACTGCTCCTGCTAAGAAGTTCCTTTCAAATCCCCTTACCCTACTGTACTTGCTGATTCTTGGATTTGCCCTGGATATCCATTGCTTTACATACCTTATGTATCATTCCTCTGGGATTTTGATACTATTCTTTCTCCACCTCAGATCTTGAGGTTCACTTTGGTTTTTACAGCTACTTTTCTATCTTCATTGATCTGCTCCTACAGTTTCATTATTTAATAATTACCAGTGCAACTGTTGCAACACCATTCTAATCCAGACTTGGTGTATTAGGGTGCTTTCTCCATTGCTCCTGCTATCTAAGAGTTTCCTTCCATATCCCCCTCCCCTATCATACTTTCTCTCTTGGCTTTTCACTAGCCATCTGTTGCTTTGCATGCCTGCTACAGCACTTCTTTGGCTTTTGAAATGAATCTTCTGCCTCCTAGGCACTTGAGGTACACCCAGAGTCGGATTTAAGATTATAGTACAAAAGTAGAATACTAGGGGTGGGGAATTTCACCACAGAAATAAAAGAGCAGTGAAACAGTCCCACTTTTTGGGTACCTCCAGAATTTGGCTATCTAGGCACTTGCCTAGGTTGCCTATCCCTAAATACAGCTCTGGATATACCTTAAGGGGGTTAAAGCTACTCTTATTGCTGTGTTTCTCTGCTCCTACCATTTCATTTTTGAATAATCACAAGCACCACTGTTGCTGCCACTGCTCCAAGCCAGCTGTGATAGCTTAGGGTTCATCTTCCGCTGCTCTATTTATGAGGTTCCTTCCAAATCCCTTTGCTCTGCAGTACTTACTGACTCTTGCTCTTGCCCTTGCCCTGAACATCTGGCGCTTTACACAATCCTTAGTCTATAATGGTTTCATGGTCTCTTGGACATTTTCTTCAAACTCCATTCCATTACAGTTCTTGAAATTATTGGACTCATCCATTATTTAGCCTTCAATGGATTATACCATAGTAAAAGGCAAGGGCTGCAGAAGTGCAGCATCCAGAATCACCAGGGCCATGCTCCTTCATGATTATTGCTTCTGAGGTAATGGAGGAAGTATTTGAAAAAACAATTGTGTCCTGGATTCCCTGAGTCACATGACATTAAACAAATAATGGCTAAAGAGTATTTGGTCCCTCTAGTCAGTAGCATCTTAACCTCCAGTGAACAGCTAATGCGAAAAGCCAGCTCCATTAGAAATGACATCAGGCTTTCTCTAGAGATTTCATCTGGCTTGTCTCTGCCTAGGGCTTTCTACCTATTTGGTTGATGCTCTTTGTCCCTTATTTGGAGCCTTGGGGTGTTCTTGTCACTTTGGGTGGCTACTTTACATCTCTTATGATGCTTTTAGTTCATCATGTCACTCTTTCAGTTACTTTCACCCTTTATCACAGCCTTGGGGGATTTTCTGCCTCTTGTGGTGCTTTGTTCCCCTTTCATGGTGACGTGAGGTATTCATGCCAGACTTGGTGCAACTTTGCCCCTCATTTACAGTCTTTGGAAGTTTATGCCACTGTTGGTGCCCCAAACACTTCCCCTTCCAATCTCCTCAAACATCTTAAAAAAAAAAATTATGTTTAAAAGGCCAGTGTGGCCTCAACCCCCTCTTGTCCGCTCCATGATTCAGTAAAAGAATATGGCACAAATTACCTTGTCAGACCCCCCCCCCCATCCTCCCTGTACCTTCAGTGTGAAATATCTTATGTTCAGCCTAGATTACAGTAGCAACCTACTGCAGCCCAAGCCTGGAGCTTTAATGGTTGCCAAGGGGGTTACTCTGGAAGTGTATGCTGCCCTAGTAGCTCTTCTAAAGAGTATATCTCCCTTAACAATAATAGAAGCACTGCTGTTATGGATGGGAGGGAGGGGGGGAGGGGACAGTGATAGGACCACTAGGCCAGTGATTATATATATATATTTTTTGTTTGTTTGTTTGTTTTATTTTAAGGCAGATTAGGATTTAACTGGCTATATTCTTTTCAATATAGATGGTTAAGGATAATGTTATCTGTCCACACAGGGCATGCTTTGACTTATCCAAAATATTGGCATCAGCCAGATATGTATCCAGCTAACTCAATCCCATCCCAGAATGCCCCCAATATGCCCCTTTTTATTCAGATACATTTTAGCAGGATAATGAAAGAGAATATTCAATATTTGCCATTTAGATGGATAACTTGAGTTATCCATCTAAATGGTTTGAAATATTGACTTCAGATTTTTTTGAGGAGTTCCAAAATTTTTTAACACTTCTCTTATCTCCTAAATATCCTCTTTTATGATAGTTGCAAAGCAATAAGACATGAATATCTGGACATATTTACTCTTAAGATCCCTAAACAATGAAGGGTGAATCCGTGCTTTTATTTTTTAATTGTCAAATGATTTATTTATCTTTTGTTAGTGCTGCTGTTTTAAAAATGAGTGACACTCATAATTTCCTTTAGTCATTCCATGAATGTAAACTACATTAATTCAATCTTCTGCCCATGAAATGAAAGTGAACCGTTTTTATTTATCAAAATGCAAATTACAAAGTAAGAATAACTGTTTTTTAAACAGCACCAAAGGTAATAATGAAGAAGAAGATATATTCCATAATATCATATCACGACCACAATATAGAGGAGGCATGCCATCAATAAAGAAAAAGAAAAAACTCAATAATAAATTGAAGGAAAAAAAGGAGACAAGCAGAAGTTGCCTATTACATACGAAACAAGAGAAGAACCTTTCAAGTTGACAGTATAGAGGAACATGTTAAAGTTGGATTCCCAGCTAATCCTATTTTTGTCCCCAAGAAAGCAGTAAGCTGAGAAGGGTAAAAAAAAATCAAACATGTTTTTAAACTTGATATTTAACAGCACATTTGTATAGCTAGTTAAAAAAAAGAAAAGAAGCCTTAAGCTCCAAAACCTGAGAAAACAAAAGAAGAAATTACTTTTTTTTCCACTGAGTAATTCTAGCTACAGCTGGGAAAACACAAACTTTTGAATTACAATAAAAAAAACATCTTTATAGTGAAAAAAGGGTTTCAAAACACAGTCCTTACCTGGTTCCTGCAGAAATGAAAAAAAGTGAGCTTTAATATTGTTAATATATTGGAGATATGGAAATCAGGTCTTTCTTGCATAATCAGTTATTTATATTTATTTTATTTAAAAATTGTTATATACCACTTTCTGGAAAACTGTTAAAAGTGATGTACATTCTAGCCAATAACTGGCATTAAGTCATCATAAAAAAACTTAAGCAGGGGTCACGTGATGTGATGAGCCGAGGAGGACATCTCTCACTGAGCTCCAGGTGCCCTACTTCCTAAATCCACTGCAATCAGCTCAATAAGAGATGTTTCCTGAGCTAAAAATTACAGTTCTAATAGGGTACATGTTGATTGTACCCTACATGCAAAGAGCCTGTCCAGGAATGCTTGCAAAGATCATAAAAAGGGATAAAGAGAAAACATGAGGCGCAGAGGCAAAAAATGGCAGCCCTGCAGGCCTCAGCGGATTCACCGAGTCTTAATGAAACTGCCCTGGCTGAGATTAAAGCTGTAGTAATTGCAGCACTTGATGACAAACTCTTCGGTATAGTAGCTCAACTACAAGAAGCAATGACCAAATTTAATCCTTGTCTTGAGCAAATGGAAGGACGAATATCAGTTCTGGAGGATGACTCAATGGCAAGAGCTATAAAGATTCCTGCAATGGAACAAACTATAGTTAAGCAAGCTGAAAAGATAGATGACATGAAGAACCAATCTCGTCACTCTAATCTAAGGTTTGTGGGGTTCCCAGAAATTATTGAAGAGAGGAACCTAGGCTCCTTTCTCAAAACATGGCTGTCTTACAGCCTGGGCCTCTCCGAGCTTTGTCCATCTCTTGCTATAGAATGTGCGCATAGACTAGGCCCCCACCAACAATCAGAGCTGAGACCCCGAATAATTATAGCTAAAATCCTCAAATTTTGCCCACAAGCAAGCAATTTTACAAGCTTGCCGTAAATTCCCCAATCTCACTTATAACTCGCAGAAGATATGCATTTTCCAAGATTACTCTGCTTGTGTGACTGCCATTTGCAGAAACGTTTCCCCTCTCTGCTGTTGAAATTGTGGCATTGTGGACCCTAAGTCACAATGGAGATGACTCCGCCCATAGGGAGGGACCCTGTGGGGAACCACTGTGATAGGCTGAACTCAGCAGACACAGTATGGATAGAGGCTTTATTGTACTGCTGTAGATAGATGGTAAAAGCAGGAAGGTAAGGCACTGATCCATGAAGTGCCAATACGTTCAACAGGCTCAGATGTATAGTCTCACCCAGATGTTCACGATAGGTGGGAGTCTGCTGTGCAGGTAACGCCATGGCTGGTGAGTGGAGCTGGAGCACTGGATCATAGAGGTACTCACAGAAATTAAGGAGTCTTCCTGATGGTAGAATGGTGGGACCGAAGGTCCCCGGTGCAGGATGTAATGGCTGGTAGGCCCTCAAGGAGCGAGTACCCGATAGTCCGATATCCTAAAATGTAGAGAGAGAAAGACCCCTGAATAGCGGTTGTCTTAGTGAGGGCCCTGAAGGGGAACTGGAAGCGAGAGACCCCCGAGGAGCGGGTGTCTAGAGCTTCTATAGAAGCGGCGTCTAAGCATGCAGCTTAGAGAGGTCAGAGTAGCTAAACCAAAGTCCTTGCTAACTCAAGGTGGTAGCAGAAGCGGAGGTTTGTTATACCCGGAGGTACTGACGTCATGCGGTGGGGCTGCCTCCGAGGTTCCCACCATGTTGTGTATTTGAGCGTAAGAAATGTGCGCGCTCGCACCCTAGGAGGCCACGAGAATGAGCATGGCGGACTGGGACACCCATGCTAGTTTGGAAATGCCAAGACCCTTGACACTCGGCACCAGCGATAGCCATCTTGCCCAAGGAGACTGAAAGAGGAGAAAAAGAGGTAAGCAGAGAGGTTGCAGCCTTCTGTGACTGATGGATGCAACATCTGCGATCAGCTTGCAAAATGGCAAATCAAATTCATGCTTCTTTTTACAGCCAAGCTGAAGATTTGGAATGAGGGTCAAATTAAACTCATCAACTCAGTCCAAAAAGTGCAAAAATACATTGACACTCTTCCCTGCTGACCCTGTGGCACTGGGAACTCTGATCACGGTCTTCCATATGGCTGCCTAGAATGCTCTAAAAAATTATCTACATTTATTCTAACTAAGGTCAACATTTAACCACAAAGTGAAACCCCCTTCATTTTATAACTCTGGATAACTCTGAATGCCTGTCTCTCAATTTTTATGCCAGTCTCGTGAATGGCGTACTGACTCTTACCTCAAATCAATACCAGCCACCGTTCTTTTCTTTTTCTTTTCTGGAGCAATCCCTACTCCAGCTTAAGGCCCTTGTCACTGGAGGTGCGCTTTCGCCAGATCCATAAGTTTTTAAGATCCCGTCGTTAAGCCTTTACCTTCAGGTGCTTAATGGGAATGGTGGGCTGTTATGGAAACTGATGAGCTTTACATCAACATGCCCTTCTTCACATCAACCTCCTGCACCTAACATCTGACCAGTGACAACTCCTAACCACACTAGCCGCCTCAGCCATCTGTCTCAATTTGAGATGAATAGAAAGGTTAATTGCAACTTGGATCGGGCACCCTCCTGACCTTCGACGTGAGGGATTGGTTTTGATTGGCTGGTTCTCTCAATTTCAGGTGAGTTCTACCTCCTCTTACTTGGAGCCCTCCAACCAGGCTGGCTTTTTAGGTGAGGGCAGACAATGGGACTTTATTTTTTACTTTACCTTTCTTTTTTTCTTCCTACTATGGCTGCATACGGATTGTTACTACAGTTTGCCCTTTGGACTTCTTCTGACCGAATTGCTAATCGCTGATGCTGAATTCTTTTTACTTTCTTTAACTTTCTTTTTTGCTATAGGGATAGGGCACCCGCATGCATCTGATTACACCCCTAATGCATGGGAAATGTTCTGTTTTTTTGCGAAGGGTTGGGGCGGAGATGGAAAGGGGGGAGTGGCAGTCAGAGGGTTTTGTGGGGCAAGTTGTTTTGATGTGGGCCACATTAATATAGTCACTGTTCCTTTTATATGTTAGTTTTGATAAAGAGGAAATCTCAAATATGGGGCTGTGTGATTCACTATATCATCTATAAACCATGGCAATATGTTTGTACTATATTGTTGTGCATTGGCTGGGGGCCTCACATCTGCTGATTATATTATGTATAACTGACCTTTTCTCATTTTGCAAGGGTAAGCCCAATACCATATCTCTATGCAGAAAGACACTATCCGGGTAACTTCTTGGAATGTTAATCAGTTGGGCTCCCCAGTAAAGAGAAAGAAGGTCTTACAACATTTTAACAAATCTAAAGCCCACATAGCATGCATCCAAGAAATACATCTTTCGGATACTGAATCAAAAAAATTACAAAGAGATTGGGTGGGAACATGTTACTATACACAGGCAAAAGGGAAAAAGGAAGGAATGGCCATTCTGTTTCACAAGGCCCTTCATTTTCAATTATATAATATCTATAGGGATACTAGTGGTCGATTTCTGCTAATCACAGGCTCGCTGTATGGGAAAGCTATCTCTATCTGTACCCTTTACGTGCCTAATTCTTATTCCCATCCCTTTTTCAAAATTGTTCTCGATCAACTGGTATTGAATGCCCAAGATACACAATTGGTAGCAGGTGACTTTAACAATGTGGTGGACCCCTCTCTAGATAAGAGTCTCCCGGGCTCCCTACTAAATGCAAAACGTGAAAAAGGAATAGCTTATTTATGCAAAAAGCACAATCTGCTCGACCCCTGGAGAGTTCTGGACTGTGTGGAGAAGGACTTCACACATATTTTGCGAGCTCATGCATCTCTGTCACAAATAGATTATCTGCTTATAAACAAGGCTGATTTCAGGCTGGTAATCCAAGCTGAAATTGGCTCCCAAGCAATCTCAGATCACTCATTAATCTGGTTAAATCTGCATCTTGGGGTAGAGAACACTAGGGAGTTTATATGGAAATTCCCTAGCCATCTCAAAAAAGATATTGATTTTCAATACTTCTTGTGGAAGAAGTGGGACAACTATGTCACTTTCAATGTGCAACATATCAATTCCCCTCTCCTTTTCTGGGAAGCAGGCAAAGCAGTGCTCCAAAGGGACATTATGGCCTATGTCATCAGTCACAATAAAATAATTAATAAAGCTATTTTAAAACTAGAGGATCGCTTGAAAGAGGCCAAAAGAGCTATGAAAACTTCCCCCACAAAGGAGAACAGCCAGCTCTACTTCAGTATCCTGCAAGAATTGAATCTTTACTTGCATCAAATAGTGCTTAAAGCTATGCAGACCTTTGAGTTTAATTCTTTCCGCTATGGCAATAAAGCTGGGAATCATTTAGCTAATCTAGTTTGTTCCTGCAACCAAAAAACACTGATCTCATCCATGCAAACCAATAAGAGTCAGTCGGTTACTAACCAAGCGGATATCTGCGAGGTCTTCCAACATTTTTATAGCACTCTTTACTCAGATGATGCCCCTGGCAGTTCCTCTGACAAAGTAGACTTTTAAAAAAATATTACCCTGCCAACCTTGTCAGATCTTCAACTTTCTTTCTTAAACAAACCCCTACAAAGCTGTGAAATCTCACGGGTAATTAAATAAAGTAAATCTGCAAGAACCCAGGACCAGATGGCTTTGCCTATGATTGATTGATTTTTACAAATTGTTAAATCCCAAGTATCCAACATATTAGCCTCTTTCTACGTGGTAGCTCTGAAAGCCAACTCTTTCCCACAGAATTTTAATCTTGCGCACATTATCGTTTTGCCTAAACCAGAGAAAAAAACCCTTCTTCCCTCTTCCTATAGGCCCATATCACTTCTCACCTGCGATCTAAAAATATTGGCAAAAGTTTTAGCAGACAATAAGCACAGTGCTCCCCCATCTTATCTCAGAACATCAAATGAGATTCGTGAAAGGTCGAGCTGCAAATACACATTACGAATCTCATATCTGCTATTTCCTTTTATCAATGATATAACATTCCCTCTTTGGCCATACGACTTGACCCTGAGAAAGCCTTCGATAGGGTTTCATGTCCTTATCTCTTCTCTGTTCTCAATAGTTTTGGACTTCATGGGCCCCTTGTTTCCTACATTTTATTACTCTATAAAAACCCAACCTCTATAATAATTGCTAATGAGCACAAATCAAAGAGCATTCCAATACACAGGGGGGTGAGACAGGGATGCCCACTCTCTCCCTTATTATACATATTAGTGATTTATCCCCTTCTAAGGAAAATAGAGGGGACCCTACCGTTTCGGGTTACAGC
This sequence comes from Rhinatrema bivittatum, assembly GCF_901001135.1. Taxonomy (NCBI): domain Eukaryota; kingdom Metazoa; phylum Chordata; class Amphibia; order Gymnophiona; family Rhinatrematidae; genus Rhinatrema; species Rhinatrema bivittatum. The sequence goes on along the minus strand of NC_042617.1, from coordinate 419,558,653 downwards.
AGAGGCTCTCATATATTTAAAATAGCGGCATTTGCTGACGATATTTTAATATTTCTTACCAACCCAAGTTGCCCTCTAAACCCCCTACTCACTCTCCAATCTGTGTATGGCCACTTGCAGGTCTAAAAATAAATCAAGACAAATCAGAAGCGCTAGATGTCACTGGTACCCTACAATCTGCCTGGCCAGGTCCTTTCCCCCTAAAGTGGGTATCTCAAGAAATGAAATACTTGGGAATAAAAAATCCTTGCAATTTACAATCCTTATAGAATGGTAATGTCCGTCCATTCCTCAACTCCACATCTAAATCCTAGTCTCGATGGCAACCTCTCCCATTCTCTTTGATGGGGAAAATCTACCTCATAAAAATGATGATACTTCCCTGCTGATTATACACACTTCAGATACTTCCTTTTTGGATTAAGAAAAAAGTTCATAAAGAGTTTGAGAAACTATGGAATGGAAAAATACCTGCCTATCCCTCCAAACCCTAGCCATTCCAGTAGCAAAGGGAGGCTTTGGTTGTCCCAATTTAAAACTATACAATTTAGCATGCATGTCAAGAATAATCTGTGATTGGATTCTGGAGACTTCACACTACACTCCTCGACAATTATTCTTAAACTGGTACGCGGCCTTTGCGGACGACATACTTGTTTTTCTCACAGATCCCCAAAGATCTCTTCATCTCCTTCTTCAATTATTTTGGGCTTTTGGGGTGTTTTGGGGTTTATTCCTAAATATGCTTAAATGCACAGCATTGGCATCCCCACCTGATATACAGAAGAACTGGGGAACAGATTTCCCGCTTCAATGGGTGGCAAAATTGTTTACTTACCTAGGGATTGTTATTCCCCGTATGCTCTCCCAACTCTTCAAATTGAATGTGCATCCCCTACTTAGTTACTCAAGATAAGTTAAGCACTTGGACCTCATTGTCGTTGGGGGGCTGGGTTAATCTTTTCAAGATGAATATCCTGCCTAAATGGCTTTATTTGTTTCAGACTTTACCTCTTTCAATGCGCCAAGTGGATTTGTTGCAATTGGATAATGCTCAGAGGTGGATTTTTTTGGCGGGGAGGGAAGGCGAGGGTACCCTTGATCTGGTTGAGAGAGCGCTGGGATTGCAGAGGTCTGGGGGTGCCGGATTTGGCGTTATACAATTTGGCCAGCAACCTTAGACTTGTCCGGGATTGGCTTCTTGATATGTCTACTGTTATATCTGTCATGGCTGATAAAGCATTAACTGCTCCTATAGTGCTCACCTTTGTTTTGCAATCTGAGACTCCTAAACTGCATAAGTTTCTGGCACAAAATGTTATTACTAGAGTCAGGTGATGTCAGAGGGAGGAATGGCAGCCTGAACAGGGAGCTCCAGGGCACCCCGAGCAATAATCCGAGTGCATCACCCTCCATAGTGCAATTTTGGTGGAAATAAAGAGCGGAGAGAATATCCTGGACGTCCCTACGCATGACTTCCAGGAAAAAAGGCACGGATCTGAGCTGATACTCATATCTTAAAGCCGGAGCAGAAACGGGAGAAGACATGGCCATGGCGGGCCTAACGGATGAGGAGGAGATTTCTACAGTGGACACAGACTCGCAACCCTCCTCCATACCGACTAGAAGCGAGTTCTGACAATGGTTTACAGACTTAAGAGCCAATATGAAAGCTAACAAAATGGGAATGTTGGAGAAATTGGCGGAAATGAGGGAAGAAATGGTGGAGATAGGACACCGAGTTGATGATTGCGACTTATGCCTGGACACACAGGAAGACAAGATAGCAAAGATACAGTCCCAGTGCGACATGTTTTCGGCCTCCGAAGCCAAATTGCTAATTAAACTCGAGGACTTGGAAAACAGGAACCTGCAATTCCATGGCATTCCTGAAACTGAGGCCTATACAGACTGCCACAAGGTGGTTAAATCTCTAAGCAACTTCTTCCTCTCACAACTGGAAGAGGGGGATTCACAAGCCTTAACCCCAGTGATCAAAATTGAGAGGGTGCATCTGACCATAGGGCCAAGGCAAGGGAACCTGCCGAGGGATATAATTACCTGTTTCCTGCGGTACCCAGTAAAAGACAAAATTTTCCAAGCACCCAGGAAGCAGAAATCTTGGACATGGGAGTCACACACGATCTCAGTGTTCACCGACCTCTCCCTGGGAACCCTCAAACGCCGACAAGAATCAGGCAAATTACCTCGTTGCTTTGCCAAGAACATCTTTGGTATCGCTGGCTTTTCCCCACGGGGATTTCTATAACAATCAAGGGTGCCACTTCCAAAGCTGCGGCGCCGTCTGAAGCGACCACCATTTTGCAAGCAGCAGGCTTCTCCATAAAGCAAATGGCACCAGCGGAGCCGCGGGAAAGGCGTGGAGAAAAGGGGTGGAGAAAGGTGGCCGTCGCCTCCGAAGGCACTCTGAGGCATCAACGCTGCTATCAATGGAGGAACAGGGCTGAATAGTTGGTCACCGGAAGAGAGACATAACAGCCAGAATACTTAGGCGATGCTCTGGTAACACTACCGCCATTACGGCAATTGGATTACGTGTTTGATAAAGACACATAAGAACATAAGAACATGCCATACAGGGTTAGACAAGGATCCATCAAGCCCAGCATCCTGTTTCCAACAGTGGCCAATCCAGGCCATAAGAACCTGGCAAGTACCCAAAAACTAAGTCCATTCCATGTTATCATTGCTAGTAATAGCGGTGGTTATTATCTAAGTCAACTTAATTAATAGCAGGTAATGGACTTCTCCCCCAAGAACTTATCCAATCCTTTTTTAAACACAGCTATACTAACTGCACTAACCACATCTTCTAGCAACAAATTCCAGAGTTTAATTGTGCGTTAAGTGAAAAAGAACTTTCTCCAATTAGTTTTAAATATGCCACATGCTAACTTCATGGAGTGCCCCCTAGTCGTTCTATTATCCGAAAGAGTAAAAATACCAATTCACATCTACCTGTTCTAGACCTCTCATGATTTTCAACACCTCTATCATATCCCCCCATCTCTTCTCCAAGCTGAAAAGTCCTAACCTCTTTAGTCTTTCCTCATAGGGGAGCTGTTCCATGCTCTTTATCATTTTGGTAGTCCTTCTCTGTACCTTCTCCATCGCAATTATATCTTTTTTGAGATGCGGTGACCAGAATTGTACACAGTATTCAAGGTGCAGTATCACCATGGAGTGATACAGAGGCATTATGACATTTTCTGTTTTATTCACCATTCCCTTTCTAAAAATTCCCAACATTCTGTTTGCTTTTTTGACTGTCGCAGCACACTGAACTGACAATTTCAATGTGTTATCCATTATAATGCCTAGATCTCTTTTTTGGGTAGAAGCACCTAATATGGAACCTAACATTGTGTAATTATAGCATGGGTTATTTTTCCCTATATGCATCACCTTGCACTTGTAACTGCTTTTGTAGAGTACTCTATTTTTGTAGCTGCTTTTATAGAGTATTCTACTTTTGTACAGTACAAAATCTCTGTTACTTGTCTCTGAGTTCATAGCACACTAAGTGTCAGATTTTCAAAGGGGTACGCACGTAAGATACACTCGTACCCCCTGAAAACCTGCCCGAAGTTCCCTCTGCACGCGCTGAGCCTATGTTGAGTAGGCTCGGCGGCGCACGCAAGCCCCGGGACACGCGTAAGTCCCGGGGATTTCCTGGGGGGGGGGGGTATGTCGGGGGGGGGGGGGGGGGCGTGTCGCGGTGGCACGTCATTTGGGCCGCGGGCATTGTTCCGGTCCGGGGGTGTTTCGGGGGCGAGGTTGAGGCCTCCTAAATGGCTCCTGGGCCTGGGAATTGCGTGCCGGCGGCCGGCCCGGCACACACAAGTTACTTCTGATTCGGGCAGGCGTAACTTGTGCAACAAAGGTAGGGGGGGGTTTAGGTAGGGCTGAGTGGGTGGGTTAGGTAGGGGAAGGGAGGGGAAGGTGCGAGGGGTGGAAGTAAAGTTCCCTCCGAGGCCGTTCTGATTTCGGAGCGGCCTCAGAGGGAACGGAGGCAGGCTGCGCGGCTCGGCGCATGCAAGCTGACAATTTTGCACAGCCTTGCGCGCACCAATCCCGGATTTTAACAGATATGTGCGGCTACGTGCGAATCTATTAAAATCCTGCATACTCTTGTTTGCGCCTGGTGCACAAACAAAAGTACACGTGTGCTCACATTTGTAAAATCTACCCATAAGAGTTTAAGAAAGGGGTCTGGGGGGTGGTTAATCAAATGCCTGGGGGTTGTTTGAGGGTTGACTTCTGATCCCAGTCACATACCAACTACTCCTGCTATGCAGGAATGCCATAGATATATGGTGCTCGAAATAGGGGGGAGGGCGAGGGTGGGGGGTAGGGAAGAAGATGTGAGTGAAAGAATGAGTGTAAAGAGTGAGGATGGGGAAAGGGACGTGGGGAGGGGGGAGAATCAGATTGCAGTGGCCTATAATACTAGTGGGATAGACTAGTGGGATAGACATTTCAGAGCATGTCCATTTACTTTTACAAGAGAGACCAAGGTAAGAGGGGAAATCTTTGGTAGAGGAACTAATGGAGGGATGTTGTATGTTTACTACTTGGAGGTTAGGTGTAACAGGGGGTGCTGCACTTCAACATGGTTTTTAAACTATGGCATTACAAATCTTATCCTTGAATGTTAAAGATATCAATATCCCTCATAAACGACAACTTCTCAAACAAGACATACATGTACATTTGGCCAACATTATCTGCTTACAAGAGACACATCTAAGACGTCACAATGAACACCTATTGTCGTGGCCATGTTTTACATATAGATTATTTTCAGCCACGAACAAGATCAGCAAATATGCTGGGGTGAGCATACTCTTTAAACAGGGTATGGATTACAAAATAAGCAAACAAATAGAAGATGAAAATGGAAGATACCTACTGGTTAAATCTGAATTGAGGGGAGAACAATATATCTTAGTAAACCTGTATGCACCAAATACTGACCAACAGCATTTCTTTGATCAGATTGACCATCTCTTAGGAAAAGAAGGGGATGGGAATTTAATAACAGGAGATTACAATCTGACCATCAATCCAGATCTAGACAACTTGGGAGGTAGTGGAAAAGGGACTTGCCCAGCGAGAAGGAGATTGAAATCCCTTATGAAGAAATGGAATTTATCAGATGCCTGGCGCCAAAGAAACTTAGTTAGTAAAAATTATACATTCTATTCTACCCCACATCAAACCTACACTAGGATAGACTACTTTCTAGTTGATAAGATCCTGGCAGATAGAGTTACCCAGATGAGTATAGGTGCAATTACGTGGTCAGACCATGTGCCTGTTAGCCTGTCGGTGGGCTTATCCAGAGCGGAGTTGGGATTCCACCCATGGAAATTGAATGACAGCCTTCTTACTGATGAGGAGTTTTGTAATACCATGCAAAAATAGATTACTGAATACTTGAAAATCAACGACGGTAAACCGACAGTAATATGGGAATGTCTGAAGGCTGTTATGAGGGGCCACTTAACCTCTTGGGGTACATACTGTAAGAAAGTCAAAGGCTAAACAAAAAGTAGTAGAAGACATAGCAGCCCTATCAGAGTCCCATAAACAAACTTTACCTAAATCCACTTATGCCAAATTGCAGAAAGCAAGGGATACCTTCGGAGCTTGGCTGACTCAGAGCTAGCTGCTAGAGTCTCCCTGGTCACACAGGAAAAATGTGAGTGGGGTAATCACTCAGGGTGCTTCTTTGCCAGATATTTGAAGCAAAGGATGATGCAAAATCAAATTACAGAAATAGAGGGACCCGAGGGACAAACAATTAATTCCACACCGGACATTCGGCAGAGATTCCAACAATTTTATGGGGAACTTTATTCTGAAGCCACTGGTATATCAGAGGATATAATTGGCCAATATTTAGATGATATTCACCTCCCTTCTCTCACAACAGAGGAACAGGACTTCTTGGATGAGGAGATCTCACTTCTGAAAATTCATCATTAAGGACTTGAGGGCCAACAAGGCACCGGGTCTGGACAGCTTCACACCCCAATTCTATAAGAAAATGGTATCTTCAGTGGTGCCCCCATTAAAATGTCTATTTAATTCATTAAGAGACGGTCACCCTCTGGGAGCGGGGGCAAATATAGCCGGTATCACCATTTTGAGATTTAAAGAAGTGCGGGCTGAGATTTAAAGAAGTACGGTTCTTACCGTCCTATTTCCTTCATTAATGTTGATCTCAAATTGTTAGCCAAAATCATGACGACCCATCTAAATAGGTTTATAACACGATTGATTCATACCGATCATGCCGGTTTTATCCCAGGGAGAATGGCTGCTGATAATATTTGGAAAATAGTTAACCTGGTTGAAGTGGTCAATACAAAGAGCACACTAACAGTCTTAATGTCTGCCGATGCTGAAAAAGCATTCAACATGGTGCACTGGCAGTTCCTTTTCTGCACTATGCAGGCCATGCAGTTTGGCCCTCATTTACTTAATTGGTTAAAATAACTATATACTGACCCGCAGGCAAGGGTTAAAGTAAACGGGACCTACACTGAGCCATTCTCAATCAAAAAGGGCATGAGGCAGGGATGCCCTCTCTCCCCACTACTTTTTGCGCTTTTTTTAGAACCACTAGCGATTCAGGTTCGTCAGAGTGGACAGATCAGGGGGCTAACCATCGGCGGATCAGAGTATAAGATGTCTATGTTCACGGACAACATCCTTTTCACACTAACAAACCCTGCCAAGTCCCTCCAATCAGCTTTAGATATGCTGTTGGCATTTGGGAAAGTTTCAGGATTTAAGCTCAATGTAGAGAAATCAGAAATTTTAAATGTGAACGTTGCGGAGGAAGATCTCTCCATACTAAAATCGTCCTTCCCTTTTAAATGGGCTCCTAAGAAACTCAAATGTTTGGGAGTATATATCAGTAATAAAATTGATGATTTATTCAAATTGAACTACCTCCCACTCATTCAAAAAATATTTAAGGATTTGGATTGATGGGATGAGCTCTACCTTTCATGGTTTGGGAGAATCTCCTCCATAAAAATGAACGTCTTGCCCCATTTAGGGTACCTGTTTCAGTCACTTCCTATAGTTATTCCCTCGATTATGCTCAAGAAGTGGCAACACCGGATTTTTTCATATATCTGGAAGAGAAGCCCCCTAGAATATCTCAAGCAGTCATGTATAGGCCAAAACTAAGGGGTGGTTTGGGAGTCCCTAACCTGTGTTGGTACCTGGTAGCTATTGGGAACGATTACCTGGAGTAATGTATATGCACTGATGGAGAATTCTACAAGGAAACATCCCCTGAAGAAAGGTCCGCTGACGGACCTGAAACGCGGCTGCGTTGGATTATCCTATTTACATCAAGATAAGTCGGGACATTAAGCATTTGTATTATTGTTTAATTACAAGCATGCTTTTTTAAAAAATATAAGAAAAGAAAAAAAGTTTACATAATACAGACCGTTCACCTTGGGTGTACGTTATACACATAAACATTTGGATGGGGGAGGAGGGTTGATGATTATGCACACAGTGAGTTCACCCGATGGGGGTTTATGACTCAAATATATGAAACCTGTCCTCTTTCCATATACAAATTTTTGTTTTTTCAAAAATGGTGGCTTCTGTAGTTTGACCACTCTGGAGCGTTTGAGATATTTCAGAAGAATGCACTACCCATTAGCGGGGTTGATATATTGAGATCTGATTAAAGTAACAAGAAGAGATTGGTTTTTCGATTGAGAATATATAGTATAAATCTCTTTAAAGTAGTGAGTGCGATTGATTTTTGGTTTAACCAATGTAGACATTTCTCAATATTAGTTCATGGATACTATGTAATAGAGGTTCCATTAATAATGTTTATTGTTCCATGTTTTACTGATAATTCATATGCCTTTATGTTAATAAGGATGGTGTAAAATGCTTAATGCTACATTTCAATAAAATACAAATTAAAAAAAAATGTTATTACTAAATCCTTTCATCAGTCTTGGCTTAAGCTTGTGCAACTATTAAAGACGGAGCGAATTTGTGCATATCTTTTGCCAGTACAAGGGAATATGGACTTTGGTCCGGGCTCCCAAACGAGTGCCTTTCGCCATTGGGGATGCCAAGGTATAACAAGGTTGGGGCATCTCTTAACGTCTGAAGGGCAGATTTTGCAATTTTCAGAGTTTTGCGAGCTTTATGCTCTCTCCGCTCTATCTCCTTTTTAAAGGTTAGCTCCAGCAGCCTGGTTCCACCCTTGTTAAGGTGGAGCCCATCCCTTTGGAAAAGACTCCCCCCTTCTCTAAAAGGTTCCCCAGTTCCTTACAAAACTGAATCTCTCTTCCTTGCACCATCATCTCATCCACATATTGAGACTCCAGAGGGGACCTGCTCATGGAACAGGGAGCTTTTCAGAGAATTCTACACTGGAAGTTCTGGATTTCAGCTTTCTACCTAAGAGCCTAAATTTGGCTTCCAGAACCTCCCTTCACATTTTCCTATGTCGGTGCCCACATGTACCATGACAGCCGACTCCTCTGCAGTACTGTCTAAAATCCTATCTAGCTGATGCATGAGGTCCACCACCTTCTCACCAGGAAGGCATGTTACCAGGTGATCCTCATGCCCAAAAGCCACCCAGCTGTCTACAGTCCTAATAATTGAATCACCAACTATGACAGCCGACCTGACCCTTCCCTCCTTGGCAGAAATACTGGGAGACATCCGTGGTATGAGAGGACAATACACTACCTGGCGGGCAGGTCCTTGCTACAGGATAATTTTCTGCTCACCAGGTTGATACTTTCTGCTCATGAGATTTTCCTCCTCCAAGGCAGCACCAGGAATGCCAGACTGGAGTTGGGACTTGGCTTCTATGTCCCTGAAGGTCTCATCCATATACCTCTCTGTCTGCCTCAGACTTTAAATTTATAGGTGTATTGACTAATTAATCGGCTATTTTCCTACAAGGGGATGATTAAACTATCAATAAGGGTTGGTGCAATAGTATGTTTTAAATAAGATCCTGATTGATTTTTAATAAGAAAGTTTCTCTTGCCTAAAAATCAAGGGTTGAGCTAGGGGTTGGTGGGAGGGAAAGAGAAACACTAGATGTGAGGACAGATGCAAAACAGTTCATCTGAAGGATGTAGGAATCTTGTTTGGCAAGTGCAATAGCAGACTGAAAGGTGGTCAGCATGAATATGAAATATATTAAATCTGTATTGGCATGGGAGTTTTAGCTAGAGACATTCTGCAGAGTGTGTGTGTAGAAACATAGGTAGCAAATTCTAGGAATGAGCCAAGGATGGGGTTTTGTGTACCTTTAAAGAATGGGTAAGGAGAGATGCAATAGTGTTTAAGGATGAAGAGAGCATAGTGCTGTATGAAAGAACTGCTTCATAACTGATTCAGACAATGTAGTAGAGGATAGGAGAGAAGAATGTAAAGGTAGTAGTGAATAGGCAGATGGAGTGGGCTTTAAAGGAAAAACAAGAGTGGGATTGAGGTCGAAGGAGGGGTTGAAACCTACAGAAAGCAGCAACTGAAGCAGAGTCCTCAGGGAAAAGCCAGGCCTCAGTTCAGGCAAGGAGATGAAGAGAACAAGAAATAAAAAGATCATGAATATAGGCAAGCTTTTTGGAGATAGTTTGCATTCTACAGGGAACATAAGAAAAGAAATGGAGAGAAGGGGAATTGTAATAAGTTAGTGGAGTAAAGGCTTGAAATACAATGATGGAGTGAAAGTTGCCTTAATGGTCCTAGATTGGGATTGATATCCTTGGCTGAGAGGAGGAAGTGCAGGAGAATATGAAGAAGATGGGTAGAGGTGTGCTGGCAGCGATAAGGATGAAATGCTGCCAGGGATAATGGAAATGGCAGGATAAGGAGAAGAAAATTTTGAAATTCAAGAGCAGTTGATAATGGAGATGAGTTCCTTGTCAGAGAGATGAATCTTGACATCTTGCTAACTTCTGGACAGACAAAGCAATGTCTATAAGTTGATAACCAAAAATGTTTTATCTAAACCTTTTGTTAGTTCCCTAGGGAATAAAAATCTTATCAGTTCATTAATACCCCCCCCCCCCCCAAACAAAAGTTATAAGTTACTTCTCTTTGAAAACTGTGTAGCGAATCAAAATATCCCCCTAACTCAAAATATCCCCCTGCCTTATATCTTAAAAAAAAAAAAAAAAAAGCTAAGATCATGCTTATTTCTGGAAATGGGTATTTATGGATATTGTATGTTCCTCCATATCTTAAAAAAATGCTTATTGTATAGTATTTAATAAACAATAGTTTTTCTTGTACATAATAAACATGTATATATTTATTTATTGTTAAATTTTTATATTCTACCTATATCAAACCTGCCATACTAAACGGAATACACTTTATTTATTTATTTATTTATTTATTTATTTAAACAGTTTTGTGTACCGTCGTACGAAGTACATCAAAACGGTTTACATAAAATAAATCATATGTTTCATGGATAGTCTAGCTTGTATTCAGATGTCATTCATCTGACTTAGGTATCAAAGGAGTAAAGAAATTCAGTATATTAGGTGGTCACTAGAATGTCACTGACAGATCGGTTAAGGTTTATAGTAGACTACTACACATATTCATTTGAAGCCTTCTTGAATAATCCCATCAGTGCCATCTGTTTCATACAATCTGTTGTCTTTTTATAAGCTTATCATGTATCTTACATGATTTCCTATTTGATTATAAAATATTTCTGCTCTAGCAAGTTTATCAGTCGGCTCATAGTGGATATTAAGGGTGTGGAGCCCAAAAAAATTCATTTTATTTTTGGGGAGGGTCTCTCAGGTATCATTTTGTTTAATATTTATTTCATTTCTGTTCCTTTGCAGAAACAAAATATTTTAAAACCTCCAAGAACAACAATTACAAAAAACAAAATAGGCGTCCCCAGGTCCCCTCTCACCCACTCCAAAAAAGTGCCAGGGCCAGAAATCACTCCAGCCTCCACTTAGCCTATATATGAGAGTCCTAAGCGATATCCACTCACCTCCTGCCCTGGGTCATTCACTTCTAATGGTGCTGGTCGGTCCTGAGATCAGTACCATAGTGACATCAAAATGAGAAGTCTCCAGGCCTGGCCTGGCCTGCACCATTTTGTCATATGGCCACATGTTTGTCAGCTGTAGAAGAAAATGGCATCAGCCAGCCCTGAGAATGTGCCATTTTAACATCACTCTGGGCCAATCTTAGGGCCAACTGGCACTATTTGAAGCAGGTATTCCACGGGCAGGAGGTGAGTGGGCATTTTATATGTCCCTCAGCACACTCATGGATGGAGGTAAGTGGAGCCCAGGGCAGTACTCAGCATCCAGGTACCTTTCTGGTGGCTTATGAAGTCTCGGGTTTGGCCTGAAGAGGTCCAGAGGACACATCAAGTTGGCCTCGGGTAGACCCTGGAAGGTCCCGGAAGCCTTAGATTGTCTCCGGGGAAGTCCCAGTGAAGCCTTGGGTGAGTCCCAGGAAATTTCCGTGGATGCCTCACATCTGTCCAGGGAGACCCCAGAAAGCCTTGAGTTGGCATCATGTGTTGTTTTCTCCTTTTTTTTTTTTTTAATGAAATGAAAGTAAAAACAACAAAATTTTGTTGGTTTTTCTTTTGTTCTGTTTTGAAAAGTTCATCGCCTCATCTATTGTCATTTTTCTGCATATCTGATCTAACATTCTCATGTTCTTTACTGTCACTTTCTGCAGTCTTCAGGTTCAAAACCCTATTAATAATTTCAGAGTCAGTAAGAGACTGATTCACAGAAATATTAATTTTGCACCCAATCAACTTCTCAAAGTCATCCTTACTGAGGCCTAGAACAATTCTTGGGCATATCACATTAGTTCACCAACATCAGCCCTGGTCCCCACTTCCTCCATCCATGAGTGTGCTGAGGGACAGAAAAAATGCCCACTCACCTCCTGCCCCTGGAATACCTGCTTCAAATAGTGCCAGTTGGCCCTAAGATTGGCCCAGAGTGATGTTAAAATGGCACATTCTCAGGACTGGCTGATGCCATTTTCTTCTACAGCTGACAAACATGTGGCCATATGACAAAATTAATGTCATGTTCTTCTTCCTTTAAAGACGTAGTAGTAGGTCACAGATTGTGCCATGCATTCTTCTTAGTTTCAAGCATGACAGTGTCCCAGACACAAGCAATGCATATTTTATGGTGAAGGATTTTTTTATTATTATTTTAGCTTTCATAGATATCAGGACATTCAAAGTTCACAAGATTTTCCATTTCTCTAGATTACTGGCATTTCATGTTCCAGATGATTCCTTGATCAACAGACAGAATAAGATGAGTATACGTGGGTGACAAGTAAGTGGGAAAAACATGTGTATCCAGGCAAGGCTGGATAAAAGCAGGGCTGGATACATGGGCTTGGAATGAAGGGCAAGGCTTGGGCTGGAGACAAGGCCTGGAGCTGGAGACACAGTGGTCTTGGAAGAAAGCAAGCCTGGAGACAAGGTTGGTACTGAAGGCAGGCAAAAGCTGGATTCAGACAGGCTGGTGACACAGGCTAGAACCAAGGGCTAGGATTGAGCTGGAGACAAGATGGGAACTGAAGGCAGGCAGGGGCTGGATACAGACAGGTACTGAAGACAAGGGCCTGAACAGGAGGGAGAACCTAGAACTAGAGACAGGGCTGGTATTCAAGGCAATGCAAACAAGGGTTTGAATGGAAGAGAAGACCTGGACTGGAAATAGGAACTGGCCTGGAATGGACTGGACAATGACTGGACTGGACTGGACAGGACAGGGTAAGGATTAGACTAGGACTGGACAAGAACAGGACTAGAACAAGCAAACAATAAACAAAAAAAACCCCAAACAGGTCACAAGGCAGGGCTAACTGAACCTAGAAGGTCCAAAGGACACAGGACAGGAAGGCCAAGGAGGCCTCTAATCAAGGCAGGAAGGCTGAGAAGGTCACAGAAAAAGGCAGGAAGATCTGGAAAGCCAGAGAGCAAGGCAGGAAGGAAGAAAAGGCCACAGGGCAAAGAGTCAAGGAGGGCTAATACAGGAGTGTGACTCAATGAATATGCAAGGAGTGCATGGAGAGGATGGTCTAAATAGGTCTGGAACTGCTGTGTCATGCAATCAGCAAGAAGGTGACTGGAATAACTTTGAGCAATGCTCACTAATGACCTCTGCTGGTGGGAGGGCTGTGTAGCAGGCAGGATTGTGACATTGTTTTATTATGAATGTTTGTTGTTATGCTTTGCATTTACAGTATATGCTGATGTTTATATTTATTATAATAGAATTTGGAGGGGGTGTTATTTTATAGTTGTGTGATATGCCCCATCCCTTTCTCCAGTTTCTGGTAACTGTGATAGATGGGAAAAGCTACATTTGGAATTGTTTACATTCATTTGTATGTGATATATTATGCTGTATTGATATGTTTTATCTTATATGATGTAAACTGTGTTGGGTCTCCTTGTGGCAGGGTCTCTTATTAAACAACACAATGTCTGCACATTTCTTTGCCAACAGAGAGTTTAATGAAAGAAAAACAATAAGTTCACAAATGTAAATCCTTCCTGGCTTACTCTTGCATGATAGGGATGTGCAGAGCAAAATTTTATGTTCATATTTTTTATGTCCGAAAGGGGGTCCCACTTGCGGCCAATATGGACATAAAAAAAATCCAATGAGTTGGGTATATGTACATATGTGCAAAAAAAAAAAATTAAACCCCCTCACCCTCCTTAATCCCCCCCCCAGACTTACCACAACTCCCTGGTGATCGAGCGAGGAGTGAGGACGTCATTTCTGCAATCCTTGGCGAGAAGCATGTGACGTCGGTGGCACGTCGAGTGACGCGGCGTCACGTGATTCCCGGCTCGTTCGCGCCGGACGGCTCGTTCGGCCCAAAAAGAACTTTTGGCCAGCTTGGGGGGGCCTCCTGACCCCCCCAAGCTGGCCAAAAGTTCGTTTTGGGCCGAACGAGCCGTCCGGCGCGAACGAGCCGGGAATCACGTGGCGCCGCGTCACTCAGACGCGACGTCACGTGATTCCCGGCAAGTTCGCGCCGGACGGCTCGTTCGGCGCGAACAAGCCGGGAATCACGTGACGCCGACGTCACGTGATTCCCGGCAAGTTCGCGCTGGACGGCTCGTTCGGCCCAAAAAGAACTTTTGGCCAGCTTGAGGGGGTCAGGAGGCCCCCCCAAGCTGGCCAAAAGTTCTTTTTGGGCCGAACGAGCCGTCCGGCGCGAACGAGCCGGGAATCACGTGGCGCCGCGTCACTCAGACGCGACGTCACGTGATTCCCGGCAAGTTCGCGCCGGACGGCTCGTTCGGCCCAAAAAGAACTTTTGGCCAGCTTGGGGGGGCCTCCTGACCCCCTCAAGCTGGCCAAAAGTTCTTTTTGGGCCGAACGAGCCGTCCGGCGCGAACTTGCCGGGAATCACGTGACGTCGGCGTCACGTGATTCCCGGCTTGTTCGCGCCGAACGAGCCGTCCGGCGCGAACTTGCCGGGAATCACGTGACGTCGCGTCTGAGTGACGCGGCGCCACGTGATTCCCGGCTCGTTCGCGCCGGACGGCTCGTTCGGCCCAAAAAGAACTTTTGGCCAGCTTGGGGGGGTCAGGAGGCCCCCCCAAGCTGGCCAAAAGTTCTTTTTGGGCCGAACGAGCCGTCCGGCGCGAACGAGCCGGGAATCACGTGACGCCGGCGTCACTCGACGTGCCGCCGACGTCACATGCTTCTCGCCAAGGATTGCAGAAATGGCGTCCTCACTCCTCGCTCCATCACCAGGGAGTTGTGGTAAGTCGGGGGGGGGGGGATTAAGGAGGGTGAGGGGATTTATATTTTTATTTTGGCTCAACAATCGCGATTTCCCACATATCGAACATATCTATGTTCGATATGTGGGAAATCCGATCGTTTATGTCGAATCAATTTTTTAAGTAAAAAAAAAATATGAGTTGCGTTTTACTAATGCGGTCAATCCGAATGCACACCCCTATTGCATGATACTGTAGCCCAAATAAGTAACAATACAGTTTCCCCTTACCAGGAATCTGCAGAGGAGACCTGAAACCAGCTTGAAATGTTGTAGCCTGTTCAGACCCCTGTAAAGCACTGCTCCCTAAGACACATTGTACTTGCAAAGGGCCTATTGCTGGTCATGTCTTAATAGCAGCTTCAAAACAGAGAGGGTTTAACTGCAGCGAATGAAACTGGACTGGGTATAGGTCAATCCTGCATACTGGAGAAGATACCAACATTACAGCTTCACCAATTTCTCAGAAGTACAAATGTCTCTTTCTCCAGCACTTTAGCCTCTCACCACAAGGGCCCATAGTTCAAGACCCCATCCATCACCATTGACCCTCCAGGCCCCATGGGTCATCCAATTCTTTCACTATAATAACTGTACTTCTTACCCACCCCCCAACACACTCTTTCAATTTCAGGGAGTAGCATGTTTTATAATTTTGGTTTCAGAGAAGATAAATAGGAAAGGAAATAAATTACAAGTTTAGTCTGTCTTCTTATAGCCAATTGCCCCCTCCCCCCCCCCCCCAGTCGAATGTGTCAGCAGCCCAGCTGTTCATAAGGCACAGTTGACCCTCAGTATGGAGTCTAAGAACATCTCATCTGATCCAATTTTAGTATTCTTTAGTGCCACATCTCTGAAGTCAGAGGAGTCCTGTCATGACTCCATATTCAACATTCACTTTTTCAAGGATGGGGTCTTTTTCTTTGCCCAACTTTTCCCTGGTCAAGATTTCTTTTTCTGTGTTTGGACAAATGTTCAAACACAGGGTTCTGAAGATTTTCTGAAATAATTCCTGCCTCTGCTCTCATCTCCTCTGTCTCCAAGGTCAGACTTTCATGCAAACCTTTGACACAGCCCATAGGTCTTTTTGCATGTAATGAACTGTTTTGTCTAGGTAGACTATGGCAGGGAGAAGCATAGCATCCAGCTGGTACAGTTTATTCAACCTTCGCCATTTCTTTGATCCAGACTCTGCTCTGCAGGTCCATTCTAAAAACTCAGTCCTTTTAAAGTGATCTTTTTGCCTATCCCCTCTATTTGTGCATGCATGGCACCAGCAATTTGCTCTATTCTATTTCTGGCTCTGCTTTCTTGAGGGTGTTCTTTGATTCACTGGGTTCCCAGTTTTCAAAAACCCTCTCCACAAAGGGGTGGATTTTGGTTCAGGGGTAACCTCTCTTTGGGAACATTGAGCTAAAAAATGGCCCAAACTACCACAGTCCAGGCAGAGGGAGCAGGGTCGCAGTAGTCATCAGATTTAATTTCCTGAAATTGGGTCCCAATAATGAGTCATGCAAACTTGCATTGGTTCTGCGCAATATTGCTCCTCAGTTGTTATTGTGGAGTTCCTTGAGAGGAGACGAATACATATACGATAAGAGTGGAGACTACACTGCTGAGCATTATCGAATGGATAGGATTTGATTGATGCTGTTCAAAACTGCAAACTGAACGATATATGTAGGTTCAGATCCTTGAACAAGTCAGCACCTGAGGCAGCCACTTGGGTAGTGGCGAAACCCGGCCTGAGTCGGGCACTTTTTCGTCTCCACTTCAATAAATGTTGACAAAGGATATTTGGCATCTACCTTGTTTGTTGATATCATTACGGCTTTCATAGATTGCCTCCCTTCTTGTTTAGTGGGTAGCCCATTTTAGGGCATCTCTGGTGAGTAGTGTAACTACCCAGCATACTTGTTTTGCTTCATCAGCAAAGAAATCAGAGTAAAGTTGGAAATGTAGCTGGCACTGATGCATCCCTCTATTTCCTTCAAATCTCTCTGAAGGTAACAAATTAAGGATAGGATAAGCTTTCTTCATGACCGCTTCCAATTGCAAAAACATTTGTTTGTATTTCTATGAGCTATGCCCAGCTCTGCAACAAGCTTTTGTGTAAGTATTTTATTCATTCTTTCAGTGAAGCCATGGTTAAAAGTGGCAAGAGAAGCAAAGTAATAAAGTGTTAAAAATATATATAAGGGTCGGGAGCATTCCCTACATGATTGGCTGATGGCGTGGCTGCTGAAAACTAGAACAAGTTGGTTAGTAGGCGCTCATCATTTTTTAAAAATTGCCTGTTATGAGAGAGAGAGAGAGGGTTACAGGAGGCTACATCATCCATTCCCACAACACTGAAAAACAGTGTTAAGAGGAACTAGAAGCATCTGATAGTAGGGTAGCTGTAGGAGTACAATTGAAGGCTCCCAGAGAAAGTGGGGAGCCAGTGTCCCAGAGGAGAAGTCATGTTGCTGCTGCTGCTGCTGCTCTCCCAATGGCTATGAGCAGCCTGACAGTATTCATCCTGCCGCAATTCAAAATAAAATCTGCTGATTTAAGCATCAGGAGCCTCATGCAAGGAAGAGCAGGCCTGGTCTGGCGGTGACATCATACTGACATCACTTCCGTAACCATGGAAGAGCCGATATTGAAATGGAAATAAAGAATAACACAATAAAATTGAAAAAAAAACCTGATTCCAGGTGGGCTGGTGGGG
Source organism: Rhinatrema bivittatum (assembly GCF_901001135.1). NCBI lineage: Eukaryota > Metazoa > Chordata > Amphibia > Gymnophiona > Rhinatrematidae > Rhinatrema > Rhinatrema bivittatum. Next base: position 419,541,075 of record NC_042617.1, on the reverse strand, counting down.
TGTGTGGCAGAGGAAACCACTATGAAAGTTTTAAAGTGCTGGGTGAACCCTAGTGAACCTGACACTTTTTTTTTTTTTTTAATAAAACTCCCCAAAACACACACTTTTTAAGATAAACAAAGGCAGGGGGCAGGTGAACAGACCATGAAGACCTGCACAAGACCTTTGGTCTGGTCAAAAAGTTCATTTAAAAAACAGAAAAAGCCTCATTTTCCACAGAGCAATTTTGCACTTAAAACAAATAAAACCCCATTAAGCAAATGGACACAGATATGAGAGCAACTAAACAAGGTTTAGAGAGCCCTATTCAATGCTTATTTCGATTGGGGATGCTTTAAAGTTTAAAAGAAGGATACCAGTACCAAAAGGGTATTTAAAGGTTATTAAAAAGACTAAACTAACTTAAAAAAAACTAGCACACGTCCACTTAAATGAGGGGTCATCTGAGGAATAAATTATGACTGTTTTTAGCAGTCTGGTTAATTCTAGGTAATCCAATCCAGGTTTTCCCCCAGAGAAGTAAGTCCAGTACTTCAGCACTGATAAAATTCTGAAGTCATTGCCTAGGAAACATAGAGACGGGCTTTCCAGGCAACGAGTGATCAGGCTAGTGGAGTGAAACAGGTACAAGTCAAAGTACTATTTTTTTTTAGAATTAAAAAATTCATACTGTCATAAAAGATTTGCTAATCCTATCTACATCAGAAACAGGCTATTGAGGGAGTCAGATATAGAAAAGTTTAGGATATATTCTGCAACATTATGAACTATCTACAGACATGATATCATCAGAATAGGGATTTTACCTTTCAGGAAAAGCTGCTGAAATTTTTAGAATGAAGAAAAGAATTAAGCTGGAAAGCATCAGAGCAGAGGGGCTACTCATAAGCTTAGTTCTAAGGCCTATCTGAAAATGTTTGTGAATAAATGAGAGACTGTGAGTGAGTTTAAGTTTATTAGGAATACCTGTCAAGATAAAAAGCTGATAGAATAGAATAGTAATTAAAGTTGCTGTATCACAAACCTATAATATAGAGCATATTTAGAGTCGAGCTCTTTGGAGGAAAGAGAGAGTGTGATCAGATTAAAAGGAATAAACAGAAATCTGGCAGAGTATAAAAGAAACAACTACGAAAACTATCTCATGTTGACAGAAGTGGTAGATACAGTAACTCTCCTGTGCCAGGTCATTAACAATGAATATCTAAGATGAAACCTTCCTCTGAAATGCAACGGCAGAGGGAAAGGAGTCAGAGATTAAGGCATGACTGAACTAGGCTTCAAAGCAACTGTCTCAAAAACAATATAATAGCTAGAAATTAAGCTTGCTTGATTGAAACTATAGAAAATTTGTATTAAATCAGCACCATATTACTCTGAAATAATGAAAAAAAAACATTGACTACAATCTGAAAAAATGAAAGCACATGAAAGTGAGCAGGAAACTTTACTAGAGTGAAAACCCCCTGTTATTTTGTTAGCATTGGGTATGTTTAATTATTTTTTATTAGCTAATAAAAAGTTTCCAACAAGCCATTGTGGACATACAGAGAGCAGTATACATTCAGTACTTTGCAGAAAAGATTTGATAAAGGGAATTCAATTATTTTACTAATTTACATATAGAAATATAGAAACATAGAAATTGTTGTGCTCGGAGGTGGACCCTTGTCCTGGGGCAGTGGAGGAACACCTCCTGATAGGGATCAGGAGGCAACTGCCCTCAGGGAAGGAGACAGAGGCTGTGAAGAGCTTCACCACTGGAAGCCCGAGGTTCCCCCGGGAGGAGCCCGAAGGGACCCGGGCTGCTTGGACTTAGGTGGGCCTCACAGGGTCTCCTGGGAGAGTAGAAGTCCGGTGTGTCCACAGACACAGGGAGAGCGTGATCGGGATGGAGACTAGAGGTCTGTTGGATTAAGGAGGACCAGAACAGCATAGATGATGACAAGGCAAGAAACAGAGCCAGAATCTAGGGATGAGGTCAGACGAGCAAAGGTCAGAGTCCAGAAATCAGTCTGTGGAGTGGTCAACAAGGCAGACTGGAGGTCAGACAAGGTCATAGGCAGGCCGAAGTTAGGAGGCAGGCAGCAGGCAGGCGGGCAAGACAAGGAACAAGCTGAGGTCTTGAGGAAGGTGGCAGGCAGGCAGGTCAAGGAACAAGCTGAGGTCTTGAGGCAGGTGGCAGGCAGGCAGGCAGGTCAAGGAACAAGCTGAGGTCTTCAGGCAGGCAGGCAGGTAGGTCAAGGAACAATCCAGTTAGACAGTTAGACAGTCCGGAGGTACTACCTGGGGAAACGTACAGACGAACACAGGATCAAGACGAGCAGGAACTAGGATGCAGTAACAAGGCAGTAACAGAACTGGAACAGAAGGATCCTGGAATGAGACTAGGAACAAGATAAGCGCAGGAACAAAAGCAAAGGCAATCTCGCATACAAGCCGACCCGATTGCCAAGGCAAGGAAGCACAAACAGGAACTTCCTTATATCGGGAGATCAATCAGGGCGTGCCGCGGAGCTGAAGCCTGCCCTTGGCCCTACAATAGGCTAGGCGGTCCGCAGCATGGGTGAGGATGCCAAACCTCGGCGTGGGGCCTTTCATGCAGTGGAAGGCCCGGCAACCGCCGCCCCGGGACGCCGGGGCCTAGAGGAGCTGGCAACCACCACAAGGGAGGCTGACCCAGGACCCGCCATGGAATCATGAAGGTGAGCAGGCCCGTGCACGGGACGGCTGCGGATGGGGTGCATAACAGAAATGATGGCAGAAAAGGAGGAAATGGTCTATCCAGTCTGTCCAATAAGCTTATGGTAGTATTTGCTGCACCGTGTAGGTTATCCCATGCTTATCAGTTTCCCTCAATGTAAAAATCAGAGCCCTCGTTAGTTACTGTTTGAATCCAATTCACTGTTATGCCTAGCTGTTGAAGCAGAGAGCAATGTTTGAGTTGCAACAAAGCATCAGATATATTGGTTAAGGGTAGTATCTGATTGCTGCCTCAGCAAGTTACCTCCATACTTGTTTCCCCAGACTATAAAAGCTGGGGCTCACATCATTCACTGTATGAATCCAATTCCCACTTCCCCCTTGCCATTGAAGCAGAGAGCAATGATGGAGTTGTATCAACAGTATCAAGTAAGGGTAAGTAGGGAGAAAATTCACAGATGAGAAGATGGCAGCAGATATGAAGAAGAACCTAAACTTCAAAAGCAAACTAACAGCTAAAGCAGCACATCAAGAGACTAGATAAGTGTGTACATACATTAAACTGAAAACAGGCCGGCAGAAGAGAAAAAGTCAGCAAAACATTTAGAAAGAAGAAATCATGCAAGAAAAAGCACTGTATGGCACAACAACAACAAGCATTTGATACTTACTGGAAAAGGATTCCAGGTTACAAGGGTTTTGAAAGCATCAGATACTGGAAGCTGAAAAACAGAAAAAGTAAACTAAAGGGTAGATTTTAAAATAATATGTGTGCGCGTCCATGTGCACAAGCTACCTGGTGCATGCACATGGACGTGTGATTTTATAACATTCATGTGCCGGTGTGTGCATGTTATAAAAACCAGGGCAGCACATGCAAGGGGGGGTAGAAATGTGCATGTTTTACACGGTGATGAGATCGGGCCTCCCCCAGTTCCCTCCCAGTCTGATCCAATTAAGGAGTGGACTGTGAGGGAACTTACCTTCCCCCTACCTACTCTCTTTCCATCTTCCCCGACCCTACCTTATTTTAGTTTCCTTGTTGTAGAACTCATGCCAGCTTTTGAACTGGCATAAATTGTACAATCTCCCGGCACAGCAGCAAATGGCCGCTATCCCGGCCGCCTCCAGTCCCACCCCTCCCCACCCTCACCCCACCCCAGACCACCCTTTTTCTTGGGCCCGGCACGTCTCTTTGTATATCTTTCCTAATTCCAAATCACATCCAGTCCTCACTGATGTGTGCTGTTCTGTTCATACGTCTGACTGTATATGTAAAATTAGCCCCAAAAACCCTAGTCCACCACCAAAACCTCACCTCGAGTTACTAGATCACCCTTCTATAGTGGTAAATATAGATGACAATTATGTATGCTACCCCAGAGTCTCTCTCTCTCTCTCTCTCCATGATAAATGTCATGAATTCCATTTGGGGCATATTGCACAGCTTAATGCTAGGAAAAAAGGTATAGTTAAAATGTGTGTTATGTTAATGCCCCTGATTTTCATAGACCCCACCCAAACTCCTCCCCTTTGAATGCATTTGCATCACTTGATGCATTATCGTGGGCGTTAGGGCCCTAATGGCCTAATGCATTTTGATGAATGACCCTGCCTATTTCCTAACAGTGTGCCCTATTTGCTAATAGTTTGACCTAATAGGGTACACTATAAAGAAATAGAGATGTGAATCGTGTCCTCGATCGTCTTAACGATCGATTTCGGCTGGGAGGGGGAGGGAATCGTATTGTTGCCGTTTGGGGGGGGGTAAATATTGTGAAAAATCGTTAAATCGTGAGCCGGCACATTAAAACCTCCTAAAACCCACCCCCGACCCTTTAAATTAAATCTCCCACCCTCCCGAACCCCCCCCCAAATGACTTAAATAACCTGGGTGTCCAGCGGCGGTCCGGAACGGCACGGCAGCGGTCCGGAACGGGCTCCTGCTATTGAACCCTCGCTGAACGTCCTCCTGCAGTCGATCTCCTGCCGGCGCCATTTTCCGTACAGGAAACGATTCGCGGCGGGAAATCGTTCCCTGACCCCCGCTGGACCTCCAGGAACTTTTGGCCAGCTTGGGGGGGCCTCCTGACCCCCACAAGACTTGCCAAAAGTCCAGCGGGGGTCCGGAAGGACCTCCTGCCGTGGAATCGTGTTGTTCTATGGCCGCCGCCATTTTTCGGCGCCATTTTGGAAAATGGCGCCGGCTGAAGACAACAAGATTCAATAGCAGGAGCCCGTTCCGGACCGCTGCCGTTCCGGACCGCCGCTGGACACCCAGGTTATTTAAGTCATTGGGGGGGGGTTCGGGAGGGTGGGAGATTTAATTTAAAGGGTCGGGGGTGGGTTTTAGGGGGTTTTAGTGTGCCGGCTCACGATTCTAACGATTTATAACGATAAATCGTTAGAATCTCTATTGTATTGTGTTCCATAACGGTTTAAGACGATATTAAAATTATCGGACGATAATTTTAATCGTCGAAAAACGATTAACATCCCTATAAAGAAATAAAGTGCACTATCTGCAAAAGGAGTACACGATTTGCTAATAGTGCACATTATTTCACAAAAATGAAAAATTGACAAAGTTTGTAATTTTTTAAATTTTTAGTTTATTTGAAACATAACAAAATCAGGTGCATTCATCATGCTTTACACTTTCACTTTAAATAAATGAACATCCCCAGAATTTAGCAATGCTTGCTCTATGATCAAGCTTTCTAATCATCTGCAATTTCTGTTGAAGAGAGAGCACATATATCTTCCATTTTACTGATGGAGTTGATTATCCAACACTTTCCATTGAACTATGCATATTTTTGGATAACAGACTCATGCTGACAGTTGCCCCAATACTAACAGTAATTTCTGTGCATAAATTAAATATCTTTTGGCCCCCTTTCTGTCAGTATCATCATTGCCAGAATCACTCAAAAGAGCTTTAGAACCCTGTTGCTGATCAGCCATAGCTGTGTCTGCAAACAACTGGCTTGTAAGCAAAGCAAAGTAAAACGGAGGCAGTAGATACAACATTTATTCAGCACCTTTTTATCCCAAATAAACATGTTTTGGAGAAATGGACATGGACTGAAGTCCATTATTTTGAGAGCTTTTGGTTAAAGTAACTTTGGATGCAAGGTGTACTGTTCTGATACACCTGATACAATTGACCAAAGGCAAACACAAACAACTTATCAGTTGCAATTTTCAGATATGAAACAAACTAGGGTATTTCTATGACAGTTCTTTGCCTTCTTGTACACAGTCTGCAACATTTGTTAGGATAGTCATTCTCTTGAAACTGCATGAATAATGTTTTTGCTTACTTCTAAAATCAATTTTACTAGTGCAAATTAGTTTCAGCTGCGTAAATTGCACCTATTGGTGACTAACACTTTTTTATCCAAGAAAAAATCTAACCATCGTGTTAAGATTCATTTCTATCTGGATCAATGCTTGCTTTTCTCATTTATGCTTCAAGGGCTCATATGATTATAATCAGATAGATTTTTTTTTTTTGTATGACAGAGAAAATTATAGTGCATTTATTATATGATTCTCTTTAGGAAGCCTACAGACAGAACTAGCTTATTGTATTTTGATAGCTTTCATTCAAAATTGTTAATCTCTCAGTAGGACAATTTATGCACTTGAGATGTATTTGCAGTTAACACGGACCTTCCAGGAGAGGTGATTTGCTCTGTGTTAAAGTAGCCTGAAATAAATCATGTTCTATTAGAAATGGAGGATACTTGTTTCATGTAAAATGCAAGAAGTATGAGCAAATGTTCTAAACAAGATAGGCGTTTATTCCATACACAATAAGAAATTTACCTTGTAGAAAATCATTGGATGGCTGGTCTGTTGTATGAACATAAGAACATAAGCAAGATATAATGTACTTTTTAAAGACCACAGTTTTAATACACATTACAAAATGTTTAAAAAAAATACAAACAATCTCCTTAATAAACTGATGTCAAAACACAGCTAGACTGGAGTGTGTTTTGAATTGTGCGTGGATGGTTATGGTATTTATTTAAATACTACAGCACTTCAAAGTAGATTACATTCAGGTACTGTAGCTATTTCCCTATCCCCAGAGGGCTTACAATCTAAGGCCTGGATTTATCAAAATGCGATAAGTATCGCATACGATAGCAAAAGGGGTGTGGTTTATGCTAATAGACAGTTTATTGCAATTTGTGCTAATTAACTATGCAAAGAGCTAAGTTAGTGCAAATTGCGATAACATTTTCAGACCTGTTATAAGTGCCAGACCTGTTGTATTTCCTGCATACAACCACTGGGGATGAGACAGACAGACAGACAGACAGACAGACAGACAGACAGACTACCCATAATGTCCTCTCCCTAGATAGGTATTTGTATACTTATGGGAGGCCCACCTAGTAACTCGAGGTGAGGTATTATGTAGGGGGTTAGGACCCACTTTGACATTCAACATGAGACGTACGAACAGAACAGTGGTGTCTTGTGAAGATTTGATGACCTACAGAGAGAGGAAACTCACCCAAAGATGAGATTTGTGCAATGTTCTCTCCACCTAGTTTGATGTTACCCAGGTAGAGTGTCCATCTGTTGCGTTTGTGCCTGTTCTTGCCCTCACTCCACCCTCTCTACCTCTGAGGTGACTCCCTTTGGGTCTGATGGACAGATGCTACTGCGGCTTCTCCTTGCCGTTTCTTCCCGGAGTCCCCGGGCTGGCCTGATGCTGCGGATCCTCCATGTTCCTGATAACGTAGGGCATGCATGCACGTGTGCTCCGATTTTTGTACCAGCAAGGGCATGAACCTCGGGGGCATCCCCCCATAGTGACATCATCTACTTCCAACATAAAAGGTCTTTGCTTACGCTTATGAATCGAGTTAGCAAGGGATTGATTGCAGGGATCATTCCGACTGCTTCATTCTCCGCTGCTCTGCCTCTTCGAACTTACCAGGGGTACCCGCTCCTCGGGGGCCCCGCTCTCTCCTCTTGTTTTCAGATTGCTAAGACAGGATCTGGTACTCGCTCCTCGAGGGCCTACGTCCCTGAATGCTCAGAAGACTCCCTACTGCCTGGAAATGATCACAGACGTGAACATTGTGAGTTTCCTTTCCAGTTGCATATAGGAACCTGTACTCACTCCTCGAGGGCCCATGTTCCTTGAACTCTGAAGACTCTCTTCTAAGTCGCTATCGCAGGTACGGAGATCGTGAGTCATTACAGATTGCAGATAGGAACCGGTACTCGCTCTTCGAGGGCCTATATTCCTAAAACCTTATGAAGACTCCCTTCTATTTCAGAAATTATTTCATATACAGATATTATGAGTTCTTATTACAGTCTGCCTAGAAACCATTACAGAGATAATTAACTGTGAGTTACCATCACTCTCTCAGAGCTTTTCCTGGAACCAGGTACTCGCTCCTTGAGGGCCTAACTCTCTCCAGCTACTGAGCTTTATTAATATCTATGTGAGTGTATCATCTACTTCTGGTTATGTATCCAGCATACCCTGTCTACTCGCTATCTATGAGTCTCTTTCTACAGCTCAGCTAACCCGGAGATTGCAGTTCCAGGATCTGAGGGACTTCAGCCCTGCCGGGCACATCAGCTAACTACTGCCACCTCTGGTGGTTCTACTACCTGTCTAATAAAGAACTATCTGTGTCTGTCTCCATACTCCAGCCTAGTTGGTGGTCCCTCTCATGATATCCTCTTGAGGGCGCTGCCATCTGCCATCGACCCAAGGATTCACCATTCTACATTAGAGTGCTCATCTCTCACACTTCAAGAGCTGAGTACAACAAACTGCTACCTTGCAGTCTACCCTCAACTGTTGCTAACATCTTCATCCACAGGAACTGTATTATAACCAATTGCTACTTCTAGCAGGAACCATACAGAGGGCCTACACATCCCTTCAGGGAGACTCTCGTCTATCAGGTTGCCACTCTGTGCGGAGATTCATACAGATACTATTTCCTCCTCTCTGGAAGAACAGATCTTAGATGGTTGCTGACATCTCCTCTCTGGGGAGCATCTCCATAGCAGCTCCTACTACAGATTGCTACGCAGCAGTCCTAACCTAACACAGACTGTTAACTCCTAGCAGACACTCTAACAGATTGATAATTCTGCCTCCTGGCGGGGTAAGCCATAACAGATTGCTAACCCCTCTCTTCTACAGGAGTCAGATTACAACAGATTGCTAACTCCGCCCTCATGGCGGGGAAATCGATAACAGATTGCTAACTCTGCCCTCCTGGCGGGGTGATCGCTAACACTATCAAGCTAGGTGGAGAGAACCTTGCACAAATATCATCTTGGAGTGAGTTTCCTCACTCCGAAGTTCATCAAATCTTCACAAGAGACCACTGTTCTGTTCGTACATCTCACGTTGAATGTCAAAGTGGCCCCTAACCCCTACACTAATACCTAAACCTCACCTCTAGTTACTAGGTGGGCCTCCCATAGGGATACAAATACCTATCTAGGGAGAGGACATTATGGCTAGTCTCTCTCTCTCTCTCTCTCTCTCTCTCTCTCTCTCTCTCTCTCTCTCTCTCTCTCCAGGAGCTTCAAACCTACTAAAATAGGCCTTTCAGGAGACATCACAAAATGCACTAATACCTTATCATACAGCTTAACACCACTTTGCAGACTGGCAAGACTAACTCCTCCTCTTTTTCAGATTTGCACCACACCATACAATATGGTGCTATTAAAGGCATTTTCACATGTGTTAACGAGGCTTTTCACATGCAATAAGCCCTTAACACATGCAAAAACACCTTAGCACATTTTGATAAATGACCCTCTAAGTTTGTACCTGAGGCAATGGAGGGTAAAGTGACTTACCCAAGGTCACAAGGAGCGATAGTGGGACTTGAATGCTGGTTTCCTGGTTTGAAGCCACTGCTCTAACCACTAGGCTACTCCTCTACTCTGCTTATGATGGTGGGATGTTACTGTTTTTACTAACTGAGCTGAGTTTTGAAAGTCAAGGAATGATTGATTACCTTTATCAAATTAGGGAGAAATAAAGTCAGTGATATATTAATATATGTACCCACTCCCTTTACATTTCAATTTTGTTTATTGTAAACCAGTTTGAATTAGAGCTTTTTTATATCATACATTACTTTTTTTCATCATTGAGTTTTGACTGAAGATGATTTCATTCAAGATCCTTTCGTTTTAAGATATCTAATCCAAAAGCAGCACACTATGTTATGAGTACTTGATAGTGACAGTGAAGTAATAAGAAAATGTAGTTTTCTTCAATTCACACAGCAATAAGCAAAACCACAGATACAGCTGGTTAATGTGTGAGACATGGGCTCTTGTGTAACTAACTGAAACACAGATGGCTGTTAAAGTATAGCATTCAGTCCACAAAGCAATATTGATTATGTTCTTAGTTTATTTTTTCTATAGTTTACATAGTACAATGTTTCTTTGTGAGCTGTGTTCCTTTAGACCTAAATAATCCCTTCTTCATTGTGCACCTGTGCAATAAGCAAGCCAAGAGAATGGACAATGTCAATCTGAAAAACAGATTCAGTATGCCCTATAGGCTTAGCTTCTATTTTTGACATTTAAACAGGATTTTGCTCTTGCATTTATTTTATTATTAAACAAATATCTTTAGCAGCATCAGCATCACTTGATATGTATAGCTACTGGTTGACACATATATAATTTCAAAACTTTAAGACCAAATTTTGTGTGTATGTGTGTGTGAGTGTGTATATGTATATATATATGTATATGTATATATATATATATAGACACATACATACCCCAAAGTATACTCAGCTATAAATCTATGAATCACCTTATAAACACAGATTCCCGTTTGGCTATGTATATTTCATCTCCACAGATTCTTGTTGTAGCTGTCAGCTTTAAGGATAACTGCAATGAACTGTTCAACAAGCAACTATTCTCCTAAGTTTCAGAAGAAGGTCCTTATTTCCTACAGGATTTTATGAGGGCTTTATATGGATTCCATTTCCAGCATAGATTTTGAAGCACTTTTATCATGCAGCGATAATATATTTCTTCTAATATTTTTCCTTTTGTGATTTTTCATATTTAACTTTTGTATTGATTAATAAAGAAAATGTACCTCAATATTCTGTTAATGTGTATAGTATTCCTACTTTTGTATCTATGATAGTTAGATAGATAGATAGATGCATCTTAGAGCTGTAGTTCTCAAAGCATGGAGAGAGAAACCAGGAACCCCAGGCACTATGGCTTGTTGAACTAACTGTGCAAGCCACTTGTCATTAGAGATGTGAATCAAGTGACAGAATCAGTTCTGGTTTCGGTATTGTGAACCCGTGGGAAATTCTGTTTCCCGCAGTCCAGATGGTTTTGTTTTTCGGCGGTCCCGAGCCGAAACCCCCCCCCCCCCCCACCCGACCCTTTAAATCTAATTATTTACAATCCCCCACCCCAAACTTTTCTAAAGTACCTGGTGGTCCAGTGGGGGTCCCAGGAGCGATCTCCCACTCTCGGGCTGTCGGCTGCCAGTAAACAAAATGGTGCCGGTGGCCCTTTGCCCTTACCATGTGACAGGGGCTATCGGTGCCATTGGCTGGCCCCCGTCACTGATAGCCCCTGTCACATCGTAAGGGCAAAGGGCCATCACTGCCATTTTGATTAGTGGCAGCCAATGGCCCAAGAGCGGGAGATCACTCGCGGGACCCCCGCTGGACCACCAGGTACTTTAGGAAAGGTTTTGGGGGGTCGAGAGGGTGGGGGATTGTAATTAGATCTAAAGGGTCGGGTGGGTTTGGTTTTTTTTTTTTCTGTGTGCCCTTTCTCCCCTCCCCCCCCCCCCCCCCCCGCACCAAAATGATAAGAAAACCACATGAAAATTTTGTGGGGTTTTCCTATCATTTTCAGGGACCCCCGATACATGACGGATTAGAAAATATCTTACGATATTTTCTTTTTTTTTTTTTGTGTTGAAATCTTTTATTAAGTTTTAAGAAATAGCATAACAGAGTCAAGAACAATACAAATAATCACATTAGAAGATTACAATGCTCACAGATCAAAAGACATTGCTCACATAACAGAAAGGACTGTCAGAACACTGAGTCAGCATGACATAGCGCCAAAGAAAAAGAATAGGTATATCTACAATAAGCACAAGGCAGATTAGTTAGGCAGGACTCAAGAACTCCAGTAAACTAGCAAGCAAATAGAGGGAAGAAAAGATAGAAGAGGAAGGGAGCGAAAGGAGCGAAAGGAACTAAAGGATAAATGAGAAAGAGAGAAAGAAGAGACTAAGAGAGAAAAAGAGAGAGAAGAAATAAAGAGGAGAGGCGAAAGGGTAGGAAAGAGAAAAGTCCAGGAGAAATAAAAGAATGAAAAGGATAGCAGTGGAATGCCTCAGTTTAAAGAAGAGATGAGGGAGATAGGCCAAAAAAGACGAAACTTGAAAATTAGGTTATGGATGTAGCTGTAGGTAAACGTCAAATGGTTTCCACACTTGAGACCAGGCGGCCAGCCGCCTAAACTTCACCGCCATCGCTTTTTCATATTTCACATATAAACAGACAGAGTTCCACCAAAGGTGTTCCGACAAAAGGTCACTTCGCTTCCAATTGGAAAGAATGTTGTGATGCGCAATCGTTAAAAGGAAATCCAATAATTTACCGTGGGGATCAGATAGACTAATATTCGGATGGGCTCCTTTCAAAATGGTGACAGAGTAGGATAGTGGCACCGTAAACTGAAAAATTTCAGATATTACCTGCCATATTCTAGTCCAAAAGAGAAAGGTAGGTGGGCATGAAAACAACATATGTTGCAACGTGGCATTACTACTATGACAGGACCAACACTGATGGGAGGAGAGAACTCCAGCCCTATGAAGCTTCCAAGGAGTCCATAGCGCCCTATGCATTACAAAAAACATGGATTGAGTAAGACTAGAGGATAAGGAGACACGCGTCACAACAGTCCATACATGTGACCAACATTCAGGAGAAATTGTCATGGAGACATCCTCAGCCCATACTGCAGATAGCGAGGAGAGAGTATGTGAAGAGGAGAGCCTCGACAGCAATTTATACATATGAGATGCTAAGTGGCCTCTAGGACCATATTCCTGATAAACATCTAGCAAAAACGGAGTCTTATCCGGATATATTATTGTCCCTCGAAATTTGAGCAACACATTTCTGATTTGTAGCCATGCATAGAATTGCGTCTTGGGGAGTGAGTAACGATCCTGCAACAAAGAGAAGGGACAAAGACCTTCCTCATCAAAAATATCAGCAAAAGACCATATATTCGCTTTGCTCCAAATCGGCCATACAATAGGGTTCCCATCTATAGGAAGCAAGGAGTTCCTTTCTATCGGGCCAAATTTCGCTGCTTTCCACAAGTAAGTAGATGGTGGGCGAATACGCTCCAGTTCCCCGAATGCTTTATGAAGAGAACGAAGGATCGGGTGTGAAGACATCCTAATGGACATGTTTATGCCAGGGAATAAGTATAAAGGTAATGGGGCAAGAATAGCAACTTCTATCCCTAACCATCTGGGAGAGTGTGGAATGGTAAGTTGCGTAGAGAAATAATAATAGCCGGATTGCAAAATAAAGGCTTGGTGGTACCTGTAAAAGTCCGGGAAATTGACCCCACCATCTCGCTTAGTCGCTTTTAATTTACCTAAGGCTATTCGTGGGGTTTTGTGGTTCCAAAGGAAGGATGTCCACACTCGATCCACATAAGTGTAAAAATCCCTTGAAAAAAATATAGGGACCATTGCCAAGATATAGGTGACTTTCGGCGCTAAAACCATTTTAATAGTTTCTAACCTTCCCCACCAAGTAAGAAAAAGAGGCGACCACCTAAGAGTGGCATCTCTAAGTTGTTGCAAGATCATTGACTCACAGTAGGTTACAGTGTCATTGGGGTCAGTATGAAAATATATACCCAAATATTTGAGACCTTTCTTCAGTTTCTGTATTTGAAGATGAGAGAGATCAAGGAGAGAACCGCTATAGTTGAGAGGGAGAAGTTCCGTTTTATTCCAGTTAATTTTATACCCAGAAAGCAGAGAGTAGCGAGAGATAATAGAGAAAAGAGAGGACAGAGAAGAGGAGGGCTGAGTGAGAAACAGCAGGACATCGTCAGCATACGCAGACAACTTGTAAGTATCCTTTCCAACTGTTACACCAAAAACCTCAGAGTTAACTCTAATAGCAGTTAAGAGTGGTTCCAGGGCCATATTAAAAAGTAAGGGGGATAGAGGGCACCCTTGCCTAGTACCTCTGTACAAGGGGAAACGGGAGGATTTCTGATTATTAATATAAAGATAAGCAAAAGGGGAATGATAAATGTGTTTAATCCAAGCTAGGAAAACAGGACCTACTCCAAACCATTTCAATACTTGGAAGAGAAAAGGCCATTTGACGCGATCAAAGGCTTTTTCCGCGTCCAATGAAATGGCAACAGTCGGTTCAGCAGAATTAAATTGGAGGTTACTGAGGTGTAAAAACAAGCGGGAATTATTAGTAATGAGGCGACCTTTAATGAAGCCAGATTGATCTGGATGTATAAGTAACGGCATGAGGTGTGATAATCGAGTAGCCAAAATTTTTGCGAAGATTTTATAATCCGTATTAAGGAGGGATATTGGGCGATAATTAGAAGGAAGAGAATCATCTCTACCCGGTTTAGGGATGACCACTACACAAGCCTCAGTAAACTCAGAGGAAGACAATGGGTTAGCCAGAAGTGAGGAAAAATATTTTTGTAAATGTACATTCAGTGGACCTTGAAATGCTTGAAAGAAATCAGATGTAAAGCCGTCTGGTCCCGGAGCTTTGCCAGATTGTAAGGAGGAGATGGCTGTTGAGACTTCTGCTAATTGAATAGGGGCATCCAACTGGGTCCTCTGATCGTCCGTCAAAGTGGGATGAGGTAAAGAGGACAAAAAGTCTTGAATACTGGTAGGAGAAGGAGAGACTTCACTGCAATAAAGATGGGCATAAAAGTCACGGAAAGTCTGTAGAATATCTTTGTCCGAGGTCAGAAGCTGCTTTGTTGGAGATTGAATTTTGACGATCTTCTTTTTTTCCGACCTCTTCTTCAGTAAAGATGAAAGAAGTCGACCACATTTATTACTTTCAGCGTAATATCTCGCCTTATTGTTGAACAAACATAGCTCTTCCTGATCACTCAAGGCTTGATTATAGAGAAATCGAGCTTTCAATAGTGGGGTTAGCGTATGTGTGGATGGGTGGTGTATGTGAGCGCGTTCAAGGTCCTCCACCTCCTGTAGCAATTGGCGAAGTTTGGCTTTTTGCAGTTTATTCTTATAAATGGAATGGCTGATGATTTCTCCCCTGATAGTGGCCTTAAAAGCAGCCCATACTGTAGTATCGGGTACATCAGAAGAGTCATTTAGAAGAAAAAACTCCTCCATTTTAGTAGCGAGGGTAGCAGTGAAAGCGGAATCGGAGAGCAGGGATGAGTTGAAACGCCACTGACGATCCACCTGGATTGGAATTTGAAAATCACAAGTGAGAGTGACCGCAGCATGATCCGAAATTAAGATGGGGTGTATTTTAGCCAAGCGAATCTTGGAGACCAGAGTATGTGAAGTCAAGAAGAAATCGATTCTTGAGTAGGATGAGTGTGGACTAGAGTAAAACGAATAATCCAATGCAGTGGGATTAAGAAGGCGCCAGGGATCAGAGAGGCCATATGTATGCGCTAGATGTTGCAATGTCCGGGTGGATTTTGAAATTGTTGGTTTAGCAGTAGTTCGTCTGTCTAGGATGGAGTCCATAGGTTGATTAAAATCTCCCCCTACAATATAATGCGCAGGGTCTGGCAATAACAATTGAGCAAACACTGTTTGAAAAAAGAGCGGGTCGTCCTGATTAGGAGCGTAGAGATTCAGGATCGTATATTTCTCATTCTGTAGCAGGAGCTGGATAATGTTCCAACGGCCATCAGTATCAGCAGCTTGATAAAGAATTTGAGCTCCCAAACGCTTATGCAATAGAATTGTCGTGCCCCTTTTTTTCTTGATAGCTGGACTAAAAAAAACTTGACCCACCCATTGTTGCTGAAGCTTTGCCGCTTCCACAGGGCTCAGATGGGTCTCTTGCAATAGGGCTATGTCTGTATGGAAGGACTGCAAGTAGGAAAGGATTTTTTTCCGCTTGATCTGATTCGTGAAACCATTGACGTTCAACGTTGTTATGTTAAAGCTAGATGTAGTGGACGCCATGAGTAATCATTTTGTATGAGTAATCGAAGCAGTTGCCTAACTCCAGAATATCCATTAGATAAAACAAAGGGCATTCCACGAAGAACAAAGAAAGAGAACAGGAAAAACAACAAGACATCCCCTAGAGGATAAGAGCCTCTAGACATTCCAGAAAAATGGAAAATTGCAGATTAGAGGTGCGTGAAAAAGGAAACAAATTTCGCCCAGCAGAGAAAAAAAAACCTGCGGGCAATGCTAACAGTAGTGAGCCTCTAGGTGGACCAATGGCACCGAGCCTTCCATCGCTGATCTTGTCTACGTAGATGATCTGATTCGCTATTACAGAGCAAAAAGTAAAGAAAAAAAAATTTCCATGAACCATGTGTTCCAATAGGGTCGACTTGAAATAATCATGATGTAAAATAAATGGGTCCAGCACCGTGGAGAAAACAAATGACATAGAAAGTTAGCAAGAGTCAGACCCCCAAAAATGAGGATGCCGGTCTCGTACACAAAGAGGTCCTCTCAGCAATACCTCCCAATACATAGAGGAGCACTAGGGAGAGAAGAGAAGAATAAATGAAAAGTAGATGAGCTGGGTAACCGGTGTGCTCTCCATCCTATTAAAGGGGAGCAAAAGAGAAAAAAAAAACTCCCTAAGAGAGAGCACACACCATGTGTAACCCAACTTAAACCGGCTCAGTAAAGTATTAGTAAACAACAAGGTTACACACACTCCATCAGGTAATCATTCCAGCAGAATCTTCTTGCTGAGAGAGGAATAGTTCAGCTTCGGCAGCCAGATGGAAAAGCTTAGTTTGATTATTTAAGGTTACCTTAAGTTGCGCCGGATAGAGAATTCCATATTTCGCTCCTAGGGCCTGCAGCCTGGGTCTCATAGCTAAAAAAGCCTTGCGCCGCTCCGCTGTCATCTTGGCGAGATCCGGAACAAAAAGCACTGAGTTACCTTGAAAAGTAAGTGGAGCCTTCGTACGGGCCGTAGTGAGAATAGCCAAGGCATGAGGAAACCGGAGGGTTTTAAAGATAATTGGCCTGGGAAACTTAGCATTGCGGGGCATCCGAGAGGGCACCCGATGAGCGCGTTCTATTTCAAAAGGATGGTCGAATTTCAATTGCAACATATTCGGAATGCACTTTTGGAGAAAAGGGATCATATCTGCACCCTCAGAACCCTCGGGGATCCCCAAAATACGGACGTTACTTCGGCGATTCCGATTAGCCAAGTCCTCTAGATCTTGTTGGAGTTTCTCAACGTCTTTAATGACGCGCGGTAATGGCTCCGTTGCAATCAATAAAGTGGAGGTATGGGACTCCAGATCTTCCAATTTCAGTTGAAAAGATCCCATTTGGGTTGTTACCGCTTGAAGGTCAGAACGGATTGCTGCCGTTGCATCTATATTAAGCTGAATCATATCCTTTAGCTGCTTTATTTCGGCTAGGACCAATTCAGCAGACGCCATGGACTTCGTAGTTGAGGCCTTGTCGGGAGAAGGCGGATCCTGTTTAGCCCTTTTTGTTCCGCTTCCAGCTGCAAATGCCGCTTCTATCTTTCCGGATTTTGGTGTAGCCATCTCTGAGCAGGAATAATCACCCAAGCTAGGATAGCGGAGATCCAAAAAGAAAGCTCTGAATAGCGAAAGCTAAGAGGGCATGTCGGAGCGAGGAGGTTAGGCGGCCATTTTGTCTCAGCGCTAGAGCGCCCCCCATCTTACGATATTTTCATCCGTCAAAAAAACGATGCACATCCCTACTTTTCATATAACTGATAGAGTCACATCCCTGACAGTCTGCTGTGTCACTAACATTTGTGTAAACATATAGTTGGAAAGGGATGATAGAAAGAAGCTCCACTCTTACCTATGAGCCAAATGTCACCTTAGAGGCCATCTTCAAATTGTTGAAACAGGCCTTATTGCCTAAGTATAAAGGAACTGTGTGCAGCTCCAGGGTACCTGGTGACCATGTTGAGGATGCGCAATCAAGCATCACAGACCATGTGCATATTGATATGGTAGAAGAGTTTTCTGTTGCGGTAGATCTTCTCCATACCATGGGGTGGGATGATGGCTATGCGAGTGTTGTCAATAGCTCACAGAACATTTAGAAAGTTGGAAGTGGTATAAAAACCTCTCTTCAAGTCCAGCAAGTCCTTTCTTTCATGAGGGAATCTTATGTAATGATTAATACAGCTACGAACAGCTATTATGACCTGGTCCTGACATTGGGAAAAAGATATTTGGGACATTCCCCTGATGACCCTGACTGTTGTTTGACTGTTGTTTGAAATGAGCCAGATGCCATAAAAATGTAAGAGGAACAATAGTTTGGTGAAGCCTAGTATAGCGAGGGGCCTTTCTGTGACCAGATACAGATCAGCTCTGAGTTCTTGATCTAATTCCATAATAGCCTGAGAGCTGAGGTGATTCCCCATAACCACATGGTCCTCTGGCATCCTCAGCAATGTGGTGCATGAATGAGCGATGCACTCCCTGTACCGGCTGTATGCCCTCCTGCATGGCAAGCCCTGACATGGGCCATTGCGCTCCACCAGTGGTCTTGCAGCTCTGGCTCTGAAGTCAATACTTCCCCAGGAGTTGGAACCTCTCCTGCCTATTGTAGCAGTTGTTGTTGATACTGTTATTGAACAGCCTGAAGCAGCCAGTATCCCACTGCTAATATACTTTCTCCTAACTTTGTAGCTTTTGGAAGATAGGACCAGAAAGAAAAGCTGTTTTGATTGGCCTAGCAGGGCTTTGAAGGTATGTCTGAGAGAAGACCTCATTTTAATGTGTATGATAATAGACATTATCTGCGATATCAGCCACCATGGCACGATAAAAACTTTTGTAATACTCTACTGCAAACCCCACATTAAATCCCACATTATTCTGCATTATTTTTCTGTGAAATGTGGTAGGAGTCCCTAATTTGCATAATTTTTTAGATGTTGCATACTTATCACATTTCATACTAATGCGCAATGCAATAAACATTGTGCATGTATTGTGAGTTAGATCCCGTTTATCGCGCCTTGAGGCCCTAACTCAGTTTGATGAATGACTGTATTAGCTGGCTAAATTCTAGCCCCCTAACATATTAGAATTTAACCAGATAGTGCCCACATCTTTATTTAGTGAGATAACTTCTGAGTTTTTCACAGCATTCACGGTCTTCCATAAACTCCATTTATGGGCCAAAGATGCTAACATTCTCCAGATTTATTGCCAAGACAGAAAAATTTGAACTTATAATGAAGCAAATATTTTTTTTTTCCTCTGATGTAAGAGAGTATTCAATGCTGTTTGCAAACCTAGTAATTTCATCCTAGCCAAAACTCTCCTATCTCTCTGAAGCTATTTTCAAGCCATAAAAGCTTGTTACCTAAATTTCTTCTATTGCTTGTATCTATTGTTAATCAAACTTAAATGACTCCCAGAATTAGGCTGGATTACATAAACAGACAGAATTTGTTTCCTGAAGTTCACCCTATTTTCTGAACAAATAGTCCTGAAACTGGATCTTCATTCAAGTACGCAGGGAATCTCCACTGTCCAGTTTTCCCATTAAAACATGTCCAATGCAGATCTATCCAGATAAAGATATGGCTTGACATTTGCAAAGGGACAAGTTCAGGTGCAATTACATGGGTAAACAGTTGCTTAGATACCAATATATAATCTATTCTAGTATGGGTGGCATGTGCGCAGGAGATGCAAATGTAATTTATTTCCAGTGGGTGGAGTATTCTCCAAGCATCTATCACATCCAATAGATCACACATGAAAGATATCCCTTTGCTCCTATTGATCTTCTCTCCCATCTCTCTCAAGGATATATCCATCCGTGAGTCGTGAACACAATTCAATTTTCCAACAATTAGCAAAGGATCTGCTTCCATCTCTGAAAGTTGTTGTATTAGCTCTGCAGAAAATGAAGGGTAACAGATTCTGGGCACATTTGTGCTAACAGTGCAATGATAGTCCCAAACATTTTGCCTTTGACTATGACAAATGACCCCCAAAATCTTTCACTACTTATCCACAGTAAATGCTACCAATTTACTGATGAGAATAGTAACTCCAGTGTTCCTAGTGCCAGAGAAGGTCCAGAAAACCTCCCCGCCCTACCAACTTTTAAGCTTGGCATGCACAATATCATTTAGATGAGTCTCTTGCAATGAGGTGATACTGATTTCAGCCTCTTTAATGCATTCAAGACCTATTGACGTTCAATAAATGTTCCAGTAGATGCATCTCACATCCCTATTACCCATCATTCTGGATTGAAAAGATATTTCCACATAGCTTTCTTAATAGAACCGCATGGGAAACTCCCCAGCCTGGAAATCCCCAATCCACTAGAAAATGCCTTTCCTCAAATATCCTCTTGAACTGTAAAATAAATCATGTTGTGTTATCCCTTTGTACTAAACCCCCATCTCTCCCACTCCTGTCCTCCCCCTCCAGTTCCTCCTATTCTAAATATCTTCTTAAAAGAAGAGTGGCTACGTACTATATGGGTGACTGCTCAACCCCTCATTCACCCTGTATTTATCACGTACACTCCATGTCCAGTGTATCAGAAAAATTTCTTAAAAACATTCATAAGAAGTAAATTCCCTTACTTCACACTCTCTCACCCCAATATTGCACAGCTTGGTATAAGATAAAGAACAGTACAATTCACCAAGATAATTATCATACTCTGTATATACAGGGGGGAGCCCTCAGACAGCATGTTCAGGCTTTTCTTAAAAGTAAAGACAAACTAGGACTTAATCTGCAAGTAATCATTATGACAAAAGATAAAAACCCACAAAGTTGTAGCAATCCTTTCTGCAAATGTTGTTCATTAAAGTTTGAGTGCCCATTGCTGCATTTCTCTTAGTAAACCAAATGCAAATCAGAACTTTATCAAGTCTGATATCAATTTCTCTACATAACTAGCAAGTGTAAAATGGTGCAAATAAGTTGCCAAATGTATTCATGAAAATCTTTTATAAAATAGCCACTTACAGGTGTTAGCCTCTTGGTTCCACCCCAAAATATCCCTAGACCATCCTTTTTTTTTTTTTGTGGAAGTAAATGTGTGCGTGAAAGGGAAAATATGTGCCCTTCTAATGTTTATAAAATAGCACGTACATGAGTGCTTGTGTGTGTATATGATAATTTTTTATGCATAACTGTTTTGAAAATGTACTTCATACCTTCTTTTATCTACAAAGCAGGGTTTATATGCAAACAAGTTCTGTTTTATTTCACACGTGAAATTAGATGTGCAAGAATGTTTATGAAATAAGTAGAAAAAGTATCTACTTTCACTGCACTGCTGAAATTAGTGCATAATGAAACATACCCACATATGTTGGGGATGGACATATGGATATTTTATAATCTGTGTGAACCAGATATGCACAAGTTATAAAATACAATAGTAGATCTCCACACCCATATTGGAGTAGATTTTAAAAGGTACGTGCACATGGCCGTGCAGATTTAATAACATGTGCATGCTGGCCCCTACCCCCTACCTAAGTAAAATTTTTTTTTTTTTACTTACTGCTCCATTGGAGCAAAAGCAACTTGCGCGCACTGGCCGGCTGCCAGCATGAGCCTCCCCGGAATAGTGGCTAATGGCTGCTGTCCTGCCCAACCTGCTTCCTGGCCCGCCCAGTTCCCGCCCCCTTGTGCGCATAACGGAAGTTACACGTTTGGTTGGTCCCTTTTGAAAATGCGCACAGGGCCCAGTCACATGCCTAATTTCTGGTATTTGCGTGCGTGGCTGTTTTAAAATTTGACCGATTTATGTACATATATGGGGCTGCGCAGAGTTGCTTAAAAGTTATCATCTGAATTTTTTTATCATTCTGAGAATAATGAAAGAATTCTCTTAGCATAGTGTACATTCTTTGTCAGGTATGATATGAAAAAAAAATAGGTATTTACTGTATCTCTTCTTTCAGGCCAAAACAATATCATTGCAGAGAAAAAGAAATCACCTCTTATGAACAAATGTTGTTTTCAGCACATAAAATGTGTTTTATTCATACAAATCATATTTTAAGCTCAGATAATTTGCTTTTTATCCAAATCATGTTTTATGAATATAAAATATGCTTGAGAGAACCAATTTGTGCACACATGTTTTCTGTATAGAAAATATGATTTATGCACATAAATCATTTGTTTGCTAAGCTTGTCTTTCTGTACACATTTTTGAGTTAGCTACACATTTTAAAACTCCTGATGCTGTAGCATACAATTAGCTGGGATGGTAACTATCAAATAGTTGTGCAGGTGCACATGTATGCATGTCTGCCGGCTTGCACCAAAGGACACGGCCATTTTAGAACATATGCACATTTATGCATGCATGGTATAAAATATGCTAAACACACATACATGAGTACAAATTTTACATGGACGCACAAGTGTGCGCAAATGCCGCTTCTATCACTTGTGGCAGAATTTTACAAGAAACGTGCGCCGATGCCATTACTATTTTTCCCAGATCATTCCCAGTTCACCCAGTTAAGGGATATGACTTCCAAAACCTCCTATGTTATTAGCCTCCTTTTCACTCTGTTAGCCCCACACCTTAAAAACCTGCTGACTAGCCTAGTTTTTTTCGTTCTGTTACTTACATGTAAACTTCATGACATTGAACGCCAGAAAGCACTTGTGCACGAAAACACGTGCATGCACATTTCCTGTTAAATTCCAGGAATGCCCATGTCCTGCAATTGCCCTGCCAGATCATGCCCATTCAACACCCTTTTTTGGGCTTTCTCACTTGTGCATGTATCGGGAGATATGCATGTACACGGGAGCCTTTTAAAATCCGCACAGCACACCAGCTGGACATACACGCATACCTCTCAACTTTGGCATGCCCCAGGCTTTTAAAATTCATCTATTACAGCATTAGGAGTTATCTCTTTTTTAGCACTTGAATAAAGAAAATGTTCACTGAAGTTCAGCGTATATTTTTTATGTATATCTTATTATACTGGGGCCTGAAAACAGAGAGAAGCTATCTTGTCATATTTCAAGATATCCACAATGAATGTACATGAGATAAATTTCTATATACATGTGTACAGTATATGTAAATTTAGCTCATATATATACTAATTGCTAGATATCCTGAATACCAAACTGGCATTGGGGTCAATTGTGCAGATTTGGGAACAACTGCCCTAACTCATTCTACGACTCAAGCAACTGTAAGACAACTAAATTATAACTAAACATTAGGGATTTCCAAGACAAAATATTTAATTTTATTTTCCTTTCTATTCATCTCAGCAAATAGTTCATGCTGTTTTCAAAGATCATGCACTATTTTATAATAGTGTCCTCTGTTTCTAAATAGTGTGTAGTCCTTGGAAATATGACATAGTATTTGGTAAAATAAATTTTTAAAAAATGCAAATTTTGTGGGCTTATTCTTGTTTTATTTGAAAATTAAGCAAAACACTAGAAGGGTGTTTTGCTACATTCTTTGTTTTGTTTTCTATATAATGCACATTTTTGTTTTATTCATTCATTCATTCATTCATTCATTCAAATATTTATTTCTATGCCACCCTTTCACATTGTATTCTTGGCAGGTTTAAAGAGAAAATTAAAGTTAAATAATAAAATATGCATAACAACATAGCACAAACAAAACAAAAAACCTAACATAACAACAAACATAAAAGTAAACATTTTAAAATATTGCATAAAATCAAATCCATGTCATCCAGCTAACAGCATCTCACTACATAATTATTAAAATATATCCCATTTAAAAAGTTTCAAACATCATAAAAAATATATCTATCTATTTACTGCTGTGGCCAGTATCATAATATCCTCTGTATTTGTGGCATTCAGATCTTGCAGAGCCTGGCTCTGCCTGTTCACAGCCCTCCTGAAGCACACTAGCTCTGCCGAGAAGTGATTTTAAGCAAATCTACCCAAAGGAGATCAAATTCCCTTATGGAACCCACTCCCATTCCCATTGTGTCCTCTTTAGGGTTGCAGCTGCTGCTCTGTGCAGGTTACCCCATGCCTTCTGTATCACTGCTGCCTTGGGCTGCAACTCTCTCTCACTGAAGGTTACTCAGTAGGGATGTGAATCGTTTTTTGACGATTTAAAAAAATCGTCCAATATTTTTTAAATCGTCAAAAATCGGTACAGTGCGCGATACAATAGAAACCCTTAAACCCACCCTGACCCAATAAAACTAATCCCTTACCTTCCCCCACCCCCCCCCCCCCGAACACCCCCAAAACTTTTTACGAGTACCTGGTGGTCCAGTGGGGGCGCGGGGACCGATCTCCCACTCTCGGGCCATCGACGCCATTTTGACTGCCACTCAAAAATGGCGCCAATGGCCCGATTAAAAAAAACCCACCCGACCCTTTAAAGATGACCCCTTAACTTCTCCCACCCTCCCGATCCCCCCAAAAGATTTTTAAATTACCTAGTGCTCTAGTGGTGGTCCCGGGAGCGATCTCCCGCTCTCGGGCCGTCGGCTGCCACTCATAAAGATGGCGGCAATGGCCCTTTGCCCTTACCATGTGACAGGGAATCCGTGCCATTGGCCGGCCCCTGTCACATGGTAGGAGCACTGGCTGGCCGGCACCATCTTTATGAGTGGCAGCCGATGGTCCGAGAATGGGAGATCACTCCCGGGACCATCACTAGAGCACCAGGTAATTTAAAAATGTTTTGGGGGGATCGGGAGGGTGGGAGAAGCTAAGAGGTCATCTTTAAAGGGTCAGGTGGGTTTTTTTTTAATCGGGCCATCGGCGCCATTTTTGAGTGGCAGCCAAAATGGTGCCGATGGCCCGAGAGCGGGAGATCGGTCCCCACGCCCCCACTGGACCGCCAGGGACTCGTAAAAAGTTTTGGGGGGGTTCGGGGGGGTGGGGGAAGGTAAGGGGTCAATTTTAAAGGGTCGGGCCTCACTAAAAGAAAAATTAATGATGTGAATCGGAACCGATTCCAATTCACATCTCCAGCGATCAGATTTTTTTCTCCGTCCAGCCGAACCCGATTGTTAAGACGATCGGGCACACGATTCACATCTCTATTACTCAGTGCTTCAGTACCATTCTCTTGCCCCGATGATCCTCTGTATTTATCCCACAAGTTTCAAAGTTCATAAATGTTAGTATTAACACTGCAGCTGCAAAGAAACTGGTACTTCTTTAGAAATGCAGAAAGAGGCTCCCTTCTATAATGCAAGTGAAGAGAAAAGAAATTTAAAGCATTATTATTTTATTTCCATTTATTTCTCTGCTGATTTTCTTTAGTTCCTTTGATTTGGAGACTATAGCCAACAATTTTATGATAGTTATGATGAGGGCTTTTTCAATTAGGAGCCAAATAAACCCCTAGCTGTATCCAGTTCATTAAGTTTTGAATGCTAAATAGAAATGTTTGACCAATCCAGTAACAGAATATGACCTTGACCTTGCTGGCTGACTGCTTTTGGTGGTCCTGGTTAAAGAATGCTAAATGAATGTGAAAATAACTCGTACAGCAAGTCTATATAGTTGTAGTTATAACGTACCCCATTCTCTAAAGCTATAGAGTTATCCCTTAAGTCGTGTTTGTTTTAATTACTTGTTTGTAGGAACCTTTCTCATAATTTTGGAAAGAACATTCAACAGTGTGTGACAGGTGAGGTTGAAGTATTATCCCTTTAATGAATCCTTCAAGGAAATTAAGCATGTCTCATCAGAAGGACATTTCCCATACTTTTTCCTCCACGTTCATTGTTTGTAAGTGTCCTGTTGATACTTTAGATCTCTTATGCATTCCTAACAGTGTTTCTCAATTCAGCCAGTATGCCATAGCAATTGATTTAGACAATGCAATAGCTGTGACAGCAATCAGGAGACTTTCCAAATGTGAAAAGTTACAGGACACACAAAATTGAAGCCTACTGACTACTTCTCTGATAATTGAATTTCATTCAGATTTAGCAATGAGAAATGAGCTGTAAAGGGCCTGTTTCCAACTGCATTTGCAGAAAATGCCTAGAGTGGCATGTAGAAGAAAAAAGCATGCATTGAGCTATCACATTCAAGAAATTCATTTGAGCTTAGTTATTCAGCAAGCCAAGTTTCATTTTTACAGTGATACAGAAATGATTTGAAATCTACCATATATGCCAGTGAAGTAAGAATGACAGTTGAAAGAAACAATTAATTTACAATATTTCCAGGAATTCCAGTTTTGCAGGACAACTTTACCATACTGCCTTTTTTCGAAGAGCTTTTAATTTCTGTTTCTAGATAAGCTATAATTATTGCTGCATCTGTAATTATTGATACATCTAAACATAGTTGTAATTATAGGATAAGAAACCTTTGGAAAACATCCTAGAGGAAAATCTAGGTCAAAAGAAGAGTTCATGGGGCAAAATAAGGTGGACCCCAATACAGTTAAGGATAGAGACAACTCAAAGCATAATGGGATTGGGGTGTCAAAGGTAAAGAGAATCGGCATAGGATGAAAGTAAAGATGGGTTTGATAGAAGGGTAAAGTAAGAATAGAAATTCTTCTGTAGTATATAAAGAGCAAGGCTATAATGAGGGGACCAAGCTCACACAAAATAAAAGACAGTAAGGTTGTGAGTAGAAACAAGGCATAGTAATGACCAGGGCATCCATCAGATGGAGGGTGACAAATGTAACTCCGATATTTAAAAAGGGCTCCACAGGTGAACTGGGAAGCTATAGACAGGTAAGCCTAAATTCAGGGACAGGAAAAATTGGGGAAAGTCTTCTTAAGATCAAAATTACAGAGAAGTCGATTTTAAAAGGCCACACACACGTCCTTGTGCACGCAGTTCCCGGTGCGCGCATAATGACATGCTGATTTTATAACATGCGCACATCGGCACGCACATGTTATAAAATACTGTATCCGGGCTTACATGCTCACCGGATTTTCATGCTACACATCCATATGCGGGCAAGGGGCCTCCTCCGCTGCTTGGGGGGAATTTTAGAAAAATACCCATAGCGACGCGATCGTGCCTAGACCAGTTCCCTCGCAGGGAACTTCCTTAATCCTAACCCTTTTCTTCCTCCCTCTTCCCCTCTCCTCCCTGACCCTTAAACCCTCACTAGCTATCCCCAAATTGTTTGTTTTTCTACTTGCTGCTCCTCTGGAGCAGAAGTAAACTTTGCGTGCCAGCTAGCTGCCAGTGCGCACGTCTCCAGGACAGTGTCAAATGGTGCTATCCCGGCCCGTGCCCCGCTCCACTCCTTCCTGCCCCCCAGCCCACCCTTTCTTCAGCCCCGGCATTTGTGTGCATATCGGGGGTTATGCACTTGGCCGAACCTGTTCTAAAATGTGCATGGTGCACAAGGCCCAGCCACATGCATAACCCCCGATTTTACTGTGCGCAGAGCTTTTAAAATTCGGGCTAGAACATATAGATAGACATGGTTTAATTGGACATAGCCAGCATGGATTTACCAAGGGAAGTCTTGTCTCACAAATCTGTTACAGTTTTTTGATAGGGCTCAAAAACATATGGATAAAGGTGAACTGGTAGATGTAGTGGGGTAGATTTTAAAAGAAGCGCGATCAGCCTACTTTTGCTTGCGCATCAGACTCAAGCAAAAGTACGCTGGATTTTAGTAGATACGCGCGGAGCCACGCGTATCCACTAAAATCCTGGATCGGCGCGCGCAAGGCTATCGATTTTGTATAGCCTGCGCGCGCCGAGCCGCGCTGCCTCCCCCCGTTCCCTCCAAGGCCGCTCCGAAATCGGAGCGGCCTCGGAGGGAACTTTCCTTTGCCCTCCCCTCACCTTACCCTCCCTTCCCCTACCTAACCCACCCACCCGGCCCTGTCTACAGCCCCCCCTTACCTTTGTCGGGGGATTTACGCCTCCCGGAGGGAGACGTAAATCCCCGCGCGCCAGCGGGCCTGCTGCGCGCCGGGCCGCGACCTGGGGGCGGGTACGGAGGGCGCGGCCACGCCCCCGGGCCGTAGCCACGCCCCCGTACCCGCCCCCAAAACGCTGCCGACACGCCCCCGGAACGCCGCGACGACCGGGCCCGCCCCCCGACACGCCCCCGACACGCCCCCCTCCGAGAACCCCGGGACTTACGCGAGTCCCGGGGCTCTGCGCGCGCCGGGAGGCCTATGTAAAATAGGCTTCCCGGCGCGCAGGGCCCTGCTCGCGTAAATCCGCCCGGTTTTGGGCGGATTTACGCGAGCAGGGCTCTGAAAATCCGCCCCAGTGTGTATATGGTTTTTGAGAAGGCATTTGACAAAGTCCCTCATGAGAGGCTTCTAAGAAAACTAAAAAGTCAAGGGATAGGAGGTGATGTCCTTCTGTGAATTGCAAACTGGTTAAAAGACAGAAAACTGAGTAGGATTAAATGGTCAATTTTCTCAATGGAAAAAGGATAACTGCAGAGTGCTTCAAAGATATCTACTTGGACCAGTGCTTTTTAAAATATTTATACATGCTCTGGAAAGGAATACGATGAGTGAAGTTATCAAATTTGCGGATGATACAAAATTATTCAGAGTAGTTAAATTACAAGTGGATTATGATACATTACAGGAGAATCTTGCAAGACTGGAAGATTGGGCATCCAAATGGCAGATGAAATTTAATATAGACAAGTGCATATAGGGAAAACTAACCCTTCCTGTAGTTACACGATATTAGGTTCCATATTAGGAGCTACCACCCAGGAAAAAGATCTAGTCATCATAGTGGATAATACTTTGAAATTGTCAGCTCAGTGTGCTGCAGCAGTCAAAAAAGCAAACAGAATGTTATGAATTATGAATTATTAGGAAGGGAATGGTTAATAAAATGGAAAATGTTGTTATGCCTCACTATCGCACCATGGTGAGACCGCACCTTGAATACTGTGTGTAACTCTGGTCCCCGCATCTCAAAAAAGATATAGTTGTGATGGAGAGGGTACAGAGAAGGGCAACCAAAATGATAAAGGGGATGGAACAGCTCCCCTATGAGGAAAGACTGAAGAGGTTAAGGCTGTTCAGTTTGGAGAAGAGACGGTTGAGGAGGGATATGATAGAGGTCTTTAAGATCATGAGAGGTCTTGAACGAGTAGATGTGAATCGGTTATTTACACTTTCAGATAATAGAAAGACTAGGAGACATTCCATGAAGTTAGCAAGTGCACATTTAAGACTGATCGGAGAAAATCCTTTTTCACTCAACGCACAATAAAGCTCTGGAATTTGTTGCCAGAAGATGTGGTTAATACAGTTAGTGTAGCTGGGTTAAAAAAAGGTTTGGATAAGTTCTTGGCAGAGAAGTCCATTAACTGCTATTAATCAAGTTTACTTAGAGAATAGCCACAGCTATTAATTGCATCAGTAGCATGGGATCTTCTTGGTGTTGGGTACTTGCCAGATTCTTGAGGCCTGGGTTGGCCTCTGTTGGAAGCAGGATGCTGGGCTTGATGGATCCTTGGTCTAACCCAGCATGGCAATTTCTTATGTTCTTATGTTCAACTTTATTTTTCATAACAATGAAATCCAATAAGAATTGAAATTATGATAGCCACACACTATTCCAGTTCTTAATAATATTTGATCATGCACTTTGAATGTAAGGCTTGGGACAGTCATAAATACTAGACAAACAATACCACAAAAGAAATACCAAGAACCTCGCCCTTGCCCAATGTGACATATAACTTTGCGCCAGGTGGGCACTCCCATCTCCTGTGCTGCCCCCCCCCCCCTCCATGTCAGGGGGTTACTTACTGGTTGCAATCTATACAGGGAGAAAGACAGAGAGTCTGACACCCTTTCATTGCATTCTCATTCTCCTCTGTGCTTCTGTGTTAGTGGTGTTCATCCTGTGCATGCACTGGGCTGGTGAGCTTTATGCTGCCTGCGTACATATGGGATGCAAAGAAGAGGCTGTGGCCTGTGCGCGGTGATGATATGGGCAAGAATTTAAAGACCAGTGGCACCAACCTGGATGCCATATTTGCAGTGTGGGTGCCATTGTTCAGAGCTTGCGTCAATGCAGGTGGCAGCGAGCATTGGAACTTCTTGGGGGTATATTCGGCAACTCATTGGTAGAGATGTGAATCGTGTCCTCGATCGTCTTAACGATCGATTTCGGCTGGGAGGGGGAGGGAATCGTATTGTTGCCGTTTGGGGGGGGTAAAATATCGTGAAAAATCGTGAAAAATCGTGAAAAATCGAAAAATCGTAAAATCGCAAAACCGGCACATTAAAACCCCCTAAAACCCACCCCCGACCCTTTAAATTAAATCCCCCACCCCCAATGACTTAAATAACCTGGGGGTCCAGCGGCGGTCCGGAACGGGCTCCTGCTACTGAATCTTGTTGTCTTCAGCCGGCGCCATTTTCCAAAATGGCGCCGAAAAATGGCGGCGGCCATAGACGACACGATTGGACGGCAGGAGGTCCTTCCGGACCCCCGCTGGACTTTTGGCAAGTCTTGTGGGGGTCAGGAGGCCCCCCCAAGCTGGCCAAAAGTTCCTGGAGGTCCAGCGGGGGTCAGGGAGCGATTTCCCGCCGCGAATCGTTTTCCGTACGGAAAATGGCGCCGGCAGGAGATCGACTGCAGGAGGTCGTTCAGTGAGGCGCCGGAACCCTCGCTGAACGACCTCCTGCAGTCGATCTCCTGCCGGCGCCATTTTCCGTACGGAAAACGATTCGCGGCGGGAAATCGCTCCCTGACCCCCGCTGGACCTCCAGGAACTTTTGGCCAGCTTGGGGGGGGCCTCCTGACCCCCACAAGACTTGCCAAAAGTCCAGCAGGGGTCCGGAAGGACCTCCTGCCGTCCAATCGTGTTCGTCTATGGCCGCCGCCATTTTTCGGCGCCATTTTGGAAAATGGCGCCGGCTGAAGACAACAAGATTCAGTAGCAGGAGCCCGTTCCGGACTGCTGCCGTTCCGGACCGCCGCTGGACCCCCAGGTTATTTAAGTCATTTGGGGGGGGGTTCGGGAGGGTGGGGGATTTAATTTAAAGGGTCGGGGGTGGGTTTTAGGGGGTTTTAGTGTGCCGGCTCACGATTCTAACGATTTATAACGATAAATTGTTAGAATCTCTATTGTATTGTGTTCCATAACGGTTTAAGACGATATTAAAATTATCGGATGATAATTTTAATCGTCCTAAAACGATTCACATCCCTACTCATTGGTGGTCATCCACTGCGGAGCATTTTTCCTTGATGGGTGGGTTACTCTGGTGGTGGTGTCGAAGCATTCAGGATGGGAGTGTGATGTAAGCGGAGCAGTGTCTTGCCTGCAAGAGTGCTTAGGTTTCTCCAGGTTGCCTCTTCTGAAGTCTTCTCTCTTTAGAAGTCAAATGACTTCGACCAAGTTGCATCAGTTCATCTCCACTGGCAACAGGAATTACTGGAACCATCCGAGGTGCAGGTTTAGCACTAGCCTCCTTCTGACCTGGTCCTCTATTAGGCTGGAGCCACTAGTTCACCCAGCGAGTCAGGTGTTTCATGAGCGGCCAGCTCGTCTTTCAAGCGAGTATCCAGGCTTCTGAAGAAGAGAGTTTTCAGGCATCTGGGGTCCCAGCGGATTTCTGTAGCAAGAGTCTTGAACTCTATTGCAAAATCAGCCAGTGGTCAGATGCCTTTCTTCAGGTTCACCAGAGCAGAACCAGCAACGGTCACTCGGGCAGGATCACCAAAAATGGATTTAAATAAGTCCAAAAATCCATCAATATCCTGCAAAATAGGATCCTTGTGTTCCCACAGTGTAGAGGCCCAAGACAAGGCCCTTCCATCAAGATAAGATAGAATTTAAGTAGTCTTGGCAAAAGCTGCGGGGAAGTGAGAAGGCTGTAATGCAAAATGCATGCAGCACTGGTTTAGAAAGCCCCTGGTTCTCTGAATCTCTCCCGAGAACGAATTGGAGCAGCCAGTGGTACAGTAGTCTTTAAAGTTACTTCAGGTAACTGATCTTCATTACTGGAAGTAGCGCCTTGGGTCTTCTGTGCCTGCAGCTGATGGAACGCTGGAGTGAGTTTCTCCAATGCGTCTTGCTGTTCAGAAATGTGCAGGGCCAGGCCTGGAATGGCCTTCAGGGCATTGAGCTGTGCCGGATCCATGGACTTAGCAATCTGTTATTGTTTGAAATCTTTTGGGTGGACCCTTGGACACTGTGGCAGCTGACCATGCCCATGGGGGGAAGTTCCCTGAGGGGCCACAGGTCAGGCTCAGCTTTGGGACACACAACACAGAGTTATATCTTTTATTAGACAGAGTTGAGACGCCACCAGAGGTGGCAGTAGTGAGTAGAAATGAAGCTTGGCTGGGCTTAGGGTTCCTCAGGATACTGGAACAGCGATTCCCTCCATGGCTGTGCTGTAGTGGAAAAAACTTGAGATAGTGAGTACAGTGGAGCATACACAGCGGATTCTCCCGGAAGTTAACACAGAAGCTGGAATAGAGGCAGGCCCTCGAGGAACAAGTACCTGGTTCCAGGGAACAGCTCTGAGGAAATAAAGTTGGTAACTCACTGATGATGTAGGCAGCGGTTTCTTCCAAGCAGAAGTGATAGGTTCAGACAGCGAGTCAGGGAACATGGGCCCTCGAGGAGCAAGTACCGGTTCCTGATAGCGACCTGAAAGAAATGAGAGAGGCCCCCGAGGAGCGGGTACCCCGTTAGGATAAAGTCCAAAAGTTGGAGAGGCAGAGTAGCTAGGTACGGAGAGTGAATCCCATCCGTAAGGATTCCCTTGCTAACTCGATTAGCTAGCAAACAGTGTAGGCTTTTGTATTCGGGATACGTGACATCATCACAGGGGGTTTATGCCAAAGAGAGAATATGAAGCAGGGCCACGTGGCGCACGCGTCCTATGGTACCTGGACAACATGGCGGGATGCAGCACCCAAGCCGGACCGTGGACGCCGGAGAGCACAGCAGGCAGACGCCGCGGCAGCCAGACGTCCATCAACCGAAGGAGGAGTCGCAAAAGGTAAAGTGGGCGGAGTGGAGACGTTGGGCAGTGACAGTTGTAACACATGTGTGCCTATGCACTAGGGGTGTGCATTCGTTTTGAACTTAAATGGAAAACGCAACTTTTTTTTTTTTTTAACTTAAAAAAATGATGAGGCGTAAACGATCGGATTTCCAACGTATTCAACATAGCTATGTTGAATACGTTGGAAATTGCGATTGTTGATCTAAATAAAAATTTAAACCCCTCACCCTCCTTAATACCCCCCCCCCCAAGACTTACCAAAACTCCCCAAGCTGGCCAAAAGTTCCGTGAGGGTCCGGGAGCGGACGCGTGGGGAATCACGTGACGTCCGCGTCACTCCGACGTAACGCCGACGTCACGTGGTCCATCGCGGTTCCGCTCCCGGACCCCTCGTTGGGCCCAAAAGGCACTTTTGAGCCCAACGAGGGGTCCCGGAGCGAACCCGAGGGGCGCCGACGTCACGTGATTCCCCTCGGGTTCGCTCCCGGAACCCTCGTTGGGCCCAAAAGGCACTTTTGGCCAGCTTGGGGGGGTCAGGAGGCCCCCCCAAGCTGGCCAAAAGTGTGTTTGGGTCCAACGAGGGGTCCGGGAGCGGAACCGCGATGGACCACGTGACGCCGCGTCACTCCGACGTGACGCGGACGTCACGTGATTCCCCACACGTCCGCTCCCGGAACCCTCGTTGGGCCCAAAAGGCACTTTTGGCCAGCTTGGGGGGGTCAGGAGGCCCCCCCAAGCTGGCCAAAAGTGCCTTTTGGGCCCAACGAGGGGTCCCGGAGCGAACCCGAGGGGAATCACGTGACGCCGCGTCACTCCGACGTGACGCCGACGTCACGTGATTCCCCTCGGGTTCGCTCCCGGAACCCTCGTTGGGCCCAAAATGCACTTTTGGCCAGCTTGGGGGGGTCAGGAGGCCCCCCCAAGCTGGCCAAAAGTGCCTTTTGGGCCCAACGAGGGGTCCCGGAGCGAACCCGAGGGGAATCACGTGACGCCGCGTCACTTTGACGTGACGCCGACGTCACGTGCTCCTTGCAAAGGAGTTCAGGAATGGCGTCCTGACCCCGCTGGACCACCAGGGAGTTTTGGTAAGTCTTGGGGGGTGGGGGGGATTAAGGCGGGTGAGGGGTTTAAATTTTTATTTGCACATATGGACATAGACTCAACTTATGGAATTCTCCATATGTCCATATTGACCGCAAATGGGACCCCCTTTCGACTTATGGACTTATGAACTTAAACTTTTGGTCTGCACATCCCTACTATGCACCAGTTTGGAATGTACCATCCCTGTGCATAAATGACATTTTAGATTTGCTATGATTGTATTTACATTTACACATGTAAGTCTTTCAAATTACTTCCTTGCAGGTGAAATTTCAAAGGAGTTACAAATGTAAATGTAACATACTATTTTAGCAATTTTCAAAAGCCATTTACCTGCAAAATGTGTTTTGAGGGTAAAATCTATGGACAATTGAATGGCATATATTGTACATTGTAGCAATTTTCAAAAGCCCATTTACATAGGTAAAATGCATTTACATTTGTAAAACCAAGTTTTAAGCATGTAAATACTTTTGAAAATCAGGTCCTTAGTTTAGTAGATTAATAGTGGAAGTACTGTTGCCTACTCAATGCAATCTTACTTTGGTGACCCACCTGAAAAGGTGCATGAGACATATAATATGTCCTTTGAAATGTGTTTCCTGGGTTTGTCCTAGTTAACATAAGACAATGGATAACATTTGTCTGGAAGATATAAACTAAAATGAATTGGTCTTGCAGACAAAATTACATTGTAGTTCACTGGAGTATGTTTCTAACACAGAGGTGAATTCCCAGATGGCACCACTTTTCCTATACTTCCTTTTTATCGTTCATCATTTTCCGAGGTCAGTTCCATAAGGATATCCAGATTACCTCTATTGCATTAATCAATAAATGCCATTTCACCTTAAAATCAAGTTTTGTAAAATGCTAATTAAGGAAGATGACATTGGTTTGTCATTTTCTTCTTGTCTACAAGACAAATGATAGCATTGACTATTATTCGCCATTATGCTGCTCATTAAGTAAAGATTTTAGAGATTTTGAACAACAGGCACACATTAGGAAGATTAATGTGCTTTTCAAATTTATAAGAGTAATAGAAGAATCGTACAGAAAAATAAATTTAAAAAATTGATAAAACAACCTTTATAAAAAATAGTGGTCCCAAACTATGCAAAGAAGAGGTACAATATAATAAGGTCAGTTTGCTGGTCAGCTTTCAGATCAAACCTCTTACCAATTTTTTCTCTGTAGCTTGATGGGGAAATGGGAGAGAGTGGGGAGTGCTTAGCAATCAGAGTCCTTAGCCCCTGAAATTCAAGCCAGACTTGGGTTTATATGTGTATCAAGCCAACAGAAGATTAAGAAAAAAAAAAACATATTCTCGCCCCCCTTTCTTATTAATTTTATTTTTAATTTGAAATATTTATTTCCTGCATTTCTCCACAATTCAAGGTGAGGTATTTCAGACATAAAATATATAGTGGAAATTAAGAGAAATGGGAAGCAATGCTTCAATATTTTAAAATAGTTTAGATGCTATAATTGAGCAGCTAATCATTCCCACATCCTGTGCCTTTTTATTCATTTTTGCTTTGTGTACTAACTGCTAGAGATGTGAATCGTGTGATCGATCGTCTTAACAATCGATTTCGGCTGGGGGGGGAGGGAATCGGATTGTCGCGGTTTTGTTTCTTTAAATATCGTGTAAATCGTAAATCGGGGGAGGGCGGGAAAACCGGCACACTAAAACATCCCTAAAACCCACCCCGACCCTTTAAAATAAATCCCCCACCCTCCTGAACCCCCCCAAAATGCCTTAAATTACCTGGGGTCCAGAGGGGGGGTCCCGGTGTGATCTTTTACTCTCGGTCCTCCGGTGCATTGTAGAAATGGCGCCGGCGCTACCTTTGCCCTGTCATATGACAGGGCAAAGGTAGCGCCGGCGCCATTTTGTTTTTTGTCCCCCGATGTCAGGAGCATAGGAGATCGCTCCCGGACCCCTGCTGGACCCCTAGGGACTTTTGGCCAGCTTGGGGGGGGCCTCCTGACCCCCACAAGACTTGCCAAAAGTCCAGTGGGGGTCCGGGAACAACCTCCTTGCACTCAAATTGTTTTGCCGTACAAAATGGCGCCGGCCATACGGCCCAGCGGGGGTCCGGGAGCGATCTCCTATGCTCCTGACGTTGGGGGACAAAAAACAAAATGGCACCGGCGCTACCTTTGCCCTGTCATATGACAGGGCAAAGGTAGCGCCGGCGCCATTTCCACAACGCACCGGAGGCCCGAGAGTAAAAGATCACACTGGGACCCCCCCCCCCCCCCCCCCCCTGGACCCCAGGTAATTTAAGGCATTTTGGGGGGGTTCGGGAGGGTGGGGGATTTATTTTAAAGGGTCGGGGTGGATTTTAGGGTTGTTTTAGTGTGCCGGTTTTCCCGCCCTCCCCCTTCCCCTCCCCCTTCCCCCTTCCCCCGATTTACGATTTTTGACGATAAATCGGGGGAATTCCTATTAAATATTGCCTCTAACCAATTTTGACAATTTAAAATATATCGGACGATATTTTAAATCGTCAAAAAACGATTCACATCCCTACTAACTGCAGCTACAGGAGATGCTGTGGCATTGATCTGCTCTCTACTCAACATTTCTATAGTTCAGGTACCCCTCCAAGCGGAAAGGACTCCATTCCTCCTCTCCTTGAAAATAACTTTCTAGGGGGTCCAGATATGCACCTGCTGGTTTAGCCTGCTTTCTGTGTATCCATAGCTATGCTAAAGGGCTTTACATAAGGCTATAGGCATATGGCTATATGAAATGACACATCTCAGGCTGTTGTCATTTTCTGCTTTCATCAGCAGCTTTAACGTCACTCATATCCATCCTAGGACTGGTGATTTTACTGCAAACTAAAGGAGCCAGAACTTTCAGAGGACATCTTCCGCCAATCAATTTTCCTGTCAAGGCTCTTACAGATTCAAGCATGCATGTTCATTTTGGCCACTATGTAGCACTGTGGTGATAGCATCATTGCCATATCAGATCACAGATAATATCCTATCCACTAGTGGGCAGAATGCTTTTTAAGAAAGTGGAGTCCACTGAATCTTAGCTTTATGATCTCTTTGTTAGGCATGGGACCCAAAAATGAAAAAGGAAAATTCAATCTATTCCATAATCTATTCATATTCTATGAGTGTGAGAGTGAATGACTTTCTCAGTTCACTACTGTGCTCTATGCATTATACATCCTTTGATCAAGCAATCACTTTGGTGATGGTCTGTGGACATCAGGTTCTTAAATAAGCATTCCACCTGCTACCCACTCAACCGTACTATTTCCATTTTTCACATTTTAAAATCCTAGGCACTTACTGCTTTGACAAATGTATGCCAAAAGCTGTGCAATTTCCTGCAAATATCTTGAAAACATCTTCTGGCTTACAGTACAATTGGGAACAAATGACAAACTAGCACAATACTTGGATGTTTTCTTGTTGCAAGTCCCATCATGTCAAGTGCATCTTCATCCCTAGTCAGATCCTTCAAAACAGTGGTTTCCCAGTTTTGGAATCTGTCTGTCATAAAAGAAATCTCAAAGATTAATACCTTCTTCAGGATCAAGCTGGACTGAACCCAAATCTTGTCATGCATCTGGATGATTATGGTAATCAAGTTAGCAGGTACCCTTTCGAAAGCATGACAGGTGAAAGTGCAAAATGTCAGATAATTGCAGTCCCTGATAGGACAGCTAAACTTTGTGTGTTGTGTCATGCCAATGGGTTGAGCTTTCCTCAGGAAGTTAGCAGTATCTAGGCATAAACAAAAGCATCACTTCATTAGAAATCCACAGAAGTAAAAGAGGACTTGTGAATTTAGTCAGAATTTCTGGACAATTATAGGGGCCAATTAATAAGACCTGCAGTGAAACAATTGTCTGTGCGGGTTTTTGTAGCATGCGTGTGGTGAAAGCTAGTGCCCCCACAAGATGTAAAAAGAAAAATGTATGTAAATTATTTGCATGCAGAAATCCACACAGAAATGAAATAACCATGCACAAACGTGGTAGCAGTGCCATGTAATAAGCTGTGCTTGAATCTGCGTAGAAAATCTGCGCAAACGTTGAAAATAGTGAGCGCATCTAAGGTCAACTGTTGGGATGATTTTAGTGACCAGAAATATGATGGAAAGTCCGCAGACCTATGTTTTTAATTAGGGGGTGATAACTAAAACTGTGTGGCAGCAATAATGTCAGGTAAGGTAAGTGTGGGAAAAGCAGCAGTTTTTGTATTGACTGTATCAGTAAGTGCATAGTTGAGAGCACGAACCTGTTGCACATGTTCCATTGGTTGTGTACAGTGACATGATCTATAGAGAGTTGTGATTGCTGTACATATATGTCAATAATTACAGAATACTCCCCTTTCCGGCTAAAAAGCAGATCCTTACAGTAGCCCTGTGTGGGTGTTAGGAGTTAGTTAGAGCAGGAGGAGGTGATTGCTGAGTGCAGTTTTTTATGCTAATTGTTTACTCATTGCTGTTTACCCTTTCCTTCATCTCTGGTCTGTGAGTGGAGCTTGGAAGTACATTATTGTGTTTTCGTCTTTTTGCCTGTCTATATTTTCATCCTCTTAATTAGATAAAGTGGAGTGAGAGTCTGTGACTGCTCTGAGAATGCAGTGTGATGGGGGAGGGGGCTGTCTGAGGGTGAAGGTGAATGTGACAGGTGGGCCAGTGGGGACAGGATGGTAAGGAGTAGTGTGGCATCTGAGTCAGTTGAGTGTAGTCAGGGAGGGCAGATGGGGTAGGAGGAGCGGGTGTGCAAGACTATGAATGTGCAGATGGGGGTGAGAGTGCAGGGGAAAGAAGGCAGATGGAGGAGATAGAGCAAAGGGAAGGGGAGAGGGAGATGGGAGAGGGTGTAGTGGCTAGGGAGGTTGGGAGTAGAGATGTGCATTCATTTATGACGAATTAGGAAATTTCAATGAAATTGCCTAATTTGTCATGGTTCGGGGGCCGCGCCCCCTGAAACGGATTTTCCCCAAACTACGAGAAAAATGTATTTTTCGGATAGCCGAGTGCAGGAGATCGCTCCCAGACCCCCGCTGGACCACCAAGGACTTTTTGCAAGTCTTGGGGGACCAGCGGGGGTCCGGGAGCGATCTCGCTGTCGGCTGCCAGTAATCAAAATGGCACCAATAGCCTTTGCCCTCACTGTGTCACAGGGGCTACTGGTGCCATTGGTCAGCCCCTGTCACATGGTAGGAGCACAAGATGGGTTTTGTAAAGCTTCGCTTTCCCGTGTCATTTTTTGGGCCCGTTCATTTTTCCCCGTTCAGTTTTTGTTTGTTTTTCGAAAAAACTAACCGAGGAAAAATGAACTTTACCCCAAAGCGTCCAACTCAAAAAACGACCTGGTAGAAAAAAACAAAGCTCATCTCTAGTAGGGAGCCACAGCAGGATGGTCCCAGTAACCAGAAGGAGAAAAGGTGGCAGAGGGGGGCATTCTTTACAGAGGAAGAGAAGGATCTGCTTGCGAGGAAGGTCTGTGAGAAGTACAAGGCAGTTTTTGGACAG
Organism: Rhinatrema bivittatum; assembly: GCF_901001135.1. Taxonomy (NCBI): domain Eukaryota; kingdom Metazoa; phylum Chordata; class Amphibia; order Gymnophiona; family Rhinatrematidae; genus Rhinatrema; species Rhinatrema bivittatum. Next base: position 419,501,473 of record NC_042617.1, on the reverse strand, counting down.
AAGACTTCCACAATGGTAAAGCGAAGGATGTGGGATGTCAGCAGCCTGGTGGAGGCAAACAGTTCAGTTGAACAACTGAAGCATTGGTGGCACATCACCAGATTGGCTGTAAAAGCCTAGGTGGCCAAGATAGAAAGGTGCAAGCGCCAAACAGGAGGGGAGCCAACATGTTCCTCATGCGAGGTGCAGTTAACAGAGGTAGAGGAACTGGCAAGGACCAGCATCCAAAGGAACTTCATCACAGGGGTCCATACAGGAGGCCCCTGCCACAGAGGTGAATGTGGTAGAGGAGACAGGCGCAGAAGCAGAAAATGTAACAAATACAACAGAAGGGTTGTGGGATGCTTCACTAATGCTGCTCAGTGAGCCGATGAATTCCTCACATGTGGAAAATGAGAATGTTGAGCTCAATCTCACTTGGGTGGAGACATCACCCAACTCTTGGGGTGGTGTATCACTTGTTGTTGAGGAACCCAGTGCTGGCCATGAGGAGGAGCAAAATAATGAAACTCCACGCACCTCCATGGATGTCTTTGCAGAACACCTGATGGAGGAACTCTTCGCCAGGCAAGAGCAGTTAAAGATCACTGTGACAACAGGATGGAAGGTTATTCATTCAAAGATTAGGAAGGTGCACAAATAAATGAGAAGGATGCAAAGGCAGACGAGACAGCAAGAAACAGGATTAGCTGATAGCATCAATGCTGCTTTCCAGGAGCTATGTAGAGCAATTTGAGAGTTGAATGCTACTTTGCTGGGTATGGGAAAGGTCCAGCAAAACTCCTCTGGTGAAAGCCTTGCCACCGAAAGGAACCCCTTTCACAGAGACTCAAGCAGAGAAAGAGACAGAGGGGTGGCCAGGATAACAAGCATTAGATAACTAGTCCTTAATCAATGATGGTTCCATTAAGACTATCAACATCGTCGCTGCTGAACGTGGAGATTGTCAATGAACCTCTGCTCTTACTTCCGGCACTGATGGAACTCATACCTGCAAACCTTGTCTCTTCTCAGATGCCTTCCCCTTTCTGTCTCTGCCTTTGCCTAGCCTGCCAATCCTCATCACTGCTGTAGGCAGAGATGGCAATTACGCTCTTGCACTTCTCTCTGGTGCCAACATTTCTCTCACCTGCAATCCTCGTCTCCTTGCAGATGCCTCCACTCTCCTAAATCTTTTTTTCCCTGGCCAGCTGTCCTTCATCACTTGTCTCTTCTAAACACGTGAGTAGGACTATTAAAATACTCAAGTAGCTAATCCCTTCTGGGAACCCAGAGTATGCACACTCTGTAGAAATTGCTCTGCTATTTTTTTTTTTTATGCAGGTTCTACTAAACCTCATTGCTCATTGTTGCTTTATGCAGAGATGGTAAAAGATCCCTGCACTTCCTTCTGGTGCTGATGGATCTCATGCCTGCAAGCCTTGTCTCTTCGCAGATGCCTTTCCCTTCTTGTCCCTGCCTTTTCCTGATCTGCCGGTACTCGTTGCTGTTGTACACAGAGATGACCTTGGCTTCGGAAGCACTAGCCCGTAATCGCTTGGGATTCCCTTCAGGTGGCATCCTGGGGACCAGCGTGCTTTGATTCCTGCCTAGCCACGGTCACTCGGCCACCAATTCCTCTCCTGACTTTGACCCTGGGTCTGCCATCCCACTATCAGGATTATCTCGACGTGTTTTCCAAGGAGAAGGCTGAGATCCTCCTGGAGCACCGCCCCTTTGACTGCGCGATCAACCTGCTCCCAGGTATCACGCCGCCACGAGGATGGGTTTACCTGTTGTCCCTTCTGGAAACTCAAGCCATGTCTGCATACATCCGGGAGAACCTGGACCGAGGGTTCATTTGACCATCTAAGTCTCCGGCTGGAGCAGGCTTTTTCTTCGTAGCGAAGAAAGACGGGTCCCTCCGACCCTGCATAGATTACCGTGGCTTGAACAGCATTACCCGGCGGGATCGGTACCTCCTGCCTTTGATACCGGAACTCCTGGACAGGCTACAAGGGGCCAAGGTGTTCACCAAACTTGACCTCTGATATAGGAGACTCGTCAGACTCGTCAGACTCTGATATATCAGAGACTCGTCAGACATGATTGTACTTTTAGAACATCTAGAGATTGACACCACTGATTTAAAAATGGCTACATTAGATGGTGAAGCTTTATATACATCTATCCATTGATATTGCAGAAACCTTTTTTGATCAGCGTCCAAGACCTCATCGAATTCCTAGTGAATTTTTGTTACAATTGTTACAAATTGCTTTAAAGAAAAATGTTTTTGCTTTCAATCAAGATTTTTTTCTTCAGGTGTGTGGAACTGCCATTGGGGCTACCATGGCCCCAGATCTAGCGAATCTTTACATGCATTATTTTGAGGATCGATGGTTAACTAATCATCCCTATATGCAACATCTGATTGTTTGGAAAATATATATTGATGATGTTTTTGTTTTATGGAGAGGAGATGAGGACATGTTCAGATCTTTTTTACGTTGGTTGAATTTTCTTAATTTACATTTGAAATTCACTGCCTCTATTGATTCTCATTCAATTACATTTCTTGACATACAGATTACCATTATTGCTGGGAAATTTGTGACGTCTCTTTTTCGAAAACCAGTAAGTTCTAATACCTACTTACACTATTCTAGTGCACACCCGAGAAATTTTAAACAAAATTTACCTGTGAGCCAATTTATACATTTGAGACGTCTATGTACTACCACAGCGGATTTTGAAATTCAATCAAAAATCCTACATGAACGCTTTACAGCCAGAGGGTACCCTCATTCAAGCATTCAGAAGGCTTATTTGCGAGCCAAGTATTCCCATCACGAATGGTTGTTTCTTCCACGGCCTATAGATGATTCCTCGCGATATACTTGCATTCTGCCATACTCCTCAGTGGCTTTCAAAATTCGTCAATCTATTCTTAAGTATTGGCACATTCTACAGACACATGACATCTTTAAATTACCTCCACGGATTACCTTTTCGCATGCCATGAATTTAAAGAATTTTTTGGTACGATCTGACAGTTCAATGATGTCAATTATGTCAAATCATTTGACTGGCTCACATTACCCTTGCAATACTTGTTCAATCTGTCATTCTTCAATGTCTATTAAAGAGAATTTTGACTGTGTCATCTGGCTACAAAATATTTTTGAGACACGATACTACCTGTAATTCTTCTATGGTCGTTTTTTTGATTGAATGTCCATGTTCACTGCTCTACATTGGTAAAACCAAACGTCTTCTGAAGATGAGAATGATCGAACATCAATCTAACATAAGAAATTGTAGAGTGAATGAATCACTAGTCTCACACTGTACTGAGAAGGGACATACATTTGAAGACTTACAATTTTGTGCGATAGATCATGTTCCGTTACACTGGCGTGGAGGAGATTGAGAACACCTTCTATTACAGTCCAAAAAAACGTTGGATCTATCGTTTGAATACTGTCTATCCTTTAGGTCTTAATAGCGAATTGGATTTACATATTTTTCTGGGATGATCACTGTTGTTTATCATGATTGACAGATTACTCTACTGCTAATTTATTAATACATCAATGATGGCTGACGTCACATCAAAATGGCGAATTTAAAGGGACGCTAGCCTCGGTTTCGGTTCCTCCATTCATTCCTCTGACAAGATGGTTGAGACGTCTGGTCCCGTCTAAGAAGGTAGCCACGATATTTTCAGATAAGTACTGATTTTATTTCCAATTTTCTACTTGCTTCTACAAATGTGCAACTCCATTTAATCCTTTTAGATATATGGCTCTTGCTGAATTTACTTCTACGTGCCCCTGAGGAAGCTCATCCAGCGAAACACCGGCCTGTGTAGGGCAATGTTAATATTCGGGTGTTAAAGAGTCACTTCTGCTAATATGGATGGAGGACTATTTTAAAAAAGAAAAAAGAAAAAATATTTTGTTGCATTAAAAAATGATGAAGGTGGATGATTGAAAAGACCAGTTAGTGTCTACTTAAAGTGACATATAACATCAAGGCTTGCTGACACCTTCGTAGGCTATTATTTAATTATTAATTTGGGTTCCACATTTTTGGTTATTCGATAATTGAAATCTCCCATCATTAGTGCACTGCCAAATTGGTTAGCTTCCATGATTTCTCTTAGCATTTCATCATCTGTCTGACCATTTTGTCCAGGTGGATGGTAGTATCTCCTATCACTATACTCTTACCCAACACACATGGGATTTCTACCCATATACATTCTACTGAGCATTTAGTCTCTTGTATGATCTTTATCCTGTTGGACTCTATACTCTCCCGGACATAAAGTGCCATGCCCCCACCAATTTGATCCTCCCTATCATTGCGATATAATTTGTACCCTGATATAGCACTGTCCCTTTGGTTATTCTCCTCCCACCAAGTCTCTGTGATGCCAATTATGTCAATGTCATCATTTGCTGCTATACACTCTAACTCTCCCATCTTACTTCTTAGACTTCTGGCATTGACATACAGACATTTCAAAGTGTGTTTTTTATTTGTATTAACAACCTGCTTTTCAGTTGTTTGGGATAATTCAGAAATCATTAGCTTTGGTGATTTTTTACATATAGGCATATGGACTATGTTTGCTTTTATTTATTTATCTATCTATTTATTTATTTATTTATTTTTATATACCGTCATTCGGTTCAGCCATCAATCTAACATAAGAAATTGTAGAGTGAATGAATCACTAGTCTCACACTGTACTGAGAAGGGACATACGTTTGAAGACTTACAATTTTGTGCGATAGATCATGTTCCGTTACACTGGCGTGGAGGAGATTGAGAATGCCTTCTATTACAGTCCGAACAACGTTGGATCTATCGTTTGAATACTGTCTATCCTTTAGGTCTTAATAGCAAATTGGATTTACATGTTTTTCTGGGATGATCACTGTTGTTTATCATGATTGACAGATTACTCTACTGCTAATTTATTAATACATCAATGAAGCAGGAAGGCAGGGTAGCGGGCGGCTGCGGAGTTAATAACAACCGGAGACAGAGGCAGGCACTGGGTGAAGCGGAGTCAGAAGCAAACCGGAGTCTGAAGCAGGCTGTAGGCTGAAGTGGAGTCGGAAGCAAGCCGGAGTCAGAGGCTGGCTGCAGGGAGCTGAGGAAGCTGTAGCAGTGTGAAGAGCTGCAGGCACCGGCAGGGACGGCCTCCCTGCCGAGCGAGGACCCGGACTGCAGCACGGGCACCGGCAGGGACGCCCTCCCTGCCGGCTGAGGACCCCGGGAGCGGCCGAGCAAGCCGGGGAGAGCCAGGAGAGACAGCGGGGGTCCCGACCGCGAGGGAGAGCTCGCGAAGGGTCGGCCCCGCTGCACGAAGCAGAGGGCGGCCGGGGAGGAGCCAGGACACCTCGGAGGGACCGCCGCAGTGGCAGCGGTGTCAGTGGCCCGGCTGGCAGCATGGAGGTAAGGGCCTGCCCGCGCTCCTCGCGGGCAGGACCGCAACACGACATACAAGATTGATGGCCATAAAACTTGCTTTACAGCCATACTGCTTTACTTATTATAGTACTGTTATATTACTTTATGGCTGTAATCCAATATGGAGCCATTTGGCCCTGAAGCTAGTGATATTTAAAGGGGAGCTGATGGGGTAAAAGTGACTGGGGATCACATTCACTTCTGTTCCATTTAGACATGACCTACTCCACATGAATGCAGTTACAACCAAAAGTATTCACAGGCTGTTTATACAGAGAGTCAAAATGGATTAGCTTAGTTGGTGGTTGATGGATGTGCTTGAATAAAGGAGATGATTTAAGCATTTGATAAGAAAATAGCCTAGTGGTTAGAGTAGAAGGGTTCCAACCATGGAAGCCAGGATTTGGGTGAAGTTTTGTCCCAGCTGCACTGAGGGTGATAATGTTTTCTACATGAATGCCGGCAGCACTGCGGGAAATAACTACACCTTTTCCTGTGGTGCTATGGGTGTGAAACTGTGTGGCCGACTGCACAATTTCACCCCCACCCCACCCCTTTTTTGTGTGGCTTATCATTCTGCTATATATAAATATAACAGAATGATGAATCTAGGCATTAGAGTGTCATTTATTGAGCTATGGTATTTTCACTGGAGAAGGAAAATAATGTGGTATTGACCAAGTACACTGTGGCTAGTAGCCTTCCCAAAATTCATGCAATGGAATCCTTTCACCCCATGCCATGTGCAGAACCCCAGAGGCAGGATGAGCTCCACAATCTCAGTGTGTGGATGAGAGGATGCTGCGGGGAAGAGGGATTTAGATTCTGAGCAACAGAGCGTCTTTTCAGGACTGGGCTCCACCTTAATACTAAGTAATAAAATGCTAATCATTAATGTTGTTAGTGAAATATATGAGCCCTATCTTGGGCCCATATAAAGTTAGTCTCAGAAACTATCCTTTCTGAGCAGGAAGTACATCCAAGAGTTAACAAATCATACAAATAAAACACATAAATTCAGGAGCTATCCTGCCTTAGTCCATGAAAATGGTTTGACTAGAGCACTCACACTTGTTTCATCTAAAAGAAGAATATTAAACTAATTTATTCAAACTAAAATGATGAGTAAATAGTTCCTGCATGTTATTATACAAGTGTTCACGTTCAAGAACTAAATTTAGATTTGTTAAGTTGGAAGCTGTATTTATATCTGCAAGTTGATATCTCATTGGGGTCTGTATTTTGATTTTCCCAGTCAGTTTACAGTTGTTCAGAGATACATTGTGACAATTGGAATACCATGTAATAAAACAAAATATCTAGGAAAGTAACATCTGTTCTTACGAGCATTTGAAACTGATAAAAATGAAAAAAAAAAAAAAAAAAAGCTTAGACATTGATGTTTTCAATATAGTACTGTGGGCCTAAGATTATACATTTGCTATCCAAATAAGGCTTGAAGCTCACAGCTTGATGCTGCTATTTCTTTAGCCTGAGGCTGGTAGTATGATGGTCCTTATCCACATTATAAAGTGAAGTGCATTTGAAAATTGTTATAAGTGGGTAGAAGAAATTATATGATACCTTGAATGCTTTACATTGTTCCTTTTGAATTTGCCTTCTTGGTGTTTGATTCTTTTTTTGTGAGGTGATTCATTATGTGTGTGTGTATATATATATATATATATATATATATATGTATATATATATATATATATATATATATATATATATATATATATACATATATATATATATATATATATACATATATATATATAAACATAGACTGGATGTTTCTCTATATTCAGAAATAATAACAATTGCTTGATTTTGATTGTAAATATTACCACTCTTAACATAAGGCTTGGGGGTAACCTGCAGGAGCGGCAGTCACTACCATAAGAAACTTGCTTGGCAGACTGGACGGACCATTTGGGGTTTTTTTCTGCTGTCATTACCATACCTCCCAGTAACATAGTAACATAGCAGATGACAGCAGAAATAAAAAGCAATTGGTCCATCCAGTCTGACCAATTAATTGTGTCCATGTTCTTAAGAATGTGATAGAGTTGTCAGCCTAATAGATACAATATATTATTTATATTAACACAGCTGATGGCCCGGGAACACCCAAATGGGCCTTTCAGTTCCGTCGCCATCTCCAGCTAGCCACCAGCCATCACCCTTGCCTTTGAGGGCTCTATTGGCCCTACCCGCTCCAGCACACTTCAATGGGGACTCCAAGTTCTGCAGAGGGTTTATTAACCAATGCTACATGCAATTTGCTCTGCAGCCATCCATCTTCCAAGATGAACTCACGAAAGTTACCTTCATCTTGTCTCTACTCAAGGGTAAGGCGTTGGCATGGGCCTGCCCCCTGTGGGAGCACTCGGATTTACTCTTACAAGAGCTTTCTCGCTTTGTGGCTGTCTTCTGTTGGACCTTTGATGATCCAGGATGGCAGGCTGTGGCAAGCACCAACCTTCTTCACCTACGGCAAGGTCAACAGGCCTTGTACGATTACACCATTGAATTCTGAACTCTTGCTACAGAATTGTCCTGGCAAGAAGATTGTCTCAGAGCTATATACCAGGATGAGCTATCCTCCCAGTTCAAAGATGAGTTAGTGGCTTGAGGATCTTATTGACTTGGTAGGCCGCATCGACCATCGCTTTCAAGAGTGCTACCGTGAGGCTCGGATGCCCAGACGACCCACCTATGGAGCATTCCCGCTCACCACCTACCACTGGCTCCACCCCCTGTGGAGCTCCATCTATCTTGAAAGTGAAGGAGCAGTTGGGTCGCGGGTGCTTGTCCCCGGAGGAGCACCTCCAGCAGAGGCATTTGGGCCTATGCCTTTATTGTGGAGCTCCCAGTCACCATCTCTAGTATTGTCCAGTCCGTCCAGGAAACTTCCAGGCCTATGTTCAGTAAGGGTCCTTCACCGGCTCCTCAAATGTCTTTTTTTTTTTTTTTAAATCTTTTATTTATTACTTTTTTAATCAGTTTACAAGAATAAACTTGACAAGCAATGATATACAGAGACAAAAATGTCTCACAAATCACAAACAATTTTTGGCAGGAATAATAAACTTTTACATTCATTCCCTGTACTATCCTGTCAGATCACATTATAAGGGGGAGTTCCAATGAAAATCTGTAGGAAACCAAATCTATCTAGAAATAATAGGATGGGCCGTCACATAGCTAGTGAAATTTCCTTTCTATGGTCGGACACTTTATTCAGAGCTGGTTCTAGCTACTGAGATATCTAGGTTAACTTTGCTATTCACAAAAGAATTTAATTGTAGGGGATCAAAAAACACATATTTTATCCCAGTGTGTTTCACCACACATTTACAGGGAAAATACAACCAAAAAGATGCGCCCATGCCTATTACAGCTGGGCACATCATTAAGAAATGCTTTCTTTTGCTTGTGTGGTTTTTGCTACATCTGGGAACATGTGTATTTTTTTCCCAAAAAATACTGCATCTCTTTTCCTAAAAAACATTTTAAGGACAAATTATCTGAGTCCAATGCTAGTGTTAAAATCAAAGTCGAGGTTTTCACTTCTTCTTCAATTGAATTTTCCAGGAAAGAGGATAAATGTGAGGTATCTATTATAGGTGATGATTCAGGTCTTATGTTCACTTGCAGAGAAGACTTAACAGGCAGGTAATAAGCTTTAGAAATTGGTGGAATCATCTCTTCTTTTATAGATAATATCACCAGAAAATATTTACGGAGCATTTCAATAGGAGAGACATTTTTTTCTTTGGGAAATTCAGTATCCTGAGAATGCAGCATCATATGCTGCTCTCAAGGTTTTCCATCTTATTTTGTAAATATAAATGTCCCTTTATTACAGTGTCTACTGACTTCTGCATACTTGATTCTTTAGTTTCTAAAGTCTCATTTTATTCCTTTATCTCAATAATTTGAGTTTTTATGGCGTTGACCTGGTGAGTTAGTTCTTGTTGCTGGGATACATAGCATGAGAGTTGATTTGTAAGCTTGGTTAATGCTTCCCATACATTTTCCAAAGTTATTTGAGATGGTCTTAATAATGTAAAGGTTGTTACCTCCGTATTTGGTTGCTGAGACACTGTAACATGATTCAATGCTTGGTCAAGTCCAGGTCTATCTCCGTTCACTGTCTGGCTCACCACTCCTTGTGTTTGCTCCTCCATTATGGCTCCACCCGACGCTGAGGTAGAGGCAGCCGACTGCCTTCGATCTTCTCCTTGCGACGGGAGCTGAGTGATCACGTCATCTCGCTCCACAGGGGGGCCAGGTTGTGGAGGAGCCCGACTCGGCTCCCGCAATAACGATGACTCCAAATCCAGAACAGACTGCGTTGGGACACCACACGCTATTCCTTCCAAGGATTTCGCTTCAGAGCTACTTTCCAGGTTCCGGACGACATGTTGGTCCATAGGGCAAGTCACAGGTAACATCTCGCCAGCACTGGGGTAAGTTCTAGCCTTCTCCTTTCTTTTTCCCATTATATTTTCAGGAAATTTCTACAGCAAAGTAATTTTTATATTGGGACTCCAAGAATGTCCGGAGCTCCTGGTACTAGCATGCGGCCATCTTGGAAACACCCCTCAACTGTCTTTACCAGTTACATTAACCTGGGAATCTCATTCCTTCCCTGTCCTTGCTCTGATAGATTCCGGAGCAGGAGGGAACTTTATTCTCAAGGACTTAGTGCAACTCCTGGGTATCTCTACCCGCCCCTTGGAAACTTCTCTATGCATTGCCACCATCTATGGTGAGCCATTTCCCAGCTGAATCTCCTTGATGACAGAGCCAGTTCGTCTTCTCACCGGTGCTCTCCACGAAGAGGAGATGGAACTCCTCATCTTAGAAAAATGAATTCATCCAGTGATTCTAGGATTACCTTGGCTCCAGCGTCACGCCCCCTCAGTTTGACTGGGGAACTCTTCAGCTCACCAAGTGGAGCCCAGCTTGTCATCAGACCTGTTTGAAAAAGGTGACACCACCTCCTACAGTTCCTCTGGCCACCACTACTCCTGGTATAACGGCTCCGTATGCAGACTTCAAAGATGTCTTCTTGAAGCAAAAGGCTGACATCCTTCCACCTCTCCGTAAGTTCGACTGTCCTATCGAACTTTTACCAGGCACTACACCCCCTCAAGGCTGGACCTATCCCTTATCGCAGCCCGAGACCCATGCCATAACAGAATATATCCAAGAGAACCTGGCTAAAGGGTTTATCCGACCCTCAACTTCCCTCACCGGTGCGGGCTTTTTCTTTGTCACGAAGAAGGATGGATCCTTGAGGCCAAGCATTGATTATCACGGCCTGAACACTATAACTCACAAAGACAAGTACCCATTACCCTTGATCACTGAGTTGCTTGACCGCCTGCAAGGGGCGTCCATTTTTACAAAGCTGGACTTACATGGAGCCTATAAACTAGTACGCATACGCCCCAAGAACATCTGGAAAATAGCTTTTAATACCAGGGATGGACATTACGAATACCTGGTAAGGCCCTTTGGACTTTGTAATGCCCCTGCTGTATTCCAGCGAATGATCAATGAAATATTCCGAGACCTCCTGTACGTCAAAGTTGTTGCATACCTATACGACATCCTTATTTTCTGCAAGGACTTATCTACCCACCATGCTGATGTTCACAGGATCCTCCATTGTCTTCATGAGAACCACTTATTTGCCAAGTTGGACAAGTGTCTCTTCGAGCAATCCAGCTTACCCTTTTTAGGGTACATTATTTCACAGTGAGGATTCTCCATGGATCCGAGTAAGCTCAAGGATATACAAGAATAGTCTCAGCCAGTGGGCCTTTGGGCACTCCAGTGATTTCTAGGATTTACATTTCATCGCTAATTACTCCACGCTGGCAGCACCCCTCATGGCCATGACCCGTAAAGGCAGCGATACCCAGAATTGGTCACCTGAGGTGCTTGCTGCTTTCCAACAACTCAAAGAAGCCTTCCTTGCTGATCCCTGCTTGCGACATCCGGACCCGAGTCGCCCCTTCATAATTGAAGTGGATGCCTCTGCTAAAGGGGTTGGGGCGGTTCTAAGCAAGCACTCAACACAGGGAACCTTAACCCCATGTTCCTTTTTCCCCTGCAGAGCAGAACTATAGTATTGGTAATAGGGAGCCACTTGCAGTCAAGCTTGCTCTAGAAGAATGGCGCCCTTGGTTAGAGGGTGCCCAACACAAGTTCATGATCTTTTCAGACCATAAAAGCCTTGAACATATGAGCCATGCCTAGTGCCTTAATGTTTTCCAGGCCCACTGGGCATTATTCTTCTCCAGGTTTAATTTTGAACTCCGATACCGCCCCGCAGAGAAGAATCTCCGGATGGATGCCCTGTTTTGCTCCTTTGAACCTGAAGACGTCCCTGAATAACCCAGTCACATTATTGATCCTGCATGTATCTGTATATCAGCTATCTTCCCTGTCCCAGCTGGGAAAACTCAGCGGCTTCATGAGAGAGTCCTTTGTTGGGCACATGATTCGAAGTTCACTGATCACCCAGGGCATGCACGGACACTCTCTCTCCTCCAGAGGTTCTATTGGTGGCCTACCATGGTTGCCAATACCCAAGCTTACGTTGATTCCTGCAATACGTGTGCCTAGCAGAAACCCCCAGTGGGTCAACCTTGGGGCCTTCTCCAACCGCTTCCTGCTCCGAAAGAGCTGTGGACACATCACTCCATGGACTTTGTCGTGGATTTACCTCCATCTAAGGGAAACACAGTCATTTGGGTTATTATTGATAGGTTTTCCAAAATGGCCCATTTTGTTCCACTGCCTGGCCTTCCTTCATCTCCAGAATTAGCACGCCTCTTCTTTCTCCATGTGTTCCGCCTGCATGGCTTACCCAAGGATATAACTTTGGACAGAGGTTTCCAGTTCGTCGCTCGCTACTGGCACGCCCTGTGCAGTAAATTCGGCATCAACATCAGCCTCACTACTGCCTACCACCCACAGGCCAATGGTCAAGCCAAGAGAAGGAACCGCTCCCTAAAAGGGTTCCTGTGCACCTATACCAATGATCAGCAGGATAATTGGGCGGAGCTGCTTCCATGAACCTGAGTTTTCCCACAAGTCCCATGTCGCTGCAGCTACTAGAGTATTCCCATTCACCATCGTTTATGGCAGGCAGCCCCGGCTTACGCTACCTATCCCATTGACTGTGCCCTTGCCAGCTGCTCAGGCCACCTCCGATGCCCTCAAGGCATGTTGGATCCAAACAAATCAGCGTTTGTGTCAGGCAGTGGCTCGAGCCAAGAAGTCTATGGATGCCCATCAATGTCCTGCTCCAGAATTTCAACCTGGCCAGAAGGTCTGGCTGAGTACACGATACATTTGTCTTAAAGTGCCTTCCCAGAGATTTTCTCTGAGATACATTGGACCTTTTCCGGTTACCCGTCATACTGGACTACTTACCTATCCGCTCCATTTAGCACCAACCCTTGGCATACATAATACATTCCACGTGTCCTTGTTGAAGCCTTTCATGGCCTTCCCATAAGACACCCAAGCCATCACATCTGGTCGCTGAATCTGATACCACTTATAAAGTCTAAAAGGTTCTTGATGTCCGCCGTAGGGGCCGCCAGTGGGAGTACCTCCTTTCTTCGGAGAGGTACAGCCCAGAAGAGAATTCTTGGGAGGCTGCACACAACATCCTGGATAAAGGGCTTCTCCTTCACTTTCATCGTGCCTCCGTCATTCAGCCAGCTCCACCTACCAATGGTGGGGACCCATAGGACTCGCTCTGCAGGTAGCGTCAACCCTACCTTCACCCAAGGGTCTAACTTCGATGCATCAACACAATCTCCTATTTAAATTGTACCCAGTACTCTTCCCTTCCGTCCAAAGCATGGTCACGAACAAGTGAGGGTCAAAGCAGGAGAATCTGTACAAAGTGTGGTCAGGAGCATGCGAGGGTCAAAGCCAAGGAATCCATCCAAAGGGTAGTCAGGAAACAGGAAACTGGTACTGAAGCACAAGGACTGGAACAGGAACACAAGACTTGAACTAGGTTAGGTACAAGAACAGGAACACGAATGAGCAGCAACTAAGCACACAATTGGAAGCGTGGAGAGCTGTTGCCAAGGCAAAGACCAAATGGTGGAGCCTGCCTTAAGTAGCAAGGTCCGGAGCCGTCATCATCTGGGGCCGTGGGAAGGTTTCTCGCTGCTGACCCTTTAAAGTCAAAGAAGGCATGCATGCGCCTAAGGCAGACAGGCTGGAACTAGGTGATGGTGGCATCTCTCCTCCATGCACGTGGGGAGACCCAATTGGAACTGGAGGAGGCTGCAGAGCTGCCGGAGGAACCTGGGAGTGTAGCAGAAGCGCGAGCGTATAGGCGACTGCTTACTGCTGCCAAAGAGGAAGGGCTAGGTCTGGGACCCAGGAGTTGGAGGTGTTAGGTTCGGAGTTAACAGTCTGCTTGGAGTTAGCAATCTGTTATTGATATGATGCCTGATGGGAGGAGCAGCCAGATTGGACCGGTGGCAGATGACCACATCCCCAGGGGGGATGTGGTCATCTGCCACTGGTCTGAGCCTGACCGGTGGTCCTGAGAGGGACCACCGGTCAGGCTCAGAGTTAGGAGACAAACACACACTAGTTCTTTATTAGACAGTATACTGAACCACCAGAGATGGCAGTAGTGAGCTGACAAGCCTGGCTGGGCTGTAGTCCCTCAGATACTGGAACTGCGATCCCTGGAGGCTGAGCTGAAGAGAGACTTAGATATAGTGAGTAGGCAGGGTATGCAGATGTAAGACTCACGCAATGTCCCAATGAAGCCCAGGAGCTGGAAGGTATAGGGCCTCGAGGAGCGAGTACCTGGTTTCAGGAAAACTCAGAGAGAATGATGGTAACTCACTGATGTAGCTGAGATAGTAGGTAGTGAAGACTTCCAGGCAGAAGAGTATATGAAGTAAGTCTGGGACAAGGGCCCTCGAGGAGCGAGTACCAGTTCCAGACTGTCACCTGAAAAAACAAGGAGAGAGCGAGGCCCCCGAGGAGCAGGTACCTCTGGTAAGTCCGAGGAGGCAGAGTAGCTTAGACAGACAAGGCGAGTCTGTTGTCAATATGTGTCCATGTCCGTGTCCATGTCCTTGCTAACCCGGTGTGTTAGCTAGGACCGTGCCAATGCCGGTACTTCAGTTGGGGCTGCGCCACGCATGCGCCCCTAGGCCTCCAGAAAACATGGCGGTTGCAGCATCGAGCCTGTCCAGGAACGCCCAAGGACAAGTGGCAGGAGAACGCCACGGTAGCCAGTCTTCCCACAGATGGAGAGGGAGGCGCCAGAGAGGTGAGGATGGCGGAGAGAGGGTGTCAGGCACCGACGGTCACAACAGGGGGTAAGTAGAGCCGGTCACAGGCCTGTCACAGCTGGGAAATGCAACACCCATATCTTCTTTTTCTCATTCTATTTTGATCTGAAGATGAGAGTGTTAGCTCACAAAACCTAGTAGAAAATATATTATGTCTATCCAATAAAAAGGCATCACTTTTTATTGCATATTTCATTTATTTATTTATTTATTTAAAGATTCTTGTATACCAGCATTCATAATATACATCACAACGGTTTACATGTTACAAAATCATAAAATCAACTATAAAATTGTCTATAAATGTACATTAAAATGTAATAAAAATAAAATTGTTAATAAAATTATTAATAAATAAACATAAAACAAAGAATAAAATAATGCTTCGCTATACCAATTAGTCCTTTTTTTCAAGATAGTCAACATAAGCCTGTTCGAAAAGTCATGTTTTTAGAGCTTTTTAAAAAGCTTTAAACTCTGATTCTATCCGCAATTCAACAGGCATAGTGTTCCAAACGCATGGACCAGCAATAGAAATAGATCTCTCTCGGATTAATATAAGATGGACAGAATTCCCAGATGGAATTTGAAGCAATCCTTTGTTTGCCGATCTTAAGGATCTCTGTGGGACATGTAAACAGATTAGGAAGTTCAACCAGTCTTTTTTTTGTCCATAAATCGCTTTGTGTAATATACAACATGCTTTATACTGTATTCTTTGTGTTATTGGCAGCCAATGCAGATTGATTAAAACAGGGGTAATATGTTCACATTGCTTACAATTTGTTAATACTCTTGCTGCAGAGTTCTGAAGCACCTGTAAGGGATGCAAAGTAGATTGTGGAAGGCCTAAGAGAAGAGAATTACAATAGTCCAAAGATGCAAATATCAAAGCTTGTTAGGGATGTGAATCGTTTTTTGACGATTTAAAACAATCGTCAGATATATTTTAAATCGTCAAAAATCATTAGAGCCGCGATACAATAACAATTCCCCCAATTTATCATCAAAAAATCGTAAATCGGGGGAGGGCGTGAAAACCGGCACCCTAAAACCCACCCCAACCCTTTATAATAAATCCCCCACCCTCCCAAAGCCCCTCAAAATGTTTTAAATTACCTGGGGTCCAGTGGGGGGGTCCCGGCGCGATCTCCCGCACTTGGGCCACCGCTGTGTTAAAAGAAATGGCACCGGTGGCCCTTTGCCCTTACCACATGACAGGGCAAAGGTAGCACCGGTGCCATTTTGGTTCCTCTCACCCGATGTCACGAGTGCAGGAGATCGCTCCCGGACTCCCGCTGGACCCCCAGGAACTTTTGGCCAGCTTGGGGGGGGGCTCCTGACCCCCACAAGACTTGCCAAAAGTCCAGCAGGGGTCCGGGAGTGACCTCCTGCACGCGGGCCGTATTGCCAATATTCGAAATGGCGCCGGCTCTACTTTTGCCCTCACTATGTCGACATAGTGAGGGCAAAATGGCGCCGGCGCTGGACTTTTGGCAAGTCTTGTGGGGGTCTTGTGGCAAGTCTTGTGGGGGTCAGGAGGCCCCCACAAGCTGGCCAAAAGTCCCTGGGGGTCCAGCGGGGGTCCAGGAGCGATCTCCTGCACTCGTGACGTCGGGTGACAGGAACCAAAATGGCGTTGGCGCTACCTTTGCCCTGTCATATGGTAAGGGCAAAGGGCCACCGGTGCCATTTCTTTTAACGCAGCCGTGGCCCAAGAGTGGGAGATCGCACCGGGACCCCCCCCACTGGACCCCAGGTAATTTAAAACATTTGGGGGGGGGCTTCAGGAGGGTGGGGGATTTATTTTAAAGGGTTGGGGTGGGTTTTAGGGTGCCGGTTTTCCCGCCCTCCCCCGATTTAAGATTTTTTACGATTTAAAAAAAAAAAAAAAACCATGACAATCAGATTTCCCTCCCCCCCCCAGCCAAAATCGATCGTTAAGACGAGCGATCACCCGATTCACATCCCTAAAGGTTGTAACACCAATCGGAAATCATTAACATCTAAAAGTGGTTTCAACTTTCACAGCACCAACAATTTATAGTATCCTTCTCGTAATTTAAGAGAGATATGTTTTTTAAAATTTAGTTGGCAGTCAATAGTAATTCCTAGATCTTTGACTGATTCAGACAGCACAAGTTTAATATTATTGGGTAATAAAAGGGTATTGTTCGTACTAGTGGAGTTACCTTTTGATTTTCTGTCAAGAAGAATCATTTCAGTTTTTTCCATATTTAGGGCTAATTTCATACGACATAGTTATTGGTTGATGGCTCCAAGATAGATGTTTATTAATTTAAATGTTTGTTCAATAGTGCCAACAATAGGTATAAGAAGCTGAATGTCGTCGGCATAGATATAAAAATTTAGGCCTAAACCTGCTAAGAGATGACACACTGGAACAGGGTAGCCGATAAAGCAGACCCTTGTGAAACACCAGTTTGAAGTTGAATTTTATCGGAGCAATTATTTCCTATTTTTACTTGAAAGAATCTTTGCTGTAAAATAGACGCTATCCTATAAAGGGTCTTATTTATAAGACCAATCTCTTTTAATCTTAATATTAAAATATTATGATCTATCGTATCAAATGCCACAGACAGGTCTAATAAAACAAGGATATATTTTTGTCTGGAATCAAAACCTTTTAAGACTGTATCCGTTAATGATAATAAAAGTGTTTCTATATTCAAATATTGTCGGAAGCCAAATTGGTTTGGATATAAAATATTGTTGAATTCTAAGTGTTCTACTAATTGTTTATGAACGATTTTTTCCATAATTTTTGCTAGACAGGAAAGGTTTGATATAGGCCTATAATTACTTAAAACTTCAGGATTTAGGGTAGGTTTTTTTAAAATGGGTTTAATAACAGCTGACTTCAGAACTTCTGGCAAATATCCTTCAGCTAGAGAGAGGTTAACAATTTTTGCAAATATGGGAGCTATAATATGAGCAATAGGTTTTAGGGCAACTGAAGGTATAGAATCTAATGGGTGACTCGTTGCATGTAATTTTTTTATAATAGTCTCTATTTCTATAGAGGAAACTTCATCAAACGATGGCCAGTCAGATATTTCTTTCTGTATCATATTTCTTTCATGAGGTTTTGCATTCAGAATTACTTTAACCAGGTTCTCAACTTTGTTTTTACTGTTGCCCTATTATTTTCAATGTATATCACAAACCAAAACAATCTGTTGCCTATAAATCTATCTTCTTAGGTCCTGTGCATAGCTTGCCTGACAGACCCAGGTATCTGAGTGCTTGTACTTCTCTAGGGCTTCTACTTATCACTGTATTTGCAGCCTGCCAGTCAGACCCAGCATCTAGTTTAATTCTAGGTCCTTTGGAATGAAATTTCAGATCTATTACATGTAATTTGTAATATATAATTAAAATCATCCTTGGTACCTGAAGACCAGAAGGTAGCCAACGTAACCCTGATATATAAAAACAGCTCAGAGGTGATCTGGGAAAGCATAGACTGGTGAGCCTGACTTCAGTGCCAGGAAAAATCATGGAAAGTATTATAAAGAATAAAATCACAGTACATATACATAGACATGATTTAATGAGACAGAGACAAGGGAATTATTGCCTTACAAATCTGCTACATTTTTTGAAGAGGTGAATAAGGGATGTGGATAAAGGTGAACCGGTAGATGTCTTGTAATTGGATTTTCAGGAGATGTTTGACAAAGTCCCTCATGAGAGGCTTCTAAGAAAACTAAAAAGTCATGGGATAGGAGGTGATGTCCTTTGGTGCATTGCAAACTGGTTAAAAGACAGGATACAGAGAGTAGGATTAAATGGTCTGTTTTCACAGTGGAAAAAGGGATCTGTTCTTGAACCAGTGCTTTTTAATATATTAATAAATGATCTGGAAAGAAGTACAACAAATGAGGTGATCAAATTTGCAGATAGAGGGCTAGATTTTAAAAGCCCTGCGCACGTAAATCCTCCTGGATTTACGCGCGCAAGGCACTCGCACGCCAGTGTACCTATTTTGCATAGGCTGCTGGCGCATGCAAAGCCCCGGGATGCGCGTAAGTCCCGGGGCTTCGTAAAAGGGGCGGGAGGGGGCATGTCCGGGGCATGTCCGGGGTCAGGGGAAGTCCAGGGTGGGTCCGGGGCGTGGCGACGGTTCGGGGGCGGGCCGGGAGGGCAGTCCCGAGTCCCCTGGCACTGCGGCCTGTGCCAAGGGATGCCGAGGCGGCGCACGCAAGTTACGCCTGCTTCACCCAGGCGTAACTTGCACAACAAAGGTGAGGGGGGGATTTAGGTAGGGCTGGGGGTGGGTTAGATAGGGGAAGGGAGGGGAAGGTGAGGGGAAGGGAGGGGAAGATGAGGGGACGCGTAAGGAAAGTTTCCTCCGAGCCGCTCCGCGCGTATCTTATAAAATCCAGCGTACTTTTGTTCGCGCCGGTTGCACAAACAAAAGTACGCTCGCGCGTACTTCTTTAAGATCTACCTCAGAGTGTTTAGCGATTTCGTAAAACACAGAGATATGAATTTTTGTGATCAATAGATATTAATGTTTCCAGACGTGTCTCGAGCAATTCAGGCCAAAAGGAGACACTTTCTCTCTCTAAAAATTAAAGTTTTAGCCCTTGGGGCAACTTTTTCTTGAAATATCCATCCGTTTGTATTATTACTTTTAGAGGGAAGAAATATAGTTTTACTGACCCTTTACATTTGGAGACTTTTATGTTAGATAAAGATACAACTGGAGGAAATAATATAGAAGGCTAATAGAAAATCCTTTTCTCTCTCTCCTGTTTGTGATTATTATTTACCGTTTTTGTAAGCTAGCTCCCCCAATTATGGATTATGTAATAGAGAAGGATGTGATTATGGAACTATATTATATGTAGTATGTTTTACTTCTGTATTACTTCTTTGAAAATTTTGTTTAAAGTTTTAAATGAAAATTCAATAAAGAAAAAATGAAAAAAAAATTTGCAGATGACACAAAATTATTCAGAGTAGTTTTAAATTACAGGAGGAGCTTGTAAGACAGGAAAATTGAGTGTCCATGTGGCAGATGATATATATAATGTGAACAAGTGCAAGGTGATGCATATAGGGAAAAATATCCCATGCTATAGCTACACAATGTTAGGTTCCATTTTAGGAGTTAACACCCAGGAAAAAGATCTGGGTGTCTTAGTTGATATTACATTGAAATTGTCATCTCAGTGTGCTCTGGTTGACAAAAAAGCAATTCATGTCCTAGTAATAGAAATTATTAGGAAGGGAATGGCAAATAAAACAGGATGTCATAATGGTTTTGTATCACTCAATTTTTAGACCGCACCTTGAATATTGTATGCAATTCTGTTTGCCACATCTTAAAAAAGATCTATCTGCACTAAAGAAAGTACAGAGAAGGCAACCAAAATGATAACGGGGATGGAACAGCTCCCCTATGAAGAAAGGCTAAAGAGGTTAGGGTAGTTCAGCTTGGAGAGATGGCTGAGGGGGGACATATCACCCCCATCCTTAGAGATCTAAACTGGCTCCCCATACTCTCCCGCATTGGCTAGACATTCCTTTCAACTCTCCCCAGTCTATCCGACCCACTAGAACTGCCAACAAAGGCACCCTACTTGTACCCTCACTGAAAATAGCCCATCTCTCCTCTACATGCGACCGTGCCCGCTCAATTGCTGGCCCCACTCTCTGGAACTCCCTGCCTCCTAACCTGCGCCTTGAACCATGCACGATTAAATTTAAAAAGAAGTTAAAAACCTGGTTATTTAAACGAGCCTATCCAGAATAGATCTACTCCCAATCTGTCATCCCATGCACCCCTATATTGTGATTATACATTCCTTATGTTAAGGATCTCATTGTTTTGTTTAATCTATACTTCCACGCTGCACTTTGTTATCCTCTTCCCAGTTCCTACTCCCTGTTAACATGTATTTTCCAAGCCTAACTGTTCGAATGTAAACCGGTATGATGTCCCCTACTAATACCGGTATATGAAAGTCTTTAAATAAATAAATAAAATATTAATCAATAGAGAATAGCCACTGCTTGCTGCTGGCATTAGTAGCATGGGTTTTATTTAATGTTTGGGTGCTTGCCAGATACTTGTGACTTGGATTGGCCACTGTTGGAGACAGGATTCTGGGCTTAATGTGCCCTTGGTCTGACCTACTATGGTATATCTTATGTTCTTATATTCTTACAGCCTGCAGATAGACCAGGCTAGGTGAGTAAATTATGTTGAAATTCAGACGTGGATCCTTAGGCCGACCGTCGTCGAGCAGCGGTCGGGAGGCAGACACGCACAGCCGCAGATAGAACTTTGCCTGGAAACCCGTGACGCTCCCAGAGGAGCTGTGGACGCCCGGGTCGCTAGGGCTTAGGTGGCTTCGCCCTGGAAGTCCAAGGTCCCCCCAGGAGGAGCCCGTAGGAACCCGGACCGCTGGGACTTAAGCGAAGGCTGGCGTGGAAGAAAACTGGAACCGGAGTGAAGGCAGAAGAGAGAGTGGAGACGAACCGGAGTCGTGGCTGGCAGCAGGAAACCCAAGCGAGAAGACAGTCCGTGGTCGAGGCAGGCAGCAGAAAACACAAGCGAGAAGTCAATCCGTGGTCAAGGCAGGCAGCAGGATACACAAGCGAGGAGACGATCCGAAGTCAAAGCAGGAAACAAGAATCAGGATCAGGAACGCTGAAACTGGCAAGCAGGAACAGGAGCACCTGGAACGGCAACTAACTCACCGAAGTGACCTCGTTGCAAGGCAAAGTAGGAAGGAGAGAAGCCGAGTTAAATCCCCCGCTGGCGCTGACGTCAGACAGGGGGCGGTTCAGCACATCCGGGTGCTGGACTGTCAAAAGCCGGCCCCTCGCGCCCGCGCGTTCCCCTTCGGGGGAGGAGTCATCTTCGGGGCTCGGCAGCGTCTCCCACGAGGAGAGACCGTCGCCATGCGGCCAGGCCGGCCCTGGTTCCCGCGGCTCGCGGCCGACCACCGAACCCTGCAGAGGAGGTAAGAGCCCGGTCGCAAATGCGGCGACCGCGGCTATAACAAATTATTACAGTATTTGCAGCCTCATACTCAGTATCACTAGCTTCAGTCTGAAAGAAAAAGAGGCTTATCAAATGGTATTAAATGTTTTTTGTTGTGATTTGATTTGTCTGTTTCTGTATGTTATCCACCTCCCACCCCCCACCCCTATACTTTTTAAACTTCTAGATTGAGCTGAACCAAACTTTGTGTGGAGATAAATCCTTGGGTGGAAATGTGGTCTTTCTGGTTTTCAAAGTTTGGGAGTAATATGGGTTGGAATGGAGGCACACGAGGGGGAAGTGAATAATATAAAAATGTAATGCGTGGAATTTCAAATTTTTACACCTGGACAATGACTGGACAGATGCCATACGGAACTTTTATTATATGGAATGAGAGTTGCAATTGGGCAGTGATTTGGGTGGGGGGATGGCACAGAAGAGGTTCAAAGCTGGATCCTTTTGAAAAGAAACACCACCCTCTTGGATAACATGTTTAACAACTGGATATTAAGAATAATAAATGTATTATATTTCGTAATGTACATTACTCACTCTCAAGTTTTCAAGCTGAGCAGGGTGATCCAATGGTAGAATGAGGGTATTTGACTGGACAACCTGATTGGGTGATTTTATTTGCAAAATCACTTCTGGGGGTTGAGACCCCCTATGCACAGATGTGAGACTATGACTAGTATTATGAATCATGCTATATGGAGACTTGGGTGGGAGGGGCATGGGCGGGTGGGGGAATTAATGGTACGATTTTCCTGTGCAGTCAATTTTCCTTGGTTATTGTACTTTACCTGAAGAATGGGGTGTTACTTTTCTGTTCAAGCTTTAAAATGTAATAAACAGTTCATGTTAAAAAAAAAAGAAATTAATAATAAATTAAAAAGGTCATGGAGGGTGAATCAAGGCTAACTGGAATGTCACACTTTCTACTTGTATAGTCATAAATAAGCAAGATACAGGAATGCTATTTGAAAGAACTGTTACTGTTCACTACATTTCCAAGTTTTATTAGAGACTCATGTAAGATAAAAAAAAAAAAAAGGCTGCAAACAAAATGTGCCTTCATCTAGAAAATTGACATACTGTACATTTCTAGCCATATGATTTTTCACAATCAAGGAACATTTAGATCTGTAATACCAGAAAAAATCATTCTGCATAATAAATTGCTTTGTAAAACATATAAAATTGACAGAGACTTCTTGGCATAGTTGCAAATTTACTGCATTCTAAATGTGCAAGTCATTCTCCTGAGTATTCCACCGTGTGTGGTCTTCTAGGTATAATAAAACATTGTTTAGCAAAAATCCAATATTTGTCACTGAATGTACATGATAGCAGTTTCCAGACCAAGATGTAAGACCAGAAATAGCACAGCATCTCATTACACAATACATTAGACTAATTTTCCATAATTGAATGTATTGCTGTGCAAAAAGAGAAACTTTGTCAGTTATAAACTGAGTCAGGCTCTGTGGCCATTTTCCAAAGGAAGACGTCATTATTATTTTTTAAACATCGATGTTAACTCAGTTTCAACTTATGTACACACAAGGGCCCAGGATGTATTATTTGCAAAATCAAATTGATCTTTTGTCAGTGACTGAATTTTAGGTAACACTAACTTGCCTGCAATGAGAGAAGTATCTACTAACTCTTGATTAAGGGAAGAAATTGCATTATTTACTACCTACTGAGAGTTTAGTCTGTGCAGCATGTATTGCTGTGGAACTTAATTTATTTCATAATACATCCAAAGTTATAGAATTAAATTTGTATCTGTGTACTATGTACATCTGTCATAATCCTTTTTTGTTTGCTAGAGACTTAGCCATAAAATCAAAGGAATTTTAGATCATCAATGTAAGTAGAAGAGTTTCTGATAAGAGTTTTTAATAGTATCTCTTGTTAGGCTTCTTTGATCTCAAGAGAAGATGGATATGCATTTTTATAATACATGTTGTTTTTCCTTTTCTTTTGATTTAGTGTGCACTAATTTTTGTGTGCACCATACACAGTAGTGCTCACTAAATGGGATTTAGTGCATACTAAATCAAAATGAAATGAAAAAACACAAGATTAAGAAACACCAACAAAATAAAAAAAGACATTTTTGACTGCACATCCCCATTATGATTGTCTGTCTTTAGGTGGGCAGAGCCTTCCAAGACTAGATGGACCCACATGTAAATGATTATCTTTATTGCATTGGCTGCAGCAGAAAACTAACAGAGCTATAATATATCTGAGGGATTTTTTTTATTACTTCCTGTGAGCTGTCTTGTTTTCTTGGATCCATGTTAGTCCCTTCTCATATTTTGGAAGAACTTTGTGTTTCTAGTGACTTGGGCCTAGATTTATCAAAATGCAATATTCTTTGCATGAATAACACCTATATGCCACATGGCATGGCATATTCTCTGTTTGTGGGCTCACAAATGGGTTTCTATGGAGGACCATGAGGTACTGATTTTGCAGCTAGTACAGGTGTGGTAGCTTTTATGTATCACCTCAAGGTTGGTAGCCCACTGCACACTGGAAGCCTTTGCTGGGTCGCAAATGCCTGGCATGCAATTGTTGCAATATCCACAAATGATTTAGTACTCCTGAACAGCTGAGCTCTTTTTTCTACAGCTAGTCTGCACATATACTGGTCCACAACAGTGTGATAGGCACTTAGACTACGCAAATTGGCTTTAAGGCTCACCAAAAGTACAGGCTACCTTATACAATCTTAATGGAAGTTGGGGGCTGCCATTCACATCTGCAAATGAGAATGCTATGATTGATGCCTTAAATCTGTCATTGCCACAGGAGATTCTGGGGACGGTTGTAGAATGGCTTCTCATCCCCATAGCCAATTCCAACACGCTGGCAGAGATGAGGTACATTGAGGCCTTATGTGCTACCCACTGTGTCATCAAATGCACCTTTGGACATCTCAAAAGTCATTTTCACTGTTTGGACAAGATGGGTGGAGCTTTAATGTATGCCCAACCCAAAGTTACTAATATTGTGCTGCTCTGCTGCATCTTCCATAATCTTGCTCTACACCATGGACTATGAATGGATATAGTTCCGAATCTCCCCCCATATCACCCTTGTGTCCTCGCACGAGTTCAGGATACCATGCTGAGTGGCAGCCAGCTTTGCCAAAACCTTATTGAATGCCACTTTGCCTGACAGGCCTTACCTACCACTTCCCCTTCCAGGGAAGTGAGTCAAGAATAATGTTAGGTGCTGCTCTCCTTGCTATCATCTTTCTTTCACTCACTGTTCTGCTGTGTAGGCCACTGTGTAACAGAAAACACAAATGTCTTTGGGATTTTTCTTGACAATGGAGCAATAGACTGTACTTGAAAAACTGTTGTGAAAGTAAAGATGACATCAAAAACATGTGGCTACCTTCATGTGTTCTGCCTGATAATGACAGTAAAAGAGGCACATGTGGCACAACACCTTGTGGCCTAGCTAGGGCAGTGTATCTTCCCAGCCCTCCCAAGCAGACCCCATCCAACCTCTCACATGTGCATGACATAGTGCCACAAGTGTGATGCCACCCCAGCTATTCCTTGAGCATGGAGAGCTACAGCATTAGAAATTAGAGATGTGAATCGTGTCCTCGATCGTCTTAACGATCGATTTCGGCTGGGAGGGGGAGGGAATCGTATTGTTGCCGTTTGGGTGTGTAAACTATCGTGAAAATGGCGCCGGCAGGAGATCGACTGCAGGAGGTCGTTCAGCGGGGGGGTTCGGGAGGGTGGGGGATTTAATTTAAAGGGTCGGGGGTGGGTTTTAGGGGGTTTTAGTGTGCCGGTTTTCCTGCCCTCCCCCTTCCCCCGATTTACGATTTTTTAACGCTAAATCGGGGGAATTGGTATTGTATCGTGGCCCTAACGATTTTTGACGATTTAAAATATATCGGACGATATTTTAAATCGTCAAAAAACGATTCACATCCCTACTAGAAAAGCTATAAATGTCAAATAGCTCTGAAGCTTAAAAGGCACATATGAAAGGTACAGGTAGACAGTTTAAGCTTCCACTGACAGATTTTCCATGTTACACCCTCATTCCAAAGTGCTAAAACCTGTGCATGTGAATTGATACTCCTGTACTGGGTCTGCTTACTGCCATATGACCATACCCACACAGAGCTGACACCACTGCCTCACCAGTTTAAGAGCGACTGCAGACTGGCACTTCCAAGTGCATGCATATTTACAGTATATGTAGATCCAGTCCTGATCTTACTGCCATGCAGTCTTGGTTTGGCTTGCAAAATCTAAAGAGGAATCTGATTAAATGCCTACATGTAATGGCTTCCAAACCAGGACTGGATTTACATGTTCAGAAAACTGGAGCTAACTGGCAACAGTAATGGACACATTACAGTTCTGTAGTACCATGCCTTCCATTACAACCTTGGTGAAAGTGACTGTTCTATCTGGTGCCATTCTCACAATGCGCACAGCTCCTTCCAAGCTAGCATTCCTCTTGATGGTTGCCTGCACCCTGACACAGATGTACCCTACTACTCCTAGGTATGCTATGTATAAACGATAATGTGCAAAAGGTGAGGGTCATGTAGGTCATGTAGGTGAGGGTCAAATAGGTCGCATTTGCTTCTCGGTGAGCCTACACCCAGATGTACATGGGGATCAGTGAAGGCAGGATTGGGAATCAGATAGTGTCCTGCCTTCACTTTTATTTTCCTATCACCTTATATCACAGTATAGTTTCTAAGCAGTCTTCAGCACCCACATCTCTCCTGAAACAAGGTTCATGTCATACAGGCCTATGGTAATGTGTATTTCAATCTCCAGCATTCACACATCACATGTATACTTACTCAGAGATGGAGATGTAATGTTGCAGCAAGGCCTTTGTGCATTATGTGTCACATAGAAACATAGAAACAATGGCAGAAAAGGACCAAACAGCCCATCCAGCCTGCCCAGCAAGTTCTCATACTTATCTGTCTCCCATACTTAGCAGTCTCCCAGACTGCCAAGATCAGAGCTCTTGTTGGTTATTGTTTGAGTCCAATTTTCCCTCCACTCCCTCTCGTTGAAGCAGAGAGCAATGTTGGCGTTGCATCAGAAGTATAGTATCAGGCTTATAGGTTAAGGGTAGTAACTACTGCAACAAGTAAGTTACCCCCGTGCTTATTTATTATCACATGGCGTGCAGGAAGATCACAACACTCCCAGTATCAGGGATAGGGCATTGCAAGTTAGAAGATCACAGCTCTTCAGATCCTGCACAGGACAGTGCAGAGAGGAAGATCACATCACTCCCGGTATCAGGGATAGGGCACTGTGTCCAGGAAGAGCACAACACTCCCAGTATCAGGGATATGGCACTGAGTGCAGGAAGATCACAACACCCCCGGTATCAGTAATGGGGCACTGCGTGCAGGAAGATCACAACACTCCCGATGTCAGGGATATGGCACTGCATGCAGGAAGATCACAACACTCCCGGTATCAGGGATAGGGCACTGAGTGCAGGAAGATCACAACACCCCCGGTATCAGGGATAGGGCACTCTGTGCAGGAAGATCACAACACTCCCGGTATCAGGCACTGAGTGCAGGAAGATAACAACACCCCCGGTATCAGGGATAGGGCACTGCGTGCAGGAAGATCACAACACTCCCGGTCTCAGGGATAGGGAATTGCGTGCAGGAAGATCACAACACCCCCGGTAACCGGGATAGGGTACTGTGTGCAGGAAGATCACAACACTCCCGGTATCAGGGATAGGGCACTGCGTGCAGGAAGATTACAACACTCCCGGTATCAAAGATAGGGCACTGCGTGCAGGAAGATCACAACACCCCCGGTATTAGGGATAGGGCACTGCGTGCAGGAAGATCACAACACTCCCAGTATCAGGGATAGGGCACTGTGTGCAGGAGGATCACAACACTTCTGGTATCAGGGATAGGGCACTGCATGCAGGAAGATCACAACACTCCCGATATCAGGGATAGGGCACTGCATGCAGGAGGATCACAACACTCTCGGTATCAGGGATAGGGCATTGCAAGTTAGAAGATCACAGTTCTCGAGATCCTGCACAGGGCAGTGCAGAGAGGAAGATCACATCACTCCCGGTATCAGGGATAGGGCACTGTGTGCAGGAAGATCACAACACCCCCGGTATCAGGGATAGGGCACTGTGTGCAGGAAGATCACAACACCCCCGGTATCAGGGATAGGGCACTGCATGCAGGAAGATCACAACATTCCTGGTATCAGGGATAGGGCACTGTGTGCAGGAAGATCACAACACTCCCGGTATCAGGGATATGGCACAGAGTGCAGGAAGATCACAACACCCCCGGTATCAGGGATAGGGCACTGCGTGCAGGAAGATCACAACACTCCCGGTCTCAGGGATAGGGAACTGCGTGCAGGAAGATCACAACACCCCCGGTAACCGGGATAGGGCACTGCGTGCAGGAAGATCACAACACCCCCGGTAACCGGGATAGGGCACTGTGTGCAGGAAGATCACAACACTCCCGGTATCAGGGGTAGGGCACTGCGTGCAGGAAGATTACAACACTTCCGGTATCAAAGATAGGGCACTGCGTGCAGGAAGATCACAACACCCCCGGTATTAGGGATAGGGCACTGCGTGCATGAAGATCACAACACTCCCGGTTTTCAGGGATAAGGCACTGCATGCAGGAAGATCACGACCGTCGCTCCCTGTGACATAGTGAGGGCAAAGGCGATCGGCGCCATTTTCAAACCAGTCCAGCACTGGCACCGGCACTGAGGGTATGATTGAAGGGATGGCTCCCGGACCCCTCGCTAGACCACCAGGTACATGTAAAAGGTTTTTGGGGGGGTCGGGAGGGTGGGAGAAGCAAAGGGGTAATTTGTAAAGGGTCGGGGTGGGTTTTTTTTTATCGGGCCATCGGCACCATTTTTATCAGTGGTAGCCAAAATGGCGCCGATGGCCCGAGAGCGGGAGATCGTGCCGGGACACCCCCCCCCCCCCCCACTGGACCACCAGGTAATTTAACATTTTGGGGGGGGGGTTCGGGAGGGTGGGAGAGCAAAGGGGTCATTTGTAAAGGGTCGGGGTGGGTTTTTTTTAATCTGCTCAGGCCTCACTAAAAAATTAACGATGTGAATTGGAATCGGAACAGATTCCAATTCACATCTCTAACGATCCGATTTTTTTCTCCCTCCATCCGAACCTGATTGTTAAAATGATCGGGCACACAATTCACATCTCTAATTTGTATCATTTTCTGTTAGCGCGCACTAACAATGATTAGTGCGCGCTAACTTCCTGTTTTTTTACTAAAAAATCATGCCAAACATGATTTTCTTCTTCTGCCAGACGATTTCAATTGTTAAGACGATCGGGCACACGATTCACATCCCTAGTCTATATACCGTTTCCAGCATTTGAGTTGTCAGCTCCATTTGCTGTGTTGGATATACATATATTTGAAGTCAGCAACATAGATGTTGGCCACATCTGGAGCGATAGTGGCACCCATAGCAGTAAACTGGATTTGCAGACTTTTGGCAAGTCTTGGGGGGTCAGGAGTCAGGTGGTCCAGCGGGGGTCCTGGAGCGATCTCCTGCACTCGGGCCGTCGGCTGCCAGTATTCAAAATGGCGCCAATAGCCTTTGCCCTTACTATGTCACAGGGGCTACTGGTGCCATTGGTCGACCCCTGTCACATGGTTGGAGCACAAGATGATGCCGGCCATTCATTGTTCCTACCATGTGACAGGGGCCGACCAATGGCACCGGTAGCTCCTGTGACATAGGGCAAAGGCTATCGGTGCCATTTTGAATACTGGCAGCCAACAGCCCAAGTGCAGGAGATCATGGCAGGACCCCCGCTGGACCACCAGGGACTTTTGATAAGTCTTGGGGGGGTCAGGAGGGTGGAGGGTTGTAGTTAATTAAATTTAAAGGGTTGGGATGGGTTTTTTGGGGGGAAACGAATACATACATAACTAATGAATGGTTCGGGGTCCCCCGAGAATGGATGCAACAGATTTGGCTCCCCACAAATACGAATACTGAATGGGACAAATCCGTCCCTGCTGCACATCCCTACTGGAGACAGCATGTAATAGTAAATGGAAAATATTCTGAAGGAAGATCGGTGTTAAGTGGAGTGCCACAGGGATCGGTTAGGGACTGAATCTGTTCAATATCTTTGTGAGTGACCTGGCGGAAGAAATAGAAGGTAAGTTTGTCTATTTGCGTTTGATACTAAGATCTGCAACAGAGTGGACACATCTGAAGGAGTAAAGAGAATGAAAAGTGATTTAACAAAGCTTGAAGAGTAGTTGAAGATTTGGCAGTTGGGATTCAATGCCAAGAAGTGCAGAGTCATGCATCTTGGGTGTGGCAATCCAAAAGAGCTTTATGTGATGGGCAGTGAAAGACACTTTGCTAATTTCTACTTGTATAATCTAATCTGTTATTTGTATGTTCTTAATGTTCCTTATTTAATTATGCAATAATTGTAAAGCCTGTTGCTAAGTTCTGTTATATGTAAACCGGCGAGATGTTCCCAACGTTCGTCGGTATATAAAAGTTATTAAATAAATAAATAAATAAATGCACATGGACTGGAAGAGGGACCTTGGTGTGATAATGTCTGATGATCTGAAGGCGGCGAAGTCAGAAGAATGATGGCTGCACAGAGAGAGAAATAACCAGTAAGAAAAAAGAGTTGATAATGCTCTTGTACAAGTCCTTGGTGAGGCCTCACCTGGAGTACTGCATTCACTACTAGTGCCCATTTCTCAAAAAGGATAGACAGGATAGAAATGGTCCAAAGAAGAGTATCTAAAATGGTGTGGGGCAAACATTGGTAGAATTATGAGGAGAAGCTGAAGGATCTGAATATGTATACCCTGAAAGAGAGGAGGTGCAGGGGAGGTATGGTACAGACCTTCAGATACCTGAAAGGTTTTAATGATGCACAATCGACATACCTTTTCCATTGGAAAGAAATGAGTAGAACTAGGGGTCATGAAACAAAACTCCAAGGAGGAGGATTCAGAACCAATATCAGGAAATATTCTTCATGGAGAGGGTAGTTAATACCTGGAATGTCCTTCCGGAAGAGGTAATGAAGATGAAAACAGTGAAAGAATTCAAAGTGGCATGGGATAAACACTGTGGATCCTTAAAGGCTAGAGGTTGGTATTAAAGAAAGTGGTGCATGGGGATAACTGCTGGTAACTTGCTGGTGTGACAGTTGTTACCCTTAACAAATAAGCCTTGATACTGTTAATGCAACTCCAAAATTGCTCTCTGCTTCAACAGCAGTGAGAAAAGGGGAACTGGGTTCAGACAGCATCCAATGAGGGCCCTGACTTTTACGGTTTGGGGAAGAAATACATATAGGGGTAACTAGCTGTTGTGGCACTTACTACCCATAATCACTAAACCTGATATGTTTTATGCTACTCCAACATTGTTCTTTGCCTTCATGACAATGGTTAAGGGATATTGGATTCAAACAGCATCTGAGAGCCCTGACTTTTACGGTCTGGGAAATTGATAAGCATGGGGGTAACCTGCCCAATGCAGCAGACACTGGCATAAACTTGCTGAGCAGACTGGGTGGATCATTTGATCCTTTTCTGCCATCATTTCTATTTTTCTATGTTTCTATATTCATAGACAATTAGAAGTTCATCATGAGAAACCTTCATGTTTTCCTCTACCCCTATGCCAGATGTGATATCAGCAATAGGTTTTACATATCTGATAAGGTATAATGCCTTCGAGTAGGAGCTATCCAAAAAATGGCACACAAATGACACATAAATAATATAAGAACATAAAAACATTAGAACATAAGAACATAAGAACATGCCATATTGGGTCAGACCAAGGGTCCATCAAACCCAGCATCCTGTTTCCAATAGTGGCCAATTCAGACCATAAGAACCTGGCAAGTTCCCAAAAACTAAGTCTATTCCATGTTATTGTTTCTAGTAATAGCAGTGGCTATTTTCTTAGTCAACTTAATTAATAGCAGGTAATGGACTTCACATGTCACAGGATGCACAGTATCACCATTTTCCTCCATTCCCTCCCACATCCATACATTCTTGGTAGCATTTTTGAAAGGTAGATTGCAAATAATTGTTTACTGAAAACATAAAATAAAGTTATTCTGGAAATGTTTTGACTAACTGAATTTGGCAACTCAGGACTCTAGAGTATTGTTTTATAAATACAAATGCTTAGCTCCCTTTTATACACTAGGGATGTGCAGAGCAAAATTTTATGTTCATATTTTTTATGTCCGAAAGGGGGTCCCACTTGCGGCCAATATGGACATAAAAAAAATCCAATGAGTTGGGTACATGTACATATGTGCAAAAAAAAAATTTAAACCCCCTCACCCCTCCTTAATCCCCCCCCCCAGACTTACCACAACTCCCTGGTGATCGAGCGAGGAGTGAGGACGTCATTTCTGCAATCCTTGGCGAGAAGCATGTGACGTCGGCGGCACGTCGAGTGACGCCGGCGTCACGTGATTCCCGGCTCGTTCGCGCCGGACGGCTCGTTCGGCCCAAAAAGAACTTTTGGCCAGCTTGGGGGGGCCTCCTGACCCCCCCAAGCTGGCCAAAAGCGAGCCGGGAATCACGTGACGCCGACGTCACGTGATTCCCGGCAAGTTCGCGCCGGACGGCTCGTTCGGCTCAAAAAGAACTTTTGGCCAGCTTGGGGGGGCCTCCTGACCCCCCCAAGCTGGCCAAAAGTTCTTTTTGGGCCGAACGAGCCGTCCGGCGCGAACTCGCCGGGAATCACGTGACGCCGGCGTCACTCGACGTGCCGCCGACGTCACATGCTTCTCGCCAAGGATTGCAGAAATGGCGTCCTCACTCCTCGCTCAATCACCAGGGAGTTGTGGTAAGTCGGGGGGGGGATTAAGGAGGGTGAGGGGGTTTATATTTTTATTTTGGCTCAACAATCGCGATTTCCCACATATCGAACATATCTATGTTCGATATGTGGGAAATCCGATCGTTTATGTCGAATCAATTTTTTAAGTAAAAAAAAAATATGAGTTGCGTTTTACTAATGCGGTCAATCCGAATGCACACCCCTATTATACACTATTCCTGGATAATATTAATGTTAGTCAATAACCAAAATTTTACTTTTATATGTAAATGAAAACTGCTGTTAGAATGGTTGTATTGGTTAATAATAAACTGAGTAAATAAAGTAGACATATTCCTTTAAATGTTTGCTACTTAGCCAAAATTGTGCCATCTAGAGATGCCATCCTATTAGGCAATGCAGTTCTATAATAAAATATCACTTCCCTATAGAAAATGCAAAATATCATTTAGAGCAAATTTCAGCTGAGAAAGTTAGCACTTCTAGAAGTATTTCATTTTTCCTATTGAAATAAAGACATGCACTGACATGAATTGAATATTCATGTTAGGTATCTTCATCCCGCTAAGACTACCATCTGTTCTATATGGCAATATACTGTTGTTCTCCTTCTCCATTTCCAGTGTCCCAGTTCCTAGAAAAATGTTAATAGCCTGGAACACTATTTGTCATGTGCTTGAAGATTAATTACTTTGAGATTCAATAACACTGTCCGTGTGTTTGTAAATGTCCCTTAATTTATCCTAACGTGCCATCTCAAATATTTTTGATGCATGGATCTGAGAAAAATGCAAATAACAGAAGGTCGATCTTTGCAAAATCCTTCTAGCTGTGCTGACATGATCCCTGACTGTTACACTACCAAATTTTCATTCATATAATAGCAACATCAGATAAAGCAGATTTATGTATAAAGTAACAGTTTGCAGTTCTAAAGAAATAGTGGAATCAGATTCAGTAGCAAAAGAATATGCAAGTAATTTCTAGATAAACTTTTCATCGTGAATTTATTTGCAAATTTACAGGAGAAATATGCCTTGCAATCTGTTGTAATAGATCAAGCATGACTATAATAAACAAAGTATCCATTTGCCCACTATAGGACTAAGACGGTAACATTCAAACCCGCGCGGGGGCATTCATGTGCGCATGGTTGCCTGGCCTGCACGCGCACATGGACGTGGCAATTTTATAACCTAAAGGTGTCAACATGCACATGTTATAGAATCCTCTACTCATGCGCACATGCACACCTGATTTTATATCGGCGCATGTACGTGTGCGTGAGTGCCAAATTGCTCACGTAAGGAGGGGAATTTTACAACATGCGGTCAGCGACGCACTAGGCCCTAATACCAGTTCCCTCCCAGTCCACTCCAATAAAGGAGCGGACTGGCAGGGAACTTCCTATACCCCCTATCTAACCTGCCTCCCTTTTTATCTATCTACCCAAACCCCTTTAACCCTGCTAACTACCCTAGTTTTTTTGTTTTAAAACTTATCTGCTATCCCGAGCAGAAGCAGGTTGCATGGGCCAATTGGATCCCGGCACACCCTTCAGTGGGACAGTGCCTAATGATGCTGTACTGGCCTGCCCACACCCCGCCCATGCCCCATGCTCCAAACGTCCCCTTTTTCAATCGCCCTTTCTTCTGCGCGTACTGGGAGATATGCGCGTGGCTGCGCCTGTTTGAAGATCTGTGCGGTGCGCACACAGCCCAGCTACACATGTATCTTCTGGTTTTCAGGCACGCAGAGCTTTTAAAATTGAGCCTTAAGGTTCTGATGTGTTAGAGTTTATTTTCCCCTATTCTGTTTGGCAATTTTAAAATTATCCACTTAGGTGCAAATCCCTTGGCATGTTGTACCAAATTTTCAAAGGGAAATAATTTGTGTAATTTTGCTGTGAAGATTGTCATGAGTACAGATATCCATATACTTTCACACCTGCCTTTTGTACGGGTAATATATTGATGGTAAATAACCAAAATAGATTTGAAAATACAATCTACGCACATTATTCTCCGGCCCCACCTGAAACAAATTCCCATGAATGCCTTCCCTCATTCTGACTAAAATCACACACACTGTGCAACTCCATGCATACTTTTAACCTGATTGAGGGAAATTTTCAGACAGGTTTTTGAAAATAATTGTCCCTGTGTCTATGGGAGAAATGCTTAGTATACAGATCCCTAAATGTTCATAAGAAGTTATTTTTATGGTTTATGCCTCTAATACATGTTTTTTCTTTTAATATTTGCATGTTCAAGAAGATCTACTTTAAACCTTTGATTCTAGCTGTAGAACAGCAGGTCACACACAATGAGGTCGATATCCAAAAGCCATTTAGATGGATAATGTAACAGTTATCCATTTAAATGGTTTACCCAGCTAGAATTTAGCCAGAGAAGAAGGTGGCATTTGGGGGCAGGCGGGAGACATTTTTGGGTGGCTCAGAGTTAGCCACATAAGTTATGATATTCAGAGTGAGCTGCTTAACCAATGCGGATAACTCCGGCTAACTTTAGGATAGCCGAGTCACACAGCAGCTGAAAATGGACCTCAATGACTTCTCTGTCTATCTACATGTATAAAATTGCATTTATTACATGAATCTTCCATCATACTATAAAAAATTGGATACCATCCTACCATACTGAACAATAAAGATGTGCATTGTACCGGTAATTGTTTCCAGTTTTGTTTTCATAGAACCGCGTGGAATTTTGTTTCCCACGGTTCTGACTGGTTTTTTTTTTTCGGCTGTCCCGATCCGAAAAAAAAACAAAACACCCTGATCCTTCAGATTTAATTATTTACAATCCCGAACCTTCCGACCCCCCCAAAACTTGCCTAAAGTCCCTGGTGGTCCAGTGGGGGTCCGGGAGAAAACAAAATGGCGTCAGTGGCCCTTTGCCCTTACCATGTGACAGGGGCTATCGGTGCCATTGGCCGGCCCCTATCACATGGTAGGAACAATGGACAGCTGGTGCCATCTTAAAAAATGGTGTGGGCCATTCATTGCTCCTACTATGTGACAGGGGCCGGCCAATGGCTCTGAAAACCCCTGTCACATGGTAAGAGCAAAGGGCCATTGGCGCCATTTTGTTTACTCCCAGACCCCTGCTGGACCACCAGGGACTTTAGGCAAGTTTTGGGGGGGTAGGAAGCGTGGGGATTGTAAATAATTAAATCTGAAGGATCAGGGTGTTTTGGGTTTTTTTTGGATCAGGACAGCTACAGTAGCAGGATCAAGACAGCACAGTAGCAGGATCCCGTGGAGTAGGAGCGCTGAAGCAGGATTCAGAGGAGCAGGACGCTGAAGCAGTAACCCATAGAGCAGGAACAGCAGGTCAGGAACGCTAAGGCAGAACCACCAAAGCAGGAACCAGGGAATTCATTGCCAAGTCAGTTAGTGGGGGAGAGAGGCCATCCTTAAATAGCCAAGGCTCTGATATCATCATCTGGGGATGGCTCTGAGGTTCCCGCCATTGGCCCTTTAAAAGGAGGGCTCGCGGCATGCATGCAACAAGGAGACTACTAACCCCCCCAAGACTTGCCAAAAGTCCCTGGTGGTCCAGCGGGGGTCCTGGAGCGACCTCCTGCAATCGTGCCGTCGGCTGCCAGTATTCCAAATGGCGCCGTTGGCTGCCATCGGCTGCCAGTATTCAAAATGGCACCGATAGCCTTTGCCCTTACTATGTCAAGGGGCTACCAGTGCCATTGGTCAGCCCCTGTCACATGGTAGGAGCACCGGCCATCCATTGCTCCTACCATGTGACAGGGGCCATGGTAGGAGCCATTCCCAACATGCTCTCAGAAATGAGGTACAGCAAGGCCTTAGGTACTAACCACTGTGCAATCAAATGCACCTTTGCAGTTCTCAAAAGTAGATATCGCTATTTGGACAAGGTGGGTGGAGCTTTAACATATGCCTCACCAAAAGTGAAAATTAGTGTGAGGTAATCGCCGTTATATCTACTAGCAACAACAAAATGACTGATATACCTCCATCATCAATATCATATTAATGTAGGGCATTGTTGTCAATTTTTTATTATTAAATGACCTCATACTGGGCATCGTCTTGAATGCTCAATTGCATATACACTGCTGTTCTTTATAATCATAGGTCATAATGGTTTCTTTACTGCGTTGTGCTAAAATACTTGCTGGTGATTATATAGTGAATTTAATATTCATCTTTTCAATGTTATCTGTGTCAACTTCTATTCAGTGATTATAAATGAATTTTCATTTGAGTTCAAGGCTACTTAACTTGTTGGAGGAAACACTTCTTAGCCCAGCGTGTAAAAAGGCTGCATCTAGAAGTGCCCAACACGGTCCGTGTTTCAGCTGTGTACCTTCTTCATGGGGCCAAAAGATATCTATAATGAATTACAAAAAGGTTACAATATATTTAACAGTTCAACAAGGCACAAAAGAGAATTATACTAACATGTTTAGCTTCAGCAAGAATTCGCCATCAGACCAGTAATGTGTCCCTTCCACAGGAAAAAACGCAAACCGCCATTTTTAAAGGAGCATACACAAAAAAAAAATGGATACCGACGTGATTGAAGTTGGCAAACTGACATATGTACAAAATTAAGTGAATAGTCTCAAATAATGGTATACCATTCAATGGCTGTGTTTAGGCCTGCAGGATGAACATTATTTAATCGATAAATCCATCGTTGTTCTAGGAAGTTCAAACCCGCTCACAGAACGCCAGGAAACCACCATAGTAAACCTGTCCTCATTTACATTGGCAGCTTCTCAAATCAGCATCTTAGAGAAAGGATTATCATTCATGCCATACTATCAACATGATCCTTTCCAGTCTAGACATGATCTTTATAAATTTTTTAGAAGATTACAGATCATGTTATATTTTTCAGGACAAAATACTTCAGTGGATGCTTTACTGGTTTTCCCAAAATCCTATTGGATTCCACCTGGACAATAGATTCTCACATCAAAACATTCATGGATCTGGTTTTACATTATTTATTTTTATTTTATTTAGCATTTTTTATATACGAGGTATAGCAGGGTTGCCTTCACTCCGGTTTACATACAAAACAACTTGTTACATTGAACGATAATTGAAAATTTGAAAAAGTTAACAATAATGAGAGATGGCATAACTAGGAAAATGAAAGAACAAGATAAACATAGTGTAGATACACTGAATAGAAGAACAGAGATATCTGAGTACATCGTAAAAAGGAGGCATCTGTAGCATGAAACAGGGGAGATTGACCAAGGGGGATATTGTATGATAGCAGGCTATGGGAATATACTTTAAAGTCATTGAATGCAGTCCTTAAAAGATTAGCTGAGTAGCCAGGATTTTAGGTCTTTTTTGAAGGATTTTAACTTTTCTTGATTGATGAGGAAATGAGGTAACAAATTCCATAGCTTTGGGCCAATGATGGAGAAGGCTCTGTTTCTGGTGGAGGATAGTTTGGCCTGTGGAAGTGAGGGAATCACTAGTTGAAGTTTACTAGTTGTTCTTGTTGTTCGTTGAGAGCAATGTATGTGAATGATGTCATCAAAGGCAGTGTCGTCGGCCTTATATATTGCTTTGTGGAGTATAGAGAGAACTTTGAATTCTATTCTTTTTTCAATAGGGAGCCACTGTAGTTGATTGAGAACAGGTGAAATGTGATCAGCTTTTCTTTTACCAGTTAGAACTCTGGCAGCAGCATTCTGAAGAAGCTGCAGGGGTCTCAAAGATGTTTTTGGAAGGCCGATCAATAGGGAGTTGCAGTAATCCAAGTTGGAAAATATGAGGGCTTGTAGGACGGTTTTCAAATCATGGGGGTGAAGCAGTGGTTTTAGGTGTTTTAATATTTAATGATCTTGACATTATGGAGTCCTCTTTTGATTCCCCCCCCCCCCCTTCCCCCATTATAATCTTTCAAAACATCAACATTTGGCATTGAAAATGTTAAAGGAGAACACATCTGTGATTATCAAACAAGTGGACAAAGTGGTATTATTGGATAGATCCACTTATATTAACACTTTATCTGAGCATATATCTGATATTAATAACTATAAACTATTCATTAATGATCCTGGACCAACCTTGAATCAAAATATTAAAGATATAGATGAAGAAGGATTTATTACAGGGTTTCTTACAGCCAAGATACATTCTTTTCTCATCAACAATATTTATAGAGCACCAACTATTTATATGGATCCTAAGATACACAAAGATATCAATAATCCTCCAAGCAGACCGATAGTTACCACTATTGGATCTCTCTTAGAACCATTGTCAGTTTTTGTTGATACATTTTTACAACCGATGATCCCTCGAATAACATCCTATATTAAGGATACAAAATCCATGTTAAAAAAACTTTCATTGGTAAATAATATAAAGGACACCATGATGGTCATCTTGGATATCCGTGCATTATACACTAGCATTCCGCAGGATTAAGCATTGCATATTTTACTTCAAGCTTTAGATTACAGACACCGTCCCCACAGCAGAAAGCCTGTGAGGGAGTCAGTTGGACTGTTAGATGATCGAGGGGTTAAAGGGGCACTTAGAGAAGATAAGGCCATCACAGAAAGATTAAATGATTTCTTTGCTTCGGTGTTTACTGAAGAGGATGTTGGGAGGTACCCGTAAAGGAGAAGGTTTTCATGGGTAATGATTCAGATGGTAATGAATCAAATCACGGTGAACCTAGAAGATGTGGTAGGCCTGATTGACAAACTGAAGAGTAGTAAATCACCTGGAATGGATGGTATACACCCAAGAGTTCTGAAGGAAATAAAAAATGAAATTTTAGACCTATTAGTAAAAATTTGTAACCTATCATTAAAATCATCCATTGTACCTGAAGACTGGAGGATAGCAAATGTAACCCCAGTATTTAAAAAGGGCTCCAGGGGTGATCCGGGAAACTACAGACCGGTTAGCCTGACTTCAGTGCCAGGAAAAAATAGTGGAAAGTGTTCTAAACATCAAATCACAGGACATATAGAAAGACATGGTTTAATGGAACAAAGCCAGCATGGCTTTACCCAGGGCAAGTCTTGCCTCACAAATCTGCTTCACTTTTTAAAGGAGTTAATAAACATGTGGATAAAGGTGAACCGGTAGATGTAGTATACTTGGATTTTCAGAAGGCGTTTGACAAAGTTTCCCTCATGAGAGGCTTCTAGGAAAAGTAAAAGTCATGGGATAGGTGGTGATGTCTTTCCGTGGATTGCAAACTGGCTAAAAGACAGGAACAGAGAGTAGGATTAAATGGACAATTTTCTCAGTGGAAGGAGTGGACAGTGGAGTGCCTCAGGGATCTGTATTGGGACCCATACTTTCAATATATTTATAAATGATCTGGAAAGAAATACAATGAGTGAGATAATCAAATTTGCAGATGACACAAAATTGTTCAGAGTAGTTAAATCACAAGCAGATTGTGATAAATTGCAGGAAGACCTTGTGAGACTGGAAAATTGGGCACCCAAATGGCAGATGAAATTTAATGTGGATAAGTGCAAGGTGATACATATAGGGAAAAATAACCCATGCTATAATTACACAATGTTGGGTTCCATAATAGGTGCTACAACCCAAGAAAGAGATCTAGGCGTCATAGTGGATGGCACATTGAAATCGTCGGTTCAGTGTGCTGCAGCAGTCAAAAAAAGCAAACAGAATGTTGGGAATTATTAGAAAGGGAATGGTGAATAAACGGAAAATGTCATAATGCCTCTGTATCGCTCCATGGTGAGACCGCACCTTGAATACTGTGTACAATTCTGGTCGCCGCATCTAAAAAAAGATATAATTGCGATGGAGAAGGTACAGAGAAGGACTTCCAAAATGATAAGGGGAATGGAACAGCTCCCCTATGAGGAAAGACTAAAGAAGTTAGGACTTTTCAGCTTGGAGATGAGACGACTGAGGGGGGATATGATAGAGATGTTTAAAATTATGAGAGGTCTAGAACGGGTAGATGTGAATCGGTTATTTACTCTTTCGGATAACAGAAAGACTAGGGGGCACTCCATGAAGTTAGCATGCGGCACATTTAAAACTAATCGGAGAAAGTTCTTTTTTACTCAATGCACAATTAAACTCTGGAATTTGTTGCCAGAGGATGTGGTTAGTGCAGTTAGTATAGCGGTGTTTAAAAAAGGATTGGATAAGTTCTTGGAGGAGAATTCCATTACCTGCTATTAAGTTCACTTAGAGAATTGCCACTGCCATTAGCAATGGTAACATGGAATAGACTTAGTTTTTGGGTACTTGCCAGGTTCTTATGGCCTGGATTGGCCAGTGTTGGAAACAGGATGCTGGGCTTGATGGACCCTTGGTCTGAACCAGTATGGCATTTTCTTATGTTCTTATGTTCTTAATCGGGCTTCGGACGATTGAAAATATCGTAGGATATTTTCAAAATCGTCAGAAATCGGGGTTCCTCCAAAACGATAGGAAAACCCCACAATATTGTTTGTGGGGGTTCTCTTATCGTTTTGGGGGAGGGTGGGAAAAACGGCACACAAAAATAACCCCTAAACCCACTCTGATCTTTTAAAACTAATCCCTTAGCTTCCCCCACCCTCCCGACCCCCCAAAAAACATTTTACAGGTAGCTGGTGGTCCAGTGGGTGTCCCGGGAGCGATCTCCCACTCCGGGGCCGTTGGCTGCCACTAATCAAAATGGCACCGATGGCCCTTTGCCCTTACCATGTGACAGGGTATCCGTACCATTGGCTGGCCCCCGTCACATGGTAGGAGCACTGGATGGCCCGCGCCATTTTTAAAGATGGCGCCATTTTGATTAGTGGCAGCCGACGGCCCGAGAGTGGGAGAATCGCTCCCGGACCCCCACTGGACCACCAGGTACCTGTAAAATGTTTTTGGGGGGTGGTAGGGTGGGAGGAAGCTAAGGGATTATTTTTAAAGGGTCGGGGTGGGTTTTTTGTTTATCGGTTCGGGCGCAGCCGATAAACAAAACCGCAATCAGGCCAGATGAAAAAAAAAAAACACGATGTGAATCAGAACCGGATCTGAACCGATTCCGTTTCCGATTCACATCTCTAACCCACATACATACACCAGGATAACTTAGGACTGCACCGAGTGTAGTCCTGGAGTTAACCAGCTAATTTAGGACTAGATTCACTAAGCTATGATGTTTATCACAGGAGCGGTTTCCCGCTATCGTGGTGGGGTATTGCTGCGATAACAGGGCCTCTCCTCCATAAAAACATCACAGCTTTCTATCGCATCTTTTATCTCATAGCCAAGCACCATGGGCCAAAAGAACATGGCCAGCAGCCCTTTAACATCATGGCAACCCCAACCTCATGGGGCTGCCATTGTCTTAAAGGGCGCTGGCCCAACTACGAAAAAATTGTGGCAAAACAGGGAGGTTAAGACGGAGGTCAGAGCTGACCCCCATCTCAACCTGAGGCCACTACTTGAGGCAATCTCTGACTCCTTCCAAAGTGTAAAAATAAAAAAGGCACCCACCTGGTGACAGTTCTGGTCTCTAACACCCCCCCCCCCCAAAGCCATCAAATAAAATAGAAGTTCTGGCCAAGGCCCCCGCCCCCAAGTCAAACATCTAGTCCCCCCATCCCCCATAAGAGAAAAAAAATAATAGTCCAAGTCTGGCATACTTCCCCCACCCCTGACTCCACTCCAGTACCCCTGCAAACCTTAAAACAGCTCACGTGACTGAGGCAAGGTCAAGTCAGTGCAGGATCCATTTTAAAATTTGGGGAGATACTGGGGTTGGGTGGGGGAGGGTAGCAGGGGTGGTGCCCTAGGCCATTATTTTCTTTTCTCTTGGGGGTTGGGAAGACGGGGGACTTGATGTTTGACTTAAGGAGGGTAGTTGGGAGAGTTGATGTTTGACTTTGGGGTGATGGAGGTTGTCTGGACATTATTTTTTACTTGAGGGGATGGGAGGGCTGGGGCTGGAGCCTCCATTTTATTGATGGATTTGGGGGGAGGTGGGCTGGGGCCATCACCCACTTGAGTGCCTTATTTTATTTTTTTTACAATTTTGGGGGGAGTCAGGCCATCTTGAGTGGTGGCCCTAGATTGAACAGGGATCAGCCTTGATCCCTGTTCAACCCCATTCCATTTTGCCACTATTATTAAATATTTGGGCCAGTGACCCTTTAAGACAATGGCAGTCCCTTTAGGTTGGGGCCGCCATCATGTTAAAAGGCCACCGGACGTGTTTTTTTCGGCCTGTGGTATTTGGCTGTGAAACAAAAGAACGTGCAAGAGACTTTTTTTTTTTTTGGTGGAGGGCCCCCACTATTGCAGCGATAGCTCCCCATGAAAGCAAGACCCCTGCTGGATTAAAACATCACAGTTTTAGT
Organism: Rhinatrema bivittatum; assembly: GCF_901001135.1. Taxonomy (NCBI): domain Eukaryota; kingdom Metazoa; phylum Chordata; class Amphibia; order Gymnophiona; family Rhinatrematidae; genus Rhinatrema; species Rhinatrema bivittatum. Next base: position 419,458,304 of record NC_042617.1, on the reverse strand, counting down.
GAATCTAGGCCAATGTTAGCTGGATAAAATTGCTCCACCCTGGAATGCCCCTGCGGTGCCTCTTTTTTTTTTTTTCAAAATACGTCCAACAGAGGGCACTTTTTTGCAAAAAATCATGTTTTTACCTGTCACAGGTGTGACATCTATATAATATAGGTATATAGAAACACGCGTGTATGCGAATGCGACGTTGTGTCAAATTTTAAAGGAATCGGTGAAGAACTTTTGGAGATTTAAGATTTTGAACAAACGAACATTTACATTCTATTTATATAGATTATAGATATGAAAAAGAGGACTAACGTGTGTTACCAACGTATAAATATGGGTGAATTTTAAATGCCCTACGTGCGCCAAAGCTGGGAGATACACGAGTGACTCGGATGTGCTCGGGCTGTGCAGATTTTAAAAGGCCTGTGGCCGCGCATGTATCTCCCAGTACACAGATAAAAAAGGTTTGGTGAAAAAGGGGCGGGGAGTGGGCAAGTTCTGAATAAAATATGGGCAGGACATGGGCAGGCCGGGTCTGTGGTGGGCAGGCTGGGTGGCAATGTGAAGGTTGGTATTGGACTATTTTCAGATTTCATAATTACATTTGTTATATTTTCATGACCTCCCGCAACTGGGATTGCTCTTTTCCTGTGTATATACTTATGGTTCCTTATTTTTTTCTGATAATTCATAATTACTTTGTAGTATTGCAGGATGCTCCTTCCCCCCCCCCCCTTCTCTCCTTCTATTCCTTTCTCTTTAATAGTCCCCACTCTGTATTGTGATTATTACTGTTATTATGAAATTTTAATAAAGAAATTTCAACTAAAAAAATACTAAACAGAAACAAACCCACTAGGTAAAATATGTAAATTAACCACTATATTGATTCACTTCAGATAGTGTTGAGATACAAGGTGCACTACTCAAACATATTTGTTCATTGATATTACCATCATATGTTCTGAAGATGCCACATATGCTCATTATCAGGATAATTTTAACCTGATATCGATTGCATCAGTATTATAATCAGAGATCCTATATATAAAGAAAGTCATGTTTTGGAGGAGGAGCGAGGGAGTCATTACCTGGGCGTTCTACGAAGGAACAGTGAGGCGAGCTATTAAAGTGTACAAGAAACTTTACCTGTTGGACGCTGTAAGTTCTGTTTGCTGCTTCTGAACGCTGCCGCTGACATCATCAAGGGGCGACTGTCTTGGGTTTAAAAGACAGCACCCTTCGACATACCTTCCGAGGAGGAGCGAGGGAGTCATTACCTGGGCGTTCTACGAAGGAACAGTGAGGCGAGCTATTAAAGTGTACAAGAAACTTTACCTGTTGGACGCTGTAAGTTCTGTTTGCTGCTTCTGAATGCTGCCGCTGACGTCATCAAGGGGCGACTGTCTTGGGTTTAAAAGACAGCACCCTTCGGCGCATCGTCGCCGTCCGTCGGCATCGCTCAGACGAGCGGGTTTATCTTTGAAATAGCGTTTCGTAATATCAGGACTTCGTTTGGAAGGATAATAAACAGCTGGGACTGAAATTGTGAGTTAAAAAATTTCTAAATACTTTATCTATCCCTTGCTCCAACCCTCCAATTCCACTAGGGGAATAAATAAGGAAGGTGAAGTGTGGAAAGTTGAGAAACTGTGATACATAATTACCACAGTAATCGATGCCCCATACCAAGAGGAAGGCTAGGATTAGGGAGGGGTAACAACTTCATCTCCCAATCCAAGCCTATCCAAACACAAATATCTTCTTTCTACTCACCAGCATCTATGAAAGAGCCGGTGGATATGGCCACTGGGGAAACTTCCATGGAGCGGATGGAAGGCCCCTTGGCTGAAATATCTTTAACACCAGGCGCCCCTAAAACTCCTCCTCCTCCACAGAAGTTTTCCTCGAGTAACGATTTACCTGATTCTTTTCTTGATATAGAAGGAGAAGGAGACATGGCCAAAAAGGGCAAAAATGGACCCAGTATCTCTGTGGGTGATCAACTGTTAATAGGAGAAATAGAAGAAGTAACAATGAGTTCTATATGGTCAGCTTTAAAATCGTTGGAAGCAGCAATAGTAAATCTGACCAAGTCAACTGAATTAACTAATCAACGTTTTATGAAAATTGAAAATGTGACATCAAAAATTGATGAAAAACAACAAGATATGGAGAGGAGGATAAATGAATTACAAGGCTGTTCTCAAAAAATTTCTAAAATAGAAATTGTGTATGATAAGAGACTGGAGACAATCGAAAATTCATTGCGCTACTTGAACCTAAGAGTTCTTAATTTTCCAAAACGTGACCTGATTACATCGAGAGACATGTTTAAAGAATATCTTAGCGCTGTATTAAAAATGCCAGAAAATGCTATCCCCCCCCATTTCTAAAATATATTATATGGAAAGAAAGCAACAGGGTGTAAAACCCGAGGATAAGACCATAGAACAACAATTGAATATTTCAGAATTGATTGAGTCATCTTTAGATACAGTAATAACAACTAGAACTACATTGCATATATCTTTTGTATTTCCGGCTGATAGAGATGCAGTACTTCGCATGTGTATGAAAAATAGGTTGGAGAAATTTCACGGGGCCCCCATATGGATGTATCCAGACCTATCACGTCAAACACAGATAAGAAGGAAGAAATTCCTTGAATTGAAACAGGAAGTGGAACGCATGGGGGGGAAAATGCTTGTTAGATTCCCATGTAAATGCGAAGTAATGTGTCAAAATCAGAAATATATTTTTTATGATATTACCCAATTAAGAGTATATTTGGATTCACGTGCCCAAAGTTCTTTGGCTATGGGTTCAGAGGCATAAAAGGGAAGTTTAGATGCTACCTTATTTTTTTTTCAATTGTAAAATTTCCTAAATTCCGCTTGATTTTCCTTAAAAAAAAAAAAAACCCTAGTGGATTACAGCTTAAAAATAGGCAGATACTAAGTATTTATTTCCTGATATCAATGAATAAGTTATGACTATATGATCAATGTATCTTTAAACTTTTCTTTTTGTTATTGAAATATGGCATAAATAAAAAATTAAAAAAAAAAAAAAAAGAAAGTCATGTTTTAATTTTGTTAAGCAGTTAAAAAAATCAACTTATCTTTGTAAGCAAACTTATGTACTATTTCAATTAAGTGTTTCATAATAATTGAAGATGTGAAAAAAAGTCTATTGATCTTGTTAAGTGACGAGAAGTCAACAGTTTACTGCTTATGTTGGCGTCTCTCAACATTGCTGCAGATTTTTGTAATGATTTGCATCAGGAATATAAGAAACAAGCATTAGTCACTATAAATATAACTCAACTTGCAGTGCAGCTGAGTGAGGCAGCAATTTGACTGAAGTAGTGCAAAGTTTGCTTACGAGGACAAGTTGATTTTTTATTAGTCACTTTAGCGTTCAGTTTATTTATAAGTTGCCTTTGTAGAACTGTGTCAAAAGCTCTACTGAAATCCAAGTATACTATATTTTGCACTGTCCCCTGATCCAATTTGCTTGTCACTGAATTAAAGATATTGATCAGATGTGTCTGAGAAGTCCTCCTCTGGTAAAACAATGCTTGAAAATGTATTCCATTGGATTCCAGAAACTGCATCATCCACTATTTCAAAAGTGATCCTATTAATTTACTCAGCACAGAGATCAGACTAACTGGCTGTACTTCCGTTTCCTCCATGCTTCCACTTTTGTGAAGAGGAACCACATTTGCATTTCTCAAGTCCTCCAGAAATACTAACTTTGAAGGAGGATAATAAATGTCAGCCAGTGGAGCAGCCACAACTTTTTAAAGTTCTCTTAATATTCTGAGATGTTTACCATCTAACTCCTTCACTTTATCTAATTTTAGTTTAGTTATCTCCTCTTCAACAGTCTTTATAAGAACATAACAACTGTCATGCTTTTTCAGACATAGGCTCCATCAAACCCAGTATCCTATTTGTAAAAGTGGTCTATGCATGTCATGATTACCTGGCAGGATCCTTAAGTCAATCTGGTTTATAATGGTTTATGGACTTTTCCTTCAGGAACTTGTCTAAACATTTTTAAATCTTTATTTATAATTGTTCAATGATTATAACAAGTTAATACAACTCGATAAGAAACAGAATATGAGAATACAAAAAAAAAATAAAAGAAATACATTTTATGGAAGCATTCATTCTCAACATATTCCATGTCAGACCACAATTGTGGAGAGAGCTTATGTAATTAAGCGAAGAAAATTATACATTATAATATTCTAGGAAAAAGGTTGTACCATAAAGAGATCTGAACCCTATATATTCCAATGGTCGATTATGAAGGACTGGATGTAAGTACAGACAAGGCATGCTTAACATTATCATGTATGAAATTGAGCGGGGTCAAAGAAAACATATTTGACCCCACTGTACTTGCTGACACATTTACAGGGGAAATATAACCAAAAAGACGCTCCCAAACTCAAAACAGCAGGATGCATAAGTAGGAAACGTTTTCTCTTAGTTTGTGTTATCTTAGACACATCTAGGTACATATGTATTTTAAACCCCAAAAATAATTCATCCCTTTTGCGAAAAAACAATTTTAAAACAAAATCTCGGTCTGAATCCAAAGCTAAAGTTACTATTAATGTGGAAGAAGAAACAATCTCTTCAGTAGAAGTTTCCAAAAAGGAAGAAAGGTGGGATACATCAGTGGGAGCTGCTTCTGTTGGTGTAATGTTCAAATTTGGAGCTTTAAGTCCTGGCAAATAATAGGCTTTTGAAATAGGAGGAAGTAGGTTCTCCTTAATTGCCAGTATTTCAATTAAATATCTTCGTAGCATTGCTACCGTTGTAACACATCTTTTCTTTGGAAAGTTTAAAACTCTCAAATTACAACATCTAACGACGTTTTCCAAATTTTCCATTTTATTTTGTATGTGAAGATGACCCACTGATATAGTATCTACTAATTTTTGCATTAATATTTCTTTAGCCTGTTTTGAGTCCACTTGAGATTGTATTTCCACCATTTGCAACTGAATATTATTCAAAGAATTTGAGAAGTCCTGATGTTGAGAGAGAGCCAGTGAAACTTTATTTGTCAAAGTAGCAATAACTTCCCAAATATTGTCCAGAGTAATATTTGGAGGCTTAATAAAAGTAACAGAAATCACCTCTGATTTGTCTTTTGGAAGAATAACCATCCCTGTGTTGGTTATGGGAACATTCTGCATGGCTTCAGCCTCCTTTCTCGGCCAACTCACAGCTCCTGTCATTGAATCCTCCATACTAACTCCACCCGAAGCTTACATAGTTGACTGCTATTCGAGTGCACAGGGAAAGTGCTGAACACGTCAGTACCTTCCGAGGGGGGGAGGAGGTTGTGGAGGCACTCGACTCTGCTCCGGAGACAAAGATGAATCTAATTCCAGGGTCATCAGCAGCGGCTCACCTCTCTGCTGGGGACCCCAAGGAAGCATTCAAGGAGCCCCTGCAGGGATTCCTGGTTCCTCACCACATGTGGTCCATCGGACCCTGTTGAAATGTTCCCTCCGCAGCTTCGGGGAACACTATGGGTCTTCCTTTCCTCTTTCCCATCAAAAGATAGGTAAATTATTAATTTTAATCGCAAAATAAATGTGGAATGTGAGGAGGATGTTGGAGCACCTCTCAATAGCATGCGGCCATCTTGGCTCTCCCAAACATTTTTAAACCCAGCTATGTTAACTGCCTTTACCACATTTTCTGGCAATGAATTTCAGTCTTTAATTGTGCATTGAGTGTAAAAGTAACTTCATGGAATGTCCCCTAGTCTTTTTATTTTTTGAAAGAGTAAAAAGCAGAATCACATTTACCCATTTGACTACACTCATGATTATATAGACTTCTATCATATTTCTCCTTAGCCATCTCTTCTTCAAGATGAGCAATATTCACCTCTTTAGCCTTTGCTCATAGGGGAACCATTCAATTCCCTTTATCATTTTTTAAACCCTTCTCTGAATCTTTTCTAGTACTGCTATATCTTATTGAAATGTGGTGACAAGACTGTGTTCAAGAGGAGATAACTAAACTAAAATTAGATAAAGTGAAGGAGTTAGATGGTAAACATCTCAGAATATTAAGATAACTTTAAAAGTTATGGCTGCTCCACTGGCTGACATTTATTATCCTCCTTCAAAGTTAATATTTCTGGAGGACTTGAGAAATGCAAATGTGGTTCCTCTTCACAAAAGTGGAAGCAAGGAGGAAACAGGGAAGTACAGCCAGTTAGTCTGATCTCTGTGCTGAGTAAATTAATAGGATCACTGTTGAAATAGTGGATGATGCAGTTTCTGGAATCCAATGGAATACAATTTAATCTATATGTGGTCACATCATGGAGTCAAGTAGAGATATTATGATATTTCTCATTTTATTCTCCATTCCTTTTCTAATTATTCCTAATATACTATCTGCAATTTTGACTGCCACCATTCCTTAAGCTGAGGATTTCAATGTATTGTCCACAATGGCACCTAGATCTTTTTCCTGAATGGTGACTCCTAGTATAAAACCAAATATTGTGTTAATACAGATTGGGCTACTTTTCCCTATGTGCAACACGTCACATTTGTCCACATTACATTTCATCTGTCATTTGGTTGCCCCATCTCCAAATTTCTGCAATTTCTCACAATCTGCATTTCATTTAACGATTAGGAATAATTTTCTGTCATTTCCAAATCTGATCACATTTGTAGATCACTTATAAATATATTTAAAAGCATTAGTATCAGTACAGTACAATGTTAGTTTGGTAATGACCTCCAACGGGAAAACAGTTAATCTATTGATAAGGACTGGGTTACTCCCTTGGTTATCTCATTTTCTGATTTATTCTGTATATAAAAAGTTTTCCTTTTGCCCTCTTAATTGGGATAACAGTCTATAAATCAAATAATGTGTTTGGGGTGGGTGGGAGAGAATAGAGACAGTAAGAGGTTGATATTCAGTGCCACTTAGCCAGATAAGTAGCAATGGCTGACTATCTGGCCATGATTGACAGCTGCTACTTATCTGGATAAATTCTTATTAGCTAAGTGATGGGTGGGAAATGGGCATTTCAGGAAGAAATTACTTATCCAGATAGTTTAGCCGAATAAGTACTGATAGTTGGACTTCTCTGATTAAGTTAATTAAATAAGTCAGATCTGCTCAATAGCAGCTAAATAGCAATTTATATGGGGATATTCATCATCATAGCTATGCTGCTAAATATCCCGAGTGAGTTAGCCAGATATATCTTATCTGGCTAACTCAGTTAAATGTTTATCTTTGAATATCTACCCCTACGAATTTACCTAGCTTTCTCTATTTAATCTAACACACACAGGGACGGTAACTTTCAAAGCACATCTGTGCACGTTTGTTGGCCCATGCCCAGGGACACAGCTATTTTATAACATTTGTAAATATATGTACATCAGGGATGTGCAGAGCAAAATTTTATGTTCATATTTCTTATGTCCGAAAGGGGGTCCCACTTGCGGCCAATATGGACATAAAAAAAATCCAATGAGTTGGGTATATGTACATATGTGCAAAAAAAAAAATTTAAACCCCCTCACCCTCCTTATATCCCCCCCCCCCAGACTTACCACAACTCCCTGGTGATCGAGCGAGGAGTGAGGACGTCATTTCTGCAATCCTTGGCGAGAAGCAATGTGACGTCGGCGGCACGTCGAGTGACGCGGCGTCACGTGATTCCCGGCTCGTTCGCGCCGGACGGCTCGTTCGGCCCAAAAAGAACTTTTGGCCAGCTTGGGGGGGCCTCCTGACCCCCCCAAGCCGGGAATCACGTGACGCCGGCGTCACTCGACGTGCCGCCGACGTCACATGCTTCTCGCCAAGGATTGCAGAAATGGCGTCCTCACTCCTCGCTCCATCACCAGGGAGTTGTGGTAAGTCGGGGGGGGGGGATTAAGGAGGGTGAGGGGGTTTATATTTTTATTTTGGCTCAACAATCGCGATTTCCCACATATCGAACATATCTATGTTCGATATGTGGGAAATCCGATCGTTTATGTCGAATCAATTTTTTAAGTTAAAAAAAAATATGAGTTGCGTTTTACTAATGCGGTCAATCCGAATGCACACCCCTAATGTACATGTTATAAAATAGCCTGGCCATGCACACAAGTGTGCCTAATTTTAAGTGGATGCGCCTGTGCTCACAAAAGCCGCTTCTACCACTTCAGTGGGGAAATTTTAAAAGGCGCATGCACTGACACATTTGCCAGATAGGTCTTCCAGCCACCCCTGATTTGATCACCTGTATACCCCTGAATTACCCCAGACCTTTATACCCTTCAGATATGGCTCATCAATCTTTTATTTAAATACAAACCATCCATAGCAGTTACATGGCAGGGGAACTCGAAGTGCATTGGATCACATAAGTATCAAATTTTTAGTTCAAGTATTAAAATGTCCATGTACCAACCATGCCCTGCCCAGATCACACCCATGACCTGCCCTTTTTGAGAAGTTCTGAGATGAGTGCTCTGCGACATTTATGCATGTATCCAGATGTGTTTTAAAAGGCACTTGGTGCTCATCAGCCCAACATATTTGTGCATCCCCTAATTAATTCACCTATCTTAGGCCTGGATTTATCAAAATGCGAGAGAGAGAGAGAGAGAGAGAGAGAGAGAGAGAGAGAGATATATATATATATGGATGGTGCTATCGCGTGTGTTAAAGATGTTTTCGCATGCGGTAAGGGCCTACCGCATGAGTTAATGGGGCTTTTCGCATGCGATAAGCCCTTAATGCATGTGAAAATGCCTTAGCGCATTTTGATAAATGACCCCCTTACTCTTTTAAATCTAACACATACTAAGAATTTATCTTGCTTTCTCTTCTATATCTAACACATATTATTTCAGGTTTATATCACTTCCATGCCTAATTCTGTCCATTTTCTTTGGAGGTACTCCTGCCCTTTCTCAGTGAACACCAAGCAAAAATATCTGATAAGCAAGTTTGTTTTTTCTCAACAGCCTTTACTTATTCCTCCCCTTCTTCTCTGAGTCTCACATTGCAACTTTTTCACATCCTCCTATCATTAACATTTAAAATTGTTTTGTTTCCTCATTCTATTATATTACTATTTTTCTTCCATTTCCATCTTCGCTTTCCTGACTACTTTCCCAGCTTCTCATAATTTTTCCAGATATTGTTGCCTATCTTCTTCTTTGTGCAATCTCTTCTCGTTATGAACTCTAACCTTTCTTTTGTATTTTACCTTTTCAGCTACTTATTTAGAAAACAATTGTGGATTTTTTTTCCTCTGACCTTTATTTACTTTCATAACATAAAATTTAGTTGCCTTTACAGTATTTCCTTTTAGTTTTGCCAACTGTTTTTTTCACTTCCCCTAGATTTCTCCAAGCAGCTAATAATTTCTTGAATTACATCCATGTATTAACAATGTTAGTTTTCCAGAAGTCACTTTTTAATGAACCTTCACTGTCTACATTCTAATACTGAAACATACTAACCAGTGATCACAGGATCTGAGAACATCATCTATTACAACATCAGAAACACTTTCCCATGGTAAGCATTAGAGATGTGAATCGTGTCCTCGATCGTCTTAACGATCAATTTCGGCTGGGAGGGGGAGGGAATCGTATTGTTGCCGTTTGGGGGGGTAAAATATCGTGAAAAATCGTGAAAAATCGTGAAAAATCGAAAAAACGTAAAATCGCAAAACCGGCACATTAAAACCCCCTAAAACCCACCCCCGACCCTTTAAATTAAATCCCCCACCCTCCCGAACCCCCCCCCAAATGACTTAAATAACCTGCGGGTCCAGCGGCGGTCCGGAACGGCAGCGGTCCAGAACGGGCTCCTGCTACTGAATCTTGTTGTCTTCAGCCGGCGCCATTTTCCAAAATGGCGCCAAAAAATGGCGGCGGCCATAGACGAACACGATTGGACGGCAGGAGGTCCTTCTGGACCCCCGCTGGACTTTTGGCAAGTCTTGTGGGGGTCAGGAGGTGCCCCCCCAAGCTGGCCAAAAGTTCCTGGAGGTCCAGCGGGGGTCAGGGAGCGATTTCCCGCCGCGAATCGTTTTCGTACGGAAAATGGCGCCGGCAGGAGATCGACTGCAGGAGGTCATTCAGCAAGGCGCCGGAACCCTCGCTGAACGACCTCCTGCAGTCGATCTCCTGCCGGCGCCATTTTCCGTACGGAAACGATTCGCGGCGGGAAATCGCTCCCTGACCCCCGCTGGACCTCCAGGAACTTTTGGCCAGCTTGGGGGGGGCCTCCTGACCCCCACAAGACTTGCCAAAAGTCCAGTGGGGGTCCGGAAGGACCTCCTGCCGTCCAATCGTGTTCGTCTATGGCCGCCGCCATTTTTCGGCGCCATTTTGGAAAATGGCGCTGGCTGAAGACAACAAGATTCAGTAGCAGGAGCCCATTCCGGACCGCTGCCGTTCCGGACCGCCACTGGACCCGCAGGTTATTTAAGTCATTTGGGGGGGGGGTTCGGGAGGGTGGGGGATTTAATTTAAAGGATCGGGGGTGGGTTTTAGGGGGTTTTAGTGTGCCGGCTCACGATTCTAACGATTTATAACGATAAATCGTTAGAATCTCTATTGTATTGTGTTCCATAACGGTTTAAGACGATATTAAAATTATCGGACGATAATTTTAATCGTCCTAAAACGATTCACATCCCTAGTAAGCATCATGTTCAGTATTGCTTGCTCTCCTTTTAGTTCTGATACCAGTAGACAGAACATTAGAACAAGTCTCCCTAAAGAGACTTTAAGATCTTTCTGCTTCTAGATGTCATTGCAACTGAGATGTCCTAATCAACATGGGTTTGGACAAGTTCCTGGAGGAAAATTCCATAAACCATTATTAAGGTGAACTTGCAAAATTCCACTGCTTATCCTGCAATAAGCAGCATGGAATCTATATACTATTTTGGATCCTGCCAGGTACTTGTTACCTGGATTGGCTACTGTTGTAGTAAATCACCTGGACCTGATGGTATACACCCCAAAGTTCTGAAGGAACTAAAAAATGAAATTTCAGACCTATTAGTAATAATTTGTAACCTGTCATTAAAATCATCCATTGTACCTGAAGACTGGAGGATAGCTAATGTTACCTCCATATTTAAAAAGGGCTCCAGGGGCGATCTGGGAAACTACAGACCAGTTAGCCTGACTTCAATGCCAGGAAAAATAGTGGAAAATATTCTAAACATCAAAATCGCAGAACATATAGAAAGACATGGTTTAATGGAACAAAGTCAGCATGGCTTTACCCAAGGAAAGTCTTGCCTCACAAATTTGCTTCACTTTTTTGAAGGAGTTAATAAACATGTGGATAAAAGTGAACCTGTAGATGTAGTGTACTTGGATTTTCAGAAGGCATTTGACAAAGTTCCTCATTTATTTATTTATTTCGGATTTTTATATACCGGCATTCTCAATACAAGTATCGAATCAGGTCGGTTTACATAGAACAAAACTGTCGCAATAAAGGCGTTACATTAAACTGCGTTTCTTAACATATGAGCAACATATAACATATCATATAAAAATATAAATAAATAATACAAATTTAAATATTACATAGACTATAATAATAATAATAACTCGTCAACAGGACGTGGATAAATACAAAGGATGTTTAAGGCATGAGTATATATCTTGAATAATTAGAGGGGTAGTCTAAATTGTGATATGTGGGTACATAGACCTTGTTGCTGTGCAGAGTCCGAGTTGTGCATGAGTAAAAGGAGACTGATGAATCAGAGAAGGAGTCTTAAACAGGTGTGTTCAGATCTGACGTGGTTAGATCTGGAGGGGAGTATGGCTGATTGAGGATCTGATGTTGGACTATTTTTCTCTTTGACCGGTGTCGGAGTGATCTTGTGATTCTGTGTAGGCTTGCCTGAAAAGCCACGTTTTTAGGTTTTTCTTAAAAGTTGGATGACAAGTCTCTTGGCGAAGATCCGGCGGTAATGAGTTCCAGAGGGTGGGCCCGGCTGTGGAGAGTGCTCGTTTTGTTCGTTTGGTTTTGATCGGGGGAGCATATAAGGAACCTTTGTAGTTGTGCCTGATGGGTCTTTGTGAAGTGTGAGGGCGGAGTCGTGAGTTTAGATTTAGGTGGGCAATGCCCATGATATCCTTGTGGATCATTGATAAAGTCTTGTAGGTGATTCTAGCTTTTATAGGAAGCCAATGAAGGCTGTGAAGAATAGGTGTTATGTGGGCTCTTTTATTTGTGTTAGTGAGTAGTCTCGCTGCGGCATTCTGCACCATCTGTAAAGGTCTTGTGGATAAGGCTGGAAGGCCTAGCAGTAGAGAGTTGCAGTAAGTCCAGCTTAGACAGAATTATGGACTGGACTACTAGCCGGAAGTCACTGAAGTGAAGAAGAGGTTTAAGATTTTTTAGCACTTGGAGTTTGAAATAGCATTCTTTAGTTGTGTTGGTAATGAAGGATTTAAGGTTGAATTTGTTGTCGAGACGCACCCCCAGGTCTCTGACGGAGGTGGAGTGGTTAATAGTTAGTTTTGAGAATTGTGTAGCGCTTTGGGAGTTGGTAAGGGTATGGTTTTCGTCAGGTGAGATGATGAGGATTTCTGTTTTGTTTGGATTGAGTATGAGGTTCAAGCTGGATAGCAGGGTGTTGATAGCTTGTAAGCAGTTGTTCCAATGTGCCCAAGTTTTTTGCAGTGATTCTGTGATGGGCATGAGGATCTGGATGTCATCTGTGAAAATATAATGTTTTAGCTTGAGGTTAGAGAGTAAGTGGCAGAGTGGAAGCAGGTAAATATTAAAAAGCGTAGGGGAGAGAGATGATCCTTGAGGTACTCATCGAGTTGATTTGATAGGATGCGATTCTTCATTATTGATTTTTACTTTGTAGAATCTGTTCTCCAGGAACGATTGGAACCAGTTATGCGCTTCTCCTTGAATTCCTATATCGGATAGCCGTTCGAGTAGGATGGAATGGTTGACTGTATCGAATGCGGCGGATAGGTCAAGAAGAGCAAGGAGGTATGGTTGTTTTTTTTCGAGATTAAGAAGGATGGTGTCGGATAACGATGTTAGAAGTGCTTCAGTGTTTTGTGATTTCCTGAAGCCGAACTGGAAAGGGGAGAGAATATTGTTATCCTCCAGGTATTCCGACAATTGCTTGTTGACAAATCTTTCCATCACTCTTGAGATCAGGGGAAGGTTAGCGATAGGGCGGAAATTTGCAGGGTCGTCCGTTGAAAGGTTTGGTTTTTTTAGTAAAGGTTTTAGAATGGCTATTTTGAGTTGATCTGGGACCTTTCCTTGGGTTAAGGAGCAGTTGATGATGTCTGCTATTGATTTAGAGATGGTGTTAGGAGTCGATAGGAGAAGATTGGAGGGTATGGTATCCAGAGAGTGAGAAGATGGTTTGAGCTTCTTGAGAATAAGTTTGATTTCCAATGATGAAGGAGTTTCGAACGATGATAAGCTGTATTCTTTGTAATGTGCTGAGGTTGTCAGCTTTGGTACTGTTGTTTGTTGGTTGGAGATTGGCTTAAGGAGGTTGGTGATCTTTTTATCAAAGTAGATTGCTAGTTCCTCAGCTTTGTTGGCTGCTTGTTCATCTGGAATGATAGGTGGAGTGGGTTTTGTTAAGGAAGATACAAATGAGAATAGAGCTTTTGAGTCCAGTGCAAAGTTGTGGATTTTTTTTGCAAAGAAGTCTTTTTTTGGCCTTTAGGATGGCTAATCTGTATGTGTTGAGATGGGATTTATAGTTTAGCGTTGTGGTGGTGGAAGGAGACTTGCGCCAACTGTTTTCTTTTTTCCGAAGTTCTTGTTTGAGGGTTTTGAGAGTTGGAGTGTACCACGGTTGTCTTTTTGCTTGGGGTGGTTTTAAGGATTTGGTGATAGAAGGACATGTGAGATCTGCGATCTCATTTGTAATGTTGAGCCAGGAGATGATAGCTGTGGAAGCGTCTGTTAAATCCAGTCGGTCGAGTTCTTTGGAAAGAATATTACTAAGATTGTCTATGGGGCAGGGTTTCCCGTAACATATAGTGGTTGCTGGAAATATGGGACGAGGCTGGTCTTTAATTTGAAGTTCTGCAGAGATGACGTGATGGTCCGACCATGGGACTGGGACGCAAGTAGGGTTCTTGGTTGGTGTTATGCCATAGTTGAGAAAGATCAGGTCGAGGGTATGTCCCGCTTTGTGCGTGGGATCTTTAACTATCTGATTGAAGCCTAGGTGGTTGAGTGCTGAGAGAAGGATATCACAGTTATGGGTTAGAGGTGCGCTGTTTACATGTAAGTTAAAGTCTCCCATCAAAATAGCTGGTTTATCCTGTTTGCAATGTTTTGTTGTGAATTCAATTAGTGTTGAAGGGTCTGTGTCTAAAGTTCCAGGTGGTGAGTAGACTAAAGCTATTTGTAGATGGTCCGAATTGAAGAAGGCGATTTCAGTATTGTTTATTGTGGTAGATAATTGGAGTGAGAGCCCTAGGCCCTTTTTTGTGGCTAGAAGGATCCCTACACCCCTTTTTTTGATTCTAGGGATTGAATGTATGTCATAAAGATGGTTGGGTAGCTGGTTTAATAGTACTGTGTCAGTGGGTTTCAGCCATGTTTCAGTGATGGCGCATATATCGGGGTTGTTGTCCGTCAGGTGGTCATTGAGGAGGTGGAGTTTTTTTGTGATCGATTGTGCGTTGAATAGTGTGAGTGTGAATAGTGTTAATCCTAGCGTTTGAGAAATGGGGGAGATCATGATTGGAATCAATCTCTGTTGTCGTATGCCTAGAATCCTGGGTTTATTGGGTTTGAGTTTGGGGGTGTAATGGATAGTGGGTATAGGTGAAAGGTGCATGTTGAGGTGCTGGTGTGTTGAGTTAAATCCTTTCTTGGAATCTGGAGATGTGGTTGAGATTACGGAGGTCTGGTAGCTTGTTGGATGAAAGATGGGTGGCTGTTAGGAGACGATTAGATGAGTGGTTGCTGTGTGGATGGTAAAAGAGTGGATGATGGTAAGATAGATGTGTGGATGCAGGATTTTGTTGGATGCAGGATGAAAGAGTAGTTTCTGAGAGGCATTGCAGTAGACTGTGGGGATGGTTGCTAGGATATGATAAGATTGAATTGCTGACGATTGATGAGTGATGTACTCGGTACTTTGATGAAGGCACATGTGCTGTTGTTTTTCTCCGGATGAGTTGTCCTGATTTGAGTGCGAAGAGTGTGTTTTAAAGGTATAAATGTGAACGTTCCCAGGGCTGACCTGGAGGGTGTAAGCGGTCCTGATTCTGGGGCGCTCGGGAGTCTCATTGTAATAGAAGGTTTTAACCAGCTCTCAATGTTGGTTGGAAGTTGTAAGTAGAAAGGAGCGCTCCGTGGCTCTCAGGGGCTGCACGAAGGGGCGCACAAAGGGGCGGGCCCCTTTGTCGTGCTCCTTCGGCGCGTGACGCTCAGCGCGCAGCGCCTAGGATGACCGGGTTTATATCCCTGTGTGCTTCTCCGTGATTGGTTGAGGGTGATTGGTAGAGGAGGGCCTGACTTGAGGCTTCCTGCGGCGGTGGGCGGCTATCGGCGAGTAATCCTGATCGTCGCGATGTGAAGCAGAAGCAGGAGGAGGTAAGTATGGAGCTTCCCCGTGGCCGGAGCGGGGGCCCACGGAGGTAGGGCGAGAGTTAATGGCCTAGAAGCCTCATGAGAGGCTTTTTACCTAGAAGCCTCATGAGAGGCTTCTAGGTAAAATAAAAAGTCATGGGATAGGTGGTGATGTCCTTTCATGGAATACAAACTGGCTAAAAGACAGGAAACAGAGAGTAGGATAAAATGGACAATTTTCTCAGTGGAAGGGTGTGGGCAGTGGAGTGCCTCAGGGGTCTGTATTGGGACCCTTACTTTTCAATATATTTATAAATGATCCGTTATATGCATTGTTCCATTCTGCTCAGTATAAGTCCTGGTTTAGTTATTTTTCCTTTCAGTATTTTGATATAAATATGCCACACACCAAACGGAAAGCCAAGTTAAGGCCTCCAGCTGGAGTGATTATGGCAGATTCCGGACAGAGAACTGTAACAGAATGGATAGACTCTAACTTAAATACCCCTGTAGGACAGACCGCTGGAGGAGAAGCATTAGAACGGAATGCCTCCTCCCAGGCCCTAGAAATATCTCTAAGTCCAGGGGCGCCAGATACGCCACCTCCCCCTGGAGGAGCTGAAGGTTTCACGTCAGTAAATCCAGGGGATCCGCAGATGGAGTCCCAGAGACCTAGTGAGCGGGTGAATGAGTTTGTGTATTCTGCTAAGGAGACAGATATATCTGCGCAATTAGGACAACTGAGTGTGTTAGAAAAATCTGTGCCGACCCCAAAAGAAACAAGCACCCCAAAGACTTTTTTACCATTGGTAGAAAAACAGGATAGTATTGAAGTGTTAATAAAAACGGATTCTCAAATTAAAAAACCAGTAAATATAACGTTAGAAAGTTTGTGGAACTATTTAGTGAAATTAGATGACTCAATTAATAAATTAACTGGTGCAGTTTTGAAAACAACTAATTCGGCAGTACAAAATACCCTCGAACTGGAGAAACAAAATAAAGAAATTAGCACACTGACTACACGTGTTTCTCAGATTGAAAAAGTTCAGAGCTATCAGGTTACAGCAGAAGGAAATATAAATAAGAGATTAGAAATTCTTGAAAACTCTATAAGATCCCTAAATTTAAGGGTAAATAACTTTCCAATTTTAAATAAAATAGACTCGGTGGAATTATTTAGGGAATATATGTTGCAGATATTAAAAATACCAGAGAAATGTTTACCAGTTATAGTGAAAGCTTTTTATTTGGGGATCATGAAGAAAGTGTTAAGAGAAGAACAACTTGTAGAGAGCACTAAAGAAAAGGAAAAATTAGAATTAGAGGTAGTTCAAAATAGTTCTATGAACTTATCTGATTTACTGCAAAAGTCTCAACAAGACTTGGTTGTTAAAGAACGAGGAACATTATTAATCCAGTTTGTTTTTGCAACTGATAAGGAAAACATTTTGAAATCCTTTTTTCGAAATCGATCAAGTACTTTCTATGGGGAAAGAGTATGGATCTTTCCAGATCTAGATAAGACGACTCAATTACGCAGAAAGAAATTTATATCTTATAGGAAAGAAGTAATAGATAAAGGTGGATATTTTAATTTAAAATATCCATGCAAGTGTACTGTTAAGTTAGAGGGGAATACCTACACATTCACAGAGCCAGTAGGTCTTAGGGATCTCCTAGCAGGAAAATGATCGGCTTATATGATTAGTAGAGTATTGACAATGCATTTTTCCTTGACTAATGTTTTTTCTATATCCGTTCAAATATCTTGAGACTCACTTGAATTTCCTTAAGTATAATAATGACTGAATTCTATGCTAAATGTTAGGTTGAAAACAATATTTTTCCTGTTTCTTATTAAGGACTCAGTCATTATGAGATTTCTTAAATGTTTTGTTTATTGTAAACATTTTGAAAAAGTAATAAATAAAGAATTAAAAAAAAAATAAATGATCTGGAAAGAAATACGAGGAATGAGGTAATTAAATTTGCAGATGATACAAAACTGTTCAGAGTAGTTAAATCGCAAGCAAATTGTGAGAAATTGCAGGAAGACCTTGTGAGGCTGGAAAATTGGGCATCAAAATGGCAGATGAAATTTAATGTGGACAAGTGCAAGGTGATGCTTATAGGGAAAAATAACCCATGCTATAGTTACACAATGTTAGGTTCCATATTAGGTGCTACTACCCAAGAAAGAGATCTAGGTGTCATAGTGGATAACACATTGAAATTGTCGGTTCAGTGTGCTGTGGCAGTCAAAAAAGCAAACAGAATGTTGGGAATTATTAGAAAGGCAGTGGTGAATAAAACGGAAAATTTCATAATGTCTCTGTATCGCTCCATGGTGAGACCGCATCTTGAATACTATGTACAATTCTGGTCACCACATCTCAAAAAAGATATAATTGCGATGGAGAAGGTACAGAGAAGGGCGATCAAAATGATAAAGGGAATGGAACAGCTCTCCTATGAGGAAAGACTAAAGAGGTTAGGACTTTTCAGCTTGGAGAAGAGATGGCTGAGGGGGGATATGATAGAGGTGTTTAAAATCAAGAGAGGTCTAGAACGGGTAGATGTGAATCGGTTTTTTACTCTTTCAGATAATAGAAAGACTAGGGGGCACTCCATGAAGTTAGCATGTGGCACATTTAAAACTAATTGGAGAAAGTTCTTTTTCACTCAACGCACAATTAAACTCTGGAATTTGTTGCCAGAAGATGTGGTTAGTGCAGTTAGTATAGCTGTGTTTAAAAAAGGATTGGATAAGTTCTTAGAGGAGAAGTCCATTACCTGCTATTAATTAAGTTGACTTAGATAATAACCACCGCTATTACTAGCAATGGTAACATGGAATAGACTTAGTTTTTGGGTACTTGCCAGGTTTGGATACTTGCCTGGATTGGCCACTGTTGGAAACAGGATGCTGGGCTTGATGGACCCTTAGTCTGACCCAGTATGGCATGTTCTTATGTTCTTAAAAAGGATACTGGGCTTGATGATCTGACACAGTATGACAAATCTTATCTTCTTAAGTTCTATCATCCAGCATATAAAAATCACCTAATAAAAGAACCTCCCCTTTCCTAGCAATTTTGTGAATATCCTCATTAAATCTCTATTTCTTCTGCCTACAATATAGATCTGAATATTGCACGGATATAAATAGAAGTTCCACTCCCTCTTTCCAGATTAACCCACAATGCCTTCTCAGTACCTCATAAACCCTGCAATTCTGTTTTGATATGATTTTTTTTATATATATAGAGACACTCCCTTTCTTTCTTCCTCAACTGTCCTTCCCAAATAAATTTTCACGTAGTATAAGTATATCCAGTCACAGTTTTCCTGACAGATACCACATCCAAGTTAGCCTCTTTCATGAGTGCCTTTAGATCCAGGACTTTTATTTCCAATACTGTGAGCATTAGTGACTGTATATAGCTGTTAAGATGTTGCCCTTTATTCAATTTGTCTAGTAACAGTTTAAAGATTTACTTACCTGCGTACTTTTATTTACACTTGGGCTTTGTTTACCTATCCTTGATGATCCTCGTTTAAAGTCTTCCTCCGTAGGTTTGCCAGTATTCTCTGAAAGATGCCGTAAATTAATCCTTCTTTGACAGTTAGACCTCATCTCTGCTCAGCAGTCCTTGAACCATCATCCCATGTTCCAGAAAGCCAAAATACTGTTGTTGATACCATCTACAGATGGGAAGTTTAGTTTGTAGATGGGGGTAAAGATAGGGGTATTATGCTATAGATGGGGGAGAGAGGGGGCTTCGCAAGGTTGCTTTAACTCTGTCAGGGAAAGCTGAAGTCTAGCTGTTTTTTTGTCATTGGCTGCCACAAGTGAAGCTGAGTAGTTAACTTTCACTCATCAATATTAGCATGGATTATTCAAGTTGTATTAATATGCTAAAGATCTCATTAGCATAACCACACATATGAATGAGCTCATTTGCATTTTAATGCATGCCATATTCAGTTATTTTTTATTGAATTATAACAATCTTTAATTTGTCCATGTTTAAACTGCTGTCTGTACAACATTTGTCCATGTACATAATGATTATATGAATATATCTTAGACATTTCTTTGAGGTTGTCATAATATAAATACAAATATATCAAGATATGTATATATCTATATATCTATATATATTGCAGAAAAACAGCAATAATATGAATAACTATACTTATGTAGTCAGTGTTATTTATGAACAAGGATAAAGTATATGAAACACATAATAGACTATATTAGACTATGAATTTATGAAAAATTTAAAAATTACCTATTCATAAACTAACTGCATATCAACAACCACTCATTTATCACAAATATTTATTGCTCAGACAAAAATATCTAAATTATCAAGCGTACAGTACAGTACATTTTAGATCACATAGAAAGATATACCCATAAATCTTTATCTCCTAGCTAATAAATTCCATTTTCTCAAAGTCTCCAGTGTAGAAAAAGTTTTAAAAATCGAAGTTCATCACATTCAAAACTCCACAGTGTTCTCATGGTCAAAATCATGTAATGCATTTTATTTGACTAATAGAAATCCATTGTTATAATGTTCACCATAGTGAATTGTAAAAGAGTAAAGTTTATAAACCCACATAGATAACAGCTGTCACACAAGTATATATTATGACTTTCATTATTCTACTCACTCATAGAAAATATATTCCTTTCATTATTACATTCATTCAGAGAACCAGTTGTATTAATTTAGTATGTTCTTTGGTGCTTATGCTCTGTAGAGTGCCATACTACTGAGTAATTAATCTTTGTCCAAGAACTTTTCAGCTCCTTTGGTATTATAAAATAACTTCCAAGCAAATGCATAATGCTTCACAATTTTTTGATTTAATAAAACATCCATCCTTTCCATTTGCATCCAAATTACCATGTTGTATCCATAAAGACAAATCCAGAGCAGTCTCTATAATCCATCCCATTAATGTGCATTTTCTACCTACCAACAAATACATTTGTGCAAATTCTCTAAATCCTCTTGAGAGGTGCACCATTAGACCACTTCTCTCTACAAATAGACACCATTAAACAAGAACTGAAAACTTTTCCAGTTATACCTACAATTCTCCCCCAGTAACTTTGTAACCCATTGCACAGCACAATACTACACTATGTACTAAAAAGCCAGTTTCTTTTATACATTTGACAAACATGAATCAGAGAATCTAATTTTGAAACTTGTCACATTACAGATGCAGAAAGTGTGTGGTATTTTGAATTGCATTTCTTTGAGTTGCAGCCATAGCACAGTTTGGGCTCCAACAAAACAATACTTCATATCTAACAAAGGTAATATTTAAATCTAGCTCAGGGGCCTACTTACTAAAAAGCATGTTAGTGCTATCTCAGGCCCTAATGAATTTTAAAATAGCATTAATGTACATTAAAAGCACTAACATGGTTTTTGCATTAACATTAGGCATGGGGGTTACCTACAAGGAATAGAAGTTACTACCCTTAACAAAAGGCATGAGACAACCTACTCAGAGCAGCAATTACTACCCTTAACAGAAGGCAAAGAGAAAAGATACATGCTAGACTGGTAAGCAAGCTGGATGGTGTTAGAGTAGGCCAGAAAACTATAAACTGAGTGAGAATCTGGTTGAATGGCATGATGTAGGGGAGGTAAATAGATCCAACGCTGATGAAGATAAAATGGCCACTGGTGTGCCCCAGGGCTTAATACTGGGATTGATTCTTTCAAAAGCTTTATTAGATACATTACTAAGGAACTTGAGAGAAAAATCTGTTTTGTTCCGAACTTTTTTTTTTTTTTTGCAGATAATGCAAAAATCCTTAACAGGGTAGACATGCTGGAATTGTTAAGGATTAACTCCTGCATCTCCCTCTTCAGTGGAAGCCGTGTGTTTGGTGTATGGCAAAACTGCCATATGGCAAAAGTACTGTACCCCAAAATGGCGACCTCTGCTGAAGAAGGAGGCATCAGAGTTAATTAACTCTGGCACGTCCCCATTGTATGGCATCATTTCAATGCTGTCCAAGGCCCAGGTGTCAGGACCTGGCCTCCAGGCCACGCCAAGGACCCAGCATTGACACCCAGCCTCTGGACCAGGCAGCAGCTCCGGCCTAGGCTCAGACCCAAACATCAGGACCTGGTCTCTAGACCAGGCTCTGGTGTCGGGCTGAGGCATCGGCCTCATAGTCTGGTCTCCAGACTGGGTCCTGGTGCCAAGCCTAAGCCTAGCCTGAGGCCTAGGCATCAATACACAGTCTCTGGGTATGGCCCCAGCATCAGGATGCATGGATGCAACATGATCCAGCCTCTCCTGCCTCTGGACTGAGCCCTTGCATCTGGCCAGGATCCAGACCCTGGCTAGGTAGAGGTCCAGTTATTGGAGCCAGCCTCTGATCTGGGATGCAGCATTGGGCCTGGGTCTGAGCCCTGCCCTAGGCATCGGTACCTGGCCTCGGGCCTATGCCTTTGCATCAGACCAAGGAAGGGGGTCGAGAACCAGGTGTCTGGATCCAGTCTCCCCAGCCTCCAGACTGGACCCCAACATTGGACCTGGCCATCAACCCTGTCTTAGATAGATGCCCAGGTGTCAGACCCAGCCTCTGGTCTGGGCCCAAGCATCAGGTCTGGGTCCGGATCCTGGCATAGGTCCAGGCCCAGGCATCGGGATCCAGTCTCTGGGCATGGCTCTGACATTGGGCCTGGGCTCTGGCCCAGGCCCTGGTGTTAGAACCAGGCCTTTAAGCCTGGGCCTTGCATTTGATCTAGGCTGAGGTCGCAGTGACCTACCTTGGCCAAGGCCTATACAAGTCTGAGGGTTCAGCCTGGGCCTAGACCTCGTTGTCAGATCCACCTCAGACCGGGTAAGTAGGGGCCTGAGAAGACCTTGTCCCCAGCATTTTTTTGTGTGTAAGGGATGGGCAGTGGAGAAAAGGAGACCTTGGGAGGCCCTATATTTTTGTTTCATTTTTGGGGGTGTATTTCTATGTTTATTTTGTTTTTTAAACAAAATAAATATTACATTAAATAAAATTCATGGGGACCCTCCCCCCAAAAAAAAAGAAATACAATTTTTACTTCTTCCCATCCTTACTATTCTCCCAAGTAAATTGCTTTGGAGGTAATTTTCAAATAGTTATGCATGTACAAATTTGCATATATTTGCATATGTTGCCTGTACTCATGCAAATGGAATTTTATAAAAGTAAGTGTGTACTTTATGTTTCATGTACACATATGCATGCATAAATAAGAGTGGTCTAGAGGCATTCTGGGGCTGAGCCAATAGTTACACATGTAAATTGATATTTTAAAAGCCACTTATGAATGCTCATTTGGCAACTTACTTGCTTAATTTTACACCTGCTAACTATCTAGCGTAATTGATATTAATCTTGTTTACTGTGAATTATTGGCTGGGTGAGAGATATGGGTATACTGGGGGTGTTCAAACTGAAGAACCAGAAGGTACTGATTACCTGGAGAAGGTCTGGAAGAACTGGTAAAGTAATAGGTAAACCTGGCAATTTCAATTCCACATGCATGTTTTAAACTATGCTCTCTTACACATGTAAATCAGGTTTTATATAAGTCCTACTTTATTTTCGTGCATAAAATATACAAGCATATCATTTTAAAATGGGGAGATATGCATGTTCAGTGTATTGAAATACTTGCTTTTGATATATTGCATGCATTTGTGTATAAGCACACATGTGTGTGAATGTCCCAAGGTAAAGATACATGTATTTTATATTACGTGCCTATATGATATGCATGGGTTATTAAATACTATCGTAGATCTACGTGTGGCCATATATGCCACTGCGTGTATTTGTTTGAAAGCTATTCTCCCTCAAAATTAGGGATGTGTGTTAATTTGAAACAAAACAGGAAACAAAAAATAACTTCCCCTTTTTTTTTCAATTCATTAAACAGATAAGAATGAATGAATTTCATTCTTTTTCTTATGTTCTTATTTTAAAATGCCATGGGCAACAAAAATCCCTCCAGGGCCTTATCTCTGGTCCCTCCCCAACCCCCAACCCTCTTACCATATTTTCCCTTTTCTTCACAGGGATGGAGCAGTGCCTGGCCATGCCTGGCTCGCCAGATGTATGCTTGTGCCGGCAGGACCTTGCTAATTTATGTCATGCAACATGATGGCAGCTAGGCCCAGATCTAGGCTGGCACCATTTGTACAGAAGACATTAATAAAGCTGCCATCACTGGTCTGATGGTGCAATATTTAAGTGTATTAACAGCAAAGGATCTCTCCTACCCCAGGAAGAAAAAAATAATTATAGTAAGAGGGTTCAGGGTGGGGGAAGGATTGGGGGAGAGGCCTGCTAGAGTAAATTCTTGCTCTGATGGGGCCCAACATTTTATTTTGTTTTACTTTAGTTCTTTTCTTCATTTTTTCATTTTTTTTTATTTTCTTCATTTTAAATTAATGAAAACAATCAACAAAACAACAAAGGAAACAACAATAAAAAAGAAACAATAAAAATATCTGTGTACACACTAATTAAAAATTGCCATTCTCATGAATGGTAGTTTATAAAATGTTCCTATCATTTGTAAGAGGTGCATCATAAATGCAACAATGCCGGATTATTTTATTATCTAGGCAGTTTTGAAGCATTTCTTACAAAAATAAGGGTAAGCTAAAATATTCAGTCAGTTATTAAAATGAAAACTGATTTTCACTGATGTAAAAGACATGGACATAAAGACATTTTTTCTATTCAATTATTTAGAAGAAACATGGGAAGAAAATCTGTATACTCTTTTTAAATACATGTTTTCCTGCATGAAAGCAGCAAGGTTTGCCTTTGGATAACATTTTAAACACAATACTATCTGCTGAAGAAGCACCTCAATAGCTGGGATAGTAATGGGTTAATTTTTATTGAAATGAGTCAATTAATATTCCTTGATGGATATATTGGTTGATTCATAAACCTATTTACAATTTAGAAAAACAACGTTATGCTATCAAAACTAAAACAAAATATTTGAACAGATAAACAGAGAAAGATGATATATATATAAATATATATGTTGGTTGCGGTCACAGCAGGTGGTGGACCCTTGGGCCGGCCCGGTGGAGTGGGACGAAAGGCCGGGAGGCGGAGACTGGCCACACAGGAACGAAGGCTTCACCCTGGAAGCCTGCGGACCCCCCGAGAGGAGCTCGTGAGGTCCCAGGCCGCTGGGACTTAGGAGATCTGGAGTCGGTGAGAAGAGACTGTCCAAGGTCAGGACAGGAGACGGGCACGAGAGCGAAGACCAGCAGAAGTCACGAACCAGGAAGGCGAACCGGAGATCCAGGCAGGAACAGAAGATCCAAGCAGGAACAGAAGATCCAAGCAGGAACTGCGCTCCAGGCACTGCAGCAAGGGAACCCTGTTGCAAGGCAAAGAGCAGAGAGCAGGCGCCGGCTTAAGTACAAGCCGGCGTCTGACGTCATTTCGGGGGCGGCCCGCGGTCTGGCGGGAAAAGCCCTTTAAATTGGGCTTCCCCGCGCGCGAGCCCCAGAGGGGAGGGGCCACGTTTCGGAGGTCGGCGCGGCGGCGTCTCCCTCGTGGAGACGCCGCCGCGCCGAGGGTCTGGTAGGCCCGGACAGCCGTGCCTGCCAGCACGGATCCCCTGAGCAAGGCCCCAGGACTCGGCCACGGCCGCAGCCGCGACCCGACGCGAGAGGTAAGGGTCCGGTCGCTAACTGAGCAACCGGGGCCGCAACACATGTATACACTCATTGCTGTTTTCTGTTATGACTTTTGTTCTTATCTTATGTGAATAATTTTTAAGTGTGTGGATCGCATCGCTCTTGATCACACTGAAGAAAATAAATCAGTCAGATCCATAAGTATTATGAGAAAAAGTTATTTTGGTTTCTAGCTGTTATTACAGGTTACAGATGTACATTCATTTAAACAAAATGAGATTATATCTCAACTCATCTGAGGCTAATGACATGAGTTTGTTTCAGCTTCCAGTATGGAACTCCTGTGATTCACTTACACAGGAAGGCTACAATTTTCCTGTTTGTGTATGATACATTCAAGGCAGTGCAGGAATTGCCATAAACCAGACCAATATGTAAGACAAGAATTGCAAATCAATTTGCTATAAATTGGTTTAAGTCTGTTACCACCACTGACCCTGGGCAAGTCTATCTTTTGAGGGAGGTTGCAATTGAGCTTTGGGAGGCCCTCACTGCCACATTAGCCCTGTCCATGATGTTTAACATCAGTTCTCAATTCTTGAAGCACCTGGGGAAGGAGGTACAGTAGCCCATGAATGAAGACATCTGTGCCAAGTCATAAGGTAAAGTATTCTTCAATCTCAGGGCCTCCCCCACCTCCCACTTTTCAATAACTTTACCCTCCATTGCCTCAGGTACAAAAACTTAGATTGTAAGCCCTCTGGGGGTAGAGAAATACAGTACCTGAATGTAAACTGGTGTGATATCTCAATTGAGATCGAATGTCGGTATATAAAAATAGTAAATTAAAAAATAAATAAATAAATAAATAAATAAATATAACTCGGGACAGGGTCCCCCTGGGGCTATGTCACCGTAGACCCTATGCTAACACCCCCGCCCCCTACTGAGACAGAGTCTCTGCAAAACTAAAGTGACATAGATTATGGAGAAACATTCATGGAAAACATGTTCTTGATCTCAATGAATGGGAATTCCACTTTTATCAAATAATTTATGAGAAGGAATTTCACTGATTTTGGATGAGTAGAGAAACTCTATTAGATACAAAGGTTGATGATTTTTTTTTTTTTTCCTTTTGTTTAATTATTTAGGGGCAGATTTTAAAAAGTTGCGCGAGCGCGTACTTTTGTTCGCGCAGCAGGCGCGAACAAAAGTACGCCTGATTTTATAAGATACACGTGTAGCCGCGCATATCTTATAAAATCTGGGGTCGGCACGCACAAGGCTGCGCAAAATCGGCAGCCTGCGCGCGCCGAGCAGCGCAGCCTGCCTGCATTCCCTCCAAGGCCGCTCCGATTTCGGAGCGGCCTTGGGCTAGATTTCGGAGCGGATTTGGGCTAGATAAATGCATTCCCTCCAAGGCCGCTCCGATTTCGGAGCGGCCTCGGAGGGAACTTTCCTTCGCCCTCCCCGCACCTTCCCCTCCCTTCCCCTACCTAACCCACCCCCCCCTGCCCTATCTAACCCCCCCTTAACTTTGCGCCCGTCGGCCGGCAGCCCCGCTCCGTCCTCCGGAGCGGGGCTGCCGGCCGACGCGGGCCCGGGGGCTGGTCCGGAGGCCTCGACCACGCCCCCGGGCCGGCACCACACCCCCGGGCCCGCCCCCGAAATGCCACAGCCCGCCCCCGAAACGCCGCGTCAGTAGGCCCCGCCCCCGACACGCCCCCTTACAAAAGCCCCGGGACTTACGCGCGTCCCGGGGCTTTACGCGCGCCGGCGGCCTATGCAAAATAGGCGCGCCGGCACGCGAGGGCCCTGCGCGCGTAAATCCGGAAGGATTTACGCGCGCGGGCCTTTGAAAATCCTCCCCTTAGATTTTCCTTTTATTTATTTTTTTTAAATAAATTTCAGTTTGGGCTAGATCCATAAGTTTAATGGGAAAAAAATAATTTTTCTTATACTTTCTTGTACTAAAGTATCGAAGAACATCTTTTGGATAAACCATGTCCATCCGTCTGTCTGTTTGCTAGCCTGTTTCAACCCCTAAACCCACAGAAGTCCCTTTTTGTGTACTGGGGCATGGTTGGGGGGGTGGGAGGGGGAGGTCCTAGTTCAAATATCAAGTGTTTCAGGATCAGCTAGATTCCCCATCTGCAGCATGGCAACCCAGAATAGATGACCAGCACAGAAAATCACTGATAGACTGAGTCAACAGCAGTAGGACAGAGACCCACTGATGGAGGGAGAAGATGGGCACATAGGCATCAGTCAGTTGGTGGGCACCGGCCGACCTACAAGAATATTACTACCATATGAACAGTATACCAGTCGAAGTATACATATTTTTTCTTGTTTCAGTTTTGAGCTAGATCCATTTTTTTTTAAGTTTGGGCTAGATAAATGCATCTATCTATATCAGTAATGTACTTAGGAGGATATGCTGTCTGT
This sequence comes from Rhinatrema bivittatum, assembly GCF_901001135.1. Classification (NCBI taxonomy): domain Eukaryota; kingdom Metazoa; phylum Chordata; class Amphibia; order Gymnophiona; family Rhinatrematidae; genus Rhinatrema; species Rhinatrema bivittatum. The sequence continues at coordinate 419,430,540 of NC_042617.1, read as the reverse complement.
CTTTATGCAGCAGAGAACCTGAAGGCTCACTTGCATACTTCTCCCAGTAGCTCAACCAGAGGACTCCAGAGATCACAGTGAACTGTCTAGGTTTCATCTTCCACAGCCCTACACTGTTTCTAGTAGAAGGACTTGAATGGCTTGTTTGCATATTTTTCCCAACAGCACCAGCAGAGGACTCCAGAGGATACTGTGAGCCATTTCATTTTTAGCTTTCACAGCCCCTGCACGTTTTGTGGTAGGAGAGGATATGAAGACTCATTTGCATACTTTTTCCAGCAGTTGTAGCAGGGTACTTCAGAGAATACTGTGAACTATCCAGATTTCATCTTTTACAGCTCTCATACTGTTTCTGGTAGTAGAAAACTGGAAGGCTTATTTGCATGCTTATTTGCATGCAGAGGTCTGAAAAGAAGAGAGTGAGTCATTTAGGTATTATCTTTCACAGTCTTTACACGCAGGACCGGGAACCTTTAACCAGGCATGCAGGCGCACATGTACATGTGTTTGTCAGTCTGCGCCCAGGAACACAGCCTTTTTATAATGTGTGCATATAAGCCCTCATGTTATGACCTGAACGCGTGTACATGTGCGCGATTTTAAGTGGATGCATGCCTATGTGCGCAAATGCCGCTTCTACCATGTAAGTGGGGGATTTAAATAGACACCCATGCCAACATCATTACCAGTTTTCCCAGTTCGTTCCCAGTTTCCCAAGGTAAGGGATAGGATTTCCAAAACACCCTAGTTTCATAGCCTCCCTTCCCCCCTGTTAGCCCCTACCTTTAAAACCCCGCTGATCGGCCTACATCTTTTTGTTTTACTACTTACACGCCATCCTTAGCAGAAGGAAAGTTACACAGTAAGGACCCCAGCACGCGCCTGTGCACGTAAATATTTACGTGCAAATGTCAAGGTGAAATCCAGGAATGCCCATGCCCCACCCAGACCGGGCCCACGTCCCACCCCTTTTTCAGGAATTTTCATTTGTACATGTGACGACAAGTATGCGCATACACAAGCGGCTATTAAAATCTCCTCAGTATGTGCCAGCCAGACTTGTGCACAAATCTCCCAGTTTTGGCACGCGTCAGGTTTTTAAATAACCTTTGACTGCAGAGAACCTGGAGGCTTATTTATATACCTCTCCCAGCAGAGGATTCCAGAGAACACTGTGAGCTGCTTTGGCCAGAGGTTTCCAAATGTGTCCTAAGAACATAAGAACATAAGAAAATGCCATACTGGGTCAGACCAAGGGTCCATCAAGCCCAGCATCCTGTTTCCAACAGTGGCCAATCCAGGCCATAAGAACCTGGCAAGTACCCAAAAACTAAGTCTATTCCATGTAACCATTGCTAATGGCAGTGGCTATTCTCTAAGTGAACTTAATAGCAGGTAATGGACTTCTCCTCCAAGAACTTATCCAATCCTTTTTTAAACACAGCTATACTAACTGCATGAACCACATTCTCTGGCAACAAATTCCAGAGTTTAATTGTGCGTTGAGTAAAAAAGAACTTTCTCCGATTAGTTTTAAATGTGCCCCATGCTAACTTCATGGAGTGTCCCCTAGTCTTTCTACTATCCGAAAGAGTAAATAACCGATTCACATGTACCCGTTCTAGACCTCTCATGATTTTAAACACCTCTATCATATCCCCCCTCAGTCGTCTCTTCTCCAAGCTGAAAAGTCCTAACCTCTTTAGTCTTTCCTCATAGGGGAGTTGTTCCATTCCCCTTATCATTTTGGTAGCCCTTCTCTGTACCTTCTCCATCGCAATTATATCTTTTTTGAGATGCGGCGACCAGAATTGTACACAGTATTCAAGGTGCGGTCTCACCATGGAGCGATACAGAGGCATTATGACATTTTCCGTTTTATTCATCATTCCTTTTCTAATAATTCCCAACATTCTGTTTGCTTTTTTGACTGCCGCAGCACACTGAACCGACGATTTCAATGTGTTATCCACTATGACACCTAGATCTCTTTCTTGGGTTGTAGCACCTAATATGGAACCCAACATCGTGTAATTATAGCATGGGTTATTTTTCCCTATATGCATCACCTTGCACTTATCCACATTAAATTTCATCTGCCATTTGGATGCCCAATTTTCCAGTCTCACAAGGTCTTCCTGCAATTTATCACAATCTGCTTGTGATTTAACTACTCTGAACAATTTTGTGTCATCTGCAAATTTGATTATCTCACTCGTCGTATTTCTTTCCAGATCATTTATAAATATATTGAACAGTAAGGGTCCCAATACAGATCCCTGAGGCACTCCACTGTCCACTCCCTTCCACTGAGAAAATTGCCCATTTAATCCTACTCTCTGTTTCCTGTCTTTTAGCCAGTTTGCAATCCACGAAAGGACATCGCCACCTATCCCATGACTTTTTACTTTTCCTAGAAGCCTCTCATGAGGAACATGAGAGGCTGAAAACCTGGTGGGTCTCCCAGGCAACCAGGTTTTCAGGATATCCACAATGAGTTTGCATGAGATTAAATTTGCATGCTGTGGAAGCAATGCTTGCAAGTTTATCTCATGCATATTCATTGTGAATATCCTGAAAACCAAACTGGCTGGGGGTCCACAAGGACAGGTTTGGGCATCACTTTTCTAAGCTTCAACTTCCACACTGTTTCCAGCAGCAGAGAATTGGAAGGCTAATTTGTAAACTTCTCCCTGCAGCCCCCACAGCATAACACTTGTGAGCCATCTAGGTTTGTAGTTTCTTTGCCCTTAGCACCAGAGGAACAGCAGGTTCATTTGCATTCTTCTCCCAGCAGCGGACTTTAGATGATACCATGAGGCATCTAGGCTTCAGCTCCAACAGTCCAGCTTTCACATCCCCCTCTTCTTTCCAGTAGCAGAACATTGGAAGGCATGGATCAAAACACCACATCCTGTAAATGTTCAACAATAGATTTATTTATTTGATACAATAAGGAGTTTGATTTAAAACAAGGATCAGCAAGGTGTGCAACTAGGTGGTTATGGAGGCTCACTGGCAGACAAATATAAAATAAACTAATGGACTAAAAGTGATCTACATTAGTTTGAACATCCCTATTTCCTTAGAAAACTTTAATAGGTAACAACTGAACAACAATAAGATGCCCACAGTAGTCCAGCAGTGAAAGGAGGCTCTCCGATCTTTTGCATTGAGTGCCACGTGTATGATTATCTGCTAGTTGGTGAGATGTTGTATGTGTGCACCTGGTGCAAAGAGCTCCTAGCCCTCAGAGAACAAGTCTGATAGCTGAAGGCTTGGGGCTAGTACTTAGGTGGATGGGGGGACAGGCTGCACTGTGGCAGGGGAGAGGAGCTCACCTTGGTGGAGGGCAGACTATGCTCAGGCTGGAAGACAGGGCTGGGGACTGGGGGGGTGGCTGTGCCTGGGGCTGGAGGAGTACAAACTGTGTTGGAACTGCGGGGCTGCGTAGGCTGTACTGGGACTGGGTGGGGAGGGAAGGCAATAAATAGGAGCTTCTGGGGAAATTCCATGGGTGGCTGTGCTTCAGTTGAGGCTGGAAAGAGGTAGCTGGGCTCGGGGGGGGGGGAGGCAGACTGTGCTCCTCCTGGAGCCGTAGGGTGAGAGAGGGCAGGCTCTGATGGGGCAGAGTAGGCTTTACTGGGGCTCAGATTTGGAGGGCCCGATCTGCTGGGGCTGATGAGGGAAGGCAATTCATAGGGGCATCTGGGGAATTTCCATGGGTATCAGCTAGTTTTATGGAACAATGTTATTTTGGTTTCTAGGTTTTAATTAGATGTACCTATCCTGAAAATAGTGTGAACAATGTCAAAGAAAATACTTAAAGGATCTTAAAAAAAAAAAAAACCACTAAAATCCTGCAACCTCCCCCTGTGCTAGGTTAATACACTTCTCCAGAACAGAGGTTAGACAGTGCCATTTCTTCCTTTCTATTTTGTATTGACATATTGATCTGGTATAAGAAGGTGACAAAGTGTGTAGACACAAATCCTCTCATCTAAGTTTTAGAGTCCACCCTCTGTTTCTGATGCAAGGTTAACTCTGATGTAAGATTACTTTTTTTTTTTTTTCACGCTCCATTGAACACAGAATGTAAAAGGATATATTCTGAATAGCAGCTGGATTGTCATATCAACTTTAAGGAAAAGAAGCCGTTGAGGTTTCTAGTGGTTTGGCATGCAGCACACATATCACCAAACATTTTTAGACTTGCCAGTAGAATGCTGAAAATGTTCAAAGACATCATCATGGGGAAAATCATTCAGAAATCTCTGACAATATAAACAATATTTCCTGAGGAACTCAGGTATTGAAATGATTAATGTTGTGCAATTAATGAAAAGTCTAATTAAGTTTTACTTGTGAATTTTGATTGCTCCTTATATCTGTTTCCTGTTGTTATACTTTTGTGCACCTGAAGATTCATGCCATTTACAGCTCTGGCACCAATTCTTGTTCCTAAAAACTACACAGAAAGGATTGTTATCAGGTGTAGGACAGGCAAAAACTCTCACACAAAAGAATACTTATTTTCTAACCACATTGTGTGACCCATGGGTGAAAAAGGATATCATCCTCTGGCCCCTCGGTCTAATATACTGGAAGGAGAAGCCGGTGGCTAGGGTGCAGGAATGGGAAATCCAAAGACAGAGTGGAGATGAGGTGCAGGAAGACATGGGCATCCCATATAGGATGGTCAGCATGAGAAGCACCAAATGTGCCACTACTTCCTCCTCCAACCTTATCCACCTCCCTCTTTGGCTCCCCTAATACAGGCCCATAGCTACAGCAATAAGTAGCAGAGATTATACCCCCCTCAAACCAACACCAGAAAAAGAGAAGCCCCCCCCCCCCCCACCAGCAAAAAATTCAGTCACATACTATTTCATAGAGCCTATCAAAGACACAGCCACAAACCAGTTGACATACTGAGCACACAAAGCAGCATTTGTTCTCCTACCTGCCAAACAGCATGTCTAGTGAAGAGGTATTCTTAATGACAGGAGACATCATGAATCTCTCTGCTGAGATTCCTTGAATGTCCATGTAAGTGGTAGGATAATTGAGTGAAAATCTACAGTGCCCACGGTTTTGGCCCTTAGTATCTTGCTATATTCTTTCTAGATGCCACTCTTGTTGCTGCTACTCAAGATGCCCCTCATGCCCTACCTCTATTTTGTTTCAGTGCCCTGCTGTTTTGGTGTATCACTATTGTGTTCACTGTATTCAACAAATACCTGATGACCCAATGCAATTAACCCCAAACTACTCAAAGAGAAGGGTCAAATAAAAACCTTGTTTAACCTTCTGGTATCATAAACAATGTGGGCAGCCCATGAGATTAGGCACAAACACCAATTGTTCAATCATGTTCTAGGCTGTTCCCCACCAACTTGTGTTGTTTTTTTGTAAATTGTTGCTGCAATTAAAATTACAATCACCATTGTGTAAATATCTGTAGCACTTAAAAATCGCAATCACAAATGTGCTTTCTTGTGTTAGTCGTTGTCCATAAACAGCTCTCTTGTTGCAAAATTGAAAACTACAACATTCTGACCCTCAACCCCAGAACATTTGTGCCATTCAAAAACTTTCAAAAAAAAGCCCTTTAATTAGGTACTGGATTCATCATCATGTAATCACAGGGGGGTGGATAGCCTGACACAGCAGTGTTTCGACAATACAGAATTGTATATCTTAGGAGCCAGTTTAATAGCATCTGCATGAGAAAAGAGACCAGGTAATATGAAGATAAAGACAATCTTACCAGCTAGGTCTGAAGCTCAAATGAACCTGATGCGAACCATGGCTACCATGTTTGTGAATAATTATATACCCCGTGAAAGCGCAGTGTGTATAATGTCATTATGTTTATACTGTTATACGGTACATTGACCAATGAAGCTCCAAGGTCCGATAATGTCAAAGTCCTGATCAATAAAATAATGACCACTCTATCTCCCTATTGAGTCCTATAGGGCTTGCTGTATTCCAGTTATAGATAAAATATTGTTCTATTTGTAAAAGATATGTGTTAACATCAGCCCATCTTTGATTAGGGAGAGGTTGGCATAGAACTGAAAATGTAAATCTTCAAACGCATGGGAAGCCGATAGCCAATGAGCGACAAGGGGGGGGGGGGGCATCCTGTCACTCTCTTCATATACAACTTAGGTGCTCCTGGACTTAAGTTCCAATAGCCTGAAGGGTCTTCCCTATATACAGCAGTGGGCACAGACACCAGATGATGTAAACAACCCCTTTAGATTTACAAGTTGAGTGTTGTCTGAGAATAAAGGGTTTCTGATTCAGGAAAGCCAATGTATCCCTTATACAAAGATAGTTGGCATACATTGTATTTTTGACACAGAAAATGACCCACTGCAGTGTCAATTGAGGTAGAATTATCTGAGTAAAAAGCAGAATGTACCAAATTATTAGAGAAAGCAGTTCTATCTCAACTTCAAGAGCTTTTGGACACTATCCATATCTTAGATGATTTTCAGTATTGCTTTCGACCCAGCTTTAATATAGAAACATAGTTACTATCTCTCATAGATACTTTTTGGCAAGGTTTTGATAGTGGTAAAGGATTTTTCCTGCTTTTTTAGATCTTAGTGCAGCTTTTGACACTATTGACCATTCTATTTTAATTCATCACTTAAGTAGCATTGGCACTGGTAATACATGTTTAAACTGGTTCTCTTCTTTTTTAAAAGATCACTCGCAGTCTGTTCATATTGAAGGCACCGTAAATGTTCCAATAGGTTTAAGCTTAATACTGGAGTCCCACAGGGATCCTCCCTTTCTCCTGTCCTCATCAACATTTACATAGCTCCAATATGTAAAGTACTAGCGCAATTTGATGTTGGCCACCGGCTATATGTGGACGACATTCAGTTCTATATACCTATTCAAGATTCACTTGAATCCATGCTGAAGAGGATTGTATCATGTCTGAAAGTCTTGAAAGAATGGCTATTTAAAAACAAGCTATTGCTGAATAGTATTAGTAAAAATTTGTAACTTATCATTAAAATCATCCATTGTACCTGAAGACTGGAGGATAGCAAATGTAACCCCAATATTTAAAAAGGGCTCCAGGGGCGATCCGGGAAACTACAGACCGGTTAGCCTGACTTCAGTGCCAGGAAAAATAGTGGAAAGTGTTCTAAACATCAAAATCACAGAACATATAGAAAGACATGGTTTAATGGAACAAAGTCAGCATGGCTTTACCCAGGGCAAGTCTTGCCTCACAAATCTGCTTCACTTTTTTGAAGGAGTTAATAAACATGTGGATAAAGGTGAACCGGTAGATGTAGTATACTTGGATTTTCAGAAGGCGTTTGACAAAGTTCCTCATGAGAGGCTTCTAGGAAAAGTAAAAAGTCATGGGATAGGTGGTGATGTCCTTTCGTGGATTGCAAACTGGCTAAAAGACAGGAAACAGAGAGTAGGATTAAATGGGCAATTTTCTCAGTGGAAGGGAGTGGACAGTGGAGTGCCTCAGGGATCTGTATTGGGACCCTTACTGTTCAATATATTTATAAATGATCTGGAAAGAAATACGACGAGTGAGATAATCAAATTTGCAGATGACACAAAATTGTTCAGAGTAGTTAAATCACAAACAGATTGTGATAAATTGCAGGAAGACCTTGTGAGACTGGAAAATTGGGCATCCAAATGGCAGATGAAATTTAATGTGGATAAGTGCAAGGTGATGCATATAGGGAAAAATAACCCATGCTATAATTACACAATGTTGGGTTCCATATTAGGTGCTACAACCCAAGAAAGAGATCTAGGTGTCATAGTGGACAACACATTGAAATCGTCGGTGCAGTGTGCTGCGGCAGTCAAAAAAGCAAACAGAATGTTGGGAATTATTAGAAAAGGAATGATGAATAAAACGGAAAATGTCATAATGCCTCTGTATCGCTCCATGGTGAGACCACACCTTGAACACTGTGTACAATTCTGGTCGCCGCATCTCAAAAAAGATATAATTGCGATGGAGAAGGTACAGAGAAGGGCTACCAAAATGATAAAGGGAATGGAACAACTCCCCTATGAGGAAAGACTAAAGAGGTTAGGACTTTTCAGCTTGGAGAAGAGACGACTGAGGGGGGATATGATAGAGGTGTTTAAAATCATGAGAGGTCTAGAACGGGTAGATGTGAATTGGTTATTTACTCTTTCGGATAGTAGAAAGACTAGGGGGCACTCCATGAAGTTAGCATGGGGCACATTTAAAACTAATCGGAGAAAGTTCTTTTTTACTCAGCGCACAATTAAACTCTGGAATTTGTTGCCAGAGAATGTGGTTCATGCAGTTAGTATAGCTGTGTTTAAAAAAGGATTGGATAAGTTCTTGGAGGAGAAGTCCATTACCTGCTATTAAGTTCACTTAGAGAATAGCCACTGCCATTAGCAATGGTTACATGGAATAGACTTAGTTTTTGGGTACTTGCCAGGTTCTTGTGGCCTGGATTGGCCACTGTTGGAAACAGGATGCTGGGCTTGATGGACCCTTGGTCTGACCCAGTATGGCATTTTCTTATGTTCTTATGTTCTTATGTGGTCACATCCAAGAGCACAAAACAATCAATCTCACAGCAAAAAGTTAGATTGTCTACTTACTTATTTATTTATTTATTTGGAGCTTTTATATACCGACATTCATTTACTAACATTACATCGGTTCACATTCAACAATATTTTGCAACAGCGCTAAATAAACATAGTGATTAGCAGCAGTGCTTTACAACTTAATATTCCAACTTAATTAATCATTTATACTTAGTAGGGATGTGCAGACCAAAAGTTTAAGTTCATAAGTCCATAAGTCGAAAGGGGGTCCCATTTGCGGTCAATATGGACATATGGAGAATTCCATAAGTTGAGTCTATGTCCATATGTGCAAATAAAAATTTAAACCCCTCACCCGCCTTAATCCTCCCCCCCCCCCCCCCAAGACTTACCAAAACTCCCTGGTGGTCCAGCGGGGTCAGGACGCCATTCCTGAACTCCTTTGCAAGGAGCATGTGACGTCGGCGTCACGTCGGAGTGACGCGGCGTCACGTGATTCCCCTCGGGTTCGCTCCCGGACCCCTTGTTGGGGCCAAAAGTGCCTTTTGGGCCCAACGAGGGGTCCGGGAGCGAACCCGAGGGGAATCACGTGACGTTGGCGCCACGTCAGAGAGACGCGGCGTCACGTGATTCTCCTCGGGTTCGCTCCGGGACCCCTCGTTGGGCCCAAAAGGCACTTTTGGCCAGCTTGGGGGGGTCAGGAGGCCCCCCCAAGTTGGCCAAAAGTTCCTTTTGAGCCCAACGAGGGTTCCGGGAGTGGACCCGAGGGGAATCACGTGACGCCACGTCACGTGATTCCCCTCTGGTTCGCTCCGGGACCCCTCGTTGGGCTCAAAAGGAACTTTTGGCCAGCTTGGGGAGTTTTGGTAAGTCTTGGGGGGGGGGGATTAAGGAGGGTGAGGGGTTTAAATTTTTATTTAGATCAACAATCGCGATTTCCAACGTATTCAACATAGCTATGTTGAATAAGTTGGAAATCCGATCGTTTACGCCTCATCATTTTTTTAAGTTAAAAAAAAAAAAAGTTGCGTTTTCCATTTAAGTTCAAAACGAATGCACACCCCTAATACTTAGGGAATAGCCACTGCTATTAATTGCATCAGTAGCATGGGTTCTTCTTAGTGTTTGGGTAATTGCCAGGTTCTTGTGGCCTGGTTTTTGGCCTCTGTTGGAAACAGGATGCTGGGCTTGATGGACCCTTGGTCTGTCCCAGCATGGCAATTTCTTATGTTCTTAACTTAAGAGAGTAATAACAAAGCCATATAAATGAAAAATTTACTTGGTTGAAATATTTTGTCAAATCTTCATGACAGCTGCAAAATACTGAAATTTTCGTATCAGATTGTTGTGAGTGAAGTGTTTAGTGAACCCTTTGGCCGACCTGTGAGAGACTGGGGAGAGGTGTACTATAGTCTCTGGAGAGTGACAGGTCGGGAGGCGGATACCAGGCAGGAGCAGAAGGTGAGGTTCACCCTGGAAGCCGGTACTCCCCCGGGAGGAGCCCGTAGGAGCCTGGCTGCTGGGACTTAGGCGATCACTGAAGCTGGAGCTGAAGCAAGCAGGCAGGGCTCTGGTGACAGGCAGGAACTGAAGCAGGCTAGGACTGAAGCAAGCAGGAACTGGAGCAGAACTGGCTACTGAAGCAGGAACCTAGGACAGGAGCTGAAGCAGGACTGGCTACTGGAACCAGACAGGAGCTGAAGCAGAACTGGCTACTGGAACCAGACAGGAACTGAAGCAGGACTGGCTACTGGAACCTGACAGGAGCTGGAACTGAAGAAGAGCAGGTTACTGCAGGCAAGCCACACTAAAGCAAGACTTGAGCACGGAGAGAACACAAGTCTCAGGCAGGAACGGAGTCGCTTATGCAATAGCGCACTCCGGGGCACGGAACAACTGAGGACCGCAAGGAACCCCGTTGCAAGGCAAAGTCCTGGGCTCTGCGGCGGCCTTACGTAGGCCGCAGTGTCTGATGTCATTGATGGGGCGGAGCTTCCAGTAGCGGGAAACGGCCTTCATAAGCGCGGACTGCACGCGCCTAGGGTGAAGGCGTCCAGGCAGTGCTTCTCGGCGGTTTCCCCCCCGCGGGGATGCTGTGAAACAGGCCTCGGAGACGGACCGGGGCCAAGGAGGTAAGGGCCCAGTCGCAGCTGCCGCAACTGGGACTGCAACAGAGATGACAAAAGATTCCATCCTTGCAGCTTTGACCCAAGCAGCTCAGCCTGACTCTTCAATAAACCCAAATCTCTGACCAGATTGTTCAGCTCTGACTGAGATATTAAATGAGGATCGCTGGATGTTGATGGCACAAAGTCAGGATTAGCCATAGCTTCCATCTGCAATGGCTTGCCATCATTACCTACCTCCTCATCCTCATCATCAAGTGTCCACACCTCTGTCGGTTTAGGAGCAGGAAGACTGTCGTCATGCGGCACTGGTCTCATTGCCGATGCAAAGTTAGGGTACTCAATGAACTTCCTGTTCTTTGATGAGTATCCTGACACATTTGTCATGCAGAAGTAAGAGTCAGTTATATGATCTTTCTTTTCCCTCCATATCATTGGGATGGAAAACGGCATGGATGGTCACACACCTTTCAGCCAAGCTCACAGACTACTGGTGCAAGATGTGCAACATATATGAGGAGCCCATGCTCTGTCCTGGTCACCAATTTTGCACCCAAAGTATAACTCATATGCCTTCTTAATGAGTGCAAATATCTACTTGATCAAAGATCACTGTACTGGGTTAAAACAAATAAAACCCTGATACACTCCCCAGTATAGCCAGTCAAACTCTTGAATAGTATTTCCATATACACCACTGTTTGTGAATAAATTTCTATATAATGCTCAAAAAAAGCAAAACATGTTTTTTGAATGAAAGATGGTAGTTTCATATATTATTTAAGCAGACACCATCCAGGTTGCCTCACAATAATCTTTTTTTATATAATCATAAACCAGCCACCTCCATCCTATCTACCTTATAAATGGGCTCTGACCGACGGCCCGCAAATGCGCAGTAGAGAGCAGCTCTACCGCGCATGCGCGGGCGAGCACATCGGTCAGAGCCGAGCGTGCCCAAAAAAAAAAATGGCGCTGGGGCCGCAGGAGCGGCGGCGGTGAGAAGCAGGAGCGGCGGCGGCGAGGAGCAGGAGCGGCGGCGGTGAGAAGCAGGAGTGGGAGGAGTAGTAGCGGCGGCAGCGCCAAAAAAAAATGGCGCTGAGGCCGCAGGAGCGGTGGCGGTGAGAAGCAGGAGCGGCGGCGGCGAGGAGCAGGAGTGGGAGGAGCAGTAGCGGCGGCAGCGACGACGAGCAGTAGCGGCGCCGCACGCGCGGGAGGGACCCCCCACCCCGGAGATCTTCCGTCTGCCGGTTGTGGATGATATGAAAGGGGAGGGGATTGAGAGAGGGGGAGTGACTGAGGAGAGGGAGGGGGAGGAGAGAGTGAGAGGGGGAGGAGAGGGGGAGGGGGAGGAGAGTGAGGAAGGGGAGGGGGAGGAAGGGGAGAGGGGGGGAGAGGAAGGAAGGGGAGGGGGAGAGGGAGGAAGAGGGGAGGGAGAGGGAGAGGAAGGAAGAGGGAGGGAGAATAGAGGGAGAGAGAGGGAGGGAGAATAGAGGGGGAGGGGGGAGGGGGAGGGAGGGAGAATAGATGGGAGGAGGGAGAATGAGGGGGAGGGAGTGGGAAGTAAATGGACCAAAAAAAAAGTTTTTAAATGTAGCCCGTTGTTACGGGCTTACCGGCTAGTTTTTTATATATATAGTGCAAACTCAGACAATAAAATTCATTTTTTTGTTATTGTTATATCTATTCGAGTATTCTCATCTCGTGCAAAACTGCATCTTAGACACCACTATTCTCATCTCGTGCAAAACTGCATCTTAGACACCACTAAAAATAAAAGATACACAATTTAATATTATAACACAGTTCAAAGAATACTTTTTAAACTTATATCCATATGGTGCTTAGAGCCTCCTTTGAACATCCAAATGGCGGTTAAAAGGCTCTCCCTTTCTCATTGGCTATTTATAGTCACTTGGAAATTCTGAAGGGACCTATCCTCGTTCATCAATTCAAAGACATCCAATCTAATTGGTCATTCAGACCTCCTGGTTGTTCTGTGACTAACTTAAAAATCCATAGTTGTTCCCAGTAGTTCAGCGTGGTTAGATTCTTACTTCTTTCGCCAATATTATCTATAACCATCCATTTCAATTGATCAAAAGTATGTTTATACTGCACACAATGGGGTACAATAGGTGCTGTCATGGTAGCTGTGTTTAAACGGGATTGATGCTCAATGATTCTTTGTCTAATGTCCCTAGTTGTATGCCCAACATATACTTTGGGACATGGACATGTTATGGTGTAAATTACTGCTTTTTAAGAACAGTCAGTCTTGTTTTTTCTCTACAATTTATAACCTGTTACTGGATGTTCCCAAAATATGCCCTACACAGTAGTATCACACATTGATCACCGACCGTACGTCTTGTGCATTCCAATGGATTCTACAGTTGCCTCTCTAAATTGTGAATGTACCATACTGTCACGGATATTACGACCTCTTTTTGTGGCTATGAGGGGTATCTCTTTAAATATTCCATGCAGCTCCAAGACGTGCCAGTACTTTTTAAATGAAGAAATAATGGATGTTGTAGATGTACTCTGAGGCAGCACACACAACAAATGATGTTGTTCTTTTTTAGGTTTGTATTGAAGTAATATTTCATGGTCACTGTATCTTGCTCGTTTGTATGCTCTTCTAATTACATTTTTAGGGTATCCCCTCTCCAATACATTCAGCTAAAGTTGGAGGGTCCCATCAGAATTATGACTTTCCTAGTTATTGAGGTTGAGTCTATGAAGATATATCCAGACTATATGGGGAATATGCTGATGAAGTTATTCACCATGTTCTAGGGGACTTGCCAGGCTAGGAAAGTGCCACTGCAGTATATGCAATCACTTATTGACAAACCTGTGTTTACTTGTTGAGTGATCCAATGGTCTGATTATTCCTGCACTGGATAATGCTAGTGACAGTAGACATGCTCCACATTCACTACCATATTTGCAAGAGGAAGCACAGTGTATGGACTTCCTGGTATGGAAGACTTTTCTTGCCTTATTAATTGAGTCTCAATATTTTTATCCGTCCCTGTCCAAAAGTGACCTGAAACTGTTTTCTTCAACTTCTGGGAGAATTAGATTGGGGGTATATTGCCAGGGATCATGGTACATTACAACCTGGCCCAATGCCTTCCTCTTCCCTCTTATTCAGAAAAAGTCTTTCTGGAAAAACTTATTGTATGCACCCATAATGGCACACAAAAAAGGGGCCAAGTCAAGGCATGCTTGAGTGTATTTTTCAATATAGCCAGTTAGCACAATATTCAACTCTAATTGGCTCAATGTGTCTGCATAAGTGCAGCTTCCTTGAATTGAACTGCACAAGTTTTATGGAGTTAGATTTAATCAGATATTCAACTGCAGCTTTAGCTGGTTAGCTGCATGTGAATATCCAGAGTTAACCAGTTAAAATTAACCAGCAACTTCTCAAAAATCTATTTCTATGACAAGACTTTTCAATAAAGAACAAGCGTCTACAAATAGAAATGATACAGAAAGCTCCAGAATACATTATAAATAAGAAGTCATACATTTTGAATGATTTGAAGATTTATTGAAAGAATATAAAATAGTTGCTTGAAGCAGATGTATTTCACTTGAGATTGGAATATAGCAGCCTGATAAAAAGTATTTACCTTGTATACAATTCTTGCTCAAATTACAAAGTTTTATTACATGAATATTCAACTTGTAAATGTCTACAATATTATCACTAGTGGGCATTGGTGTCATTATTCATCTATGATGTCTTCTCAGAATGCATGATATTCCCTTCTATTTTTCAGATCAATAAGTTATGTAAGTTACTAAGTTCTGCCAACTTTTCCATTGAATGAATTCAATAGGCACATTGTTCTGCCATCAACAGATCTGAAAAGTACCTATTTGCTAAATCATGCACATTGAAAAATGAGGTTGTTTGTCAGAGTCACTTTGTGAATCATGATGAATTGTATATTTTTATAGCTATATATGTTTCAGCAAATTTCAAGTGATAAACAAAAAATAAAATCTGAAAATGTAGAAAATTCAATGAAAGCAAAAAATTATGAACAAATTAATAGGGTCATCATCAAATCGTGTTAGGGCCCTAACGCGAGATAAAAGCAATTTTTATCGCTTCACACACTAGCATGCACATATGATAATGAGTATGAAAAACCAGGAAAATTATGGAAACAAGGGGCCAACCACGTTCGAGGTAAAATAACGCAAAACGTGGGATTTAACTTACCAAACAACTTTTATTTATCATGGATTGTGGCTAATATTGTGGCTAGTATCGCTTGCAATAAAAAAGACACAACTACACAGCCCTGATGGACCAATAAAAAATGCTTTTGTTACCTGCCTTGTCTTCTTAAGGATACAATGCTAATATGAAGTCTACAGTAATGGGACACTAGCTGCTTCAGGCTGCTCAACAACAATAAAAATAACAGAAACCAGCAAGGGAGTTTCAAACACCACCTAGAGAAATCCCCGCACTAGAGCCAGAGCTGCTAGCCCTGCTAATGGAGTAGCTTGGCTCGCAGCAGGGGCGGGGTGGGTTTAGTGTTTATTTTTGTGTGCCGTTTTTCCCGCCCTCCCCCAAAACCAAAAGAGAACCCCCACAAACAATTTTGTGGGGTTTTCCTATCGGTTTCGGGGAGCCCCAAATTTCTGACGATTTTGAAAATATCGTACGATATTTTCAATCATCAGAAGCCCGATTCACATCCCTATTGCCAGATACTTGTGACCTGGATTGGCCACTGTTGGGAACAGCATTCTGGGCTTGATGGACCCTCAGTCTGAGCCAGTATGGTAAGTCCTATGTTATTGTGTATCATATCTAGAGATGTGAATCGTGTGCCCGATCATCTTAACGATCGGGTTCGGCTAGAGGGGGGGAAAAATCTGATCGTGGGTGATGTGGGTGATGTGAATCGGAATTGGTTCCGATTCACATAGTTATTTTTTTTGTAGTGAGGCCCGACCCTTTAAAATTAACCCCTTACCTTCCCCCACCCTCCCAAACCCCCCCAAAACATTTTACGATTACCTGGTGGTCCAGTGGGGGCGCGGGGATCGATCTCCCGCTCTCGGGCCATCGGCGCTATTTTGGCTGCCACTCAAAAATGGCGCCGATGGCCCGATAAAAAAAAAAACCCACCCGACCCTTTAAAAACGACCCCTAAGCTTCCCCCACCCTCCCGAGCCCCCCAAAACATACCTGGTGGTCTAGTGGTGGTCCCGGGAGCGATCTCCCGTTCTCAGGCCATCGGCTGCCACTCATAAAGATGGCGCCGATGGCCCTTTGCCCTTACCATATGACAGGGTATCCGTGCCATTGGCTGGCTCCTGTCACATGGTAGGAGCACTGGATGGCCGGCGCCATCTTTAAAGATGGCGGTGGCCATCTTTATGACGGCGGTGGCCATCTTTAAATACGGCAGCGGCCATCTTTAAATTCGGCGGCGGCCATCTTTACGAAGGTGGCGGCCATCTTTAAAGATGGCGCCGGCCAGCCAGTGCTCCTACCATGTGACAGGGGCTGGCCAATGGCAGGGATACCCTGTCATGTGGTAAGGGCAAAGGGCCATCGGCGCCATCTTTATGAGTGGCAGCCGACAGCCTGAGAATGGGAGATCGCTCCCGGGACCACCACTAGACCACCAGGTATGTTTTGGGGGGATTGGGAGGGTGGGGGAAGCTAAGGGGTCATTTTTAAAGGGTCGGGTGGGGTTTTTTTTTATCGGGCCATTGGCGCCATTTTTGAGTGGCAGCCAAAATGGCGCCGATGGACCGAGAGCGGGAGATCGGTCCCCGCGCCCCCACTGGACCACCAGGTACTCGTAAAAAGTTTTGGGGGGTTTCGGGAGGGTGGGGGAAGGTAAGGGATTCATTTTATAGGGTCGGGGTGGGTTTAGGGTTTTTTTTGGTGTGCCGGTTTTCCCCGCCCTCCCCCGATTTACGATTTTTCACGATAAATCAGGGGAATTTCTATTGTATCGCAACTCTTAATGAATTTTGACGATTTAAAATATATCTGACGATTGTTTTAAATCGTCAAAAAACGATTCACATCCCTAATCATATCCCTTCTGTCTCTCCTCTCTTCTAGGGTATATATATTTAGGTCCTCAAGTTTCATCTTATATATCTTTGGTACAAACCACCACACCACTTTGGTTGCTTTTCTCTGGACAACTTCTATCCTCTCCCTATCCTTTTTAAGATATGACCTCAAGAACTGAATACAGTACTCCAAGTGAGGCCTCATCAGTACTCTGTTCAGGGCCATTATCACCTCCTTTGTCCTGTTAGTTATTGCTCTGTCTATGCAGCTCAGCTTCACCTTGTCACTCTGCTTCACTACCTTCATCATATCAGACACTATCATCTAGAGTTCTCTTTCCCAGTCCAAGTTCATCACTTTTCTCACTTCCCATCGTATACAGCTTCTGGGGGGTTTTGAATCCCAAATGCATGACACTTCACTTTTTGGCACTGAATTTTAACCAGAGGGTCAAAACAAAAACTATATGTGACCTGTTGGTATCATAAATGCTGAGAGAAGCCCATAGGTTTAGGCAAAAACACCAAGATTCAGTCATATACCAGATAGTGTTTTGCCTAAACCTATAGGCTTCCCACACCGTTTATGATATCAGCAGGTCACATATATTTTTGTTATGATCCTCTTGTTTTGGTTGTGTTTATGATATTTGGAACTGGGTCAAGAGGTGCTTGTTGTATACAGTGAACACTGAAACTTAACTGCCCATGCATTTGACCATTCCTCAAGCTTTCTTTTATCATTTGTTATTGTCTTGTCCCTCTGGGGTATCGATCCTGTTGCACTGTGTCTTCTGCAAAGAGATAAACTTTTCCTTCTTATCCTCCACATTATCACCCACAAAGATATTGAAAAGAACTGGTCTCAGAATTGATTCTTGAGGGATTCCACTAATCACCTTTTTCTCATGAGAGTGACTCCCATTAACCACTACCTTTTATCCTTCCTTTTACCCACTTCAAAGCTGCTCATGAGCGTCCTATGTGGGACAGTGTCAAAAACTTTGCTGAATTCTAAATAAACCACATCCTGCTCACGCCCTGATCTAATTACTTAGTAACCCAATCAATAAAATGCATCAGATTTATTTGACCCAATCTTCCTCTGGTTAAAGCTTGCTGCCTCAGATTCTGTTACCGAGTGTATTGAGGAATAGCTCCTTTCACTATCTTTTCCTTCAGCAGAATCTACATTAATTTTCCCACAAATGAGGTAAGGCTAATTGGCCTATAGTTTCCAACCTTCACACTGTTACCACTTTTGTAAAGAGGGACCATGGCCGCTAGAGATGTGAATCGTGTCCTCGATCGTCTTAACGATCGATTTCGGCTGGGAGGGGGAGGGAATCGTATTGTTGCCGTTTGGGTGTTTAAAGTATCGTGAAAATCGTGAAAATCGTGAGCCGGCACACTAAAACCCCCTAAAACCCACCCCCGACCCTTTAAATTAAATCCCCCCCCCTCCCGAACCCCCCCCCCCAAATGCCTTAAATTACCTGGGGGTCCAGCGGCGGTCCGGAACGGCAGCGGTCCGGAACGGCCTCCTGCAATTGAATCGTGTAGTCTTCAGCCGGCGCCATTTTTCAAAATGGCGGCGCAAAATGGCGGCGGCCATAGACCAACACGATTCGACTGCAGGAGGTCGTTCCGGACCCCCGCTGGACTTTTGGCAAGTCTTGTGGGGGTCATGAGGCCCCCCCCAAGCTGGCCAAAAGTCCCTGGGGGTCCAGCGGGGGTCCGTAAAACGATCTCCTGCCGCGAATCGTTTTCCGTACGGAAAATGGCGCTGGCAGGAGACCGACTGCAGGAGGTCGTTCAGCGAGGAGATCGAGGAGATCGTTCAGCGAAGAGATCAACTGCAGGAGGTCGTTCAGCGAGGGTCCGGAACCCCCGCTGAACGACCTCCTGCAGTCGATCTCCTGCCGGCGCCATTTTCCGTACGGAAAACGATTCGCGGCAGGAGATCGTTTTCCGGACCCCCGCTGGACCCCCAGGGACTTTTGGCCAGCTTGGGGGGCCTCCTGACCCCCACAAGACTTGCAAAAGTCCAGCGGGGGTCCGGAACGACCTCCTGCAGTCGAATCGTGTTGGTCTATGGCCACCGCCATTTTGCGCCGCCATTTTGAAAAATGGCGCCGGCTGAAGACAACACGATTCAATTGCAGGAGACCGTTCCGGACCGCAGCCGTTCCGGACCGCCGCTGGACCCCCAGGTAATTTAAGGCATTGGGGGGGGGGTTCGGGAGGGGGGGGATTTAATTTAAAGGGTCGGGGGTGGGTTTTATGGGGTTTTAGTGTGCCGGTTTTCCTGCCCTCCCCCTTCCCCCGATTTACGATTTTTTGACGATAAATCGGGGGAATTGGTATTGTATCGTGGCCCTAATGATTTTTGACGATTTAAAATATATCGGACAATATTTTAAATCGTCAAAAAACGATTCACATCCCTAATGGCCGCCCTTCTCCAATGTTGTGGCACTATTCCCATTGCGAAGGATCTATTGTACAGGTGCTTTAGCGGACCAGACAGAGCCTCTCTGAGCATCTTTAGTATTCTGCAATGCAGCTTATGCATGTACATTTTCTGGGAAATGTTGTGCTTGTGTAGCTTGGGAATTTTGGTGGGATAATTTTTAAGCAGACTTATGTAAGTTTGAATTGAAAATTAATTTAATTTGTACATGTATTTGTGGCATTAGTTATGTGGGATCTTTGAGAATTACCCTCTCTAAGGAGATAAATTTCAAAGGAATTACACATGTAAATGTAATATGCAATCATAACAATTTCAAACTCCATTTACTCATGTTAAGCGTACCTATACATGTGTAACCTATGAACAATTCAATGTCATATATTATAGCAATTATCAAAAGCTTACATGTGTAAAGTGTGCTTTACTTTAAATCCTTTTGAAAATGACTCCCTGCCTAAGAGAATATATTAAGCAGATTTTCACAGAGGAATTACCCATGTAGTTTATCTTTGTAAGCTGACATTAACTATATGTATTAAAGGTGTCCATATTGTTTGCACCTGCTATTTTTATGGGTGATTGTGGGAAGGGGGAAGGGGGGTAGAAGGATAGAGGAAACTGATTGAGGTTAAATAGTTTGCATATATTTGAAAACTGAATGTATGTGCTGTTTTAATCCCCTGATCAAAACGAGCTCAAGGGAATTCTTCATTTTCCTGCAGATAAATTATGTTCATTGTGAAAACCAACACATACGTTTATCAGGGCACAAGAAGGCTGCTTTCAGTCTTTGCATTCTATATGGAAAATCAGTATTTGCCTACATAAATGGTTTTAAAATTGCCCTTGATATTTTCTGTATCTTACCATTCATATAGGGCTTTTGAATTATTGAAAGACTGAATTGGTATGGATATTAAGAGATCATCTAGTCTATCCTGCCTGCAGGCAAATTTCACAAAAGGTTTGTCCTTCCACCAAGGAAAAAAAACAAAACCTTTCAGTGTTAGGTGGGGACTTCTTCATGTCCTTGCTCAGTGGCGCATCTCCAGCCACCACCAGCCAGTGAACCTCTACTGCTTTCACCGACTCATGTTGAATGTGTGATTCACTGCACTGACCACTTATGAACTCCAAGCCGGGAGGGGGACTGCATATGCTGCAACACATGCACTGTAGCTGGATGGCTACTTGCTCTCCTTCAACACACAAGACCGGCTGACTCCAGAGCTCCATCTCCATCTAATTGTCTCCCCACTCCCACTAGGCAACTCAGGATGTCCAGGGCCTCCAACTTCCTCTGCCACACTCACTAATTTTCTCATAGGCAAACTCTCCAGAACTGAGAAAACACGACTCCTCCCCTTCTCTTGCAGACTTGGATGCAACCCTTTGAAAAGGATTGTTCTTTGGAAACTTCCCCTTGATCTCCTCTTCACTCATCAGAAGGCACCTTCCACTCATTACCAAGGGCTCACCATACAATCTAAAACAGTAAATTCCAAGAGGTCAAGATGGCACTCTCTCCTTTTATGGTGATTCACTCCTTGTGCATAGAACTTGTCACCAGGATTGACCACCAATTCCCATATAGTACCGCACCTTTTGACATCTTCGACCAAACTGATAAAGAAGTTCTTCCTTTGCCTCCTTTGGTGGGATTCTGATGCACATAAACTTGGAAAACTTCCTCTTCCCCTTATGGTGTGAAAATCTGCATTCCATCAAGGCAGCCATCTTGCCTCCATTGTTCTCCATAGGGTGAAAAATAATGCACACCTCCAAAATTTCACAAAACACTTCAAGACTATTTACCCACACACTACTTCTTCCAAACTGCTCCCTGCACCCCACATGTAGGCACCCATTTTATTTAACCCTCATACCCACAGAGCACATAAAATGATGAGAGTTTATGTCCCTGTATGATGCGGTGCCTGGCCATGGCAGCCCTCGGCCAGGTCCTCCTACCTCTAATGGTCTTTCGGCACGACAGCTCCCCAACGTGGCAGGCTACACACGGTCCGCTGCACGGCTCCCCCGGCATCTCTCCAGCCAGCATCGTGGCCTCCTTTGACGCGTGCGGAGGCCCCACCTCTTAAAGGGTCCGCGGCGCGAAAACTAGCCTGGCCCCGGAAGATGATGTCATCATCCAGGAGTATTTAAACCCTGCTGTGGAACCTGAGAATTGCCTTGCAACAGGTTTCCTCTGTTGCTTCCTGGCTGTTACTGCCTCATCTGGTAGTCCTTGTTTTGTCTCCTGATTTGACCTCAGATCATCCCTCGTTTGCTTGTCTGCTGCCCGTCCTGACCTTGGCTTGTCCTTCGACTCTGCATCTTCACTGCCTGCCCCAGATGTTCTGCATGGACCTCATCTCATCTTCGTACCAGTTCTAGTGGGTGAACACCTTGAGTACCCGCTCCTCAGGGGCTCGCCGGCGTTCATAGGCTATCCGCTCCTCGGAGGGCTGTACTGCTTGATCCATGGAACCTATTCCAGGTAGTTCCACTCTCCTATACCACCTTCTGGAGATGAGTCCATCGGGGTTGTTCCTTGGTGGTTATCTTCTCTCACTCCGGACCAAGGGTCCACAACCGTAACACTGTATACTAATAGTCAGTCTGTCAAATTTATTTAGTGGGTTCAGAAATTGGATTTTGCAGATGGTAAAGTTGACTTTGTTAGGAGCAGATGGGAAGCCCACTTTCCCTTGGCTGGTCAGGGAGTGCATTGGCAGTTCTACCCTCCATGAATCTGATCCCTATCTTTCTATATTCGTGTTTGCAAAACAATTATCAGAAAAACAGCATCACACCCTTCCCACATATAACTACAACTTTTAACTTTATTTCTGGATATTATTGCCAGCCACTATATAATTTTAGTATGGGGTAAGCATTTACTACTGGATACACAGTCAGAGTAAAACATATACTACAAATCCTACTTGGTATCCAGAAGTTTGGAATACCATCCTTCCAGTTTGCACTTGAACAGAATTTAGAACTTTTCAATCCTCCATTATTCCACCTTTTCCTATCTCCAAATTCTGGGACATAGAAATTATATCACCAAACACTCTCTGGTCGTTCACATCCGACCCTAAGGGCTATTCACAGCCTCATTATATCAGGAAACTCTCATTTGTCCTGAGTCTCTCTCGGTCAGATAATGTGAAGGATTCCCCAGTTCCTTCTACACTACAGTTCTTTGTGGGGTTCCCTCATTTCTGAATACCCCTTCATCTTCTTGTCCAGGCTTTCTTTTCCTCAGAGAAAGGAATTGCATCTTATTTCAATCTTCTCTCCAGGCCAGTTCCTCAGGTAGAGGAATCACTAGCTCTCATCTCTTCAGCCTAGGGCTTTTTCCCTTGAGGTGAAAAGCTCCTGCAGGGCCAAATGCATATTGGAGAGATTCCTCTACCTTGCCATCCCACAAGCTGGCTACCCCAGGACAACCACATTTGGAGGTCCCAGCTCCATCCTAGAAAGAGCAATCTCACCAATTTAACTTAGAGTTATACCTTCCTGGGATACATCCCAGCCAATCAAAACTTTCTACACAATTAAGTGGACAAGATCATCCAAAACACCGAAAATCAGATAACTATACACATATCAGTAACCACAACCCAGTAATATGGTATCCCACCAAGTTCAATCCAGTGGTTACTCTGAAGTAGTACAGGTTCAAACATACAAACATTTTTCATAACACTTTAGATAATTTATATTCCTGGGTCTTCCTCACCTAAAATATCTTGTACTACTAGAATAGAAAAAAAATCACAAATTTTGTGGTCTCCCCACAAACATCTACAATCTCTCTCGGTAAATTGTTCCAGTATTTGATCACCTTTACAACTAGAAAGTTTTGCCTAATGTATACCCAATTGGATTTGCCCTCCCTTCCCCTTAAACAACACCATCCTGAATGAGCCCAAACCAATCAAATCTTGGAAACTAGTCATAGCTGGGCCTGGCTAGTATACAGATGGCAGACTGCCTGAGATGACCGAGTGCTCTGGGCTGCAGATTGTAACAGTAAACCATAGTATCCTGCTAAGAATATTAGGGTCATGTGGCAGTCCATGATTTTCTAAGTCTATAAAAACAGATAAGGCACTTACTACCACTTCCACTCCACTGACCAGTCAGATCACTTTCTCAAAGACTGTAAAATTTCATAGTATTCAGTGGCTGAATATTCTACTAAAACCAATATAAGATACTCTTTTACTTCAATTTTTTTCTAGTGCCTTGGGAAGACATTACATGTGTTATTGTAGATCAGATCTGCCTTCCAATTAGTGCTTGTCTTATTCAAAATCAGTGAAGTGGAATATAAGCTTGGGAAGTTCACAAAGTCTCAAGCATGGCTAATCATAAAAATAGTCAATGGCCTCGTGTATGCTTTAGCAATTAAGTTGGCAAAATCAAATAAAGAGTAAAACATAGCATAAATTGCTTTTTATCCTGCATAATGTCCCTTATTTTCTAAGTAAGCAATCAATGATTTCTGATTGTTTTGTCTTTATAAAACAAAACAAAAACACATTATTTTGCTAGCCTAGGCGTGATTTGACGCAGTATTTACTTGTGTTTAAATGCATGCCCTAAACAGGTCAATAGTTTAACAACTGCATGAAGATTACACTTTTTATATTAGCTAATTGAAGCATGGAGGTTATTAGTGAAGAATGTTGTCAGATAACTAACACTGTTGCAATAAAATCAACAAAATCCATTTATAAACTGCATCTGATCTTTTTATACTGTTTTTGCTTTCATTTGGCAGAAACAGGCAAGTCATGTTTCAAACTATTACATGCTACTTGCATATTAAGTTTTATTTAGTATGAGAACTAAACTGCTAATTTAAAGCAACTTATTCACTAATTCTGATAACATAACCATAGGCTTTATTTTCAGATATTATTAGAGCAGTATGGATTATTGATGGCTATAGAGTAGATATAGTAGGGAGAGTTCTAACCAAGTAAGACAAGTGCACAATCAGAATATCACCTTTTTCATTAAACTTTAACTCATTTCAAACTAAAGTCCTAGGATACAATATGCTAATGGGGCACAATTTGGGTAGGCAATAATTACTACATTTGATTTTATTTAGTTAGGGTTTACATTTATATGCCACCTAAGCATAGTTCCAGGCAGTCCTACTATACATAAAATAAATGATATAGTAATACAATAACAAAACATTAAACCATACATTCAAATGCAATAATAAAAGCAAAATATTCAACTATATAAATATATGCTTGTGATTGAACTACTCTGAACAATTTTGTGTCATCTGCAAATTTGATTATCTCACTCGTCGTATTTCTTTCCAGATCATTTATAAATATATTAAAAAGTGAGGGTCCTAATACAGATCCCTGAGGCACTCCAGTGTCCACTCCCTTCCACTGAGAAAATTGTCCATTTAATCCTACTCTCTGTTTCCTGTCTTTTAGCCAGTTTGCAATCCACGAAAGGACATCGCCACCTATCCCATGACTTTTTACTTTTCCTAGAAGCTTCTCATGAGGAACTTTGTCAAACGCTTTCTGAAAATCCAAGTATACTACATCTACCGGTTTACTGGTACTGGTTTACTGGTACGGTTTACTGGTGCTGAGGTGGGCGCCCACCTCAGCACCAGTGATCATCAAACGGTATGGTTTAATATCACTAAACGAATATGGAAAAGAAGCACAAAGACCAGAGTTTTACAGTTCAAAAACACAGACTTTGAGGAAATGGGGAAGTACCTAGAGGAAGAACTAAATGGATGGGAAAATGAGAGAGATGTGGATCAACAGTGGACCAATCTAAAAGGAGCAATCGCCAAGGCAACTGCTCTATATGTTAGAAATGTAAAGAAAAGCAAAAGAAAAATGAAACCTATCTGGTTCTCAAAGGAGGTGGCTGACAAAATTAAAGCTAAAAGAACTGCATACAAGAAATACAAAAGATCCCAAAGGGAGGAGCACAAAGAAGAATATCTGATTCAACTGAGGGAGACTAAGAAATTAATCAAGTTGGCAAAAAGTCAAGCGGAAGAGAGGATTGCCAAGGAGATAAAATATGGTGACAAAGCATTTTTCAGATACATCAGCGAAAAGAGAAAACTCCAAAGTGGTATAGTGAAATTGAAAGATGAAAATGATCAATATGTGGAGAGAGACGAAGAAATGGCAGAAATATTAAACAAATACTTCAGCTCTGTGTTCACTAAAGAAGACCCTGGAGAAGGACCATCTCTACACAACAAGAAACTGGAAGGAAATGGAATAGATGAAAATCCTTTTACAGTAGAAAATGTGTGGGAAGAGCTAAAGAACCTGAAAGTGGACAAAGCCATGATGCCTGATGGGATTCATCCAAGGATACTGAGGGAGCTCAGAGATGTGCTGGCGGGACCGCTGTGCGACCTGTTCAATAGATCCCTAGAAACGGGAGTGGTGCCGAGTGATTGGAGAAGAGCGGTGGTGGTCCCGCTTCACAAGAGTGGGAACAGAGAGGAGGCTGGTAACTACAGACCGGTTAGCCTCACTTCAGTGGTGGGAAAAGTAATGGAGTCACTGTTGAAAGAGAGAATAGTGAACTATCTACAGTTGGGAGAATTGATGGACCAGAGGCAGCATGGATTCACCAGAGGAAGATCCTGTCAGACAAATCTGATTGACATTTTTGACTGGGTAACCAAGGAATTGGATCGAGGAAGAGCGCTCAATATCATATACTTGGATTTCAGCAAAGCTTTTGATACGGTTCCGCACAGGAGACTGGTGAATAAAACGAGAAGCTTGGGAGTGAGTGCCGAGGTGGTGACCTGGATTGCAAATTGGTTGACGGACAGAAGACAATGTGTGATGGTAAATGGAACCTTCTCTGAAGAGAGAGCGGTTTTAAGTGATGTACCGCAAGGATCGGTGTTGGGACCGGTCCTGTTCAATATCTTTGTGAGCGACATTGTGGACGGGATAGAAGGTAAGGTTTGTCTTTTTGCGGATGACACTAAGATCTGCAACAGAGTGGACATGCCGGAAGGAGTGGAGAGAATGAGACGGGATCTAAGGAAACTGGAAGAGTGGTCGAAGATATGGCAGCTGAGATTCAATGCCAAGAAGTGCAAAGTCATGCATATGGGGAGTGGAAATCCGAATGAACTGTATTCGATGGGGGGGGGGGGGGGGGAAGGCTGATGTGCACGGAGCAGGAGAGGGACCTTGGGGTGATGGTGTCTAATGATCTGAAGTCGGCGAAACAATGCGACAAGGTGATAGCTAAGCCAGAAGAATGTTGGGCTGCATAGAGAGAGGAATATCGAGTAAGAAAAGGGAAGTGATTATTCCCTTGTACAGGTCCTTGGTGAGGCCTCACCTGGAGTACTGTGTTCAGTTCTGGAGACTGTATCTTCAAAAAGA
Source organism: Rhinatrema bivittatum (assembly GCF_901001135.1). Taxonomy (NCBI): domain Eukaryota; kingdom Metazoa; phylum Chordata; class Amphibia; order Gymnophiona; family Rhinatrematidae; genus Rhinatrema; species Rhinatrema bivittatum. The sequence continues at coordinate 419,403,829 of NC_042617.1, read as the reverse complement.
CAAAGACATGATGGAGGCGGTACAGAGAAGGACGACCAGGAAGGTGGAGGATCTTCATCGGATGACGTACGAGGAGAGATTGAAGAATCTAAATATGTACACCCTGGAGGAAAGGAGGAGCAGAGGTGATATGATACAGTCTTTCAGATACTTGAAAGGTGTTAATGATCAAAAGACAACGACAAACCTTTTCCATAGGAAAAAAATCAGCAGAACCAGGGGTCACGATTTGAAGCTCCAGGGAGGAAGATTCAGAACCAATGTCAGGAAGTATTTCTTCATGGAGAGGGTGGTGGATGCCTGGAATGCCCTTCCGGAGGATGTGGTGAAGACCAGAACTGTGAAGGACTTCAAAGGGGCGTGGGATAAACACTGTGGATCCATAAAGTCAAGATGCTGCCAATGAAGAGTGGGTGACTTGCCAGAATGATGGCTACTGCCTGGAGTCAATACCCTTATTAAATAAACATACACATGCTTACTGTGACTCCAACATTGCTCTAAGCTTCAACAACAAGAGGAAATGTGGAAAAAAGGATTTGCACTCACAAAGAGGGGAGTAGCTGGCTTGTTACGGCGGTTACTACCCCAAATCAAAAAAGCCTGATACTTCACTTTCAATGCATATACAGCATAGTTCTCTGATTCAACGGCAGAGGAGAAGAAAAACTGATACTTCACACATCCAGCAGAGCTCTCTGCTTCAACGGCAGGGGAGAAGAAAAGAGGGTTCGCACTCACAAAGCGGGGAGTAGCTGGCTTGTTACGGCGGTTACTACCCCAAACCAAATGTGCCTGATACTTCACTTCCGATGCACATCCAGCATGGCTCTCTGCTTCAACAGCATGGGAGAAGGCTGATAGTTCACGCATATCCAGCATAGCTCCCTGCTTCAACGGCAGGGGAGAAGAAAAACAACCAATAAGGGCTGTATAACATAGTCTGGGTAAAACAAATAAGCATGGGTGTAGCTTGCTTATTGCGGCGGCTACTACCCCTAACGAATCAAGCTAGATATTTCACTTGGATGCAGCTCCATCACTGCTCTCTACATTAAAGGTGGGGGTGGAAGGGAAATAGAACCAAGAGCTAAGAGAAACAGATAAGTATGAGAGAAAAAATGTGTGAAGCTTGCTGGGCAGACTGGATGGGCCATTTGGTCTTCTTCTGCCGTCATTTCTATGTTTCTATGTTTCTATGTTTACCTTTATCCAATGTTTATTAACTCCTTCAAAAAAGTGAAGCAGATTTGTGAGGCAAGATTTGCCCTGGGTAAAGCCATGCTGACTTTGTTCCATTAAACCATATCTTTCTATATGTTCTGTGATTTTGATGTTTAGAACACTTTCCACTATTTTTCCTGGCACTGAAGTCAGGCTAACTGGTCTGTAGTTTCCCGGATCGCCCCTGGAGCCCTTTTTAAATATTGGGGTTACATTTGCTATCCTCCAGTCTTCAGGTACAATGGATGATTTTAATGATAGGTTACAAATTTGTACTAATAGGTCTGAAATTTCATATTTAGTTCCTTCAGATCTCCGGGGTATATACCATCCTGTCCAGTTGATTTACTACTCTTCAGTTTGTCAATCAGGCCTACCACATCTTCCAGGTTCACCGTGATTTGATTCAGTCCATCTGAATCATTACCCATGAAAACCTTCTCCATTACGGGTACCTCCCCAACATCCTCTTCAGTAAACACCGAAGCAAAGAAATCATTTAATCTTTCCGTGATGGCCTTATCTTCTCTAAGTGCCCCTTTAACCCCTCGATCATCTAACGGTCCAACTGACTCCCTCACAGGCTTTCTGCTTCGGATATATTTTAAAAAGTTTTTATTGTGAGTTTTTGCCTCTACAGCCAACTTCTTTTCAAATTCTCTCTTAGCCTGTCTTATCAATGTCTTACATTTAACTTGCCAACATTTATGCTTTATTATATTTTCTCCTGTTGGATCCTTCTTCCAATTTTTGAACGAAGATCTTTTGGCTAAAATATCTTCTTTCACCTCCCCTTTTAACCATGCCGGTAATCATTTTGCCTTCTTTCCACCTTTCTTAATGTGTGGAATACATCTAGACTGTGCTTCTAGAATGGTATTTTTTTTAACAATGACCATTCCTCTTGGATATTTTTTACTTTTGTAGCTGCTCCTTTCAGTTTTTTTCTAACAATTTTTCTCATTTTATCAAAGTTTCCCTTTTGAAAGTTTAGCACGAGAGCCTTGGATTTGCACACTGTTCCTCTTCCAGTCATTAAATCAAATTTGGTCATATTATGATCACTATTGCCAAGTGGCCCCACCACCATTACCTCTCTCACCAAGTCCTCTGCTCCACTGAGAATTAGATCTAAAATTGCTCCCTCTCTCATCGGTTCCTGAACCAATTGCTCCATAAAGCTATCATTTATTCCATCCAGGAATGTTATCTCTCTAGCGTGTCCCGATGATACATTTACCCAGTCAATATTGGGGTATATGAAGTCTCCCATTATTACTGCACTACCAATTTGGTTAGCTTCCCTAATTTCTCTTAGCATTTCACTGTCCGTCTCACCAACTTGACCAGGTGGATGGTAGTATACCCCTATCACTATAGTCTTCCCCAACATATTTGCTTGTGAAGACTTTAACTGAAAGACTTGTGTTTGAGGTATGTTTTCTGGAACCTTTATCCCGGGCTATCAAACCAGAGGTTATACCAATATAACAAAGAAAGACGAATGGTGGGAGAACTAGGGGTATGACAGGTAGTCAGATCAGTAGACTCCTAAGGTGGTACATTTGGATCATGGTAGGTATGCCAAGCAGTGACAGTATGACCCCCCTAAGGTGATATATCTGGGGTATGGCAGGTGGGCATAGTGGCAACAACAAGACCCCTAGCTTGATATACAAGGGGCACGGCAGGTAAGCAGAGCAATAGCAGCAAGATCCCTAAGGTGATACATCTTGAGTTTGGCAGATAAGCATGTGGCAGCAAACCCCCTAAGGTGAAACATCTGGGGCATGACAGGTAGGCAGAAAAGTAGCAGCAAGGCCTCTAATGTGGTATATAAGAGGCATGACAAGTAGGTATGTGACAGCAAGCCTCTAAGGTGGTACGTAAGGGACATGGCAGGTAGGCTGAGTGGAAACAGCAAGATCCCTATGGTGGTATATTTAGGGCCTGGTATGAGGCAGATTGACAACAAGACATTCAAAGTGCTTTCAGCCATCTTGCCACTCACATAGAAATTTTGGAAACCCAAACAAAGGCAAATTGATTTTCAAAAAGACTAGCTTTCCAGTCAACACTGACTCCAGCCTTAAGCGATGAGGGCTCATGCTGTTCCCTGTCATTTAGAAGACAGATTCACTGGGCATATTGGGGGGGGGGGGGGGGGTGGACAGGAACTGTAGAGCTGAGTCACCTTGGCTAGGTCTGGCCAGTCTACAGACTTATGTGCCCAATATGTGAGCACATCTGTGTTCATCTCCTTGATGGCTCTATAAAAAAGTGAGTCACAGAAATTGTAGCTGGGATCTCCTTTGCTGGGGTAGAATAAGGGTTTCTCCTGCCAGCTGCCTATGTCAAGAGAGATATTTCTTTTTGGGCAATGTGGCTTTAGCATAATGAGGTAGAGGTGGAAGTGGTAGCTCACAGGATGCTACTTGTACTTGAACTCTTTCCTGAGATACATTCTTACTGTATCTCTGCCTCTAGTGCTCCTCATCATACACCTTAGATACCAAAAGAAGCAATACCCTCTATCTTTATTTTGTTTCTTCTTCAACTTGTCCTGCCTTGGGTCTGACATGTGTCTGACAAGGTGGTAAAAGTCACAAAGGCAAGAGCTGGGATTTTATTCTCAACAATGCAGTGACAGACTTCAATGTGCCATAGAAATGAATGGGAACATAAAAGAATGAGATAAAGATTATTTCATTCATGGGATCCTCCATTCATTTCAGAGGGGCAATGAGTAAAACAAATTTGGACTCATTTGTCATATATATATCATGTAGTTGGGTGGGATGAGGAACAACCACAAGACAGGCTGGTTATCATCACAGATCTTTATATCTAACTGGCTATGATTGTAATCAAGTTCTTTACCTGTATCAAGTTGTTATACTGTAAACCGGAGAGAAGGCAGATTGCTATTCTTCGGTATATAAAAGACTTTAAATAAATAAATAAATAAATAAATAAATGTAATGAGTCATATCTTGACTGACTTGATCTAAGCTAAATTTTAGCTGTAATCCTAGCCAGTCAGGTATAGTAGAATATTTTCCTAAAGATTAGTGGTTAAAATTAATAGTTTATTGGACACTCCCTACTATCTAAAATTGCCCCTTAAAACTTTTAATTCAGTTTCCTTGCAGAACTGTGAAATAACATATTGCTGAATCAATATTTTATAATAGCCCTATTCAACAAAATAGTGCTTGCCTCAGGCCTACCAGTACCATTTTAAAATAAGATCTGGTGGGCAGGAATGATTGGGAATTGCTCCTGCCCCATTTGGTCATCTAGACCCAACGGCTGTGGTAAGATAGGTTCTGGGAAATAGGATAGAAGAAGGCCCGGGGGTAGAGGTCTTCAATTTTTAAATGTTGATGGCATCAGTGCTGGCGTTTTTAAAATTATGTATTTATTTATTTATTTATTTATTTATGTATTTATTTTATATTATTTATATCCTGGGCCCTCCAAAGTTCGAGGCGGTTTACAAAAGTACATACATAATATAATTTAAAAACAATAACTAAAAGACAGACATTATATAACATAAATATAAATTTTAATATAAAAATGGTCATAAATAAAATTAGAAATTTAAAAATCAGCAAAAAGCACACAAGGTTAAAACAACAAATTAAGATGTACATAGGTCAGGGAAGGCTAGTAGGAAAAGGTAACTTCTGAGAGCAATCTTGAAGCCTTTTTTCTCAGCAGGTAGTCGGGTATCTGGAGGAATGTAGTTCCACAAAATAGGACCTGCTATAGAGAAAGCTTGTTCCCTGGTAGAGACAAGCCTAGTGGTTTTAGGGGAAGGAATAATAATAATTGAAACAAAATAATCTGTAATCAAGATGAAAAAGCAAAAAATAAAATAAAAACAATTTAAGTGAATACACCTATTCTTTGCAGTCCTTCTGTCATCACTGCCTTTATTTTTGCGTTACATATAACATCAAACATTCTAATTGAAAAACATATTTAAAGTACTTTTCTGACAAAATAAAATTTGTCTTTGTTCTTCACTGGTGAAAGAGATGAGAAAACACTACTATTCTAGATGTGCTTTCAGAATGCAGGAATCAGGATTTAAAACAATAAATTCATGATCTTGCTTTGTGATTTTCAACAAACATAAAGCTGTCATAGAAGGAGTTATTTTCAAATAGCTAGGGTAATTGTTAGGTATACAGGCACTTTTAAGAGAGAAGCAAACACATAAATAAAGCTCTGTGATTACTAGACATTTCCAGTTTCTAGTTAATATAGGGGTTTCATTTCATTTCTAATAGCTCCTGCATGGGCCATTATCCCAGTTTCTAGATTTTTATTTAGTTCTTACATTACATTGTATACTGTACTGCATTTCATTTGTTACATCTCAAAAGCTGACCTACAATTTTTAAAACCTCATATCTTTTGACTGATATTTACATTTGCCCTGCATATGCCTGATTAATTACATGCACTGTGGGTCCTTATGCAAATAAACATTTTCTTCATATAAACAGCTTGCCATTAGATTAAGGGCTACATGCTGGTGAGTTTAATTGATGTTGAGAATCCATATTAATAATTTCATGTTTGCAAAGTTTAAGATTCTCCACTGTCATTTTATCTCTCTCTTTCTCTATATATTTATTTAAATCTCTCTCTGTAGATTTATAGATACAGAGATACAGAAATAGGGGTAGATTTTAAAAGAAGTGCACACGGGCTACATGTGCGCGCACTACCCGGCGCACGAGCGTATGCCCGATTTTATAACATGCGCGCGCATGTATAAAATCTGGGGTCAGCGCGCGTAAGGGGGTGCAAAATTGTGCAACTTGCGTGCACCGAGCCGTGCTGCCTTCCCCCGTTCCCTCACTCTGAATGACATCAAATCTTCACAAGAGTGCCCTGTTCTGTTCGTACATCTCACTCTGAATGTCAAAGTGGCCCCTAACCTCTACACTAATACCTAAACCTCGCCTCGAGTAACTAGGTGGGCCTCCTATAGAGGTATAAAGACCTAACTACTATGAAGGCCTTATAGCTAGGTTCTCTCTTTCTCTCTCTCTCTCTCGTCCTAGGTAGGCATTACAATAATTGTGGCACTTACCACAAAGTGTGAAAAGTTATCACACTCTGCAGTAATTCCTATGGTAACATACTTTGTGATAAGTAAACTATTGCCATAAAACACACCCCTCTTCCTATTGCATGTGATAGTTTTATGAATCTAGCCCTAACTTACTTAGCCAGCTACATCTGAATATTGATCTCATAGTTTTTAACCTCAAATGGATCACATCCAGGTTATTATAATACCACCATTTAGTGCCTTAGAAAAGATGGCCTCATCATGGTTACTAGAGGAGTGTTTATGTATTTACTGGTAATTTGGGTGGGTCTATGGATGATTATGATTATGAATATTAGCCTTTGTAATTCTGTGAACATGCTAACATTCCTTTATATGCCCTATTGCTCTTGAATGCATTCTGTCTGTTAAATGAAAAGTTTCTAAAACAAAAAGAAAAGATGACCCTCATTTTGCAATGTCTTAAAAATTTCTTGATGGAATTTAATGAGATCAATGGTAAGCAAATAATAAATCAAATGCCTTGAAAAATTCCACTATGAATCCATCCATACCCAGGGATTTATGTGTCCAAAATGAAAGAACGGCAGCAGAAATCTCACTCTCACTGATAGATGCTGTTAAGCTATTTTTTTCTGATTCTGTCAAAGATGAACCTATCAGAGTCTAAATATGTATCACACTCCTGAGCTGTATTACCAACTTCAATCAGAATAAAAGTTAGAATAACACATTTTAAATTGTTCAGTGATATCAGAGTTATTTGTCAGAAAAACTATTATCAGCTATGTGGATTGTTAATTCTCTGTTTTTCTTCCTTTTAAGATACATGGATAAAATAAACAGTTTTGTTATCTTATGCATGATAATAAATGTATTAGTCATTTGACTAAGTTTTGCATTACATTGGTATTTTAATTTCTACTGGGGCTATCTCCATATTATACTCTTTATTTTGTCCAATAGTTTATCTTTAGAGCATCTCAATTGAAAAAATAAATAAGCCTGCAATGATCATTACATCTGAAATACTCAATTATCACTAATTTCATCTCCTAGCAAGGAGTTATGTAATCTCTGTACAGGAAAATTCCTGATATCTTGTTGCCATGCAGATACTAGAGATATGCCTGCATGATCTAAAATTAAATTGTTACCAACCTCCATTTCTATCACGTAAGGGAGCAGTGTGTTAGAAACAAGGAAAAAGTTAATACAAGAAGAAAACTGATGACCAGGAGTTTAAAACAGTAAATTCCTTTCAAATAGGATGGAGACAACCTTCCAGTGTTCAGCATATTTTGTGACAGGGTTCCATAATAAGAGACTTTGCCCAATTGAGCTTGTACTAGAGATGTGAATCGTGTCCTCGATCGTCTTAACGATCGATTTCGGCTGGGAGGGGGAGGGAATCGTATTGTTGCCGTTTGGGGGGGGGTAAAATATCGTGATAAATCGTTAAAATCGTTAAAACCCGCTAAAATCGTTAAAACCCGCTAAAACCCACCCCCGACCCTTTAAATTAAATCCCCCACCCCCCAATGACTTAAATTACCTGGTGGTCCAGCGGCGGTCCGGAACGGCAGCGGTCCGGAACGGGCTCCTGCTATTGAATCTTGTTGTCTTCAGCCGGCGCCATTTTGGAAAATGGCGCCGAAAAATGGCGGCGGCCATAGACCAACAGGATTCAACGGCAGGAGGTCCTTCCGGACCCCCGCTGGACTTTTGGCAAGTCTTGTGGGGGTCAGGAGGCCCCCCCAAGCTGGCCAAAAGTTCCTGGAGGTCCAGCGGGGGTCAGGGAGCGATTTTCCGCCGCGAATCGTTTTCCGTACGGAAAATGGCGCCGGCAGGAGATCGACTGCAGGAGGTCGTTCAGCGAGGCGCCGGAACCCTCGCTGAACGACCTCCTGCAGTCGATCTCCTGCCGGCGCCATTTTCCGTACGGAAAACGATTCGCGGCGGGAAATCGCTCCCTGACCCCCGCTGGACCTCCAGGAACTTTTGGCCAGCTTGGGGGGGGCCTCCTGACCCCCACAAGACTTGCCAAAAGTCCAGCGGGGGTCCAGAAGGACCTCCTGCTGTCGAATCCTGTTGGTCTATGGCCGCCGCCATTTTTCGGCGCCATTTTGGAAAATGGCGCCGGCTGAAGACAACAAGATTCAATAGCAGGAGCCCGTTCCGGACCGCTGCCGTTCCGGACCGCCGCTGGACCACCAGGTAATTTAAGTTATTTGGGGGGGGGTTCGGGAGGGTGGGGGATTTAATTTAAAGGGTCGGGGGTGGGTTTTAGCGGGTTTTAGTGTGCCGGCTCACGATTCTAACGATTTATAACGATAAATCGTTAGAATCTCTATTGTATTGTGTTTCATAACGGTTTAAGGCGATATTAAAATTATCGGACGATAATTTTAATCGTCGTAGAACGATTCACATCCCTAGCTTGTACTATATCAGAACTGTATATTGTAAAAAATGGAAAAGTTGTTAAGACTGAACCATTATCACTATGCCTCAGATAGCTCACTGGTAAACACATTTCTGGGAACATTTTGTTTCCTCCACAACCTTCGCTGAAACAAGTAGATTTTAACAAGCTGAACACAAATATGCATTTATTATGTCTGTATTAGGGATGAGAATCGTTTTTTGACGATTTAAAACAATCGTCAGATATATTTTAAATCGTCAAAAATCGTTAGAGCTGTGATACAATAACAATTCCCCCGATTTATCGTCAAAAATCGTAAATCGGGGGAGGGGGGGAGGGCGGGAAAACCGGCACACCAAAACAACCCTAAAACCCACCCCGACCCTTTAAAAGAAATACCCCACCCTCCCGAACCCCCCCAAATATTTTAAATTATCTGGAGTCCAGTGGGGGGGGGGGGGGTCCCGGCGTGATCTCCCGCTCTCTGGCCATGGCTGCGTTAAGAGAAATGGCGCCGGTGGCCCTTTGCCCTTAACATATGACAGGGCAAAGGTAGCGCCGGCCCCATTTTGGTTCCTGTGACCCGACGTCACGAGTGCAGGAGATCGCTCCCGGACCCCCGCTGGACCCCCAGGGACTTTTGGCCAGCTTGGGGGGGCCTCCTGACCCCCACAAGACTTGCCAAAAGTCCAGCGGGGGTCCAGGAGCAACCTTCTGCACTCGGGCCGATTTGCCAATATTCAAAATGGCGCCGGCGCTACCTTTGCCCTCACTATGTCGACATAGTGAGGGCAAAATGGCGCCAGCGCCATTTTGAATATTGGCAATATGGCCCGAGTGCAGAAGGTCGCTCCCGGACCCCCGCTGGACTTTTGGCAAGTCTTGTGGGGGTCAGAAGGCCCCCCCCCAAGCTGGCCAAAAGTCCCTGGGGGTCCAGCGGGGGTCCGGGAGCGATCTCCTGCACTCGTGACGTCGGGTCACAGGAACCAAAATGGCACCGGCGCTACCTTTGCCCTGTCATACGATAAGGGCAAAGGGCCACCGGCACCATTTCTCTTAACGCAGCCGTGGCCAGAGAGTGGGAGATCGCGCCGGGACCCCCTCCCCCACTGGACCCCAGGTAATTTAAAACATTTTGGGGGGGTTTGGGAGGGTGGAGGATTTATTTTAAAGGGTCGGGGTGGGGTTTAGGATTGTTTTGGTGTGCCGGTTTTCCCGCCCTCCCCCGATAAAATGATTTTTTAACCTAAAAAATTAAGACGATCAGATTCCCCCCCTCAGCAAAAATCGATCGTTAAGACGATCGATCACACGATGCACATCCCTAGTCTGTATCATGTACCAAATACCAGAAAAGTGCAATGTACATTAAGCATTGTTACGTGTCTCTAGTGGCATAAGCTATAATTGCAATGTTGGCACCAGAAAACAAAACTAAAAATGTTTTGCCACAGATTTTCATTTGTAATCACTGTTCCATGCCTCACGGATGAGAGTCCAACAATAGTCACCCAGCACGGAGGGGTTCCACTTGCCTTGATACCGTTTCTCCATTTTGACAATGTCTTGATGAAACCTTTCACCATGTTCATCACTCACAGCGCCAAGCTTGTCTGGGAAGAAGTCCAAGTGGGAATGAAGAAAATGTACTTCATTAATTTGTATGCCTGAAGCAGATTTTCAACCTGTTCGACAAAGACTGCTGCCTTTAGTCACCTAGAAAGTTACAAACGACATTCTTGAAGGCTGTCCACCCAACACGTTCTGTGCCTTGCAGAAGACCATCAAAGTGGCTGTCCTTCATCAAGCTTGGATTTGTGGGCCATCGAAAACATTGGAATGGCAAACGGCATGGATGGTCGCACACCTTTCAGCCAACCTCACAGACTATTGGTGCAAATTGCAACATATATGAGGAGCCCATGCTCTGTCCTTGTCACAAATATTGCACCCGAAGTATAACTCATATGCCTTGTTAGTGAGTGCAGTCATGCTCCCTTTCTATTGTTTCAGAGTAAACTCACCACAGATGTAACAAAACGTGTCATGGCTATTACGAAATTGACGCAACATTTCATAAAGTATATGAAATTTAATCCACAAGCTTTAAACTCAAAAGTTTTAGTGATACGATTTGCTCATTCACACAGATGTTGCATAGGAAACTACTCATTGCTGCTGCTTATATAAGGCTGCATCATCATGGAAACAAGTTGGAATCTTGCAGCTGAACTGGGGCTTGCCCTAGCAAATTCTGGCATGATCAGGCAAAGTTTCTTGGTGTATTTTTTTAAAAAGTTAGTCTCCATTACATGTTTCGTTGCTTATGGCCGTCAAAAATACGACATGAATTTTAAAAATCATAAAAACTACTGTCCAGCAAGAAAATATATGTATGCGAGATTATGCTTTAAAATTTCACAATTATTGTAACACAAAATTGGCCCTTTCTCAAAAACCTTACGTGTTGTACAAATTTCGAAGTAATAGCTGTGATCAGCATAAAAAATATATATTTGGAACACCAAAAAGCCTGAAGGAAACTAAAACTTTGTTTACCAGTGTAGCCTAAGGGATTTTGACACTACTTATTCCTTGCTCTGAGATGACCAAAAAGAGTATCCATGTGTTAAATACAGGATTTAATTGTTTTTTGCCTGATCATGATAAGCCTATGGGAGCTAGCAAGCAAACAGGAAGAGAACAGCAGACTTCCTGCCCTATCAGTAACAGACAAAAGAAAAAGAAGTGTGGATTTTGGTCTGTGTTTTTCTCAAGCTTGGAGAGGGGAGTGGCCCAGAGTAAAGAAGTGAGAGAGGCTTGATCTGGGAGAGACATGGATAAAAATAAGGCAACACAGATCAAGTCATCTCAAGGTAACTAGATGCTGGAAAACATAGTGTCACAGCTGGGGTGCAAATCCCAGGACTCCGAGGCAGAAGTACAAGCTGGGATCTCCTTCCATGTATGTTGAGAGAAGAAACCAAAAAAAAAAAAGAGAGAGATCCTCAAAGTCTGAGTGTAGCTATTGGCAGGTGCAACTTGTCGAGGGAATTGCAAGGAAAATGTATACTTCATATTTGTGTTTATTTTGGATAGAAGTTACTGGGAGAAATAAAGGAAAAGGAAAGGATTTGTTTCACATCAGAGAAATATATATTTTTTCTCCAAAGTTCACAGCACTAGTCTGACTGCCTGCTATTCATCTTCCTTAGAATATCCTGCTGTGTGCACAACAGACAGGAATGGACCATTGGGGGTTCATTACTTACCCAGAGGTTAAACCTTTTCTGATGTTGATTTAATGTTTACAACACTGTTTATTTTCAGAGAACATTATATGCATTACAACTGGTACTTTTGTCTCAGTGTTTTATGTATATAAAGCGCTGGAACCAGGATGCCAAAATAATGGCTCTACAGGTTGGTCAAACCTCTCTCACTTGTTGCAGAAGGCAGCAGTCAGTCTTGCCCATTAGTTCAATGAGAGCCTCCAAGGGAGAAGGCAGGTCTTGGGCTGCTAGCTCATCTTTGATCCAGGGGTACACACTCTCCAGGAAAATGGGGTGAAGACAGTCCTCCCACCAGTTAAGTTCCATCATAAGGATCCGGAACTCAATGGCAAATTCTTCTAGGGTCAGGGTACCCTGGTGCAGGTGGAGAAGCTCTGATCCCATGGTGGCCAGCTGGCCTGGTGTTATTGTTTGTAAGGTTTTGGGTGGACCCTTGGACACTGTGGCAGCTGACCACGCCCACGGGGCCACAGCTCAGGCTCAGCTTTGGGACACACAACACAGAGATATTTTTTATTAGACAGAGTTGAGTAGCCACCAGAGGTGGAAGTAGTGAGTAGAGATGAAGCCCGGCTGGGCTTAGGGTTCCTCAGGATACTGGAACAGCGATTCCCTCTATGGCTGTCCTGTAGTGGAGAAAAATGAGATGTTGAGTACAGTGGAGCATACACAGAGTACTGGTATAGAGCCTCATTGGTAAAGTTACTCACATAGTGGTTTCTCCCGGAAGGTAGCACAGAAGTTGGAATAGAGGCAGGCCCTCGAGGAGCGAGTACCTGGTTCCAGGGAACAGCTCTGAGGAAATAAAGTTGGTAACTCACTGATGATGTAGGCAGCGGTTTCTTCCAAGCAGAAGTGATAGGTTCAGGCAGCGAGTCAGGGAACATAGGCCCTTGAGGATCGAGTACCAGTTCCTGATAGCGACCTGAAGAAAAGAGAGAGGCCCCCGAGGAGCAGGTACCCCGTTAGGATAAAGTCCAAAAGTTGGAGAGGCAGAGTAGCTAGGTATGGAGATCGAATCCCATCTGTAAGGAGTCCCCTTGCTAACTCGATTAGCTAGCAAAAAGTGTAGGCTTTTGTATCCGGGATGAGTGACGTCATCACAGGGGGATGCCCCTGAGGTTCACGCCAAAGAGAGAATGAGAAGCAGGGCCCCACGGCGCGTGTGCCCTATGGTACCTGGACAACATGATGGGATGCAGTGCCCAAGCCGGACCAGGGATGCCAGAGAAGACGGCAGGCAGACGCCATGGCAGTCAGACGTCCATCAACCACAGGAGGAGTCGCAAAAAAAGTAAGGTGGGCGGAATGGAGACATCGGGCAGCGACAGTTGTAACAGTATCCCCCTTCAAAGGGGGTCTCCTCTGCAGGTTCCAGGTTTTGGCTTCAAAGGATGCGCGAGATGAAATTGATGGAGCATCTCTTTATCAAGGATGTTAGCCTGAGGCTCCTAAGAGTTTTCTTCAGGGCTGAAACCTTCCCAAGAAAGAAGGTATTCAAATGTTTTGCCTCATCTTTGGACATCAAGAATAGCTTCAACCTTATATTCTAGGTCATCTTCTGCATTGATGGCAGGTGGTTCCTGAGCCTTGGAAGAAAATTCACTGAGTATGAGAGGCTTCAAGAGTGAAACGTGAAAAACGTTGTGGTTGTTTAGTCCAGGTGGTAGCTTCAGACTGTAAGTGATGTTGCCAAGACATTGGAGGATTGGAAATGGTCCAATGTAGTGAGGAGCAAATCGAGTGGAGGGTAACTTCAGTCTGAGATGTTTGGTGGATAACCAGACTTTGTCAACAGGTTTGAAGACAGGTGCTTGAGAATGGTGAGCGTCATAAAACTCCTTAGCATCGTCACTTGCTTTAATTAGTATGTCTTTCATCTGAGTCTACAGATTATGGATTTCATCAGCAGTAGATTCAGCTGCTGGGGATGTCACTGACAGCTTCAGTGGAAGTGGCAGTGATGGTGAACGTCCATATACCACTTCAAAAGGTGTTGATACAGTTGATGTTGCTGGATGAGAATTGATGGCGAATTCAGCCCAAGGTAACAGTTCAGCCCAGTTATTCTAATGGCAACTTTCATAGGCTCGAATGAACTGTTTTAAGATTCTATTCATCCATTCTGTTTGGCCATTTGATTGCGGATGGTAGGCTGAAGTGTAGTCTAGAGAGATGTCAAATAGCTTGCACAAGGCCCTCCAGAATCTTGACGTGAATTGGGATCCTTGGTCTGAGACTATGTGTTTTGGTAGTCCGTAAAGGCGAAAAATGTGCGATATGAAGAGCTTCGCAAGCTGCAAGGCTGAAGGTAAGCCAGGCAGCGCCACGAAATGGGCCATCTTGCTGAAGCGATCGACTGTTACCCAGATGGTATTCATTCCTCCAGAAAGGGGTAAATTAACTACAAAGTCAGTAGTGATGTGTGACCAGGGCTGTTCCAGAACTGGCAGTGGTTGCAGCAATCCCCAAGGTTGGCCAGAAGCGGGTTTGTGTTTGGCACAGTTGGTACAAGATGCCACGTAGGATAGTGTATTTTTTTTTTATAGTAGGCCACCAATAGAACTTCTGGATCTTGAGCAGGGTGCAGCATTGACAAGGATGGCCAGCCAGCTTGGAATTGTGCGCCCAAAAGAGCACTTTCTTCCTGAGGTGTTTAGGCATGATGGTTTTACCAGTGGGCACAGAATGTGTAGTCGCCAAGATGACTTTCTTCGGGTCAATTATGTGCTGAGGTTCTTCAGGCACATCCTCTGAGATAAAGGAGCATGACAAGGCATCGGCTCTGGTATTTCTGTCTCCGGGGCAATATTTAAGCACAAAGTCAAAGTGATTGAAGAATAAGGACCATCTAGCTTGTCTGTGGTTAAGACGTTGCACATGGCGGAGATACTCTAGATTTTTATGGTCTGTGAATACGGTTATTTGATGTTGAGCACCTTCGAGCCAAGGCCGACATTCCTCTAATGCTATCTTAATAGCCAAAAGCTCTTTATCTCCGATCCCATAGTTCTTCTCTGCCAGGGAGAAATGTCATGAGAAGAAAGAGCAGAGTCGTAAGGATTTGGAGTCTCCAGTTTGGCTCAATACAGCCTCCACACCAACATCTGAAGCGTCAACTTCTACGATGAATGGCTTATTGGGGTCAGGATGACGCAAGCATGGTTCTGTGGAAAAGGCAGTCTTTAATTTCTTAAATACGGAAATGGCCTCCGCAGACCATTTTGAAGCGTAGGCACCTTTGCGGGTCATTACGGTCAAGGGCACTGTTAAAAAAGAGTATTTCTTTATAAAGCTTCTATAATAGTTGGTAAACCCCAAAAATCGTCTCAGGGCGTTCAGGCTGGTAGGTTGGGACCAATTTTTAATGCTCTCTAGTTTTTGAGGGTCCATCTGGAAGCCTTCTTTAGACATGATATAACCAAGAAAAGGCACAGAGTCTTAATGAAATTCGAACTTGAATAGTTTGGCGTAGAGCCGGTGTTTATGGAGTCGGCAAAGTACTTGCTTGACATCCTCTAGATGAGTGGGCAAATCTTGATAAAATATCAGGATATCATCCAGGTATACCACGACACTCTTGTACAACAGGTCCCGCAAGATGTCGTTCATCATGTTCTGAAATACAGCGGGTGCATTGCACAGGCCGAAGGGCATTACTAAGTACTCAAAATGGCCGTCTCCAGTGTTGAAGGCTGTTTTCCATTCGTCGACACTGCGAATGTGAACTAAGTTGTAGGCCCCCTTCAGGTCAAGTTTTGAGAATATTTTGGCCCCCTGAAGCCAGTCAAACAGCTCTGAGATTAAAGCAGGGGGTAGCGGTTTTTTAATCGTGATCTCATTCAGACCTCAGTAATCAATACAAGGACATAAGGTACCATCCTTCTTCCCCACAAAGAAGAAGCCTGCGCTGGCTGGAGACTTCGATGGTCTAATAAATCCCTTCTGTAAATTCTCTGATGTATTCAGACATAGCCTTGTTCTGAATCACTGAGAGCGGATAGTACTTTAGGAGGTTCAGTATTGGGTTTCAGTCTTATGGCACAGTCATAGGACCTATGTGGAAGAAGAATGTCAGCAGCTTCTTTGGAAAACACATCACTAAAAGATGCATATTGAGGTGGCAGTCCCGGCATCGCTGAAGTTGTAGGCATGCAGATGACAGGAACAATCTCCTTAAGGCACTTTCCATGACAACCTGGGCCCCAGCGGGAGAGTTCCAAGGAAGCCCAGTCAAATTGGGGTTGGTGCGACTGCAACCAGGGTAACCCCAGGACGATAGGGTGCATGGCCTTCTCTAACACAAAGAAGGGAATTGACTCTGTATGGAGAGCTCCGGTACGAAGAGTTACTGGTTCAGTTTGGCAAGTCTCGTCATCCGGTAAGGGCTCCCCATGGATGGAAGATAGGAGTAGTGGAACCTTCAAAGTGATGAGAGAAATCCTCAAATGTTCCACTAGGCGTCGAAGAACAAAGTTGCCTCCTGCCCCTGAATCCACCAGGGCAAGAGTTTGAAACTCAGACGGTCCACAGATCAAGAAGACTGGGAGATAGAGCGGAGGAGAGGGCGTAGTAAGGCCTAAGAACAGTCCTCCTACAGGACTTAGGCCCATCTGTTTTCCAGACGAATTGGGCATGTTGGGACATCGTGACCAGTCTGTCCACAATACATACACAGACCATGCCTCTTCTGAAGTCTTCTCTCTTTAGAAGTCAAATGACTGCGACCAAATTGCATCGGTTCATCTCTACTGGCAACAGGAATTACTGGAACCATCCAAGGTGCAGGTTTAGCTCTAGCCTCCTTCTGACCTGGTCCTCTATTAGGCTGGAGTTCTTTCACCTTATCACGAAGCCGGTGGTTGATTCTAGTAGCCAAAGCCACTAGTTCCTCCAGCGAGTCAGGTGTTTCACGAGTGGCCAGCTCGTCTTTCAAGCAAGTATCCAGGCCTCTGAAGAAGAGAGTTTTCAGGCATTTGCGGTCCCAGCAGAGTTCTGTAGCAAGAGTCTTGAACTCTATTGCAAAATCAGCCAGTGGTCAGTTGCCTTGCTTCAGATCCACCAGAGCAGAACCGGCATCAGTCTCTCGGGCAGGGTCATCAAAAATGGATTTAAATAAGTCCAAAAATCCGTCAATATCTTGCAAAATAGGATCCTTGCATTTCCACAGTGTAGAGACCCAAGACAAGGCTCTTCCATCAAGCTAAGATAGAATGTAAGTAGTCTTGGCTAAAGCTGTGGGGAAGTGAGAAGGCTGTAATGCAAAATGCATGCAGCACTGGTTTAGAAAGCCCCTGGTTCTCTGAATCTCTCCCAAGAAACGAACTAGAGCAGCCAGCGGTACAGTAGTCTTTAAAGTTACTTCAGGTAACTGACCTTCATTACTGGAAATAGATCCTTGGGACTTCTGTGCATGCAGCTGATGGAACGCTGAACTGAGTTTCTCCAGTGCGTCTTGCTGTTCAGAAACGCGCAGGGCCAGGCCCGGAATGGACTGGAGGGCATTGAGCTGTGCTGGATCCATGGAGTTAGCAATCTGTTATTGCTTGTAAGGTTTTGGGTGGACCCTTGGACACTGTGGCAGCTGACCACGCCCATGGGGGGAAGTCCCATGAGGGGCCACAGGTCAGGCTCAGCTTTGGGACACATAACACAGAGTTATATCTTTTATTAGACAGAGTTGAGTAGCCACCAGAACTGGCAGTAGTGAGTAGATTTGAAGCCCGGCTGGGCTTAGGCTTCCTCAGGATACTGGAACAGCGATTCCCTCTATGTCTGTGCTGTAGTGGAGAAAACTGAGATAATGAGTATAGTGGAGCATACACAGAGTACTGGTATAGAGCCTCATTGGTAAAGTTACTCACACAGCGGTTTCTCCTGGAAGGTAACACAGAAGTTGGAATAGAGCCAGGCCCTCGAGGAGCGAGTACCTGGTTCCAGGGAACAGCTCTGAGGAAATAAAGTTGGTAACTCACTGATGATGTAGGCAGCGGTTTCTTCCAAACAGAAGTGATAGGTTCAAGCAGCGAGTCATGGAACATGGGCCCTCGAGGAGCGAGTACCGGTTCCTGATAGCGACCTGAAGAAATGAAAGAGGCTCCCCGAGGAGCGGGTACCCCGTTAGGATAAAGTCCAAAAGTTGGAGAGGCAGAGTAGCTAGGTATGGAGAGCGCATTCCATTTGTAAGGAGTCCCCTTGCTAACTCGATTAGCTATCAAAAAGTGTAGGCTTTTGTATCTGGGATGCATGACACCATCACAGGGGACGCCCCTGATGTTCTCGCCAAAGAGAGAATAAGAAGCAGGGCCGCGCAGTGCGTGCACCCTATGGTTCCTGGACAGCATGGTGGGATGTAGCGCCCAAGCCGGACTGGGGACGCCGGAGCAGTCGGCAGGCAGACGCCACGGCAGCCAGATGTCCATCAACCGCAGGAGGAGTTGCAAAAAAGGTAAGGTGGGCGGAGTGGAGATGTCGGGCAGCGACAGTCATAACACCTGGTTCTTCTAAGACCATTTTGAAAATGGTCATAAATTGCTGCAGGTCATGTAGCAGGGGATCTGTACACTCCCAGAGGGGAGACACCCAATTCTGAATCTTGCCATCCAGGAATGCAAGGAACGACTTCAAAGGGGCGTGGGATAAAAACTGTGGATCCATCAAGTCTAGAGGGCGTGAATAAAGAGGCATTCAAACACTGCACGGAGCGGCAGTAGCCACAGAGTCATTCAAACACTGCACGGAGTGGCAGTAGCCACAGAGGCATTCACGGAGTGGGATGCCAGTGGCCAGTAGTTGGTGTTCCACCTTCACAGAGCGGAAGGATGGAGGACTGCTATCTCAAAAAATAAAAAAATAAAACCAGGGGTGGGTAAGAGTATGGGGTAAGGGTGTGGCCTGCTTGTTACAGCGGTTGCTACCCCTAATTGAGCTGGATGTTCACTTGGATGCAGATACGGCGCTGCTCTCTAAATTGGTGGTGGGGTAGAGGGGAATTAGGGCTGGAGGGTACTGGAAGCCAATAGTAACAGGTGGGAGAGAAAAAAAGGGGAAAAAAATGGATAAAGTGCGAAGCTTGCTGGGCAGACTAGATGGGCCTGGAATGCCCTTCCGGAGGAAGTGGTGAAGTCTAAAACTGTGGACGACTTCGGGGGGGCATGGGATAAACACTGTGGATCCATCAAGTCTAGAGGGCGTGAATAAAGAGGAGGCATTCAAACACTGCACGGAGCGGCAGTAGCCACAGAGGCATTCACGGAGCGGGATGCCAGTGGCCAGATGCCAGTGGCCAGTGGCCAGTAGTTGGTGTTCCACCTTCACGGAGCGGAAGGATGGAGGGCTGCTATCTCAAAAAAATAAAAAAAATAAAAACAGGGGTGGGTAAGAGTATGGGGTAAGGGTGTGGCCTGCTTGTTACAGCGGTTGCTACCCCTAATTGAGCTGGACGTTCACTTGAATGCAGATACGGCGCTGCTCTCTAAATTGGTGGTGGCGTGGAGGGGATTTAGGGCTGGAGGGTACTGGAAGCCAATAGTAACAGGTGGGAGAGAAAAAAAGGGGGAAAAAATGGATAAAGTGCGTAGCTTGCTGGGCAGACTGGATGGGCCGTTTGGTCTTCTTCTGCCGTCATTTCTATGTTTCTATGTTTCTATGTAATAAACGTGGTCATCACCACATCATCTGGGAATAATGACACTTGTAGTGTAAAGTGCATATAGTACTGGATCAAGAAGCCACAGCTTTGCTTGGGGTCCTGGGTTTACCGGGGTGGAGCTGGCAGCTGTGGTATGGGGCAGCTAGGTGACGTGGGGGGTGATGGTACAGGCAGAAGAGACAATGGAGCTGCAAAAATTGTGGCCTAATCCAGCCATGTGGAGAGGCATTCCATAGATGCTGTGAGAACCTCCATAAATGCCTGCTGTTCCTGTAGCTTGTGCACCAGGCCTGGGATGGTAATCAAGGCTGTGACATCCACAGGTCCATGGCCACAGCAATCTTGTTAATCAGAGAGCCCCAACATGGCTGTGTTTTGCACCAAGGCTGCATCAGAGAGATTGGCAGGCATTCATGTCATCTGTAAAAGAAACATTCTATAAGTACTGAACAGTAGGCTAACACAAGGACATGATAGCAATGTTGCACTGGTGGAGGACCCTTGGCCTGAGGTGGGGTTGACACAACCCGAAGGGCAAGCCCCACAGGCCTCCACTGTCTGGAGGTGGAGCTGACTAGGAGACGGAGGCCAACTGGAGCTTCGCCAATACCAGCTCTCATTCCCCGCAGGTTGAGCCCTTGGGTGCCGGGTCCAGCTGGTCTTAGGCGGGCCTCTTTGTGATGACTCCCAGTAGATGAGATGCAAGGATTGCCAAGGACCAGCAGAGGTATCAAGGGACCAGTGTATTTCCAGACTAGGCAGGGATCCAGAGACCCGGGCACCAAAGGAATAGGGAGAGACAGGTAGTGCCCAGGTAAAAGAAGGCCGAAGCTTAAGAGGCCAAGTCCAGGGAGATACCGAAGGCGTATTCAAAGGCAGGCTGGAATCAGGGCAGGCGGCTGAGCAAGACAAGGCACAGAGTCCAACGTAGCAAGGGGCAAAGTCAGAGAGCCAATCCTGAGCGTGGTCCAACTTAGCAAGGGTCAAAGCCAGAGGTCAATCCTGAGTGTGGTCTAATGTAGCAAGGGTCAAAGCCAAAGGTCAGTCCAGCAAGACAAGGAAGGGACCAAGGTACGGGTCAAGAACAGGAACCAGGAACGGAGTCAGGATCAGGAACCAGGAATGAAGTCAGGATCAGGAACCAGGAATGATGGGCAATGAGCACACGAACAAACGTGGAGAACTGTTGCCAAGGCAAGGAACTAGTGGCGGGACCCTGCCTTAAATAGCAGGGCCCGATGATGTCATCATCCGGGGCCAAAGGCTAGTTTCCTGCCACGGCCCCTTTAAAGGTATGAGAGGTGCGCATGCCTAAGCCAAGGCCCACAGGAGGCCGGATGATAGCGTCTCCCCGCAGCCCATTTGGGGAGACCCGCCGGGAGCTGAGGAGGTCCGTGGAGGAGCCAGGATCAGCCGAGGAGGCAGCAGGTGCTTGGGGGCGTAGCCGGCTGCCCACAGCCACGAGTGAGGATGGTCCGGGTCTGGGAGCAGAGCTGCAAGGGTGAGTAGGCCCGGTCACGGGCCTACTGTGGACGGGACACGCAACAAATAAATTCAAGAATTTAGTGCATCGAGAGGAACATACCAAGTGTGGAAGATCTAATGTGTGAATCCTGAAAAACCAACAGTAACAGAGGTATTCTCTCCATGGAATTCAAAAACTAGAATGCAGAAAAAGGATGTTATACAAACTAGCAAGTGAAGGAGAGGGGGAGGGGAGGGAGGATGGTATTCTGACCATGGTATTCTAAGACTGGAATTCTGAAACAGAAATTTATGCAAACTAGCAAGGAAGGGGGGAGGGGGGAAGGAAATGGAGGTGGAGGTGGAGGGGAAAATTAATTAAGAAGAAATGAAAAAAAAAATTGATTAAAACTAAGCAGGGGAGAACAGGTAAACAATTGTACAGCAGGAAGCACCATGTATAATCCAAAAGGGATAAATGTCCTGTGGAGGAAACTCACTGGTAACACCAAAACTGAGCAAGCATAAAGCAGGTTACATTCAAAGGTGAACAATTTAAAAGGAACAAAAAACTGAGAGAAGAGCCTCGAGCCACAGCATACCTAATAAACAAAAAACTAAAGAACAAAAACGATGTAAGTCTGTGCCAGAAGTTTCTTTGCGGAGAAACAAACTTTTGTATTTGGGAAGTTGTGGAGCAACACTTAAGTAAAGTTGACAAGTGAGCTGAGGCGTGAGAGACCGCAATGTGCAAAAACAGGAAGAGCTACTTAAGTATATGCCAATAACGTCTTAGCGAAGAAACAAACTTTTGTATTTGAGGAATTACGGAGCAACACTTTGGTGAAGCACACAAGTGAGCCGAGGCGCATGAGACCACGGTATTCAAAGAACGAAAGAAATGTCTCTGGTGTTTACAAATGGCTCATAAGTTCAAAAGGGGCAAGTACTTTATAAAAATTTGCAACAGGATTGCCTGTGTAAAGAGAGGCAAAAATAACCATGAGCAAAGGCAGAAAAAATATAAATACCTATTCTTAAGGTGCAGAATAATGGATCTTCAGCCAGGAGCAGGATAGGCGATTATTGCAGTCAGAAAAGGGGAAGGTAAATAAAGTGTAAAGATAAAGAGGCTGAGCACAGCTGACGCAAAGAGAGAGAAACATTTTAATAACAAAAAAACTTACTTTATACCAGCGGGGAATTCAGCAAAATGTAATCCAAAATATACCAGCAGCATATCTTTATAGCTCGAAACTGAGCAATATACCTTCTTAAGAGCTTCTCCTATTGCTTCCAATCAAATAAAATTGGGGATTCATGTATTGAACAGAAATAATTTTTTTGAGCCACACATTCTTCTGTCTTCCCTAGAACAAGATATGTGACAGAGATCCACCTTCCCCAACTTCACAGCAGCCTTTGCATCAACCCCCACTCCCACAGAAAAGACAGGCATCCAGAATTCAAAAACCTAGGAACCATTGGATACCAATTGGCCTGTGAGGAAGAGACACTCATTGTCCCCACTGATACCCCTGCAAAATCATTTAGTTTTTATGCTTTGCCCTATGGTATTATACATTATATATACGGTGTGTTTTTTCCTGATTTCTGCACTATCACTATTCTCCCCATGCCTACCCAATTTCTGATGTTTTCATTTCACAATTTAGCAATAAATATTGCAAAACAATTGCTCTGTGTGATTATTGTTTATAGTGCCCTGGTATAAGAAATAGGTTGTAGGAAAGGGAGTCATCAAGGGAAAACAGGGGGTGGATCAGTAGGGCACATGACTCATCACTCCCAGTGTCTATAAAGGGGCTGATGCAATAAATTTTATAGAAAGCGGGCACTGACTTTTCAGCGCCTGCTTTCTTAGTGGACGCATGGCACCCACAAGGGGGGCACCATGCAATATGCAAATTAGGGGGTCGTGCTAGCAAGGAGGTGCTAGGGTCGCTTACCGAGTTTACCGGCATCAGTCTTCATAACCAGCAGCCCAACGAGGTCGCATTAGTAAGGAGGTGCTAAGGTTGTGCACCTCCTTGCTAGCGCGACCCCCTAATTTGCATATTGCATGGCACCTCCCTTGCGGGTGCCATGCGTGCGCTAAGAAAGCAGGTGCTGAAAAGTCAGCACCTGCTTTTCGCAAAATTTATTGCATCGACCGATAAACTCGGCGTCCGTTTTCATTACTGGCAGATGGCCGGTTATGAAAACTGACGCTGAGTTTTCCGGCGTCTGCCGAGGTGTTTTTTTTTTTTATTGAAGAAGTACCGAAAAGCAGTTTTTTCTGCTTTTCCGTACTCCTTCTACGTGCTTCAGGCAGGCATTTATATCTGAGCGATAAATGTGAGTCTGTGATGCACATTTATTTTTTTGAATGTGGAGTGAATGAGTAATAGCCTCATTCACATGCATTTGCATGTGATGAGCACTAACTCGTTCACTCTGCGTCGGATGTGTGTTAAATAGGCGCTAATCCCCCTATTGCATTAGGGGGTGGATTAGCACCTATTTAACCCGCATCCGACAGCGGGTTAAACAGTGCGCTCGTGTGAGCGCACTGTTTTGCATCGGCCCCAAAGTAAGCTGCTACCCCCACTTTGCCTGCTTCTACCAATGGGGATAGGTGGGTTCTTTCTTCTGGTACAGCTTGCCCCCTCCCTTGGCAGCAGTGTACCTGTATTTCCTGGGGGGGGGGGCAGAGGATGCTACATTTTTAATAACTTTGAGCAAGCTGGAGGAGTACAACCTTGTAGAAAGTTGTTTGTCAGTACCAATTCTAAAAGTTGATTAAAATCGCTACATATGATGGATGAAATAATATACATCTTTATAAGCTGATAAAAAGCAAGACAGTCAGTAGTGGCTATCTAAATGTTAAGAATCACATCCTTCTTAAAGCAAACCTCCAACTTGATCTTTACCCGTCTCCATTCTTCATCACAAACTTACTAGAAATTCTGAAATTTAGATGAATTGATTAAGCAAAACAGCTATCCTACATTTTTTATGACTAGCATAAAAAAAACAAAATAATCCTTGACCCAACTTCCTTTGAGCTTGAGGGATTCCTGAAAAGAAAGGTGCAAGTCATAGTATACATAAGTCAGTTGTAGTTGTCTTAAGAAATGCTAATATATTTTTCCTTTTTCATAATATGATTTAAACTTTTTACACTTATAGAAAATATTTTTAGATTATTTGCTATTCTGGAAAGAGAAGGAAAATGTCTCAATCCTTCCAGAGAAACTATAGCAATTATGCCATACCATTACATAACATAATCAATGTATCCATGGAAAAAG
The DNA here is from genome assembly GCF_901001135.1 of Rhinatrema bivittatum. Taxonomy (NCBI): domain Eukaryota; kingdom Metazoa; phylum Chordata; class Amphibia; order Gymnophiona; family Rhinatrematidae; genus Rhinatrema; species Rhinatrema bivittatum. Next base: position 419,379,357 of record NC_042617.1, on the reverse strand, counting down.
AAAAAATATACAGTATCTATACAGTATATAAGAATAATTCTAAGTAGAACCAGTAGAAAATAAGTCAATCAGTGGTAACAAATTTTACTGCCCATGGCCAAGCTACTAACATGAACCAGATAACCATTAGGAGACCAGTGAACGAACAGATATTCTATTATATCACTCCTAACAGTACTTAATTTGTTGTATGCAATGCATAAATCTGAGAAACCTCTTAATAAAAAAATTCATCTAATTTCAATATATAAAGGAATAAACAGAAAAAAAGTAAGAATCCTTGCTATAAGACTTTGCTTCATAAAGAAAATTAATATAACCATTCACAATGTTGAAATCATGATGAGAGAAAGAGGGGTTAAAAGAAAAGAAGTACTGACAAAAATAATATAAAAAGCAGATACATAAGTATTAAAACTGGTATATCAAAAAGTGAACATTGCTTTTCCATGACAACTTAGCATGAAATACCTGGGAGTCTGGTTTCAGATAGATCTTGATTCATTTTGTGCGATAACAGGATTAAATTGCTATCTCACATAAAGGAACAAAAAAAAAAAAAACCCGAAGATCTTGTTTTGTTTGCTGCCAGACATACTAAACAATGGAAGAAGATGCTTAGAGAAGTGAGCTTTAGATGTGGAGGTACTGATTTTTCAGCTCATAGCCGATCTTAATCTCCATGCCACCTTCTTGGAACAGGTCCACTGCACACACACCCAGCCATTACCATCATACCTTAAAATGATATTCTAATAATACCAGTCCACTGAGTATTCCAGTCCCAGAATGATTAATGATTTGTTACTTCAATAGTGAATGTTTCTGGCATTGTGCATGCAATAACAGATTACAAGACAGCTTTTTACTGAAAAAATATAGAAAAACTATGTTTCTCAAAAAAGTCAACTACTGCATCTTTCCTCAAGGGCAGGTCAGAGTCGATACTAAGAACGCAGCGGTAATGATCCTCTATTTGGCAAAGGTGAATGTACAGTAATAGTGCTGAAGAGGGTGTTGCTACTACTGTCACAGTGATTAGCTGAAGTCTACATCTTGTGGGTTGTGAGCACGGTCCTTGTTTTCTATTGGACAATCCAATACAGTCTCCTCCTTAAATAAATAAATAATATCCCATGATATTATGGAGACACGTTATCAACTCTATACTGGTAATGAAGATTGCATTATAATTTATATCATGGCACTAATTAGTAAGGAAATAGCATGATTCTTAGTGCACCCCCTCCTCCTGTGGGGGGAGGAGGGTACAATTTTCAGAATTTATTCTGTAGGTGAATGGATGTTTTCTTATGACAAAATGTCTTCTGAAAATTGCCCTTCCCCCATGTAGAGGAAAAAGGCCATGAGCTGTCCACAGTATGTGAACTTTTCCCTAAGGGAAAAAGGAATAATGTGGGGATGGCACTAAGGTAGGCTCCCTAAAGGACAAGCCTGAATTTCATGTTGAAATCCCTGCCCATATTATACCTGCATACATTTTATCCTCAAAGTAAATGAGGTAAACAATACCAGCTCACCACCGGATTTTCAAAGAGAAACTCTGCAGGGAGGTTCCCTTTGAAATTGATTATACCGGCATACAGAAACGAAGTACCCGCAGGACTGAAAATGCTCCCAATAATGCCTTAAGAACATAAGAACATGCCATACTGGGTCAGACCAAGGGTCCATCAAGCCCAGCATCCTGTTGCCAACAGTGGCCAATCCAGGCCATAAGAACCTGGCAAGTACCCAAAAACTAAGTCTATTTCATGTTACCGTTGCTAGTAATAGCAGTGGCTATTTTCTAAGTCAACTTAATTAATAGCAGGTAATGGACTTCTCCAAGAACTTATCCAATCCTTTTTTAAACACAGCTATACTAACTGAACTAACAAATTCCACAGTTTAATTGTGCATTGAATGAAGAAGAACTTTCTCCAATTAGTTTTAAATGTGCCTCATGCTAACTTCATGGAGTGCCCCCTAGTCTTTCTATTAACTGAAAGACTAAATAACCGATTCACATCAACCCGTTCTAGACCTCTCATGATTTTAAACACCTCTATAATATCCCCCCCCCTCCTCTCAGCCGTCTCCTCTCCAAGCTGAAAAGTCCTAACCTCTGTGCTATCAGAGGTGGTGTGGCTTAGTTGGTTAAAGCACCTGTCTAGTAAACAGGAGATCCTGGGTTCAAATCCCAGCAGTGCCTTCCAGCAGCCTACATCACAGCTAAATGCACTCCTTGTATTTTATGTGTGAAGCTTGCTGGGCAGACTGGATGGGCCGTTTGGTCTTCTTCTGCCGTCATTTCTATGTTTCTATGTTTAGTCTTTCCTCATAGGGGAGCTGTTCCATTCCCCTTATCATTTTGGTCACCCTTCTCTGTACCTGCTCCATCGCAATTATATCTTTTTTGAGATGCGGCGACCAGAATTATACACAGTATGCAAAGTGGGGTCTCACCATGGAGCGATACAGAGGCATTATGACATTTTCTGTTTTATTCACCATTCCCTTCCTAATAATTCCCAACATTCTGTTTGCTTTTTTGACTGCCACAGCACACTGAACTGACAATTTCAATGTGTTATCCACTATGATGCCTAGATCTCTTTCTTGGGTTGTAGCACCTAATATGGAACCTAACATTGTGTAACTATAGCATGGGTTATTTTTCCCTATATGCATCACCTTGCACTTATCCACATTAAATTTCATCTGCCATTTCGATGCCCAATTTTCCAGTCTCACACAGTCTTCCTGCAATTTATCACAATCTACTTGTGATTTAACTACTCTGAACAATTTTGTATCATCTGCAAATTTGATTACCTCACTCACTTGTTAGCCAAATTGATATTGATTGTCTTCTATTGCTCAATTATTATGCCACTGTTGTCCTTGAATATTTACACCTTCTGGGTGTTCGACCAATGTGATCACAAACTCCAGTAAGAGTGGGGTCATCCCAACCCCAAGCAGACTTTCATGGGCTGCTGGAAAGCTCTGGGTATGCTTGGCTCAGTATCCCTCTCAAACCCAGAAGCAGCCCATATGGCCACCACATGGCTGAGGTATGGGATGATATGAATGCACCAATTGTACGTCTCCCTCCCAGCAGCAGCAACATCATGCCAATATGGCACAGACGCCCAGTTACACAGTGCCTATGCACGAGGCTTAATATCACTTATAAACTGAGCAACAGTCACACATCCAGTCCCTGCGTACACATCAACCAGACATGCCAATTAACACATCTGAGCCTTTGCGTAAACATGCATAACCCCCCAAAAAATATGAAAGGGGGAAAACTGATGCCCCAATCCACCACAAGCAAGCAGAATCATAGGTCCTTCCATCAAGGGAGTAGATCCAGGCCTTCTAGCAGACTGCCTGTGCAAGCAGGACTATCAGCCCTATGGACTGCAATACAGCCGAAGCATGAGTTACTTGTCTGATATACCAAACTTTGGCCCCCAGGTGACAGATAAGTCCAGCCATTCTCTTGTGAGCCTTGATGCAGATGACATTACCAATAATACACAACCTCCAGCCCCTAAGGCTTAGGTACCCCTGCATAGGAGCTGAGTAGCCTACTGAGCTTGCCTGGAATCCCTGAATCCAGCTTCAGCTTAGAGGCAGCACCTTCCCCTGAAGCTATATAAATATAGATAGATATAGATATAGATTTTTACTAAATCAAATACTACAACTCTTTCTTTAAAGCACTGAGGAAAGTGTCCTGACCAAAGATTTATGCAATAGATATATGCAATGGATTGCATATATCTATGCAATCCATTGATGCCCAGTCATATCTGATGTAGGACCCTCCAAGGCCAATCACAAATCTGCCTACCTGCCTGTTGACCCAAGAGAAAAAAACAATCTTGGTCAACACTTTGTGGGTTCCAGGCAACCAGAATGTGAGAAGTGTGATGTCATTCCTAATGATATCCATTAGCTACTTCCAAAACAATTTGCCCAGGTCATTGCCCCTAAGTGGATAACCAATAGTTGAGAGTGAGTCAACCTGATCAGCAATTATGCATACCCTAATGTGGTCATTCCAGTTCATTCCCCTCCAGCCAAGTCACCAGACTCATCCTGTGTTGCAAAGCCATGTTATGTACCAAATCTGCCAGATTTTGCATGCCCTTCTGCCCAGGAGACAAATGAGTATCCAGTGATCCAGACTGTCACTGCCAGCCAGTTCCAGGATGGAAAGAGAAAGGATAAAGACTATGAAAAACATACACAGGCAAGCCATATCCCTGTCTGACATAGGACTCTGAGCCATGGAGTGCCATCTGCTAATACATTGAATAGCACCTGCTGACAGCCCAAAAGCCACTGTAATGGATGCAGCCTCCTGTCTTAATGGAATGAGTGCCATATATCCCAATATGCAACCCTGTAACCTGAAGGGCTCACTTGACTGCTAAAAATTGAAACCTACTCTTTGGTTGTACAGACAGGGATGCCTTACATATCCTCTCTTTCGTCAGGGATCACCTTTGGTGGCTTCAGGAATGGTGAACAAGTCTTCTGCAGCCCCAGAACAGATTACATCAGGGTGTAGTTCAGTGAGAACCAGCAAAAGCTTGGAGGCTCAAGTGAGACTTGTACTTCACGAAGATAAAATAAGCAGGTCCTCACCCAATTGTTGTTCCAAACCAGAAAAAAAATGTATTCAGAAAAAAGAAAGAAAAAAGTCCAACAAAAAAGCAGAAGATTACAGCACATCCAGAGAATACCAGAAAAAGAATCCTCCAAAAGGTTTCACCATAGTTTCAAAAGTTTCCCAGTTCATTTACTCACAGTATTCCTCCCTGCTCCTCCACACATTCTGAAGGAAAAACACGCCTGTGTTTCCTCCTCTCTCTAACTCTCTAATCACGGCTTCCCTGGGCAGAACTGGTGTTCCCTTAGATGTTGGGGTCTTTATTCTGCTAGCTGACACACAATCAATACTGGCAGGAGCATCCTGAATTCCTCCAGCATTCTCAGCAAATACCCTGGCCACAGCTCGTGGCAGCCCCTCTTCAGTTTCCTTCTCAGTAGATCACAATACATTCCCTATGGACTCCAACACCTCCTTTGGGCTTCTGGAAATCCTTTATATTATCTCTACTCAAACCACTCCCTTTTGGGAGAAGGAAGCCCTTGTCAATCCACACAAAACTCACACTTCCAAAAAACCTCCTGCTCTGGAAAATTCATAATGATAATAAATACACCATTACACTCTATATTTTTTCCTTCTGGCGGCCAGTAAAGGGCCATTCTTACATTCAAGGTCAGGCATATGAACAAGCCAGTGACCTCTATCAGGATAATGAGTTGTCGCCTCCCTGATGGGTACATTGAATTGTTTTATGTGAGCTTACATTTTTCCTATATCAAAGAGACACTTGCTGCAAAATGATCAGATCTGTCATCTCTATTACAGATAGTGGCCACTAACTCACCCACCCACAGAGCAGTAAAGAAAGCTAGTGAGAAGGCTGCTCAGAGTAGAGCCACTTCAAACCCAGAAGAGACTGCAAATAGTAAGACTTGCCATAAGGACAGCAACCTGACATGAGTGACTGGTCTACAAGTTTCTGGATTCAGGTCAGCATCCCACAACCAACCAACCATCCACCTTTTAACAGTGAAACTAGAGTGGAATTGGACCATCCCAGCACCTTGGAGAAGAGTAGGCCTGCTAGGTGAGAATGAACTGAGGAGACTCCTAAGCATCTGGAAAAGATAATACATTCCACCGCCAAGTGATCAGGAATTGAGATCTGTGGTCAATTTTTGCTCCTGCAAATAAAGTTATCTGCTTGTATCCCCCAACATAAGCCCCTCCAGGTGGTGGAGGCCACTGATCTGCACAGCAAGCCCAAGCATCTGTGCTTGAACAGCCCATAGGCATATTGCATTGAACTCAAACAGAAACTTGTCCCATATATCTATATCATCCAGCAGTAACTGCAAAGTAACTCATATTAAGATACCAATGATAAGGCATGAGCAATATTCAAATAAATAAATAAATATGGCCATCCAGATTCAGTGGTGGTTCTGGATCACCCTGACTGCTACAAATGTCAACCTGTGCACTAATATATAGCATATGAGTATGACCCTACAAGAGAATGCAAGGGTTGCAATGAGAACCCACTACTTGTACATGTTGGCTTTCTTTGCGGTCTGGGTCTCATGATTCAAAGTGAACAATTTTGCAGAATTGTCCTGGCTTGTCAGCCACCAAAGGGACATCAAATTGGCCCATGGAAACCAAGGATAAGTGGGTTCAAATATTCCGGCAACCCTAACTGAAACGTGACTGGATATATAGCCGCAAGTGCCACCATCCCAGCTAAAGCAGGAGGCAGACCCAGCTCCTGGAGGTGTAAACTCATAGACTGGTATGAACACCACCAATTTCCCTGGTCATTAGGCCAGCTGGAAAAGGGTAGGGGGGTGGAGCCATGACCATGTAAACTGCCTTTATCACCACCTCATTTTAGGCTGGCCTGCAGTGCTCTAATCCAACCACCCTGAGCCTGATGTTTATAACAGAGGGCTACTGCCCCATAGTCACATCCCTACTCCCGCTGGATTCCCTTCCATCTCCCTGGCTGGCCTGGGAACTCCAGGGGAATAACCTACTTCCTCCTCTTTGGAGGTCCTTAGCCCTACCCTGTATGCCTGTACTGTCATTCAGCCTGCCACCTGTTTCAGTGGTGCACTCCTGCACTATTGCAGCATGCCCAGCAATCCTACGTATAAGTACATGCGCTTATACACAAGCTAAAGAGCCAATTACACCAATTGCCTCAGTTCAATGATTCTATGCATATAAGAAAAAAGTTTGAAGTCTGTTTTAATGATGCATTAAAAAGTCTTCAATAATTCAAACAGTCCTTAATTTGGACCTATATATCATAATAAATCTCCAAGACCAACGTAAAATAGTGAACATGTTACTTGTCTTTGTAATTAACTCTGACTATATCAAGATTCTAGCAATGTTATATCCACCAGTCCTTGTTTCAGAATTATATTCCATTGCAATAAATCTACAAACTGGCACAAAAGAGTGAAAGAAAAATAAAACTTATTTTTGCGGGTTAAATCTGAATATATCAAAGTTCATGTGCTGTTGTGTCCATCTCAGCAGAACCAATGTTCTGAATCCTCATTCTGCAGTAGGGGCTGAAATCTTTAAAAAAATCTCATAAACTTAAGTCATTTCTTCATCTCCAGTAGAAATGGAGCCATATATAATATTTCTTGTGACTTTCAGCATTCTTAAACAGCAGCAAAACGCTGAGACCTGCAAGAGATATTGTATTTGACTCCTTTTATAATGTAATAATTTTATTGGAGGTATAAAAGTGAATTAAATTCACAAGATTTTTTGAAGATTTCAGCCCTTGATACAAAACAAATATTTGAAACATCGGACTGTGTTGGCTACAACAGCACATAACGTTTGTTATGTTCAGAGTTAACACGCAAAAATAAGTTTTATTTTTCATTCACTCTTTTGTGGCAGTTTGGAAATTTATCACAACAGGCTGATGGTGCTCTGGGACCACATCCTTAGACAATGCTACACATTGCTCCACTGGAGATGATGAGACTTGCCTTAAGAAGCCAAGTAGTTGGAGGTAGGACCAAGGGACACATGCACACAGGAATCCCTGACTAGCACAGTGCCTTCATGAAAGAGAACAGCACGCATATGGAAGAAAGCACTAGGGCTCTGCAGAACTGGCCCTGTAAAGAGACAGAGATTTGATTTTTTGGGGGGGCATAGTACAAGCGGCAGCAGGCCTCACATCTAAAGAAAAATTTTTTTTATTGATTTCACAGCCACGGAGACTGGTGATTTATTCAGTACCTAAAATTAACAAAAATATGGAAGCACCCACGATTAGACCGATAGTCTCTCTGAATGGTTCAGTTTTGGAGCCAGTAGCTTTTTTTGTGGACCTGTTTCTGCAACCATTTGTGCAACAGACCAGATCATATATAAAAGATACAGCACATTTTTTGACATTGTTACAATCATTGATTGTCAAGAATAAGAACATGTGGTTGGTTACAATGGACATTAGTTCACTGTATATGAATATACCACAGCTTAGTGCCTTGCAAATCATACGACACACTTTACAGCAGCATCCAGCAGTACAGCGTACAACAACTGATCTATTGGTGGATTTAACAGAGATGGTTTTGTTTCACAATTATTTTTTGTTTGGTCAGCAATTTTATCATCAGGTGCATGGGATCCCTATGGGATCGCCACTAGTGCTCTCTTTCTGATTATAACTTATTGTTCCGTTTTCTGTTACAAGTTTCTATCCCTCATTCGATGTAAACCGATCTGATATGGTATTCAACCATGAAGTTCGGTATAGAAAAATGTGAAATAAATAAATAAATAAATAGTGCCTTCAGTGGCAAACTTGTATGTGGCTGACTTTGAGGAATGATTCATTTTTTCATCCACATGGTGGGAGTGTATAAAAGGATGGTACCGGTTTATAGATGATATTTTCATGATATGGTCCAGTTCAGAAGCACAACTAAAGGATTTCCTTAGCTGGATCAATACAATAGATGATCATTTACAATTTATAGCACAGTCTTCAGAACATATGGTTTCATTTTTGGATGTGGCAGTGTCTTTTAATAATGGTCAATTTCACAGCACAGTGTATCGCAAGTCAACTGACAGGAATAACCTATTGAAATTCCATAGTCATCATGCCCGGAGTTTCAAAATGGGTTTACTGGTTAGCCAGTTTTTCCGTGCCAGAAGGATTTGCTCTAGTACATTGGAATTTGAAAAACAGGCTAAGATATTAAAGGAAATATTTTCAGTTAGAGGATATCCTAATAAAGCAATACAGCATGCATACAAATGGGTCAAATATAGTGATAGGCAGTGGCTTCTTCAATACAAACGGGCAAAACAATGATCACGGTTGATTTGTGTTTTAATACAAACCACTGCGGTGGGATTCATTGCCACTTCTATCAGAAAGAATTGGCATGTACTAGCGCTTCATGAAATCTTTCAAGATCCACCTTTGATTGCCACTACCAGAGGAACCAACATTCGGGACAAAGTTGTGCATGTTGCATCGGAGGTGGACCCTTGGGCCGAGGTGGGGTTGATGCAACCCATAGGTAAGGACTTACAGGTCCCCACTATTGGCAGGTGGAGTGGGCTGATAGGCAGAGGCCACTGGAGCTTCACCTATACCAGCCCTTGTTCCCCACGGGTTGAGCCTTTGGGTGCTGGGGCCAGCAGGACTTAGGTGAGCCTCTATATATAGTTGCAGTAGGAGTTAGTTCAGCCCAGAGACAGCAGGTGAGAGATGGTACAGTCTTACTCCAGACTAGGTAATGTCCTGGAAACTTGGGTACCAATGGAACAAAGGCAGATAGGGGGTGCTCGAGCAAAAATAGGCCGAAGCCTGAAGAAACCACATCCAGGGAGTAAGCAGAAGAGGTGTCCAATAGTAGGCTTGAGTCAGGGCTGGTGGCGATCCAAAGGCAGTGGCAAGCAAAGCTGAGATCTGATCGTGGAGATAGTCAATAGAGTAGTCAGGCAAGGCGAAGTTCTAGGTTTGGAGATAGGCAAAGCATAGTCAAACAAAGCAGAGGTCTGGGTCTGAAGATAGGCAATGCATAGTCGGATGAAGCAGAGGTCTGGGTCTGAAGATAGGCAGTAGCATAGTCGGGTGAAGCAGAGGTCGGGGTCTGGAGATAGGCAGTGCGTAGTCAGATGAAGCAGAGGTGTGGGTCTGGAGATAGGCAATACCGTAGTCAGGTGAAGCAGAGGTCTGGATCTGGAGATAGGCAAACTGTAGTCAGGTGAAGCGGAGGTCTGGGTCTGGAGATAGGCAGTAGCGTAGTCGAGCAAAGCTGAGGTCTGGGTCTGAAGATAGGTATTAGTGTAGTCAGGCGAAGCGAAGGTCTGGGTCTGGAGATAGGCAGTAGCGTAGTTAGGTGAAGCGAGGTCAAAGTCCGTGTAGTCAATCCAAAGCATAAGCAGGGTAAGAATGAAGAGACAGGAACCAGGAACAATGAGGAACAGGAAAGCAGGGTTGAGATGAATCTCTAGAAGCAATGAGTACTCGACCATTGAGGGAACCTGTTACAAAGGCAATGCTAGGGAGCGGAGTCTGAGCTTAAATACTGAGATTGGGTTGACATCATCATCCAGGGCCGTGGCTAGGTTCCCGCCGTGGTCCCTGTTTAAGAGTCAATGATGCGAGCACATGTGCCTAGGGAGGGGCGCAGTGCGAGTAGCAGCATTTCTCTGCGGGCCACGCGGAGAGGTCTGACGAGAAGTGGAAGCAGGACCGGGAACACGGGGACTGTGGCAGAGCCAGAGGTACCAGGGAGGCCTGAGGACAAAGCTGACAGCCCACCGCCGCTAGCAAGGTGGAAGCAGTGGCTGGAGTTACAGTAGAGAGGTGAGGGGGCCGTGCTGCAGGTCTGCTGCGGACGGCACACATAACAGTGCATTCACAGCTGGGAAGTCAAACCCATTTAGCAGGTCCCACAGGACATTTTGAATGTGGACAATGCATTTGGTGCAAACTGACCATAACAGGTGAAGAGTGGGTAGAACCAGTCACGGGGTATAGGGTATGGAGAAAAACATACACAGATTGCAATTCGAAGAATGTAATCTATGCGATAATGTGGCTATGTCCCAAGATTTATGTGGGACGGACGACTCGACCCATTAAATTAAGACTGATGGAACATAGGTTTCGCTTCAATACTGTTAAAATGTCAGCACCGATGGTTCAACAGTTAGTGGAGGAAGGGCATGAATTTTCAGAATTGAAGTGGACTATAATTGAACAGTTTTTTAGTTCTAATCATGGAGACGATTTGGCAGCCAGGCTAAATTATCGTGAGGCTTTTTGGATCTACATATTAAATACCTCGACTCAGAGGGGGATGAATGAAGATCTTAATTTAGCAACATTGATATAATGGAGGTTGGTGATGGGCGGGCAATTAGATTTGGAGAGTTTCTTCAAAGTATCCTATTGGTGTCCTCTGGCACCCATTTTCTGATTAGTTGGTTTCACTGGTTTTGATGACGTATAAGGACGCTGGTGCACGGATCAACTGATATTGAATGGCACCTACCATGAACAACAGGTCGGACTGATGTAAGACCATTGAAAGAAATCACATTTTTCCAAAATTACCTGTGGATTATACTACACAAGGATATCCCCTGAAGAAGGACTATCAGTTTGAATCGTGGCCATGTCAGGACAGTAAGCAGGTCAGGTAACAACAGTTTTAAAAAATTGTTTGGGCAACAACGATGTAAGCGAAATAGGAGCTACAAAAGTAAATTAAAACTGCCATTCACTTTAAATTGCACTTTAAAAAAACAACCACTAGGGAGGTGGTTGGAGGTTAATGATTATAGATCTAACAATGCCGTGGGGCACACATAATTATATGACATTAACAACCCCTTCCTTAAAATATTATTAAGGTGCTTTAAAAGATGGCATAGAAGATTCTGTTAACCATTTGCGAACATTAATGTTGGAAGTAGTGTAAAGAAATTCATTGTGGTTTATGTGAGGTGATGGGACTTTGTCCAATTTGGTATTGTACTATATGATTGAGGCATGGCTAGAGGCCTGAATGTTCCCATTCCATATACCCCCCATACTTACACACACACACCAACACTTCCAGTGGCAGCAGTAGCATGCTTCTGGCTCAATACCACATAATAAACCACAAACAAAATCTGTTTGTTTTGGTTTAGTACTTAGGCCCTTATGTGCTTGCAATGGAGACATGTATTATTGACTTTTTTTTCTTAAAGCAAACAATCCCACTAATATATTAAAACAAACTTTGAATACTAGTCAATGATGAAATGAATCATTTATTTTAATTAATTCTGTAATGAATAATTCAGAGCTACTATAAGTTCATATTAATGAAAATAATTGATTTTTGAGCCTCAGTTTGCTAACAAGCATATTTTCCTCATATCACAATCACATAGTTCTTTTGAAGAAAGAAAAGAGCTCAGTAGCAATTCTTGCGCGTCCCATCCACGCTCAGCCCGCGTCCGGGCCTGCTCACCTAACTCCTCCATGGGTCCCGGGTTGTTCTCCCCTGCAGCAGCAGTGAGCACAACCAGGCCTTGGCGTCCCGTGGTGGTGGTTGCCGGGCCTTCCACCTCCAGCCAGGCCTCAAGGCAGGGCTCGATGTCCTCTGTGGCATCCTCCATCTCCCCAGGCAGTACCTCTCGGACTGTCTTCTAGGTACTGACCTCTGCCTGTTCTTGACTATGTTGTTCACCACCTGGATTTGACCTTTGCCTGTCTCCTCGACCACATCTGCATACTGCCTGGAACCGAATTCTGCTTGATCACCAACCACATCTGCACACTGCCTGGAACTGACCTCTGCTTGACCTCTGATCATGTCTGACTGCTGCCTGGAACCTGACCCCTGCTTTGGCTGACTACCCTCAGACTGACCACTGGTATTGACCCCTGCTTTGGCTGACTATCCACGGACTGATCACTGGTACTGACCCCTGCTTTGGCTGACTATGCTATCTTGACTCTGGCCTTGATCTTTGCCTTCTATTCAGAGACACTTTTCTGGCCTTCTCTGGCACCCTGGACTTCTAGCCTGAACATCGACCATGCATTCTTGATAATGGTGGGCACACCTCTGAACTTTCTCTCAAGGAGATCCTGCGAGGCCCACCTAAGACCAGGCGGCCCGGGTAACCAAGGGTTCAACCTTAGGGAACCCCGGGTTGCTAGTGGCGAAGCTCCAGCTAGCCTCTGTCTCCTCTTGTGCTCTGCCTCCTTGTGGCAGGCGCTCTCTGGGTCTGACCAGGGAACCTACTAATCCTGCACTAGGCCAAGGGTCCACCTCCCAGCGCAACAGCAATGTTTGAATTTCAAAACAGATTTGTCAAATTCTTTGACAAACATGAATATTTGGCAAAAGTAAATTTCATTAGTTTGAAAACATATATACGAGGTTTAAAATTTTTGTTTTCGATTTTCAAAATTTTCTGAACAAATTTATATATATTTTATTTATTTATGTATTTATTTATTTAACCTTTTTATATACTTAAACTTTTGTTTTTTACTTCAAGCTGGTTTACATAATTATTTAAAAAACATGAATAATTAAAACATTCTTCAACAAATTTAATTTAGACCCAAAAATTCACAGCTAATATACCTTGCCAAAAAATAAACATAATCATAAAACAAAATGACACTCAATCAGTTACAAGTTTCAATAATATTCTACTCAATAAGCAATTCATCTATACCATATCTAACACATTACCATTAGAGATGTGAATCGTGTCCTCGATCGTCTTAACGATCGATTTCGGCTGGGAGGGGGAGGGAATCGTATTGTTGCCGTTTGGGTGTGTAAACTATCGTGAAAATCGTTAAAATCGTGAGCAGACACACTAAAACCCCCTAAAACCCACCCCCGACCCTTTAAATTAAATCCCCCACCGTCCCGAACCCCCCCCCAAATGCTTTAAATTACCTGGGGATCCAGCGGTGGTCCAGAACGGCGGCGGTCCGGAACGGCCCCCTCAATTGAATCCTGTTGTCTTCAGCCGGCGCCATTTTGCAAAATGGCGCCGGCTGAAGACAACACGATTCTATTGAGGGGGCCGTTCCGGACCGCCGCCGTTCTGGACCACCGCCGGATCCCCAGGTAATTTAAAGCATTGGGGGGGGGGGTTCGGGAGGGTGGGGGATTTAATTTAAAGGGTCGGGGGTGGGTTTTAGGGGGTTTTAGTGTGCCAGTTTTCCTGCCCTCCCCCTTCCCCCGATTTACGATTTTTTAACGATAAATCGGGGGAATTGGTATTGTATCGTGGCCCTAATGATTTTTTGACGATTTAAAATATATCGGACGATATTTTAAATCGTCAAAAAACGATTCACATCCCTACTATCAATAGTGGCATAACATGGTCATTTTTTCTTTTATTGTTCAAATGCCGTGCTGCTGCATTTTGCAACAACTGCAAAGGTTGAATAGTTGAAGCAGGGAGTCCTAACAGCAAGGTATTACAGTAATCAAGTTTGGTTAACACAAGAGCTGTCGTTACTATGCAGAAGTCGTTACTATGTAAATAAGGTTTTAATTTTTTCAGAATTTGTAATTTATAAAAACCTTCCTTGATAGTAGTCTTGACAAAGGCTTTCATATTTAGTTCAGTGTCCAGGATACAGCCAAGATCTCTAACCTCATGTTTTATATTAAAGGATGGGTTAGAGTTGATATCAGTTACAATTTTTTCTGCCATTTTGTTACTTATATACAAGATTTCTGTTTTAGAATTATTTAATGAAAGAGAAATATGTGTGAACAACTGTTTTATGGCTGAAAGATATATTTCCCAAAGCTTCAATGTAGATTGTAGAGAGTCTTTTATTGGTAGCAGAATTTGCACGTCATCGGCATATAAGAAATAGACTAATCTTAGACCAGAAAGAAGTTTACAAAGTGGGGCCATATAGATGTTAAAGAGCATTCATGACAAAGAAGAGCCCTGGGGAACCCCTGTGGGTAACTTTACTGTGTATTATGAACCCTCCTGTTAGCGGTGCTACGGGAGGCTTCTTGCCTCTTCCTGGAGGCCGCTCCGAAGCCGGGGTCTCGTACACAAACTATCCAGGATTTGCTCCAGGGCCTGGGAGGCCTCAATGTTCTTGGGGCCTGCCTGAGGCTGCTTGTGTCTACATGGAATTCCTAGTTTGGGACACGCCCTTCTCCCTAGGAGCTGGCCCGCAGCTCTCCTCCTTATAGGGCCAGCTAGGTATGGGCCTTCCAAACTCCTCCCAGGGAGTCGCCTGTCTGCAGCCCTATAAAAGAACTTCAACTTCCAGTCAGCCATGCCTTGCATCGGAGTTACTTCATCTCTGGAAGCTCCTGCTGTCCAGCACTCCGACAGGCCCTTGTCGTCTTCGTGGAGCTCCTCGTCTCGTCTGGGTCTAGAACCTTGTCTTCATTGCCTGAGGTCCCCGTCCAGGTGTCCTGGTGTCTGATCTTCCTGATGTCTGTTCCTGCAATGTTCCAGCTCTCCTAGTCCTCCAGGTGACCTCCATGAGGGTAAATCCATTCCGTCTGGTTCCTGTTCCGGTCACTGGAGCCTCTGCCAGCTGGATTCCTTTCCTACGCTCGTCCCACTCTCCGCGTGGTCCATGACCAGACTCCTTAGGCTGTGTAGGGTGCACAGTGGGACAGGGTGGTCCATGACCAGCCCATTGGGTCTGCCCATGAAGGTGGGCAGTGTAGGGGCCCTGAGAGACAGTGCCAATGTCTTCCTTCCCAGCTTCTTGTCTTGTCTGGACTTCATCAAGTTCCTCATCTCTGATGCTGTTGCATCCGCCCTGGTGTCATGTCTTTGCTTCAACCCTTGCCTGTGATGCTGTTGCATCAACCTTGGTGTCATGTCTTCGTGTCAAGGCTTCCATCTGCCCTCATCCTCAGGCCGGCCTGCTGCTCCATGCCGATTCAAGCGGCAGGTCCGAAAGGGCTCGGAACAGTCGGAGGACCGTTCCCCTACCAACATCATCTGTTGTTGGCTCTGGGAGCTTGCAGGCCTGGCAGAGGATAAGACCGTGTTCTGCCATGCTGGGACACGTCACCAACCCTCGGTTCGGTCTTGGATCCATCTGGGGTCGGGCTGAGGCCCAAGGGCACACTAAATACCCCCCGTTTTTAACACTGTGATTGATTCTGTCAAACCCAATTTTACTTTAAAGATCTGTTGGTAAGATACGATTTAAACAATAAAGATGTTGAATCTGATAACCCAATTTCCTGTAATCTAGTAAGCAAAGATTTGTGATTGATGGTGTTGAAAGCTGCCGATATATCCAGCAGGATTAATAAGTATGAATTACTTTGATCCAGTCCTCTTAGAATGGTATCTGAAAGTGATAACAATAAAGTTTCCATATTATGAGATTTTTGAAAACCCAATTTTGATGGATAAAGTAACTGATTATTTTCCAAATATTCCGTAAGTTGACGATTAACTACTTTATTTGTTATTTGTCTGGTTTATATACAACTATAGGCAAATTTCAAAGCAATTTACAATAAAAACAAAGCAAATAAAAACATCAACATTTCATAACAACCTCACATAATAATATGAACTAAATGCTGATTCGCTTTCAATTTTTCAAAAAAATCTGAAGCAGGTTTTTATATTCTTAGCATTTACAATTTTTAAAAACATTTTCCCTAAATCTTCTGGTCAAACTGATCAATTTCTTATGTGAATCTGGGAAAAATCCAAAATTACATTGAACTGATTTGAGTTCAGTTTTTAATTAATTTCACATCTCCAGAGTTTACAAATTTACTTTTACACTCTGGAATAAAATCAGGCTTTTGTTTTAATTCGAATTTTTAAAACCAGTCCATAGTGTGACTCTGCATATCAATGGATGGCATCTGGCCTATCTCAACCCAAGACCATTTTGTACTATATGGGAAAGGGTAGGAGTGGTCTTATTTTGTAATCTTGAAATAAATTGAAAAATTGACCATAATATTTTATTCAGAAAAAACAATCCACTGATTATGTAAGAGACTTACTATAATTCTCTCAACAATAATATATCTCCTGCAATATTTTTTCCTAAATAAACATTACCACCATATTAATGTGACCCTCATACTAGGCTTTCTCAACTTCTAGTGTTTATTAACACACTTCATTGCAATTCTGCCTTATAGGTAATCATTGCTCACCTAGGGGCAGATTTTCAAAGGCTACGCGCGTAACATGAGAAAATATGCCCCTGCGTGCGCCGAGCATATTTTGCATAGGATCGGCGGCGCGCGCAAGCCCTGGGATGCACGTAAGTCCCGGGGCTTTCAAAAGTGGGCAGTCCGGGGGTGGTTCTGGGGGCGCGACGGCAGTCCGGAGGTGTCTCTGGGGTCAGGGGGTGGTCCAGGGGCGGGTCCAGGGGCGTGACTGCGGTCCAGGGGCATGTCCTGAGCCCTCCTCCATTCCGGCCATGTCGGGGGTTCGCATGCCGGCAGCCTGCTGGCGCGCGCAAGATATGCCTACCTCTGGCAGGCGTAAGAAATAAAATAAGGTAGGGGGTGGGGATTTAGGTAGGGCTGGGGGGTGGGGGGGCCGGAAAAACAGTTCCCTCCAAGGCCGCTCCGATTTCGGAGTGGCCTTGGAGGGAATGGGGACAGTCATCGGGGCTCCCCTCGGGTTCGGCGTGTGCAAGGTGCACATGTGTGCACCCCCTTGCATGCACCGAGCCCGGATTTTATAACATGCGCGTGACAGCGCACGCATGTTATAAAATCAGGCGTAGATCTGTTCGTGCCGGGTTGCGCGAACAAATCTACGCCCGCGCATAAGTTTTAAAATCTTCCCCTTATTGTGTAATGAATTTTCGACTTTTTTTTTTTCTCATGTGATATGCAATATGCAAAATAAAAATGAGCCTGATATTGCATTGATGTGTATTAATTGGCACTATAAGTGGATGAAGCCTAGTATGATGGTCACATTTATATGATGTGTTTAGATAGAAACAAATATTGTGGGACATTATATTTTATTACAAAGCTTTTAATGATTCTTTACTTTGCTCTGGTGGAAAATTTGTATCAGATTCATCAATTAGAGCCTTCCATTAGATTCAGAGGGGAAAAAAAACTGGCACAAAATAGATGCAATTTATTCTCTGGAGCAAAATAGGCACAAAGCTTTATCATAATTCCCCATATGTAATATGTAATATAATATATTATAAGTACAGGGTGACATTTCAGCTAATAGTTATAATTTTTAAGTTATGCATGACAGTACTCCTTGTGTTCTTCAAAGAAAACTTATTAAGTATATGCTAGCACATGCTTTGTGCTCAGTTGATCAGCATTTTCTACAGGTCCCTTCACACAAAGATTATAAACTTCAGCAAATGAAAGCCAGAGCATTTTCGTATGTGGCACCCTTTTGTTGGAATGCCTTACTGCTTCAGATGCCAATAAAAAGGCAGGTGTTAAAGTGTTCAGAAAGAGTTTGAAGGTACAGCTTTTTCAGGAGGCATTTGGATGAAGCAATATATGAGGTTTAATATTAGGGATGTGCAGAGGGACGGCATACGTTGCATTCGGTATTTGTATTCGTCGGGGGCCATATATGTTGCATTCGGCAAGGGGGGCCCCCAATACGTTCATGCGTTCATTTTTATTTGTTTCCTGACTAAAATTGAATTAACTACAACCCCCCCCCACACCCTCCTGAACCCCCAAGATTTACCAAAACTCCCTGGTGGTCCAGCGGGGGGTCAGGGAGCCATCTCCTGCATTCACACCGTTGGCTGCTGGTATTCAAAATGGCACCGATAGCCTTTGACCTTACTATGTCACAGGGTCTACTGGTGCCATTGGTCGGCCCCTGTGACATAGTGAGGGCAAATGCTATCAGCGCCATTTTGATTACTGGAAGACGACGGCCTGAGTGCAGGAGATCACTCCCGGACCCCTGCTGGACCACCAGGGACATTTGTCATGTCTTGGGGGACCCTCCTGACCCCCACAAGACTTGCCAAAAGTCCCTGGTGGTCCAGCAGGGGTCCAGGAGCAATCTCCTGCACTCGGGCCGTCGGCTGCCAGTATTCAAAATGGCGCCGATAGCCTTTGCCCTTACTATGTCACAGGGGCTACCGGTGCCATTGATCAGCCCCTGTCACATGGTAGGAGCACAAGATGGCGCCGGCTATTCATTGCTCCTACCATGTGACAGGGGCCGACCAATGGCACCGGTAGCCCCTGTGACATAGTAAGGTCAAAGGCTATCGGTGCCATTTTGAATACTGGCAGCTGACGGCATGAGTGCAGTAGATGGCTCCTGGACCCCCCCACTGGACCACCAGGGAGTTTTGGTAAGTCTTTGTGGGGGGGTCAGGAGGGTGGGGGGGGGGTTGTTTAAATTCGCTCCTTTAGACGACCGAATAATTCGGTGAAGATTCATTGTATTCGTGGGGAATCGCAATACGTTTCGCTTCCCCACGAATACAATGAATCTGGCCCTATACGTTGCGGATTACCAATACGTTGCAAACGATTGCACACCCCTATTTAATATACTGTTCAATGATTTGTTTTATAGTTTGTTTTGTATTATAAGTGTTTAATATTAAATTTATGTGAGTCTGATATTCAGCTGGCAGATAGCCAGATAAGTAGGACTTATGCAGCTATCTAGCAGCCTCTGAATATCTCTTTAAATTCAGTTAAAGAATAAGGTGGCTAGTAGGAAAAAATATATGCACTACACTGGAGGAGGAGCCCCTTGCCCAATCATCCTGACGCCGATGGAGGAGTGGGTCATTCAACTGCTGGGACCGGACTTCTTCGTAGGAATGGACAAGGCCCTGAACACGACATGAGCTAAGGCCATTAAGTCACATTACCTGTAAATGTGAAGTCTGCTATAGACGTCCATAATTTTTTGCATAGGATGCTCACATTGAATGATGCAAAGCACATACCTTATACAAAACAGTATGGGGTAGATTTTCAAACGAGCGCGAACAGCCTACTTTTGTTTGCGCTCCAGGCGCAAACAAAAGTACGCTGGATTTTAGTAGATACGCGCATAGTCGCGCGTATCGGCTAAAATCCTGGATCGGCGCGCGCAAGGCTATCGATTTCGTATAGCCTGCGCGCGCCGAGCCGCGCAGCCTACCCCCGTTCCCTCCTAGGCCGCTCCGAAATCGGAGCGGCCTAGAAGGGAACTTTCCTTTGCCCTCCCCTCACCTTCCCCTCCCTTCCCCTACCTAACCCACCCGCCCGGCCCTGTCTAAACCCCGATCCTACCTTTGTCGGGGGATTTACGCCTCCCAGAGGGAGGCGTAAATCCCCGCGCGCGAGCGGGACCCCTGCGCGCCGGGCCGCGACCTGGGGGCGGGTACGGAGGGCGAGGCCACGCCCCCGGACCGCCCCGGGGCGTAGCCACGCCCCCGTACCCGCCCCCAAAACGCTGCCGGCACGCCCCCGAAACGCCGCGCAATCCGGCCCCGCCCCCCGACACGCCTCCCGACACGCCCACTCCGAAAACCCCGGGACTTACGCGAGTCCCGGGGCTCTGCGCGCGCCGGGAGGCCTATGTAAAATAGGCTTCCCGGCGCGCAGGGCCCTGCTCGCCTAAATCCGCCCGGTTTTGGGCGGATTTAGGCGAGCAGGGCTCTGAAAATCTACCCCTATATGTGCACTTCTTAGTATTCTTTGTTTCCACTGCTCTCGCTCAGGAAAACCCTGGTCCCAGCTGTAAAGCCCCAAGTACTAGCAGTTCAGCCACTGGTCTCATGTTACGACTGTCACTGCCCGACGTTTCCACTCTACCCTCCTTACCTCATTGGTGACTCCTCCCACTGTTGATGGACGTCTGGCTGCCGCGGCGTCTGCCTGCCTTCCTTTCCAGCGTCCCCGGTCCTGCTTGGGCGCTGCATCCCTCCATGTTGTTCAGCTACCATAGGGCGCGCGTGCCGCGTGGCCCTGCTTCTTATTCTTTCTTTGGCGTGAACCTCAGGGGCGTCCCCCTGTGATGACATCACGCTTCCCGGATACAAAAGCCTACTCTGTTTGATAGCTATTCGAGTTAGCAAGGGACTCCTTACGGATGGGATTCGCTCTCCGTACCTAGCTACTCTGCCTCTCCTTATTTGGACTTACTCTATCGGGGTACCCTCTCCTCGGGGACCTCTCTCTTTTCTTTCAGGTCACTGTCTGGAACTGGTACTCGCTCCTCAAGGGCCCATGTTCCCGGACTCGCTGCCTGAGCTCACTTCTGCTTGGAAGAAACCGCTGCCTACACCAGACTTAGTTTTTGGGTACTTGCCAGGTTCTTATGGGCTGGATTGGCCACTGTTGGAAACAGAATGCTGGGCTTGATGGACCCTTGGTCTGACCCAGTATGGCATGTTCTTATGTTCTTATGTTCTTATCAGTGAGTTACCATCTATATTCTCTCAGAGCTGTTCCCTAGAACCAGGTACTCACTCCTCGAGGGCCTGCCTCTTTTCCAGCTTCTGTGTTACCTTCTGGGAGAAACCACTGTGTGAGTAATCATCCAACGAGGCTCTATAAAAGAACCCTGTGTATGCTCCACTGTACTCACTATCTCAGTTTCTCTCCACTACAGCACAGCTATTGAGGGATTGCTGTTCCAGTGTCCTGAGGGACTACAAGCCCTGCCGGGCATCTCTGCTCACTACTGCCACCTCTGTTGGCTTCTCAACTCTGTTTAATAAAAGTTAATTCTATGTTGTGTGTCCTAAAGCTGAGCCTGACCTGTGGCCCCCTCACAGGACTTCCCCCCATGGGCGTGGTCATCTGCCACTTTGTCCAAGGGTCCACCCAAAACCTTACAAACAATAACAGATTGCTAACTCCATGGATCCGGCACAGCTCAATGCCCTGCAGGTCATTCCGGGCCTGGCCCTGCACATTTCTGAACAGCAATTGCATTGGAGAAACTCACTTCAGCGTTTCATCAGCTGCATGCACAGAAGACCCAAGGCACACTTCCAGTAATGAAGGTCAGTTGCCTGAAGTAACTTTAAAGACTGCTGTACTGCTGGCTGCTCCAGTTTGTTTCTCGGGAGAGATTCAGAAAACCAGGGGCTTTCTAAACCAGTGCTGCATGCATTTTGCATTAAAGATAATGCACTTCCTCACAGCTTTTGCCAAGATTACTTACATTCTATCTTATTTTGATGGAAGGGCCTTGTCTTGGGCCTATACACTGTGGGATTGCAAGGATCCTATTTTACAGGATATAGATGGATTTTTTGACTTATTCGAATCCTTTTTCGATGATCCTGCCCGAGTGACCATTGCCGGTTCTGCTCTGGTGGACCTGAAGCAAGGCAACTGAACACTGGCTGATTTTGCGATAGCAAGACTTGCTACAGAACTCTGCTGGGACCCCAAATGCCTAAAAATTCTCTTCTTCAGAGGCCTGGATACTTGCTTGAAAGACGAGCTGGCCACTCAGGAAACACCTGACTCGCTGGATGAACTAGTGGCTTTGGTTACTAGGATCGACCACCAGCTTCGTGATAAGGTGAAAGAACTCCGCCTGAATAGTGGACCAGGTCAGAAGGAGGCTAGTGCTAAACCTGCATCTCAGATGGTTCCAGTAATTCCTGCTGCCAGTGGAGATGAACCGATGCAACTTGATCGCAGTCATTTGACTTCCAAAGAGAGAAGACTTCGGAAGAGGCATGGTCTATGTATGCCCAATTCGTCCGGGAAATGGACGGGCCTAAGTCCTGCAGGAGGACTGTTCTTAGGCCTTACTACGCCCTCTCCTCCGCTCTCTCTCAGAGTCTCCTTGATCTGCGGATCGTCTGAGTTTCAAACTCTTGCCCTGGTAGATTCAGGGGCAGGAGGCAATTTTATTCTTCGACGCCTAGTGAAACATTTGAGCATACTCCTCATCACTTTGAAGGTTCCATTTCTCCTATCTTTCATCCATAGATAGCCCTTACCAGATGATGTGATTTGCCAAACTGTACCGGTAACTCTTCGCACCAGAGCTCTCCATACCGAGACAATTCCCTTCTTTGTGTTAGAGAAGGTCATGCACCCTATCGTCCTGGGGTTACCCAGGTTGCAGTCGCACCAACACCGAATTTGACTGGACATCCTTGGAACTCTCCCTCTGGGGCCCAGGTTGTCATGGAAAGTGCCTTAAGGAGATTGCTCCTGACATCTGCATGCCTACAACTCCAGTGATGCCGGGACTGCCGCCCAATACGCATCTTTCAGTGATGTGTTTTCCAAAGAAGCTGCTGACATTCTTCCTCCACATAGGTCCTATGACTGTGCCATAAGACTGAAACCCAATACTGAACCTCCTAAAGGACGTGTCTATCCACTCTCAGCGATTGAGAACAAGGCGATGTCCGAATACATCGAGGAGAATTTACAGAAGGGGTTTATTAGACCATTGAAGTCTCCAGCCGGCACAGGCTTCTTCTTTGTGGGGAAGAAGGATGGTACCTTACGTCCTTGTATCGATTACCGAGGTCTGAACGAGATCACGATTAAAGACAGCTACCCCCTGCCTTTAATCTCAGAGCTGTTTGACTGGCTTTAGGGGGCCAAAATATTCTCAAAACGTTACCTGAAGGGGGCCTACAACTTAGTTCGCATTCCCAGTAGCGACGAATGGAAAACAGCCTTCAACACTCGAGATGGCTATTTTGAGTACTTAGTAATGCCCTTTGGCCTGTGCAACACACCCGCTATATTTCACAATATGATGAACGACATCTTGTGGGACCTGTTGTACAAGAGTGTCGTGGTATACCTGGATGATATCCTGATATTTTCTCAGGATCTGCCCACTCATCTAGAGGATGTCCAGCAAGTACTATGCCGACGCCGTGAACACCGGCTCTATGCCAAACTATCCAAGTGCGAATTCCATAAAGACTCCGTGCCTTTTCTTGGATATATCATGTCTAAAGATGGCTTCCAGATGGACCCTCAAAAGCTAGAAAGTATCAAAAATTGGTCCCAACGTACTAGCCTGAAGGCCCTGAGATGAATTTTGGGGTTTACTAACTATTATAGAGGCTTTATAAAGAACTATTCTTCTTTAACATCACCCTTGACCGCAATGACCCGCAAGGGTGCCAATGCTTCAAAATAGTCTGCGGAGGCCATTTCTGCTTTTGAGAAATTAAAGACTACCTTTTCCATGGAACCATGCTTATGGCATCCTGACCCCAACAAGCCATTTATTGGATGTTGGCATGGGGGCTGTATTGAGCCAAACTGGAGACTCTAAATCCTTACATCCCTGTTCTTTCTTGATGTTTCTCTCCGGCAGAGAAGAATTATGGTATCGTAGGAAAAGAACTCTTGGCTATTAAGCTAGCATTCAAGGAATGGCGGCCTTGGCTCGAAGGCACTCAACATCAAATAACTGTATTCACGGACCAGAAAAATCTAGAGTATCTCCGCCATGCGCAACAGCTTAACCACCGACAAGCCAGATGGTCCTTATTCTTCAATTGTTTTGACTTTGTCCTTAAATATTGCCCCGGAGACAGAAATACCAAGAGTTGATGCCTTGTCACGCTCCTTTCTCTCGGAGGATGTGCCTGAAGAACCTCAGCACATAACTGACCCGAAGAGAGTCATCTTGGCGACTACACATTCTGTGCCCACTGGTAAGACCATCATGCCTAAACACCTCTGGAAGAAAGTGCTCTTTTGGGCACCCGATTCCAAGCTGGCTGGCCATCCTGGTCAACGCCACACCCTGCTCAATATCCAGAAGTTCTATTGGTTGCCTACTATCAAGAATGATACCCTATCCTTCGTGGCATCTTGTACCAACTACGCCAAACACAAATCTGCTTCTGGCCAACCATGGGGATTGCTGCAACCACTGCCAGTTCCGGAACAACCCTGGTCACAAATCGCTACTGATTTTGTAGTTGATTTACCCCTTTCTGGAGGAATGAATACCATCTGGGTAACAGCTGATCGCTTCAGAAAGATGGCCCATTTCGAGGCGCTGCCTGGCTTACCTTCAGACTTGGAGCTTGCGAAGCTCTTCATATTGCACATTTTTCGCCTTCACGGCCTACCAAGACACATTGTTTCAGACGGAGGATCTCAATTCACGGAAAGATTCTGGAGGGCCTTGTGCAAGTTATTCAACATTTCTCTAGACTACACTTCAGCCTATCAGACGCAATCAAATGGCCAAACAGAACGGATGAATAGAACCTTAAAACAGTTTATTTGAGGCTACATGAGTTGCCGTCAGAATAACTAGGCTGAACAGTTACCTTAGGCTGAATTCGTCATCAATTCTCATCCAGCAACATCAACTGGATCAAGACCTTTTGAAGTGGTATATGGATGCTCTCCAACACCGCCACTTCCACTGAAGCTCTCAGTGACGTCCCCAGCAGCTCAATCTACTGCTGATGAAACCCATATCCTGTGGACTGAGACGAAAGACATGCTAGTTAAAGTGAGTGACCGTGCTAAGAAGTTTTATGATGCTCACCATTCTCAAGCATCTGTCTTCAAACCCGGTGACAAAGTCTGGTTATCTACCAGACATCTCAGACTGAAGTTACCCTCCACTCGTTTTGTTCCTCGCTACGTTGGCCCATTTCCAATCCTCCAACATCTTGGCAACATCACTTACAGTCTGAAGCTACCACCCGGACTAAACATCCACAACGCTTTTCACGTTTAACTCTTGAAACCTCTCATACTCAGTGAAGACTCAGGAACCACCTGCAATCAACACAGAAGATGACCTAGAATTTAAGGTCATAGAGATTCTTGATGTCCGAAGACGAGGCAAAACACTTGAATACCTTCTTTCTTGGGAAGGTTTTTGCCCCGAAGAAAACTCTTGGGAGCCTCAGGCTAACATTCTTGATAAAGAGATGGTCTATCAATTTAATCTCGCGGATCCTTTGGAGCCTAAAGCTGGTACCCGCAGAGAAGACCGCCCTTTGAAGGGGGTACTGTTATGACTGTCACTGCCCGACTTCTCCACTTCGCCCTCCTTACCTCTTTGGCGACTCCTCCCACGGTTGATGGTCGTATGGCTGCGGCAGCATCTGCCTACCGTCCTCTCTGGCATCCCTTGTCCGGCTTGGGCGCTGCATCCCGCCTTGTTGTTCAGCTACCATAGGGCCATGCGTCGTGCGGCCCTGTTTCTTATTCCATCTTTGGTGCGAACCTCAGGGGCGTCCCCCTGTGATGACGTCACGCATCCCGGATACAAAAGCCTACTCCGTTTGCTAGATATTCGAGTTAGCAATGGACTCCTTATGGATGGGATTCGCTCTCCATACCTAGCTACTCTGCCTCTCCTTATTTGGATTTACTCTATCGGGGTACCCGCTCCTCGGCGGCCTCTCTATTTTCTTTCAGGTCACTGTCTGGAACTGGTACTCGCTCCTCGAGGGCCCATGTTCCCGGACTCGCTGCCTGAGCTCACTTCTGCTTGGAAGAAACTGCTGCCTACACCATCAGTGAGTTACCATCTATATTCTCTCAGAGCTGTTCCCTGGAACCAGGTAGTCGCTCCTCAAGGGCCTGCCTCTATTCCAGCTTCTGTGTTACCCTCCGGGAGAAACCGCTATGTGAGTAATCAACCAATGAGGCTCTATACCAGAACCCTGTATATGATCCACTGTATTCACTAACTCAGTTTCTCTACACTACAGCACAGCTATTGAGGGATCGCCGTTCCAGTGTCCTGAGGAACTACAAGCCCAGCCGGGCTTCATCTCTACTCACTACTGCCACCTCTGGTGGCTTTTTAACTCTGTTTAATAAAAGATAATTCTGTGTTGTGGGTCCTAAAGCTGAGCCTGACCTGTGGCCCCTCACAGGACTTCCCCCCATGGGCGTGGTCATCTGCCACTGTGTCCAAGGGTCCACCCAAAACCTTACAAACAATAACATCTCAGTGGCCCCTTTCTCATGGATGTTGAGACACAGTGTACAGAGGAAGAATAGGAGAAGCAGTACAGCAGTCACAGCAGCAGAGCTACTTTAAACCCTTATGTTGCCCATACCCCTTCTCACCAGCCTCAACCTCTTGAGCCTTATGGAGGGTACTGCCCTGCCATGGAAGGAACATACCCAGTCACTAACTGCCTCCAACATGCCTCATGTTCAACAGGATTTACAAGAAGTCACCCAGCCAGCCATTCCATGAGCCCAGTAGTGCCATCATTGGAGCCACAGACAGCACCTCGGTGACCAGCAACCCCACTAACTGCAGCACTAGCCACACCAGCAATATACCCAACAGTGCAAGCCACACTAGATGCATTGAGAGGAGGCATGGGCTGCAACTTTGCCATATAAGGGCAGAGATGGTCCAGCTGAGGTGGGCTCAGATCAACCACATGAATGCCATGAAGCAGTAAACAATAGCTCCTCCACAGGGCTTAACCACAGTCTCAACTTCAATTAATAAATTGCCTACTGCAATACTACAATTCATTCAACATTTGCCACAGCCTATATCTGTGCCTGCCTTATCCTAACCTTTCAATAGTCCACTCCGAGAAGGAGACCCCGGCTGACAGGATGGTTCAAGGGTAGGCCTCTTAAAGAAATGTCCCTCCCTGGACAGCAAAATGCCCTGGGGAGGAAAAGGCCCATGAAGCAGAGTGGTACCAGTCAACCCTTAAAATTGAACTCAAAGATGACAGTTCCAACCAAACCAGGTCTGTCCTCTGTACAGAGTTTCTGTGCTGGCTAGATGGAAGAAGACTGCTGGGCCTGTCCTGTCTACAGGGTTCCTGTGCCCACTAGACAGAAGAATACTGCTGGACCCATCCTGTCTAGAGAGTTCCTGTAATCCCAAATAATCCTGTGCCAAACAATCTCCAAATAACCCAAAACAGGATCCAAAGCACTATATCTATATAGAGCTCACTATATTTATATAGAGCTCACAATAAGGGGTGTCAACAAGCCGGGGAACCAGTGTAAGACAACCTCTAGGGTGGTTACCTGGACCTCTCTGTCATCCGCCCAGAGAAAGTCACAAAGATGTGCAAAGAGAAAATATATTTTTTTGTCTTTTTTAGAAATGCATGTAAAATCACACAGTGATCTCTAATCTAAAAAGCAGGCAACAGCTCTCATTCAGTCTAACTGAAACAATCCCCGTGATGTTGTAAAAAGACACTCTATAGCAGATAAAGCAAAATCCCGACGTCAGCTGGCGTTTTTGTTTCCCTGCATCAGGGGGACTTATCTGGTAATGAAGATTTGAATCATCATTCAGCATGCTTTGATATGATCTCCCTCGTAAGACAGATACTGGAAACAATGTGTGAGTCCCACAGTCCATTTGCCAAGAAATAGTATTTGGCTTGGCTTGGAAAGTCACATTCAAGCAGCAGCTTTTGACTCTGTTCACCTACAGCTCACCGGTAAGCATGATGTCCTAGTGCTTCTTACTTTGCCATCTGGTGCAGCCTTAGATGAACCTGCAGTATAGGCATCCCCAAGAGTGTTCACTTTACCTTACATGGGCATTCTGTGTTGAAAAACCATACAATGCTTGTACACTCTCTTGGGAAGATCTGTTTACAAGGACAGTAGCTGAAATGTAGACTTTTCCATCTACATGGAAGGTGTAACACTGTGTTTGCAGCAGAGTGCAGCTGTATATCTTCACTATAGGTGTCTTCCACCACATCTAGGCCAAATAAACTATGGTGGACCTGATGGAGTATATACTATATTTTTGTGGGTCAAGGAAAATGATCACACCCACTTCATTCACATTGAGTAGTTTTGGCTTCCTATCCAAGGTAAATTTATGCATATGCAATTGTATACATATATACAGACACCAGGCATGTTTATGTATACAGTGGACCCTTGACTTACGAACTCAGTCCATTCGCGAGGGCTGGTTGTAACGCAAGTTGGTTGTAATTCAAGACTATTTTTCTCATAAGAAATAATGGAAATATCCATAATGCGTTCTGAACCTCCCAAAGCACCCCTTACCTAACCTTTTCATAATAAAAAAGGGTTGAATAATATGTCTAATTTACCAGAAACACCAATAATTCTCCTAGTGTACTCACCAAAAAGTCATAAAATGTGCCTAGCCCACCAGAAACAACAATTTCATACTGTACTCACCATTCAAGTTGACATCTTTGGCTTGCAGGAAGAGAGGAGGGGGAGGATTCCCCCCTCCCCATCCCCTCAGAGCACATATCTGGCCCCCAAACTCTCATTTCCCCCTCCCAGCATATTCATTCCTCCCCTCCTGATACCTTGCTGTAGCCAGCTGAATGCTACACTCCCTTTCTGCTGCTGCACAGAAGCTTCCTTGGTCACCAGTGATGCTGTTGCTTGCTGCAATGCCGTGCCGGGTCTGCCTACATGCTCCTGTGAACATTTGCAGCTCTGGGTGCGCCTGAGATGGGCAGGCCTCATTGGCAGCAGCAGCCAATCACTGCAATAGCAGAGCAGAAGTCCCACCCACCAAGCCCAACAAAACACGATTGACAGGAAAAAATGCCCAATTAGAAGCAACCGCATGCACAAGTGGATAAACATGGCCTTGGCCGGCATTCAGGTTGTAACTCAGACTTTGTTTCTAACTCAAAACTAAAATTTTGGTTTTAACCCAAGTTGTTCCTATGTCAAGCCGGTTGTAAATCAAGGGTCCACTGTATATAAGTTTAGGTGCTTATAAATCTGGATGTGTGTACCTCACACTCTGCCACTCAGGGTGTTGGCATTAGTGTGTCCAAAACTGCTTGCTATCTTTTTCAATGGAAAGGAGTATATGCTAATGGGTTTGTTTGGGAACTTAGATAATTATAAAAATGGGTTATTACAGGCAGTGTGTGACTGAGTGGTCATTCTCTAAATGTCTCAGGAACATATGTGTGTGTTTTGGGCTGAATTATTTATAAGTGTCAGCTAATTACAATGCAGCTAAATAGCTTCACCTTGGTGGAAAGGACCCTTGGACTGTATTTTCATCTTGCATACAAGATTCCATTGACACATACACATGGGCCTACAGGCTGCACGTAATCACTCAGGGAGCATATCCCCCCCCCCACCACCACCACCACCACACACACACACACACACACACACATACACCCTGATTGCCAGAGAGTGACACAGACACCCAGACATACTTACAGTGAGACACACACAGTATCAGTAAGTGAGAAACAACCATACTCAACCATAAACCATAGCAAACTACAAAGCCCACAGGCAGAAAAGCACAGTAACTCACACACATACCCCACATTCAGGCTGGTGGTGAGATGTGATGTTAACCCAAGGCACAGTTGGAGCAGGTCTTGAAACCCTCATATTGTAACTGGATACTTAACTGCTGATGCAGCAAGCAGTTTCATCCTTATAAAATCCGCAAAGACTTTAATCTAAGTACTTAGCACCCTAACATGTGAACTCTATGCTCATGAGACCATCATATTACACACTGTAACCCAGAAAGAAGTGGTGGATGCACACACATCCATTTAACGGGAGACTTAGAAAGTCTGGGAGCAAGGTGTGCTTTACTTTGGCAGCACAGCTGTAAGGCCGCTGCTAACCTCCCAGACCACTGCATTACCCATTTAGCTGCCACTTTGCCTGTGTGGCACAGTGCCCACGCTGCATTGTGGGGGTTATCAAGATGTGGCTATATAGTGCCAACTGCAGCCAGATATCAACCAATCCGGCAAAGCAGCACTGGGTATCTGAACTCTTACACTGCCAAATTTCTCAACTTCCTCTTGGCTAAATGAATAAACAGTGTCAGGCCAAGTTGGAATGTTAGGTTACCATGTGTGAGGCCATTTTCTCCCTTCCCACACATTAACATACTTGTAGCTTCCACCCTAGAGAGTGGAAGCATAGGATGTTTGTAGCTAAAGCCGATGTGTGCTAATTGGGTGCATACACTGTGCATGCTCTAGTGTATACATTAGTGTGGTAAGGAAGAAATCAATGAGACTTTTATCATCCCCAGACACGAATATAGACTGAGGCTTAAACAGCATATCACTCACCTAGACTCACACAGACACATTGAGACACGCATAGATACACACATCTATTAGGAATTAATAGTTTACCGACTACCTCCAGCACTTTGGTAACCTACAGAGGCCCTAAATTGCTATTCCTGGCCTTCTCATCATCAACCATAAATGATGTTTGTGCCAAGCTTGTTCCTACCTGCAAATGAATTTGTCAGAGTCATTACTACTCACAGAAAATTGTCTACACCAGGCAGACTGACAGACATCTGTTGGAAGCATATATGCTCACTGAGTCTTCTTTGTTATACAAATGGACACATCCAGGCCTTAGGGGCCAAAAAATGCATGTATTTCTACAAAACAACACTGAAAGTGCAGAAGTCATCATGCTTTCCACATGATACCTCTGGGAGCAGTTTGGCTATACATTTTGCACTGTGGCAGGCTTCAGAAAGAGGCTTGTTGTTCACTCATGAGCTCATCAGCTGACAGCACATTCTCTTACCTTAATGCTATACACAGAGCTGATGATTGAGAGTCCATCAGCACCCCTGCTTTGGTCTCAGTATCCGGAAAGTCTAAAATGCACAAACACCACAGGTGACACATACTAAAGGACAGCAATTCTGCTATGTTGGCTACAAGTAATGTTTGAAAATTAGCTTTTTGAACTCCTGCGTGGCAGACAAATGGAACAGTAAGGGCTTCAAACCTGAATACACCTGAAAGAGTGTGTTTCTGCTTGGAAGATGACAATTCTGAAAGCATTTCTCCACTGGAGTCCTCACCCTATGTGTTTTAAGGGTGGCCACTTATAGGATAAGGTCTGTAACTGATACTAGCTATCAGAACAAACAAAATACTTTGAATATTTTCTGTGTACCTACATAAAGCAGCACAATATGTCTAGCCCTGAGTTGGATAGGCAAAGGTCCTTGCTGGTCCCTCATATCTCAATATTTCCTAATAGATACCTATAGCATGTCAGGGTAGGTTTTTAGCTTCTAACACAGCTTTGACTTGGGTTCACTGAGGTGAATCTTTTTTTATATCTCATGTGGATGCTGTTATTTTCATCACAAAATAAACTGTGTCACAAACATTTCAGAGGTACTCTCTATATCATGGGAAGGCATGATACCATCCTATTCCCAATCTAACCTTCAGATAGTCAGACCTGCATCCTTAAATATATTCCCTGTGCAGCTAACCTAACCAACATGTCAGAGCAAGGTTCAAGGCCCTCACCCTCAGTACATGAGGGTTGACTGTTTATATAGGTGTAGCAGGGCCCAGCTGTGGATGGTAGTGTGCAACTCCTATGAGATATGGTAGCTTGCAGTGACTTGTGACAAGTTTGGGATTGCCACAATATTGACATGGACTTCCAAAAAGGCTATATGTGAAGGGCTGCATTGTGAGCACTCACTTGTCAGCATTGCCTCAGAAACTCATGAGACAGTGCTGACACCTGTGCGTTTGCATGACCAAGTGAGACTATGAATCTAATGTACATGTGGATATATTCAGATGCATGTGAATGTCAGCTAGGGAATCTGGCTGTAACATGTAGAGCCTGAGATTGATGATTGTAGCTGTCAACTTGTATCTGTTATGATATCGAGGTGTTTGGTGGATTCTCAGGGGCAACAGTGATGTTCTCTCCTACTGGGAGGAGCCCCGTAGGGAGACTGATGCACCGAGCTAGACTCAATAGCACAAACACAGAGATAGTTTCTTTTATTGTACAGCTAGGATGACCACCAGAGGTAGCAGTAGAGAGCAGGTTAGCTGGTAGCAGTCTGTAATCTTGGCGAGAGAGACCGTTCCCACAATGGTGGTGTAAGGCCCCGATGCAGATGTCCAGTAAGGCACTGTAGGAGAGACAGACTGGCAGATGTTAAACATACTTCCGTAGCTGAGTAGAGAGAATCCCAATGAGCAGTAGAGAGGATAAGTGTTAGCAGTCCGTGGTCCTCGGCAGAGGAGACCCGTTCCACAGTGGTGGTGTAGGGCCTGATGCAGAGAGGTAGCGAGGAACTGATGAGAGACAGACTGGTAGAAGTTGTACTCACCCTCTGTAGCTGCTAGATGGATTTCCAGCAGGTTGAAGAATGGAGCAGGCACCAGGAAAGACACACAGGCTCTCGAGGAGTGAGTACCTGTAAGAGGATAGGCACCTGTAAATAAGCAGGGCACCTGTAAATAAGCAGAGGGCCCCTGAGGAGCGGGTACCCAAGTTAGAGAACCCTGAAGGGTGAAGATGGCTTCCAATGGATAGAAGCGGCAGAGTAGCTTCAGACCAGGGCATACCGATCCTTGCTAACTCGGCAAGAGTCAGCAAATGGGCAACCTTAAATATGCGGAAGCAGTGACATCTCTCGAGGGGGACGCCCCCGAGGTTCGCGCCAACACTCTACAAAGGTAGGGACGAGCACATTCGCGCGCCCTAGGAGACCTCGGGTCAAGATGGCCGAACGCCGTGCCAGAGCCGCTCCAGGGAAACCGGAGGGTACGGCAGGGAGATGCCACGGATGCCATACTCCCGAGGCTGGTGGAGAAAGCTGAGAGAAAGGTGAGGCATGTCGGGCGAAGTCGTCTGAGCCTAACAGACGCAACAGTAGCTTCAGCCTGTGCCTTTAAGCAACTGAGCTACTTGTGATTTATTTTACTAATAGAGCTTTGGGCTCCATGTCATAGGCCTTGATGGAATTCCATCCTACATATGCAACTATCTTGCCAATATGTTAGGGCTAGAACAGGAACAAAGACATAGTTGGGACTAGCAGTAAGGAGCTAGTTAGGCCAAGCTATGCACACTGTTTGGAAGTCCTACACAAATGCTATGGTGACTCTTTTTGACTGACAATCAATATGAATACATCTTTTTGTTGTTTGTTTATTTGGTGGCTAATTTGTCTACTACTGTCAATTGCAGCTAATGATCTATTTTCATGATGCTGCCTAACTAGGCCTAAGTGGTTTCTGTTACACACTGACCTAGACAGAGGATCGGTGAGAAAAAGAAAGATACAGATGTGAGAAGGAAGAACCACTCTTCTATGCAATGGGAAGGACTAGATGATCTCTAACAGGCAAAGTTGCATTGTTTAACACATTTCCTAAGCTGGCTGCCAGTCCGTTTGGTCTCCTTGGTTTCTGCAGGGGGACATGGGGGATCCTGAAGTAGATCTGGAACAAGGCAATAGGATGCCATAACACAGAGCAAGATTATGAAATATACAGCAGACAAGTGCTATCTCTAATACTCTGGCTGGGGCATACATTAAATCCCCCCCCCCCCCCCCCCCCCATTTTGTCCAAATAGTGAAATCTGCTTTTGAGAAATCCAAAGGTGCATTCAATGACACAGCAAGTAGAACAAAGGACCTCATTGTACCTAATCTTTGCTGGTGTATTGGAAATAGCAAAAGGTGTGAGAATACAGGTCTTGCAACCATATCCCAAATCTGTGGCAAAGAGAAAATAGCTGCATCACCTACACCCCCATGACTTTGTTATATTGCTGCCAACCCATAGCATGCTATAAGACACTAGAAGCTAAGTTATAGTTTGACATGAGCCATAAAATGCTCTTTCAGAAACCTAAGTCCATGCTGCCT
Organism: Rhinatrema bivittatum; assembly: GCF_901001135.1. Taxonomy (NCBI): domain Eukaryota; kingdom Metazoa; phylum Chordata; class Amphibia; order Gymnophiona; family Rhinatrematidae; genus Rhinatrema; species Rhinatrema bivittatum. The sequence goes on along the minus strand of NC_042617.1, from coordinate 419,345,060 downwards.
TTTACTGAAACACTATATGTACACTCTAGCACTTTGCTATGCTGTGTCAGATCTTCATGCATGGAAAACTGTATCTGAGGTTTGCACACAATGGGGTAGATTTTCAAATAACGCGAATAGGCGCACTTTTGCTGGCGCATCAGGCGCCAGCAAAAGTACGCTGGATTTTAGTAGATACGCGCGGAGCCGCGCATATCTGCTAAAAACCTGGATCGGCGCGCGCAAGGCTATTGATTTGTATAGCCGGCGTGCGCCGAGCCGCGCAGCCTACCCCCGTTCCCTCCGAGGCCGCTCCGAAATCGGAGCGGCCTCGAGGGAACTTCCTTTTGCCCTCCCCTCAACTTCCCCTCCCTTCCCCTACCTAACCCACCCACCTGGCCCTGTCTAAGCCCCCCCCTTACCTTTGTTGGGGGATTTACGCCTCCCTCCGGGAGGCGTAAATCCCCGCGCGCCAGCGGGCCTCTGGCGCGCCGGGACGCAACCTGGGGGCGGGTACGGAGGGTGCGGCCATGCCCCCGGACCGCCCCGGGCCGTAGCCATGCCCCCGTACCCGCCCCCAAAACGCTGCTGACACGCCCCCTAAATGCCGCGGTGGCTGGGCCCGCCCCCCGACACGCCCCCGACACGACCCCCTCGGAGAACCCCGGGACTTACGCGAGTCCCGGGGCTCTGCGCGCGCCGGTAGGCCTATGTAAAATAGGCTCACCGGCACGCAGGGCCCTGCTCGCCTAAATCCGCCCGAATTTGGGCGGATTTTGGCGAACAGGGCTCTGAAAATCCGCCCCAATGTGTGCTTTCATTAAACTTTTGTACCCCCATGATGGTCAAGACAATCTGTGGCTGGCATCCTGGATATCAGAGCACAAGTGCTGCAGACAGGATACCGATATAGGCACAGTTAGCTGAGGGCCCACAGAGTACAAACAGGACACACCTAAGCTGGGAGTCCCTGCACTGTGGACCCAAAAAGGTTTGGGTGACAAGTGACATTTCAGCAGCTCCAAGAAAAGAGGATTTAAACAGCGACTTGTTTAAAGTTGACAAGTTGAAAGTCTGTTAGTGCTCAGTCACACAGTGAGCTTTGTGGCAAATATATTGTATAAGTATGCAACATTATCAGGCCTCTACAGCATGGAAAGAGAAACCTGGACCCTAGAACTATAGCTTGTTGAGATAAATGTGCAAGCCAGATGTCATCTAACTGGTGCAGACACATCCCTGACCACCCCCCGTTTCACTGCCATTTTCAGTAAACACATAGATGGAGAGGGTTGATAGAAAGAAGGACAGCTCTTATTTATTAGCCAGCCATCACCATAGATGCCATCTTCAAATTATTCAAAAAGGCCAAATTGCCTAAGCATAAAGGAATCATGTGCAGCTCCTGGGTACCTGATGATCACATTAAGGATGCGTATTCAAGCGTCACTGACCGTTTGCACATTGATGAACTCAGTCTGTTGTGGTAGATCTCCTGCCTGTGACGGGGTGGGATTATGGTTATGTGAGTGCAGTCAATAGCTCCCAGAACATTGGAAAGTTTGAAGTCCTGTCTTTCATGAGGGAATCTTTTGTAATGATTAATGCGGCTACGTACAGCTATTATGACCTGGCCTAGGACAGCGGGAAAAAGATGTTTGCAACATTCTTTTGATGACCCCCCAACTGTTGTTTGGAATGAGCCAGATGCCATAAAATGCAGGGTGCCCAATAACTTGGTGAGGCTTGGTATAATGTGGGACCTTTCTATGGCTGGATCCAGCTCCCCTCTGAGTTCTTGATATAATTCCTTGAAAACCTGAGAGGTCACGTGCTATCTATCACACGTGCTCCTCTGGCATCCCAAAATGTCGTACAGGGGATGAGAACATGCACTCCCTGTATGACCCTGCGTGCCCTCCTGCAGGGCAAGCCCTGACATTGGCCAGCGTTCTCCATTGACAGGGCTTACAGCTCTGGCCCCAATGCAGATACTTCCCTAGGACGCATTTGAACCTCTCTTGCCTGTTGTAATAGTTGTAGTAGTTATTGTTATTGTTGCTGTGAGCACCTGAAGCAGCCAGTATCCCACTACTAGAACATTTCCACTTAACATTTTAGCTGTAGGAAGAAAGGACAGGTAAGAAAAGGTGTTTTTATTGGCTCACCAGAACTCATTTTATCACATGTGATAATTGCTAGGGGTGTACATTCGTATTGAACATAAATGTAAAAAGCTACTTATTTTTTTTTTTAACTTAAAAAAGTGATAAGACATAAACGATCGGATTTCCAACTTATTCAACATAGCTATGTTGAATAAGTTGGAAATCGCGATTGTTGATCCAAAATAAAAATTAAACGTCAGGAGGCCCCCCCAAGCTGGCAAAAGTTCCTTTTGGCCGAACGAGGATCCCGGAAGCGACCCCGCGGGGAATCACGTGACGTCGGCGCACAGTCGCAGTGACGCTGGTGTCACGTGATTCCCCGCGAGTTCCCTCCGGCACCCTCGTTCGGCCCAAAAGGAACTTTTGGCCAGCTTGGGGGTGTCAGGAGGCCCCCCCAAGCTGGCCAAAAGTTCCTTTTGGGCCGAACGAGCGTTCCGGCGCGAACCCGCGGGGAATCACGTGACGCCGCGTCACTCCGACGTGACGCCGACGTCACGTGCTCCTTGCAAAGTTGGTCAGAAATGGCGTCCTGACCCCGCTGGACCACCAGGGAGTTGTGGTAAGTCTTGGGGGGGGGGGATTAAGGAGGGTGAGGGTTTTTAAATTTTTATTTGCACATATGGACATATACTCAACTCATTGAATTCTGTTTATGTCCATATTGACCGCAAATGGGACCCCCTTTGGACATATGGACATATGAACTTAAACTTTTGCTCTGCACATCCCTAATAATTGCTGCTATCCTGCGATAATAGCCGCTATGTGCAATAAAATCTTTTTTGCCACCCTACCGCAAATCAAAGAAGTGTTGTTATGTCCCACATTAATCCGCATTTAGTATGCAATATTATACTATGAAATGTGGTAGGAGTCCTTCATTTGCATAATTTTCTTGATTTTGCATACTCATTAATATATTTAAATACTAACATGTCTTGCGATAAACATCACGCATTTATCTTGCTCTGGACCCCGTTTATCACAAGATGATGCCCTAATGTGAAAGATGAATGACCCTGTTAGTCAAGATAAGTTATATCCGAATACGTAACGTAGCCTTTTAGGCTTAAATATCTACCTCGGTTATGTTTTATGTTAACTACTCTAAACACTAAATTATATGGACGTTTGTGATGTAAAAGTTTAAAATAAATAAATAAATAAAAATATATTGTTGAGGACAAACATGGTAAATAGTACTGTAAGTATATACTGTATAAGAAATAATTTTATGATACAGAAAGAATTACCAGTCAAGTAAATACACAAAGGATGCATATTATGCTTTTTCTTTCCAAAGATATTTTTTTTCTTATCTGTAAGAACTCATGAAAATAAAAGCCATTATTTATCTATACATTGATTCCATAAAAGTTAAAATTGCTGTTAATTACCAAAGAAGACATTTTGCATATCCATATAGAATGGAATGTAAAATAAATGCACATATGGTATCATGAACCATCATGAGAAATTACCACAATACATAAAATCATAGCTAAGATTTTGTTTGAAAGTGAAATTTATTTTATGCTTCAGTTCTACGCTCTGGAATGCCTTCCCTAGTGTACATAAAAGTATGCATTAAATTTGGCTACGCACATATGTGATCTGATTCCTGTTTTATAGAAGCTATTTATGCACATAAAAGCAGGGTTTTATGCATGTAAATGGCTTTGTAAAATTCACACCTTAATGACAGATATTTGAGTGCCACTTATTGTATACTGGATTTCAGCTTTCTGTATACTGAACCTTTTTAGTTGTATACCTTTTAGTTTAATTCATCTTTTTTTATTTTTTTTTTATTTTTTTGTTCTTCATTAGGTAATTATAATAGCATTGTGTGTTTTGTTGCCTTGGCAACAGTACTATAACTTTTGTTTCTGAATTCAATTTCACTTTTTATAGTTTACCATGGAAGATGCAGGTCCATATTACATTATGTTTGCTGTCTCTCTGCTTCTTTTGAGTTTCTGAACGATCATGCAGCAAAGTACACTTGCTATCTATCACAGGCATGTTTTCAATAAACAAGCAATTTATTTATTTATTTAAATAATTTATATACCGGAGGTTCCTGTATAATATACATATCACCCCGGTTTACATATAACAGTAACAATCGCTACATTTTGCGGTTTACATAGAACAGTATTAAACAACGAAGTTTTACATTGAGCAAAAAGAAGTAAACAAGTTTTAACATTGAAACAAACGAAGTAAAGTTTTTACTTTGAAACAACTTAATAGAAGTAGGCAAATAGTAAATACTATTAAACCATAATAGACATGCGGTTAATAATCCAAAAATAACATGGAGATATGTAAGTCCACATGAATGTGTATGTAGACTGTATGTAGACAGCATGAATGTGTGAATCTCTAATTGAATAATGAAGATTAAAAAAGATCTGAAAAAATATCATTGTGGGAGTGAAAAGACTTTTTTTTTTTTTTTTTTTGTTCTTGGTTCTAGGGGAAGGCTAGTTTGAATAACCAAGTCTTTCTTTTAAATGTAATGTGGCATGGTTCCAGACGCTAAGCAATATCAGTTTACTACGCTTCTCAAAATGTCACCAATCCTAAAAGGGCAATAGTCAACTCCAATGCACAATCATTCAAAAAACCTTTCTACCAGATACCATATCCAGGATTTTTGTATTATTTTTTTTATTTGAGTCTCATTATCTCTGTGCCCTTTTTACTTGTCTGTAAGATTAAAAACATGACTTTATTAGAAACTGCAGGTAAAGTAAAATGTCTCACAATTCATCACAGGCTATGCTGTTCTTTTCCTCCTGTCTTATTTTTCTTATAATTTGTCATTAATTAATTAAGGAAATGATTTGAGACTTGTGTGCATATACATAAAAATGATAACTTTCAAAGGGGTGCATTTTGACCCATGTGTGATGGTGCACATCCAGGGACACATGCATGTTATAAAATAACCTGGGCACACATATGTGTATGCCCTATTTTACAACTGGGCATGAGCAGTTGCACACATCCTGGTCTGAGCCCTGTAAGTGGGGGAAATTTCATAACTGGCGCACATCCATGCCATAACCACTTTTACCAGTTTGACCAGCAGTTCACCCAGTGTAGAGGTAGGTCCTCCCTAACCCCTGGTATAATATGGTGCAGTATCCCCAGTTATCCCAGACCCTTTAAACCTTCAGAAATGGTAGCTTTGTGGGGTTTTTTTTTAAAGTTTACAGCTCCTCCAGAGCGGAAGTAAAGTTGCATGGCACAGGTCCTGGCCCTGTCCCAGAATGCCCACATCCTACCCAAACCACAACCCCTTTTTCAATTGGATTGAGATAGTCATATACCAGGAGATGTGTGTATGTAGATGGCTTTTAAATATGGAGCACCGGCATATGTCCTAACGTGCACATGCATTTCCCAATTTTGGCACACACCAGGCTTTTAAAATTCACTTTATAATGAGAGAGGGCCTGAAAGCTAAGCACCATTTCTGTGGGTTCAAAACACAAAATGTTCAAGCAGATGGTTTAGTGGACCTGTCAAAGAGGCAAGGGCTGTATCTCTTTTGATGGACAGGGAAATATTCATGTACATTTCTTTCCCCTCTGTGAACCCCCTGACTGCACCTCAGCTTTTTCCGGTGCTGACAGATGCCTCTCTCGAAGCCACACCATAGAAAAAGGATGGCCTTGCTGAAAAAGGTATCTGCAAGAAAGCTTTGGCCTGGATTTATCAAAATGCCGTAAGTATCGCATGCGATAGCAAAAGGGGCATGGTTTATGCAAATATTCAGTTTATCGCAATTTGCGCTAATTACCTATGCGAAGAGCTAAGTTAGCACAAAAGGCGATAACATTTACAAACTTTGCGATAAGTCTGAGACCCGTGTATTCCTGCATTCAACACCTGGGGACCATTGTTAATAGAGGTGTGAATCGTGTAATCGATCGTCTTACCGATCGATTTTGGCTGGGGGGGAGGGAAATCTGATCGTCGAGGTTTTTTTTTCTAAAATCGTTAAAATCGTAATCTGGGGAGGGTGGGAAAACCGGCACACCAAAAAAACCCTAAAACCCACCCGAACCTTTAAAACAAATCCCCCACCCTCCCGAACTCCCCCCAAAATGTTTTAAATTACCTGGGGTCCAGTGGGGGGGTCCCGACGCGATCTCCTCCCGCTCTCTGGCCACCGCTGCATTGAGAAATGGCGCCGGTGGCCCTTTGCCCTTATCATGTAACAGGGCAAAGGTAGCGCCGGCGCCATTTTGTTTCCTGGCTCCCGACGTCATGCGTGTGGGAGATCGCCCCGGACCCCCTCTGGACCCCCAGGGACTTTTGGCCAGCTTGGGGGGGGGCCTCCTGACCCCCACAAGACTTGCCAAAATTCCAGCGGGGGTCCGGGAGCGACCTCCTGCATGCGGGCCGTATTGCCAATCTTCAAAATGGCGCCGGCGCTACCTTTGCCCTCACTATGTCATACGGGCGATTCCCCCCCCCCCCCCCCCCAGCCGAATCTGATCGTTAAGACGATCTGGCACACGATTCACATTTCTAGTAACTGTCACTCTGTATAATTATCCCCAAGCCTTATGGTATCCATAAAACTTGAAGCTAGCAACATTTTTTACTTGGTGATGAGTTTTCTTGAAAAGTCAGACATTGTTGCTTGACGTGCTTTATTTATGGACTTGGCCATAGAAGAAATTTTGTGCTTTTTCCCTTATGTCTGCCTATCAGTACCCAGACTATAGAAGTTGGACCCTCTTGGTTGTTTTCTGTATCCTATTCTCCCTTTCCTCTGTCGCTGAAGTGGGGAGCAATGTTATAGTTGCATTAGAATCATAGAGGCATATTGGTTAAGGGTAGTGATCTCCATGCCTTTTGTTAAGGGTAGTAACCACCACACCAGCAAGTTACTCTCCATGCTTTTCTCAATTCCATCCTTTAGCCTTTATTATTATTATTATTATTATTATTATTTATTTATTTATTTATTTGCATGCCGTTAATCTGTACAGTCAATCTTGAAGGTTTACAACACATTAAGGCGCGGATTTTAAAAGCCCTGCTCGCGTAAATCCGGGCGGATTTACGCGAGCAGGGCCTTGCGCGCCGGTGCGCCTATGTTCCATAGGCCTACCGGCGCTCGTAAGTCCCGGGGTTTTTCGAGGGGGGCGTGTCGGGGGCGTATTGGGGGCGTGTCGGATTGGCGCGGCGTTTTGGGGGCAGGATGCAGCGTTTCTGGGGCGGGCCCGGGGGCGTGGTTTCAGCCCGGGGCGGTCCGGGGGCGTGGCCGCGCCCTCCGGAACCGCCCCAGTTCACGTCTCGGTGCACTAGCGGCCCGCTGGCGCGCGGGGATTTACTTCTCCCTGTGGAGGCGTAAATC